>NC_141691.1:1769523627-1770225732 GCF_964263255.1 Lissotriton vulgaris
AGAGCGCACTACCTACCCGTAGGGTCTCGAGGCGCTTGGGGGGGGGGGGGGGGGGAGGGGTGCCGCTACTGCTCGAACAGCCAGGTCTTGAGCTTCTTCCTGAAGGAGAGGTGGTCTTGGGTCAGGCGCAGGTCGGCCGGGAGGGAGTTCCAGGTCTTGGCGGCCAGGTAGGAGAAGGACCTTCCTCCTGTAGTGGCTCTACGGATGCGTGGGACGGCGGCGAGGGCGTGGCTGGCAGATCGGAGGTGGCGTTTGGGAGCGTAGAAGTTGATGCGGTTGTTGAGGTAGCTCGGGCCTTGATCGTGGAGAGCTTTGTGTGCGTGGGTAAGGAGACGGAAGGTGATTCTCTTGTTGACCGGGAGCCAGTGCAGGTCTCTAAGGTGTCCGGAGATGTGGCTGTGTCGTGGGATGTCGAGGATGAGTCTGGCTGAGGCGTTCTGGATGCGCTGGAGTCTCTTCTGGGTCTTGGCGGTGGTTCCGGCGTAGAGTGCGTTGCCGTAGTCCAGTCGGCTGGTGACGAGGGCCTGGTCTCCGTGGGGATCCACCAGAAGATCTTCCGAAGCATGCGCAGGATGTTGAAGCACGACGAGGAGACGGCGTTGACTTGCTTGGTCATGGAGAGGGAGGAGTCCAGGATGAAGCCCAAGTTGCGTGCGTGGTTCGTCGGTTTGGGGGCGGTGCCCAGGGCAGGGGGCCACCAGGAGTCGTCCCAGGCGGAGGGCGAGGAGCCCAGGATGAGGACCTCCGTCTTGTCTGAGTTCAGTTTCAGGCGGCTCGTCGTCATCCACTCTGCTACCTCTTTCATCCCTTCGTGCAGGTTGGTTCTGGCGGTGGCGGGGTCGTTGGTCAGGGAGAGGATCAGCTGGGTGTCGTCAGCGTAGGAGATTATGTTGAGGTTGTGTTGGCGTGCGATGGCCGCGAGGGGGCTCATGTAGACGTTGAAGAGAGTAGGGCTCAGCGAGGATCCTTGAGGGACGCCGCAGATGACTTCGGTGGCCTCTGACTTGTACGGTGGTAGGCGGACTCTCTGTGTTCTTCCGTCGAGGAAGGAGACGATCCATTCCAGCACCTTCTCCTGGATTCCGACGTTGCTGAGGCGCTGCACTAGGGTGCGGTGGCAGACCGTGTCGAAAGCCGCGGAGAGGTCTAGGAGGATGAGGGCCGCTGTTTCTCCGTTGTTCATCAGGGCTCGGATGTCGTCGGTGGCGGCGATGAGGGCGGTCTCGGTGCTGTGGTTGGCACGGAATCCGGACTGCGATGGGTCGAGGGATCCATTCGTCTTGAGGAAGGCGGCCAGCTGTTTGTTGACGGTCTTCTCGATGACTTTGGCTGGAAACGGGAGTAGAGAGATGGGGCGGTAATTCTTGAGTTCGGTGGGGTCTGCTGTAGGTTTCTTGAGCAGAGCGCCGAGTTCGGCGTGCTTCCAGCTCTCGGGGAAGGTGGCGGTGTCGAATGAGGTGTTGATAATGTCCCGCAGGTGGGGTGCGATGACAGCGTCGGCTTTGTTGAAGACGTGGTGAGGGCAGGGGTCGGTCGGAGATCCGGAGTGGACGGAGTTCATCATGCGGACGGTGTCTTCGGTGTTGACCGGGGTCCAGGCGCGGAGGGTGGTGGTGGGCGGCTTTGCTGCTGTCGTGGCGTGTGTCGGTTGAGTGCTGAAGCTGTTGTGTATGTCCCCGATCTTGCTGTGGAAGTAGGAGGCGAGGGAGTTGCAGAGGTCTTGCAATGGGGTGATGTCGTTGTTTCCGGCGTTGGGGTTGGAGAGCTCTTTCACGATGTTGAAGAGTTCCTTGCAGTTGTGTGCGTTGTTGTCCAGTCGGTTCTTGAAAGCCGTTTTCTTGGCGGTGCGGATCAGTTGGTGGTGTTTCCGGGTGGCGAGCTTGAGGGTGGTCCTGTTGTCCGGCGTGGGTTCCTTTCTCCAGGCTTTCTCGAGGGCTCGGCAGTTCTTCTTGGAGCTCTTGAGTTCGTCGGTGAACCATGGGGCTCTCTTACTGCGGGGTCTGCTGGGTGGGATCCTCGGAGGGGCGAGTTCGTCTGCGCATTTGCTGATCCACTTTGTGAGGTTGTCGGCGGCCTGGCTGGGGTTCGCTGAGGTGGCCGGAGGGTGCTGGCTCAGGGAAGCGGCGAGCTGGTCGGCTGTGATCTTGTTCCAGCTTCTTCGGGCCACCTGTTGCTGGTGGTGGTGGATCGTCGTTCTTCTGAAGGTGAAGTGGATGCATCTGTGGTCCGTCCAGTGGAGTTCTGTGGCGTGGCTGAAGGCGATGTCTTTGCTGGATGAGAAGATGGCGTCGAGTGTGTGTCCGGCGAGGTGGGTGGGGGTGGACACCAGCTGATTGAGTCCGAGGTTGGCGAGGTTGTCGAGCAGGGTGCTGGTGTTGCAGTCGTTGTTGTTCTCCAGGTGGAAGTTGAAGTTTCCCAGGAGGATGTAGTCAGCGGAGGGGAGGGCGTGCGGGCTGACGAAGTCGGCGATGTCCTCGCTGAATTGAGTGCGTGGTCCCGGAGGTCGGTAGATCAGGGTGCCTCTGAGGGTGGTCTTCGGGTCGGTGTGGATCTGGAAATGTAGGTGATCGGCGGATGGTGGAGTGTTGTCGGTGCTGGTCGTGATGCGGATGGTGTTCCTGTGGATGATGGCGATGCCTCCTCCCACCTGGTTGGCGTTGCGGTCCCTCCGGGTGATCTTGTAGCCTTCTGGGATGGCGATGGCGATGTCGGGCGCTGAGGAGGCGTTCATCCAGGTCTCCGTGATGAAGGCAACGTCAGGGGCTGTGGCGTCTAGGAGGTTCCAGAGTTCGATGGCGTGTCTGTGGACGGAGCGGGTGTTGAGGAGGATGCACTTGAGGTGGTTGCTGCTGGTGTTCGGCTTGGCAGGAGGTGGTGTCGGGCAGGTCCGGATGCAGGTGAACTTGCAGGTGTTGCAGCTGAAGGGTCCGTGGACGCGTCGTGGGGTGGCTCGGTAGCATCCCGGGACTCGGCCGGTGTTGAGTGCGATGAGGGCGGCGGCGGTGTACGTCAGGCGGGTCGGTCGGGGTCCTCGAGGGCCAGGGGTCCTGGCACTGGGCGCGGTCCAGGCGCGGACGGGCGTAGACGGGCTTACCTTTGGCGCGCCTTCGGCGCACAAACGGCGCACCCGCTGCGCGTGACTGCTGCGCGTTCGCACGGTCTCCATATATGGCGAAGTGCGCCGGGGGGCGGAGCAGCTGGGAGGCGGGAGCGGGGAGGGTACAGAAGGGAAAAAGGGGCGATGTCAGCGGAGGTGGCGGGAAGCGGGGAGGGAGTACGAAGGGCGGCGAGACAAGGGGCAAACAGGAAGGACAACGCAAATACGGTCAGAGGAATACTAAACAGGCACTAAGAAACGACAAAACAGAAACAAAACAATAAAAACAAACACAGAGTTACACCAGCAGGCGAGCACGGACCACGCCGCTCGCAGGAGGGGGCGTGGTCACGCGGCGGCAGCGAGGCAGGCGACGAGGCAGGCAGGGCAAGGGGGCACACGCAGCAGCTGGTGGCCGTGCGGCGCGGGGGTGTCCTACAACAACTAGGTCACTCACAAGAGTGAGGTGATTTCTCTCCCTCCACTCCATCATGAACAGCGGCATCTGTATGGTGTCGAGTGCGACCTATCCCAGAAGTGCTCTAATAAACTGGTTAGTGATGAAGCGGAAATTATATCTACCTTTTTAAAGGCGAACAAAACCGGACATGACACTTTTTGCGAGAAAATAGGGCGACAAAAACATGCCATTGAAATGATGACGAAAAAAAGAATTTTAGTTACTGCATCATAAAAGCATGCAGAAAAATAGTTTAGATGATATCATTCGTATAAGTAACATAGGGTGTGATTTACTAAATGACTTTTATTAAGGCGTGTTAGAAAATGTGTACATGATGAAATTCTCACGTTATTAAAGTCACTTGTAGTCGTTCTTAAATTCCATTTACATTAAAGAATAACAAATGAACTTTATTAAATAGAGTGATTAATCTTAATTTTGATTGTGAACTTTATTAAAATTAATCTTTATGTGTGATAATGTGTGCACTGAAAATGACAAAAGAAAAGTAGGTGCTACACATTTCTACTCAAAGATGTTTTTGTAAAACTTTCATATAATTTTCCTTATATGTGTGCTAATATTAATTTCTTGAACCAAGAGTTTACTTATATATTTTAGAATGCATTTACATATTGGTACTTATAATTGTAGTAGTACCCCATTTTTACATTAATTATTTAATAAGATGTACTAAATCATCTTAAGTGCATCAGAAGCTATACTAGAATCTCGTCTTTTTCATGGATTGACACATGTATGCTTATAAGTAGTATATATTCTACGTTATATTAGCCTAAGCTAAAATAGGCCAAGCTGTATTCATGACGTTTTCTGCTTCACTATGCACACAGTGTGAGAGAATCACTAAGTGTAACAGTTGACTGTAACAAGTTTCTTTTCCCTCTTGAGATTCTCCTGTAATATATAAAGATTTTGCTACAAAATGTTACCAATATAGGACAGATGCCTGGGGAACTGTCCTTTCAAACTCGTGTCTTATGCTCAGCTTACGGGCACTAACGTTTCACTTGCAGAATGACTTAAGAAGTTGAAGTTAAATTAGTTGAAGTTAAAATTACTTATAGAGCGCACTGCGACCTAGCGGCTTCCTGGCGCTGAAGTAGAAGGCTGAGGGGAGTGGAATTCTACTGAGAGGAAATCAGCAGGGATACGCCTGAGAAAACAGGAAGGTCTTAAGGGCCTTGCGGAATTGAACTGCAGAATTGTTCTGCATTATGTGCCTTCTTTATGTCGTCCGACCCACATACTATCTGAACTGACCAGTAGACTGAGTGATCTGATCAGGTGAGGTTACACCAGGAGACGTCACCCCGGAAACAGGAAGAATATATATATATATATATATTATGTCTTTACGTTTGCTCCCACGAAGACCCTGGAAAGCAGTAAGTGATATATATATATATATATAACACCAGCTTCCTTCGTGGAAACCTTTGCGAGCAAAGAGCGAAAGAACCGAGCCCAAACTCCGTTTTTGCATGTGAAATTGATTTATTCAGTCATAAATCGGCAGTCCTGCCCGACGCGTTTCGGAGTCCAGCTCCTTGGTCACGGGTCCAGACCCAGTGCCTGACCGTCTAGCTCTTAGGTTTCCCCGAGGATCTGTTCTTTCTGAAAATCTGGAAGCCCTGGACTAATAGAGTCCTCCCTCATTTTTAAGGGCGATGACAGATGCAGGTCACTTATGGCAGGGCAAGGCCTCGCAAGTTTATCCCAACAACAATCTAACAATCTAAATGCCTACATACACTTTAATTGGGTCACCCCTTTCATTAAACCTTGAACAACCACCCAAAAAAGTTTGTACTGTATTCACCTTAAAGGGGTTACCCTCCTAAAGATTTCACATGTCCCCCAAATTTAAGTCAAGAGGTTGACTGGTCTGTATTTGCCACTGGACAGACACCTTCTGCCAGGCCTGTGGACAACCCTAGTCTGGTAAAATACACTACACCCCCCCGAGATGGGCACAATGGCATGCAACCATAAAGCTATGCTTACAACACCAATATGAGATAAACCACCTCTAAGTTGGATACCTATAACTTCTAAGTCATTCAATAATCCTTTTCAAAATCTTTAGTGAAGTTCTAGTAATACAAATCCACAGCTTATACTGTTTATAATACTGTATTACAACTATTTATCATGTGAATGTGAATACATATCCACTGGTGGTTAATGTATTGTCAATAGCAGCTTTGGCCTTTCTCACAGTTTTTAGAACAGGCATGGACTTTAAGCCACAACCTACTTTCGAACATTCCTCTGAAACCCACATCAGGCTCTCTTTGCCTTTACCTTGTTTACAATGGAGCACTTCTTCCTCACAAACTTTAGTGATTTGTAAATATGCATCGTATAAATGCACAATTGCACTTGCTTTGCGCCACCCCCACTCACACCCCCCCACACACACCTCTACCCCCACACCCCGAGATCGGCAAAATGGCATGCAACCATTGCAACAGCTGATTAATGGCTTCACTGGATTATCCCTTGCATCTGGGCGGCGAGGGGATGTTTGGTGGGCAGCTAGTCTTTGTCCAGACCGGCTTCGCTCGCTCCCTGTAAATAACACGCATTTGCAATGCAATAATTCTCGCATTTGCAAGATTTTGAGCTCTTGGCATTGTAAATGACAATGCCTTTTATTTTTGTGTTTAAAAAACCTACAATAATAAAAGGCATTGTTATTTACAATACCAATAGGTCAAAGTTTTGAAAATGAGAGACCTATTGCATTGCAAATGCTTGTTATTCATAGGGAGGGAGCGAAGCCAGCCCTGCCGCCGCCTGGACAAAGACAAGCTGCCCACCAGACATCCCCTCGCCGTCCAGATGCAAGGGATAATCCAGTGAAGCCATTAATCAGCTGTTTAAGAGGTGGAGCTAGATCTGGTGCATAGCAAGGAGTTTCTCCATCAGCAGTACTGAGCAAATGTTCCAGATCAGCAGTATTGGAGGGTACTGGATCAGTGGCACTAAGGACATTTTCAGTGAGGTTTACTGGAAGCACAGGATAAGCAGAACTGGGAAACGTTTTTAGGTCTCGCGTGGCGTACTGCGCAAATGCGCAGTCGAGCTCACGAGATTTTATGTTTTTAGGAGAACTTCACTAGAGAGGGTTAAGCCCCGCCCCTCTTCTCCATTGGCTGGCCTCCTAAACGGTGGCCAGCCATTGGAGAATAGGTCCTAGTGACGTTCTTCTTTCTCTTTAAGCCCCTTCCTTTTCAGATTGGGTTCCTTGACTTACTGCTGAAGTAAAAGGTTTCTTATCGTCTTTATGGGTCCAGATGGCCCCATAAAGAAGATAAGGAACCTTTTACCCCAGCAGGAAGTCGGGCGCCCATGTCTGAAAGGGAAGGGGCTCAAAGACAAAAGGATGTGTCATGGCGAGCGCTTTTCTCTGACGCCGGAACTTTTTTCTCAGCTCGCTATTTCCGCCCGGAACAGCTTGTCCCTTCTGCTATACTTCCGTATAACTGCTCAGGATGCTCTATGTCCCGATCTGGATGCTGCTTTTTGATTTCACTCTCTATTGCCTTTGGATCAAAGTCGTTTACTGGCGAACTAAGGGGTTGAGAGCTGGGGGCCTTTGCCGCGCTTTAACCGAGAGGTCCTCTGAAATAAATGGCAATACGGTCAAGTGAGCCTTCACCTGAGAGGCACTGGGCTGCTCTCGTAGGGACCTCTCCGGTCCCTGTGCTACCGTAGAAAGGCCATGGGCCCCCTCCTTAATCACCAAGCAAATCCTATTAGCCTGCTGCTAAGAGTAGTTCCCGTTTCCTTGCCACAGGGAGATTTAGCTGCACCCCGGCCGTCACCGAGAGGCCCCTTTACATCTCCTGTTGGACTCCTTGTCCTACCAACGATAAGTCCATACTTTGTTGCTCAGCCACTGAGCGGTCCAGACATGAATGCATCTCTACTGAGAAGACACTCGGCCCCTGCTACTTCCCTATGACACTCGCTGAGCCCTCACTTGAGAGAAGTTGTGGCGGTTGTCCCTCCGCAGAGAGGCCACATGACATTAAAAGACCCGGCTGCCGCTGTCCCGTCACTGAAGAGTACCGTGCCCTTGGCACTGAGGGACTTATAGAACCATCTTTACTCAAACCCGCACACGTAGTCTGCCCAGAAAATGCAGTGCCACGGGAGGCCCGGTGCCCCTCTCAGAAACATCCAGAAAACTCTCCAGCCCTCAACTCGGAGTACTTTGATAAGCCTCCTAATGCCCCCTGTTCGGAGACGCCCAGTGGCACCTCTCAGGACACAGTCGGGGTCCCTGACCCAGAAGGATGCGGAAAATCCAGGAGTCACGGAGTGCACGAAAAGCTGAGAGAACCATGCAGAGTCAGCTGTGGTTTCCACACCTATGCCATCTACCAGAGGAGCACAGAAAAGCTGTGTACCCCAGGACCAGAGACGTCCTACGCTCAAAATGCTGAAAGGCCCAGAGGGCATGTCCCATGCCAAATGAGCCCAAGTGTTCCCTTTCCTGGAGGGCCTAGGCATGTATTGTTCCTGCTAGCTCACCCTGATGATGAATGCATGTTCTTTGCACCAACCGTCATAAGTTTGGTGAAGTTACGCTACTTGCCCGAGCGGCCTTGTACACACTGGTGCTCGAGGCACGCTCTGCAGGGAGTCGCGGATTCACGTGTTTTGATTCACTCCCGGAGCAGTGCCTGGTGCCACTGTGGAACGAACTTCACGGAGTTCTCCCATTTAGACATCTCAAAATGAAAGCCAGGCAGGACTAGGGGAGGCGGAAGTGTTGCTGCTTGGCTTAATGGCTTTCAGATGTGGGAGAGATGGCACTGAGCGCTGCAGTGCACAGCACACTACATCATGGGTGGAACTGCTCAGGCGTTCAGACATCTTACATGCCTTCCTGTTAGCTCGTCTGCCGAAATGACAGTCCTGTATGCGGCCGCCCCCGCCCGTGAGATGAAGGGACGGCTGCTGCGGACGTGAACGGTAAATGGGTGACCACCACCACCACCCGAGCCCCGGTCAGCCCCCCACCAGAGTAAACAAATGTGATGTTGGGGGGACATGTTGTGTTCATTGGGCAGGCTGCGGTTGGGGGGGAGGGGGTAGGTGCCTCCACTTTCCAGACTCTGCACCCGGGATGGCCCGGACAATGCTGGCGCTCAGAACCAAAACTTTCATCTGTTTATGTCCTTGAAGCTACCGCTCCACACACTTACATAACGCATTTGCATCTGCGCCTCTCCTCTGTTGAGGCGGAACTCCTGGTCATCTCTTTAAAATTATCATTCTGACACCAGTCACCCTAATTATGCGGCTATTCCTCTGTCGCCGCCAACCCTATTCCTGACCGCAGCAGCTCCAAAGCAAAAAGTGTTTTTAAGACGCGCACATTATTTGATCGGTTTCCTTTTAGGGGTTATCCCTTCCTATCGGCAGAGGTCTCAGTGAGCGTTAAGGAAACTAAAACACACACTCAGAGGACCTAAAGTAAAGAGGTCTCTTTGTGAAACTGTTCAGCTAATGCCAACACTCTGCAGGCATGCGAACATCCGATTCCTTACGGAGGCTGGCTCGGGGCATTTCAAGCCCGAGCCGCCTCACATCAGACAGGAGCGTGGCTCTGTGTGTGTGTGTGTGTGTGTGTATGTCTCTGTTTGTGTGTGTGGCTCTGTGTGTGTGTGTGGCTCTGTGTGTGTGTATGTGGCTGTGTGTGTGTGTGTCTGTGTGTGTGTGGCTGTGTGTGTGTGGCTGTGTGTGTGTGGCTGTGTGTGTGTGGCTGTGTGTGTGTGGCTGTGTGTGTGTGGCTGTGTGTGTGTGGCTGTGTGTGTGTGGCTGTGTGTGTGTGTGTGGCTGGGTGTGTGTGTGTGGCTGGGTGTGTGTGTGTGGCCTGGTGTGTGTGGCTGTGTGTGTGTGTGGCTGTGTGTGTGTGTGGCTGTGTGTGTGTGGCTCTGTGTGTGTGTGGCTCTGTGTGTGTGTGGCTCTGTGTGTGTGTGGCTCAGTGTGTGTGTGGCTCTGTGTGTGTGTGGCTCTGTGTGTGTGTGGCTCTGTGTGTGTGTGGCTCTGTGTGTGTGTGTGTGGCTCTGTGTGTGTGTGTGCCTCTGTGTGTGTGTGTGGCTCTGTGTGTGTGTGTGCCTCTGTGTGTGTGTGTGCCTCTGTGTGTGTGTGGCTCTGTGTGTGTGTGGCTCTGTGTGTGGCTCTGTGTGTGTGTGGCTCTGTGTGTGTGTGGCTCTGTGTGTGTATGTGGCTGTGTGTGTGTGGCTGTGTGTGTGGCTGTGTGTGTGTGTGTGTGTGGCTCTGTGTGTGTGTGTGTGTGTGGCTGTGTGTGTGTGGCTGTGTGTGTGTGGCTCTGTGTGTGTGGGTCTGTGTGTGTGTGGCTCTGTGTGTGTGGCTCTGTGTGTGTGTGGCTCTGTGTGTGTGTGGCTCTGTGTGTGTGTGGTTGTGTGTGTGTGGTTGTGTGTGTGTGGTTGTGTGTGTGTGGCTTTGTGTGTGAGTGGCTCTGTGTGTGTGTGTGTGTGTGAGGGGCTCTGTGTGTGTGTGTGTGAGTGGCTCTGTGTGTGTGTGGCTGTGTGTGTGGTTGTGTGTGTGTGGTTGTGTGTGTATGGTTGTGTGTGTGTGGCTCTGTGTGTGTGTGGCTCTGTGTGTGTGTGGCTCTGTGTGTGTGTGTGTGGCTCTGTGTGTGTGTGTGTGGCTCTGTGTGTGTGTGTGGCTCTGTGTGTGTGTGTGGCTCTGTGTGTGTGGCTCGGTGTGTGTGTGGCTCGGTGTGTGTGTGGCTCGGTGTGTGTGTGGCTCGGTGTGTGTGTGGCTATGTGTGTGTAGGGCTCTGTGTGTGTAGAGCTCTGTGTGTGTAGAGCTCTGTGTGTGTAGGGCTCTGTGTGTGTAGGGCTCTGTGTGTGTAGGGCTCTGTGTGTGTAGGGCTCTGTGTGTAGGGCTCTGTGTGTGTAGGGCTCTGTGTGTCTCTGTGTGGCTCTGTGTGTGTGTGCCTCTTTGTGTGTGCGTGTCTGTTGCTGTGTGTGTATGGCTCTGTGTTTGTGTGTGTGTGTGTGTGTGTGGGGGTGCAAATGCAATAGGTCTCGCTTTTGTGAGAGATTAAGCTATTGGCATTGTAAATGACAATGCCATTTATTTATCTGTTTTCAAAATCAACACAAATAAAAATGTTATCATTTACAATGCCAATAGCTCTAACTTTTGCAGAGGCGAGACCGTTGCATTGTAAATGCTTGTTGATCAGTGGTATTGCTCTTGTTCAGTGGTACTAGAGGTACTCAAATCATCAACACTGTTGGGTTTACTAAATTCAATGGGATTGAGAATAACCCCAATCAGACATTTTTAGTGACTAAATAAGCGGTACTGGGTAGGAGATTCTCCAACAGCCATACTGAGAGGAAACCTTGATCACGTGTATTTTGGGGCAGCTCATGAAGTTTGGTATGGTGGGAGTCTCTCCATCTACCATATTGGGATAATGCTCTGGAATATCCATACCGATAAGGTCTCTCCAGTAGATGTATTAAGAAGAAGCTACCCATCAGCGACACTGGAGAGACTTCTTATCAGTGGTATTAGGTAAGCCCTTGATCAACAGCAAGGGTGAAAAGGCTTTTCATCAATGCTACTGGGGGGAGGCGTTGAATCAGTGGTATAGGGAAGAGCCTCTCCATCAGTGATACTGCTGTGAGGTTATCGGCAAGTGGTAATCGGACAGTGGTTCATAAACTGTAATACTGGAAGGTCTTGAGGAACACCTTTCTATCAGCACGGGGGCATCTGAACACGGTTAGCGTGGGGTGGATTTCTTGATTAAGTGCATTTGGGGAGGCCCTCTGTTAGCACAATTGAGGGTCTTGAAATCAACACTGCGGTGATTAAAGTAGACTTTTAAAAGCACACAGAGAGTCTCCATCAGTTAATAGGCAAAGCTCTTGTTCACTGATACTCACAGGAGGCACTTGTGGTTTAATGCAGTGGGGGCGCTCAGGCAGCATATTGGAACAGGCGGTCCCGATTTTTTTATTTTTATTTTATTCATAAAGTTTTGTATAGCTTGAACAAGATTCCAAAGGATATCAGAGCGCTTTACATTAGGATGGAAGGAATGACAAATGCAAAATCGGCATCAAGTAGGAGTAAAAGAAAAAAAAAAAACAGGATTGATCGAAGATTCCAGAACAATTGCACCTTGGAGGGTAATACAATAAACAGGTATAAGCGTGCTACGTATATAGGACCTTGACGTTTCATGCATATCAATGGTAGGACAGGAGGCCCGGAGGAGTAAATGGATTACAACCACATAGCAGATTACAATGAGGGGGGGTGGGAGGGCGGATCAGAAAAGGACACTTGTGTGTGTTGTAAATCACTCCACACTCAATTATAAAATCAAAAACATAATTAATAAAAATTGGAGGATACTGGAAGTTGAAGGCGAAACAAACCTAGAAAAACCATTGGTTACATATCGACGTAACCAAAATCTGAGAGATCGTTTGGTCCACACTAGGAGCAAAACGGTCACGACAGAGAAACAAACGACACTGACAAGTGGAGACACGATTCGAGGGAATCACAAATGTGGTAATTGCCATGCGTGTGATGCTGCAATCACAGGTAACATACTGTCTCACAATGACAAAACCATTACTCTAAGATCATTCACAAACTGTCGCAGTAAAAACATCGTCTACTATATCGTATGTCCTTGTGGACTGCCATATATAGGAGAGACTGGACGCGAATTTAGGTTAAGATTCAGCGAACATAAATCCTCAGTGCGAACTAATAAACTGACATCACCGCTGACCCAACACTGTATAGATCAAAACCACAATGAGCTAGAATTGAAGTGGTGTATATTAGAAAAAATTCAATGTAGGAAGGGAGAATCACCAGAGATCACTAGGAAAAAACGGGAATGTTTTTGGATTTTTTATTTGGACAGTGTCAAAAGAGGCCTAAATGAGAACATTTCGTGGTATGTGACACAATAAATAAACCATATATCTGCATATCAAAATTTAAATCCAACTGAAAACATAAGATCTACCATATATCGCACAATTAGGCAACTAGAATGCCACTCAGCAATGGCCGCCGCGTTATTGCATTTATGCTACCATATCTAACATACCCGAATGCAAAGTAGGGTTTTTACCTCCTTTTAACACCTTCTCGGTATTGGCACTCCCTCTGTTAAGAAATCGCATGAAGAAATGCCATAATTTAAGTCTACTAAAGTATAATGATATTAGACTCTGTACATATCACGTAAAAAGATAAGCATATCACCACTTAGAAATGGCCGCCGCGTTATTTTAATCACGTGACCGCAAGCACGACAATTCGTTTGCCGGTTTGTTGTCATTCAATATCATTGTACATTGGTTGCGAGGATTCCGACTCGTTCAGGCGCGAAACTGACGTATAAAAGAAGTAAGTATCACTATTACTGGTTAGGCTTCCTGTTTAGTGCAATTGAAGATGTTTGGACCAGACAAAGGAGAAACCGAAGTAAGTACAGCGCACAGCGCATAGCGTAGCCGGCATCCTACGTGATAGCTTCTGACATACAACGGACGAGCGCCAACTATTAGTCCTGACGAGGTTGCTCTTCTCTCCTTACCTCTAGACCATTTAAATTAATGTTACCCTGTACCGCGAAAGGAGGAACTCCGCCTGATTTCGCCTGTACCTTGTGCCGATAGAGATCGTTTTTCAAGAGAGACGTGTCAGTCTTAGATAAAAGGTAAAATTCGATACACCTTTCTATACTCTTAAAACCTTTGTAATGTTATAAACGAGTAAAATTAGATCTATTTATTTCTCTCAATACCTCTGCAGACTTACATCGATTCCAAAACTACAAATCAGCAGTTATTCGCGTTTTTATCCACGAAGAGACTAAGTCCCAGATACTGTGATAATAAGGTCAGTAACTTAGAGACCACATTTATATACCATCATCTACATTAAGCATTAGGAAGTCAGGGTTTATTTCTTTGTGTATTATCTTTTTATGGTCCTCACAGTTCCACGCTGGATCCATAAAAAACAAGCCTTTGCACCAACAAATAGAAAAACGAAAAAGACAATTTTTGACAAAATAGGTAAGCGATTGGCTCACATTTCCTTGATAAACCCCTCCTTTATGTAGATAACATCTCAGAACAGTGATAAAACCTGTTCCTATTTTACATACAGGAAGGACTACAATAACAAAAACAAACCTTGAAACCAGTGCTGTAAGCCTGACAGGAATTGTCTCCCAAAATAAAAGGTACATAGTTGTTGATCTAAGTGATAACAGTCTCAGTCTGTTTTGTTGCTATAATATCCTGCATGCGATTAAGTCTCAAAATGGTATAACATACCTATCTGCTGATATCACCTTAAGTCCCGAGTGATTATTACTTTCTACCTGCCATTTAAACATTAACTGTGGTTATAATAGACACCCTTTTCCCTAAAAATTTTCTCCTACAACAGTACTAGAGTTCTCACTAAATGCCTTCTTTTATTCATAACCTTAGGAAAACGCATTGGGTTTGAGTTCTATGTCGATCTTGAGAGTCATGTAGATGTCATCCTGTTGCTCGGTTCAGGACCAACCACAAGAGTGTTAGAGTAGCTATAATATACTATGTGTTTATGAAGTATGTCTTCTTGGTTTTACATAGGGCAATGTAACTGAGACTAATGAAAAAAGTTATAGAATAAATGAAACAATGTATGTCATTTATCTTTACAGATATCCAACAATGCAGGGGTCATAAAATTATTGTTTGTGTCTGAATATTCTGCAAGACAGGTCCTGAGGAAGGCGGTCTCACTGCCGAAACGCGTCGACCTTGCGTATCAATTGCACGTCCATCTGCGATCCCTCAGACGCAGAATCTAAGAATGAATGCAGTATGTATGATGAATAAGGAATGTATGCACTTGTGAGAGTGTTGATTGTTTTGCATTTTGTTCTCCCTGCATTTAATAGTTTTTTTACTGACGATATTACAAAATGATGTGTTTTATATTATGTGTTCTTTGATAAAATATATTAGTTGATGTGATAAATCGATAAATGAAAAAATATTTTTGTACTAAGAAATACAACTAAAAAGAAAAAATAATAAAATGATAAAGTTATAAAAAAAAACCTTTCCTGTTGTTTGCCCTTATGTATTAAAATAGTAGAATTAAAGTGTTGGATATATACCGTGATAAATTTAGAGGTCAAGGGGGTACATATTTACTGTTAGTGTTTTACTTTTCCCCTCTTTCCCTGACCATTGAAGTAACAATAGAGGGGGTCCCATTCTTATGCTAATACATTCACGGTTGTTGAACTGTGGGATTCAGTTGTTGATCAACTGACATACGTAGAATATACTCTTGTGGTTGGACATGTTCCGAGCAGGGAGACATTTTGCTGCTCTCCATTAGACATGCAACTACACATCTAGTAAAAATAGAGATCCTTTTCTTGATTTTCTGTAAAAATATTTGATAAAAAGTTAAAAGCAATTGGCATCTTGGTTTGATAATTAAGCCTTATTTGTAGAAACTAAAAATATGGAAACCTTTGGGTTTTCAGAAGATGAATTCAATTCACTATTAGGCCATGTGGTAGATAAAAACAATACCACTAGCAACACCCTCACTGATAATAGTGAATGGCAAAACCTTCTTAATCTCAGAAAAAGAGCCAAACGCATTGAATCCCATGCACATTACATGCGAGAATACTTAGTAGCAGGAGTCATTCCAACCGGTCTCCGTGTTAGGAATGCCCCAGCATTGTTCATCGAGATACGTAAATTCTTAGAAAGATGGTCTCTGATATCCAATCGATGTTCCAGAGATTGGATGTTACTTATTATAGAGACGGCCAGAGACATCCTTATTACACTGAATGAAGAAATTGGAAAACTAGAAGAGAAATTGAAAACATCAGATGCAGTTGAAGAAGCCAAAGATAAATTGGAAAAAATACAAACTGAAATGAAAGACTTTGATATATATTTAACAAACAAGAAAACAGAAAAACTAAAGAATGACGTAAGGTGGTTCTCTAAAGAGAAAATGTATCCCTTTTTAAATCCAGGGTATTATCAAAGTAACTCTAATGAGTTTCCATCAAACCACCCGCCTAGAAGAAACTACACGAATTTTTCTGATACTGGTTCATCAGGATCTGATAGTGACAACTTTGGCAACCCCGGCCCCAGTGGGGGAGGAGGGTACAATGCTGGACCCTTCCAAGGAAGACAAGGACAACGTAATTTCCACAACAGGGGTTTTTTATCGAGGGGCCCCTACAGGGGCAGACAAGTACACTGGCAACAACACAGAGGGAATGCACAGACCTCGACCCCACAACCTCAACAACAACGATATGTAAAAACCAGGAACCAGCAATATTGGTGGTAGAGAACACTAGAAAAGATAGGCCTACGTCGAGTACTTTGCCTATCTATAATCTCTCATCCAGTCAACTAAAAGACGAGGAGTCTTCAGTTTTGAGTAAAGGTCTTTCGTTTGTTCCGTTTACTGCGTTGAACAAATTTAAACTACATGTTGACCTCCATGCCTTCTTTCGGAAGGTAAGGTTAAAAAAAAATTTTCAGGACAGAGAATTAAGTGATGAAGAAGAAAATCTTTCTAACTGCAAACCCCCTTCGATTTTTTCGCCCACTTTGGATATGGTTGGCCCAGAAGTCCAGATTTTTGAAAGACAGGTCCTGGCAGATGTAAATAGATTATTAACTAGACCAGAGAAGTATAAATATAATCTAACAAAACAAGAAAACCTGGCACTAAAGGAACTAGGGAACAACACCAATTTGGTAATAAAACCCTGTGATAAGGGGGGTGGTATCTTAGTTTTTGATAAAGTGGACTACAATAACAGAATGAGAGAAATGCTATCAAACACAGACCACTATAGACCAGCTACTACCAGAGAACTAAATAGATTAAGTGGGCAAATCCATGAAATGACACAGGTAGCTTTTACCAACGGATACATCTGTGAGAAGGAATTGCAATTCCTGAACAAAACCTGCCCTATCACTCCTACTATGTACGGTCTTCCCAAGACTCACAAAAATGAAATCAATCCGCCCCTACGTCCTATTATATCTACTATTGGTTCGAACACCGAACCATTATCAAAATATGTAGACACCTTCTTGTGTCCCTTAACCCAGAAATATGAGTCTTTTGTAAAAGATACAGGCGATATTATAAACAAAATCGAGGGCCTAGCATTCAATCCCAACTCGGACATTCTCGTAACGCTTGACATTGAGGCGTTGTACACCAACATACCTCAATGTCAAGCGTTACAGACAGTGGCCGACTTGTTGCAGAGATACCCCCAGAACAGACCAGATGAATTTATCATTCAATGCTTAGAAATTGTACTCATGAATAATTATTTTGAGTTTGAGGGAACTCTCTTCAAGCAAGTAAAGGGGACGAGTATGGGGGCTTCCTGTGCGCCTTCGGTGGCTAACACTTACATGGGTGAGTGGGAGATAAAAAATATCTTCAATTCAAATGCCCCTTTCTTCGAGAACGTCTCCATTTGGAGACGTTTCATCGATGATATTTTCTTTGTATGGCATGGGGAACTCGCACAATTGCAAGAGTTCATTCTCTGGCTTAACGCCAGTGACACAAACCTTAAATTCACCTCCAACCATAGCCATGAAAAAGTTGAATACTTGGACATAACGATTGAAGGGAAGGATGGTGTATTAAAGGTAAGCCTCTTTCGCAAACCAACAGCAAAGAACACCATTTTGCAATTTGAAAGTTTTCACCCGCATTGCCAGAAGGACTCTATCCCCTTTGGGGAGTTCCTTCGCATTCAGCGCAATTGCACCTCCCTCTCAGACTATGATCATCACAGCAAACATCTAAGTAAAAGACTAATAGACAGAGGATACCCCCATCGTTTAGTCCGCCAAGCTTTCAAGAGGGCGAGATTTTATGATCGGGACGCCCTATTAAAAAACAAGAGAAATAAGAGCCAAGACAAAATTGTGTGTGTTGTAAATCACTCCACACTCAATTATAAAATCAAAAACATAATTAATAAAAATTGGAGGATACTGGAAGTTGAAGGCGAAACAAACCTAGAAAAACCATTGGTTACATATCGACGTAACCAAAATCTGAGAGATCGTTTGGTCCACACTAGGAGCAAAACGGTCACGACAGAGAAACAAACGACACTGACAAGTGGAGACACGATTCGAGGGAATCACAAATGTGGTAATTGCCATGCGTGTGATGCTGCAATCACAGGTAACATACTGTCTCACAATGACAAAACCATTACTCTAAGATCATTCACAAACTGTCGCAGTAAAAACATCGTCTACTATATCGTATGTCCTTGTGGACTGCCATATATAGGAGAGACTGGACGCGAATTTAGGTTAAGATTCAGCGAACATAAATCCTCAGTGCGAACTAATAAACTGACATCACCGCTGACCCAACACTGTATAGATCAAAACCACAATGAGCTAGAATTGAAGTGGTGTATATTAGAAAAAATTCAATGTAGGAAGGGAGAATCACCAGAGATCACTAGGAAAAAACGGGAATGTTTTTGGATTTTTTATTTGGACAGTGTCAAAAGAGGCCTAAATGAGAACATTTCGTGGTATGTGACACAATAAATAAACCATATATCTGCATATCAAAATTTAAATCCAACTGAAAACATAAGATCTACCATATATCGCACAATTAGGCAACTAGAATGCCACTCAGCAATGGCCGCCGCGTTATTGCATTTATGCTACCATATCTAACATACCCGAATGCAAAGTAGGGTTTTTACCTCCTTTTAACACCTTCTCGGTATTGGCACTCCCTCTGTTAAGAAATCGCATGAAGAAATGCCATAATTTAAGTCTACTAAAGTATAATGATATTAGACTCTGTACATATCACGTAAAAAGATAAGCATATCACCACTTAGAAATGGCCGCCGCGTTATTTTAATCACGTGACCGCAAGCACGACAATTCGTTTGCCGGTTTGTTGTCATTCAATATCATTGTACATTGGTTGCGAGGATTCCGACTCGTTCAGGCGCGAAACTGACGTATAAAAGAAGTAAGTATCACTATTACTGGTTAGGCTTCCTGTTTAGTGCAATTGAAGATGTTTGGACCAGACAAAGGAGAAACCGAAGTAAGTACAGCGCACAGCGCATAGCGTAGCCGGCATCCTACGTGATAGCTTCTGACATACAACGGACGAGCGCCAACTATTAGTCCTGACGAGGTTGCTCTTCTCTCCTTACCTCTAGACCATTTAAATTAATGTTACCCTGTACCGCGAAAGGAGGAACTCCGCCTGATTTCGCCTGTACCTTGTGCCGATAGAGATCGTTTTTCAAGAGAGACGTGTCAGTCTTAGATAAAAGGTAAAATTCGATACACCTTTCTATACTCTTAAAACCTTTGTAATGTTATAAACGAGTAAAATTAGATCTATTTATTTCTCTCAATACCTCTGCAGACTTACATCGATTCCAAAACTACAAATCAGCAGTTATTCGCGTTTTTATCCACGAAGAGACTAAGTCCCAGATACTGTGATAATAAGGTCAGTAACTTAGAGACCACATTTATATACCATCATCTACATTAAGCATTAGGAAGTCAGGGTTTATTTCTTTGTGTATTATCTTTTTATGGTCCTCACAGTTCCACGCTGGATCCATAAAAAACAAGCCTTTGCACCAACAAATAGAAAAACGAAAAAGACAATTTTTGACAAAATAGGTAAGCGATTGGCTCACATTTCCTTGATAAACCCCTCCTTTATGTAGATAACATCTCAGAACAGTGATAAAACCTGTTCCTATTTTACATACAGGAAGGACTACAATAACAAAAACAAACCTTGAAACCAGTGCTGTAAGCCTGACAGGAATTGTCTCCCAAAATAAAAGGTACATAGTTGTTGATCTAAGTGATAACAGTCTCAGTCTGTTTTGTTGCTATAATATCCTGCATGCGATTAAGTCTCAAAATGGTATAACATACCTATCTGCTGATATCACCTTAAGTCCCGAGTGATTATTACTTTCTACCTGCCATTTAAACATTAACTGTGGTTATAATAGACACCCTTTTCCCTAAAAATTTTCTCCTACAACAGTACTAGAGTTCTCACTAAATGCCTTCTTTTATTCATAACCTTAGGAAAACGCATTGGGTTTGAGTTCTATGTCGATCTTGAGAGTCATGTAGATGTCATCCTGTTGCTCGGTTCAGGACCAACCACAAGAGTGTTAGAGTAGCTATAATATACTATGTGTTTATGAAGTATGTCTTCTTGGTTTTACATAGGGCAATGTAACTGAGACTAATGAAAAAAGTTATAGAATAAATGAAACAATGTATGTCATTTATCTTTACAGATATCCAACAATGCAGGGGTCATAAAATTATTGTTTGTGTCTGAATATTCTGCAAGACAGGTCCTGAGGAAGGCGGTCTCACTGCCGAAACGCGTCGACCTTGCGTATCAATTGCACGTCCATCTGCGATCCCTCAGACGCAGAATCTAAGAATGAATGCAGTATGTATGATGAATAAGGAATGAATGCACTTGTGAGAGTGTTGATTGTTTTGCATTTTCTTCTCCCTGCATTTAATAGTTTTTTTACTGACGATATTACAAAATGATGTGTTTTATATTATGTGTTCTTTGATAAAATATATTAGTTGATGTGATAAATCGATAAATGAAAAAATATTTTTGTACTAAGAAATACAACTAAAAAGAAAAAATAATAAAATGATAAAGTTATAAAAAAAACCTTTCCTGTTGTTTGCCCTTATGTATTAAAATAGTAGAATTAAAGTGTTGGATATATACCGTGATAAATTTAGAGGTCAAGGGGGTACATATTTACTGTTAGTGTTTTACTTTTCCCCTCTTTCCCTGACCATTGAAGTAACAATAGAGGGGGTCCCATTCTTATGCTAATACATTCACGGTTGTTGAACTGTGGGATTCAGTTGTTGATCAACTGACATACGTAGAATATACTCTTGTGGTTGGACATGTTCCGAGCAGGGAGACATTTTGCTGCTCTCCATTAGACATGCAACTACACATCTAGTAAAAATAGAGATCCTTTTCTTGATTTTCTGTAAAAATATTTGATAAAAAGTTAAAAGCAATTGGCATCTTGGTTTGATAATTAAGCCTTATTTGTAGAAACTAAAAATATGGAAACCTTTGGGTTTTCAGAAGATGAATTCAATTCACTATTAGGCCATGTGGTAGATAAAAACAATACCACTAGCAACACCCTCACTGATAATAGTGAATGGCAAAACCTTCTTAATCTCAGAAAAAGAGCCAAACGCATTGAATCCCATGCACATTACATGCGAGAATACTTAGTAGCAGGAGTCATTCCAACCGGTCTCCGTGTTAGGAATGCCCCAGCATTGTTCATCGAGATACGTAAATTCTTAGAAAGATGGTCTCTGATATCCAATCGATGTTCCAGAGATTGGATGTTACTTATTATAGAGACGGCCAGAGACATCCTTATTACACTGAATGAAGAAATTGGAAAACTAGAAGAGAAATTGAAAACATCAGATGCAGTTGAAGAAGCCAAAGATAAATTGGAAAAAATACAAACTGAAATGAAAGACTTTGATATATATTTAACAAACAAGAAAACAGAAAAACTAAAGAATGACGTAAGGTGGTTCTCTAAAGAGAAAATTTATCCCTTTTTAAATCCAGGGTATTATCAAAGTAACTCTAATGAGTTTCCATCAAACCACCCGCCTAGAAGAAACTACACGAATTTTTCTGATACTGGTTCATCAGGATCTGATAGTGACAACTTTGGCAACCCCGGCCCCAGTGGGGGAGGAGGGTACAATGCTGGACCCTTCCAAGGAAGACAAGGACAACGTAATTTCCACAACAGGGTTTTTTTATCGAGGGGCCCCTACAGGGGCAGACAAGTACACTGGCAACAACACAGAGGGAATGCACAGACCTCGACCCCACAACCTCAACAACAACGATATGTAAAAACCAGGAACCAGCAATATTGGTGGTAGAGAACACTAGAAAAGATAGGCCTACGTCGAGTACTTTGCCTATCTATAATCTCTCATCCAGTCAACTAAAAGACGAGGAGTCTTCAGTTTTGAGTAAAGGTCTTTCGTTTGTTCCGTTTACTGCGTTGAACAAATTTAAACTACATGTTGACCTCCATGCCTTCTTTCGGAAGGTAAGGTTAAAAAATTTTTTTCAGGACAGAGAATTAAGTGATGAAGAAGAAAATCTTTCTAACTGCAAACCCCCTTCGATTTTTTCGCCCACTTTGGATATGGTTGGCCCAGAAGTCCAGATTTTTGAAAGACAGGTCCTGGCAGATGTAAATAGATTATTAACTAGACCAGAGAAGTATAAATATAATCTAACAAAACAAGAAAACCTGGCACTAAAGGAACTAGGGAACAACACCAATTTGGTAATAAAACCCTGTGATAAGGGGGGTGGTATCTTAGTTTTTGATAAAGTGGACTACAATAACAGAATGAGAGAAATGCTATCAAACACAGACCACTATAGACCAGCTACTACCAGAGAACTAAATAGATTAAGTGGGCAAATCCATGAAATGACACAGGTAGCTTTTACCAACGGATACATCTGTGAGAAGGAATTGCAATTCCTGAACAAAACCTGCCCTATCACTCCTACTATGTACGGTCTTCCCAAGACTCACAAAAATGAAATCAATCCGCCCCTACGTCCTATTATATCTACTATTGGTTCGAACACCGAACCATTATCAAAATATGTAGACACCTTCTTGTGTCCCTTAACCCAGAAATATGAGTCTTTTGTAAAAGATACAGGCGATATTATAAACAAAATCGAGGGCCTAGCATTCAATCCCAACTCGGACATTCTCGTAACGCTTGACATTGAGGCGTTGTACACCAACATACCTCAATGTCAAGCGTTACAGACAGTGGCCGACTTGTTGCAGAGATACCCCCAGAACAGACCAGATGAATTTATCATTCAATGCTTAGAAATTGTACTCATGAATAATTATTTTGAGTTTGAGGGAACTCTCTTCAAGCAAGTAAAGGGGACGAGTATGGGGGCTTCCTGTGCGCCTTCGGTGGCTAACACTTACATGGGTGAGTGGGAGATAAAAAATATCTTCAATTCAAATGCCCCTTTCTTCGAGAACGTCTCCATTTGGAGACGTTTCATCGATGATATTTTCTTTGTATGGCATGGGGAACTCGCACAATTGCAAGAGTTCATTCTCTGGCTTAACGCCAGTGACACAAACCTTAAATTCACCTCCAACCATAGCCATGAAAAAGTTGAATACTTGGACATAACGATTGAAGGGAAGGATGGTGTATTAAAGGTAAGCCTCTTTCGCAAACCAACAGCAAAGAACACCATTTTGCAATTTGAAAGTTTTCACCCGCATTGCCAGAAGGACTCTATCCCCTTTGGGGAGTTCCTTCGCATTCGGCGCAATTGCACCTCCCTCTCAGACTATGATCATCACAGCAAACATCTAAGTAAAAGACTAATAGACAGAGGATACCCCCATCGTTTAGTCCGCCAAGCTTTCAAGAGGGCGAGATTTTATGATCGGGACGCCCTATTAAAAAACAAGAGAAATAAGAGCCAAGACAAAATTGTGTGTGTTGTAAATCACTCCACACTCAATTATAAAATCAAAAACATAATTAATAAAAATTGGAGGATACTGGAAGTTGAAGGCGAAACAAACCTAGAAAAACCATTGGTTACATATCGACGTAACCAAAATCTGAGAGATCGTTTGGTCCACACTAGGAGCAAAACGGTCACGACAGAGAAACAAACGACACTGACAAGTGGAGACACGATTCGAGGGAATCACAAATGTGGTAATTGCCATGCGTGTGATGCTGCAATCACAGGTAACATACTGTCTCACAATGACAAAACCATTACTCTAAGATCATTCACAAACTGTCGCAGTAAAAACATCGTCTACTATATCGTATGTCCTTGTGGACTGCCATATATAGGAGAGACTGGACGCGAATTTAGGTTAAGATTCAGCGAACATAAATCCTCAGTGCGAACTAATAAACTGACATCACCGCTGACCCAACACTGTATAGATCAAAACCACAATGAGCTAGAATTGAAGTGGTGTATATTAGAAAAAATTCAATGTAGGAAGGGAGAATCACCAGAGATCACTAGGAAAAAACGGGAATGTTTTTGGATTTTTTATTTGGACAGTGTCAAAAGAGGCCTAAATGAGAACATTTCGTGGTATGTGACACAATAAATAAACCATATATCTGCATATCAAAATTTAAATCCAACTGAAAACATAAGATCTACCATATATCGCACAATTAGGCAACTAGAATGCCACTCAGCAATGGCCGCCGCGTTATTGCATTTATGCTACCATATCTAACATACCCGAATGCAAAGTAGGGTTTTTACCTCCTTTTAACACCTTCTCGGTATTGGCACTCCCTCTGTTAAGAAATCGCATGAAGAAATGCCATAATTTAAGTCTACTAAAGTATAATGATATTAGACTCTGTACATATCACGTAAAAAGATAAGCATATCACCACTTAGAAATGGCCGCCGCGTTATTTTAATCACGTGACCGCAAGCACGACAATTCGTTTGCCGGTTTGTTGTCATTCAATATCATTGTACATTGGTTGCGAGGATTCCGACTCGTTCAGGCGCGAAACTGACGTATAAAAGAAGTAAGTATCACTATTACTGGTTAGGCTTCCTGTTTAGTGCAATTGAAGATGTTTGGACCAGACAAAGGAGAAACCGAAGTAAGTACAGCGCACAGCGCATAGCGTAGCCGGCATCCTACGTGATAGCTTCTGACATACAACGGACGAGCGCCAACTATTAGTCCTGACGAGGTTGCTCTTCTCTCCTTACCTCTAGACCATTTAAATTAATGTTACCCTGTACCGCGAAAGGAGGAACTCCGCCTGATTTCGCCTGTACCTTGTGCCGATAGAGATCGTTTTTCAAGAGAGACGTGTCAGTCTTAGATAAAAGGTAAAATTCGATACACCTTTCTATACTCTTAAAACCTTTGTAATGTTATAAACGAGTAAAATTAGATCTATTTATTTCTCTCAATACCTCTGCAGACTTACATCGATTCCAAAACTACAAATCAGCAGTTATTCGCGTTTTTATCCACGAAGAGACTAAGTCCCAGATACTGTGATAATAAGGTCAGTAACTTAGAGACCACATTTATATACCATCATCTACATTAAGCATTAGGAAGTCAGGGTTTATTTCTTTGTGTATTATCTTTTTATGGTCCTCACAGTTCCACGCTGGATCCATAAAAAACAAGCCTTTGCACCAACAAATAGAAAAACGAAAAAGACAATTTTTGACAAAATAGGTAAGCGATTGGCTCACATTTCCTTGATAAACCCCTCCTTTATGTAGATAACATCTCAGAACAGTGATAAAACCTGTTCCTATTTTACATACAGGAAGGACTACAATAACAAAAACAAACCTTGAAACCAGTGCTGTAAGCCTGACAGGAATTGTCTCCCAAAATAAAAGGTACATAGTTGTTGATCTAAGTGATAACAGTCTCAGTCTGTTTTGTTGCTATAATATCCTGCATGCGATTAAGTCTCAAAATGGTATAACATACCTATCTGCTGATATCACCTTAAGTCCCGAGTGATTATTACTTTCTACCTGCCATTTAAACATTAACTGTGGTTATAATAGACACCCTTTTCCCTAAAAATTTTCTCCTACAACAGTACTAGAGTTCTCACTAAATGCCTTCTTTTATTCATAACCTTAGGAAAACGCATTGGGTTTGAGTTCTATGTCGATCTTGAGAGTCATGTAGATGTCATCCTGTTGCTCGGTTCAGGACCAACCACAAGAGTGTTAGAGTAGCTATAATATACTATGTGTTTATGAAGTATGTCTTCTTGGTTTTACATAGGGCAATGTAACTGAGACTAATGAAAAAGTTATAGAATAAATGAAACAATGTATGTCATTTATCTTTACAGATATCCAACAATGCAGGGGTCATAAAATTATTGTTTGTGTCTGAATATTCTGCAAGACAGGTCCTGAGGAAGGCGGTCTCACTGCCGAAACGCGTCGACCTTGCGTATCAATTGCACGTCCATCTGCGATCCCTCAGACGCAGAATCTAAGAATGAATGCAGTATGTATGATGAATAAGGAATGTATGCACTTGTGAGAGTGTTGATTGTTTTGCATTTTGTTCTCCCTGCATTTAATAGTTTTTTTACTGACGATATTACAAAATGATGTGTTTTATATTATGTGTTCTTTGATAAAATATATTAGTTGATGTGATAAATCGATAAATGAAAAAATATTTTTGTACTAAGAAATACAACTAAAAAGAAAAAATAATAAAATGATAAAGTTATAAAAAAAACCTTTCCTGTTGTTTGCCCTTATGTATTAAAATAGTAGAATTAAAGTGTTGGATATATACCGTGATAAATTTAGAGGTCAAGGGGGTACATATTTACTGTCACTGTAGATTATACCCCCTGCACAATAATCCGACATTGAAGCTAGAGAAGTCAATAAACAGTGCGCAAAAAAACAAAAGAATGTGGAAGTAGCGCCGTGCAGAAATAAAGAATGGCACACGGCAAATGATAAAGAGTAAAACTCTCTGTGTATTAAGCGGAAGCGTGTGCAGCCTCAAGCCACCATATGAGACCTAATAAGAAAAGAGTACTCACAGAGCACTATAAACATATTAAAGATGGCCAATGATCTTTGGTACAGGAAAAGACTAATAGTGAGCTACACTAGGAGTATCTCCATCAGGAGTACTGAGAAAAGGTTTTCTCAATAAGGTGGTATTGGCGAAGGCTCTCGATCAAGAGTTATTACGAAACGTTTCCAGTCAGTGAGGCTATCCCACAACTGTAGTGAAGAGAAGGTCTTAATCATCAATATGGGGAAGATGATCACTGATAAGTAATAGTTGGCTCTCCGTCAGCAGATCGCCTTTTGAGGAGAGTCTCTTTCACCGGTTTGAAAAGGAGACAGTAAGCAGTACTGAATGCTATAAGCAATAGTGGGAGGTTCTCAATCAGCGTTACGAGGCATTACCGGCATAGTATGGCTACTAACAATGGTATGGGGACGCCCTTGGTCAGTAGTATTGTCATAGGCTCTTGATCAGAGGCTTGGAGACATTTTCGATCACTATAGATGGCCCACGAACCGGAGTCCAAATGATCACTGTGAATCACGAGTACAGAGCTGACTCTTAATTAGAGGGTTGGGATACAGCTTCTAAATGGCATTTTCTAGCCCAAACTGCCAGGTTTCCCTGATCCATGCGTGACCAGGTACTGCAGTCCCACGTTTTCTGGCATTCTGGGACTTGTAGTCATAGCTTTCTAATATGATAAATAGGACTACATGTTTTAGAACGCAAAGGAAAAGAAGCACTGCAGCAGTTAATCAAGCGAAAGCCTGGGAAACTTGG
Organism: Lissotriton vulgaris; assembly: GCF_964263255.1. NCBI lineage: Eukaryota > Metazoa > Chordata > Amphibia > Caudata > Salamandridae > Lissotriton > Lissotriton vulgaris. The sequence continues at coordinate 1,769,550,832 of NC_141691.1, forward strand.
AAAGACTGGCTAGAAATGGTTACAGGTAACCTTAAGGGCCCTCGATAAGCACATGTTGTGGCTAAACACCATTTATCTAACAGACTTAACTACTTTACTTGTCCTTTCGAAATATAAATTTAGCACAATTTCAGACAGAAGTACAGTGCCAGAGTCTGGAACCTCTTTAACAGAGGCGATGGCTAATAAGGGTGCTCACCCAGCGGTATGAAGGAGTGCAGTAGACAGACCGCTGCCGTGCGCCGAATGTGATACAGCACAAAACACAGGTCCTCGGAGCCTAACCAGGCTGCCCGCAAGCTCAAGGTGCTTAGCCCGCCGTGTGAAACTCGTTGTGGGTGAAGACGAAGCACAACTGAAATCCACGTATGCAACAAGCATTTACAATGCAATGGTCTCGGCATTATTAAAGGTAGAGCCATTGGCATTGCTCATGACATTTTTTTTCATTTTTTTTTTTTTTTAAACATAAATAAATGGTATTGTCATTTACAATGGCAATAGGTGAGCATTAGAGAGTAGTAGAGAGTATTCGCAGACACAGAGCCACACACAGACAGAGCCACACACACAGAGCCACACACACACACACACACAGCTCTCTGCCCAGCAACGCCCTAGGGAACAGAGGCACGTAAAACCGGATCACAAGCAGGTAACAGAGGCACAAGCAGGTAACAGAGGCACAAGCAGGTAACAGAGGCACAAGCAGGTAACAAGCAGGTAACAGAGGCACAAGCAGGTAACAGAGGCACAAGCATCACAAGCAGGAAACAGAGGCACAAGCAGGGAACAGAGGCACAAGCATCACAAGCAGGTAACAGAGGCACAAGCAGGGAACAGAGGCACAAGCAGGGAACAGAGGCACAAGCAGGGAACAGAGGCACAAGCAGGGAACAGAGGCACAAGGCACAAGCAGGTAACAGAGGCACAAGCAGGTAACAGAGGCGCAAGCATCACAAGCAGGGAACAGAGGCACAAGCAGAGAACAGAGGCACAAACAGGGAACAGAGGCACAAGCAGGTAACAGAGGCACAAGCAGGAAACAGAGGCACGAAAACCGGATCACAAGCAGGGAACAGAGGCACGAGCAGGGAACAGAGGCACGAGCAGGGAACAGAGGCACGAGCAGGGAACAGAGGCACGAGCAGGGAACAGAAGCACAAGCATCACAAGCAGGGAACAGAGGCACAAGCATCACAAGCAGGGAACAGAGGCACAAGCAGAGAACAGAGGCACAAGCAGGGAACAGAGGCGCAAGCAGGTAACAGAGGCACGAGCAGGAAACAGAGGCACGAGCAGGAAACAGAGGCACGAGCAGGGAACAGAGGCAAAAGCAGGTAACAGAGGCACGAGCAGGTAACAGAGGCACGAGGCACGAGCAGGGAACAGAGGCGCGAGCAGGGAACAGAGGCACAAGCATCACAAGCAGGGAACAGAGGCACAAGCAGGGAACAGAGGCACAAGCAGGGAACAGAGGCACAAGCAGGGAACAGAGGCACGAACAGGTAACAATAATATTCGTGTGCTCAGATGGCTGAAAGGCAGAGTAGGCCCTACCAAGATTTTATCCAGTGACCGCCAGATTATGGACAGGTCTTGGCAGCAGTGGCTGCTGAGCCAGCGTGTCATAAATGAAAGCCAAGACACTACAGCTCAAAGAGTATACCACAGGGCCAAATTTTATTCAAGCAACACGAATTTCAACCAAACTCGATGAAAGAGACTCGGATATTATTAAGAAATGCAACACCTTCAAACAAAGGTCTACAGCACATGCTGTCAGTTCTGCTTAAAGTTACCTGGTTTTAATTGATAGTTGCACCTTTCTCCTGGAAGATTCTGCTTCCTTGCACCCTGTGCTTTGTCGTTTCTCTGTTGTTTTATTGTTTTTGTTCAACTCTCTTCGTGGTTTCTATTCCCTCCTTCATGTCTAGTCCCTCTCTCATTCTCACACTCCCTCCTTGCTCCAGCATCTCACTAAAGACACACTGTATAGAGATGAAACTAATAGTGTCCATTTTCTTACGTCTTTCCTCCCACCTCACTCCTAATTCGTGTCTCACTCTTTCTCGCTGCTGTTCTGTCTCCAAACATTTCCAGATGGCGCTTCAACTTCCCATACTTTGTTGTAATCCCCTCTCCTCCGACGTGCATCTTTCTTCCCCTTCCCAAGTGCCTGTGTCTGTCTCTTCCTCCTCCCTCCCAGTATGGCCCATACCTCTTCTTTCCAGTATCATGCACTCTTCTTCTTAAAACAAGGGAAGGTGATAAGAGACTCTATGCCAGAGAGGAGCTAAAGAGTCCTGCGGATGGCGATCCTTAATCGCCACAGACCAACACTTGCCAAATCCAGGCCATTTTCCTCTGCTTGCTGGTATGGCACAGTGCACTGAAATGCGTAGTGTCACGTGTAATGCGTGGTTTTTGGCATGCCAACAGAGCCCGGGTACATGTGGACTGTCGGTGTATGTGGGGTGGGGATTATAGATGCTCTGGGTCACTGGGCTCAGGGGGAGGAGTTGTCTGTACAGGCCTCGTGGCTGTAGGCATATGATGTGTGGAATGTCAATAGACCCAATGACACCCTCTGCCTGTCCAGACGGGTGGATGAGCGTGGGGCGGAGGGGAAGGGGGGAGTTAGAGAGTGCCCGAAAGGGCATCTCACAACACAGGACCAAGGTACTGTTACTAACTTTAGGAAGGACTTGAAATCCTGATTGTTCGTTCAGTAGATTCTTCCCCTCCTTGTCTCTGTCCCCTGTTCGTTTTGGGTTAAAAGCGCCGGGACACTATATAAAACACACCATAACATAACATAACATAACTAACCAGCCTTCTGGTTTTCCAATATTTAGTACAGTAAAATCCTGGAAGTCTTCTCACAGAAACACTTGTAGAGTGAAGCCCAGAAAGGTGCTGTATGTGTCGCACTGACGACCAATACACAGGTAGCAGAATACAAAGCGTCCCTCAACAATCCCTCCTCCTCTGCTGTTGTCGCCTTCACGCGCGTGTGCCTCGCGCTCCGCTCTTCACTCACTGGAGGGAAGTAATGGCATGGGATAAGTAGATGGATGGGATGCGGGCAGAGGGGAGAACCTGGGGCAAGGAAACAGCAAATGGTAAATGGCGGGTGGGAGGGACATTCACCACGATTCTGGGCAAATTACTTAATGTCCCCGTGCCGCAATGTGTAATGTAAATACGGTGCTCCAGTGCTGCAAGCGTGGTATGACCAGCCCCCTTCTTGTCTATCTCCCTCTCACCCCATGCGGCCACACACCATTAACACCTCACCAAAAAACAACTTGGCACTAGTGTGAGGAGATAATATGTGAGCCACTCAGGAGGTGCTGAGATTGTGTTCAGAGGCCAGTCACAGTTCTTTAGTATTCAGCTGTTTCACTATCTGTCGGTAGGTCAGCGCGTCCTCGGCGGATGCTGGTCTCACTAATTTGGGGGTTGGTTGCAGGAGGGGGCGTGTTCGGAACTGCCGCCATTGGAGCGGGCGAATAATGATAATTCTGGGCTAGGTCAGCTGGGGATATTGGGCGAAGTGATTAGTTGTGGGGTGACGCACGGGGGTGGGGTGGGCGTAAAGGTGCGGGGCACAGCGTTGGGGGTCCCACTGGTAGTATGGGTGCCACCTGACGGACTGTTTAGCGGCACCACGAGCGGGGGGAATTGGGGGGCAAATATGGAAGGCGGGGGGAGGGTCGCATGGCAGGGGAGGAGGCACAAGGGAGGGGGTACAGGGGAGGCATGTAAAGGAGGGGGCGGCTTTCGAATTGGTAGAGGGTTGCGGATTCGTGGGTGGAGCACGGGGTGGTAAAAGGGGGAGGAAGGCAGGGGGGGTCGCCTGTGAGTCGGAGTGTGTCCCGGTTTGCAGGGTTCAATAGAGTGGAGGAATGCTGGGGGGATCTTGTGCCGCACACAGGCAAAGACCGGGGCCCAGGGGTAAGAGCTGTCGAGCATCGCGAAAGGCGCAATGGTGGTCTGCCCCCGCCTTCCCCCGGATGCCACCGGGTGGCCTCGCATTGTTTGGGGACAAACGTTTTTGGAAAAGAGTGACTGGAGGCAGGCGGCGCCCTGCTGGAAGGGGCAGGGTGGCCCTAGTCCTTAGCGCAGCATAAATAGCGGCCGAGGGCGATTGCAGGAGGGGGGTGCAAAGTCTTGGAGGGGTACACATATTGTCCTCGTAAATTACTTCGACCGGGGAAGGGGGAGGAGGAGCCGGCGGAAGGCGGGCACACAGAGCCCAGCAGCAGCTAGGAAAGCCCCGTTCTTTTCCGACTGGGGGGCGTGTTTTTTAGGTTTGAGTGACTGAAGATGTCACAGATAGAGGGAACCTAAAAAACACGCCCCAGAATCCGAAAAAGACGAGGTTTAAACGGAGTGACGCCTCTCTCCTCTAACGGCTGACCAGCATTTACGAGGCCAGCCAATGGAGAAGGGGGCGGGTTCAAGCCCCCTAACTAAGAAACATTAAATCTCGGAGCTCTGCCCATACTGCTACGCAGTGCGACGCAGTCCTCGACCTAAAAATGAAGGTAACTTCAGGGCTTTCATCTCTACGGTCCCACAACGAGCCACCATACTTCCGACCAGCAGGGCCAACCGCCTTCAGCACCCCGGGATTTGTAGTTCCCGGCGTGGAACTTAAGCACAGACCAGGAGCATATACTTAAAATCGTAAATGCGGTGGCCATCTTCCAAATAGTTTATTATAAGCAACACAGTGTCCATGGATGAAAACAAAAAAGTATTTCACGGATGTATAAACTGGGATTGGTGTGTAGTTGTGGTATTCGCTAGTTTTTCTATGAACTCATTCTTTGCTGTTCATTTTAGGGAAATATTTCCAGTTTCTCTTTTGTGGATAAAATAAAATTGTGTAATATGCTGAGGAGAGGTCGAAGTGACATCAAAAATTAAAAGCAAGCCACATGAAGGGCATGGATGGAGGAGGGAGGGGAAACAATGGAGGAAGCGTCCACAGATTTATCGAATTAACACAGTGCCTGCTTTGAGTGGCATCCGTGCAGTGGGGGATGTCTGTGCATATTTAAAAGTTATACGTAAAGTGAAAGCGCGTATAGTATGCAGCAAATACCAAAACAAAAACAAAACAGCCCCCATTGCTAAAGCTGGTGCCCCACCAGTGCTCTTTAGATTAATTAAGCAAAGAGTTCTCCCCAAGTACTAATGCAAACTATACAGTAAGGACACAATCAAAGGTTCAGTCCTAATGGGAGGGTACAACAGCAGACAGGGAGGTACTAAGGAGGGATTAATAAGCCTATTACCAAATCAAAAGCCAACATTCACAAAGGTCGATCACAGCACCCAATTGAAAAGATGGCCGGAGCTTTAAGTCGATACCTGAATATAGCATGCCTCACAGAGCAGCGCATGTGCTGCCCAGGCTCAACGAAAAAAAGTGAATGCTGTTCCAGTAGAAATTGAAGCTTTGCTTTCCTTTCCTGTCCATCAAAGTACTTCAGTTCTCACAACAAACATCTGGAAAATACCAATTAGAGTTCAGAACTAGCCACAGCTCAGAAAAATTCTTCCATCTGTGGATGGCACCCTGAATCTTTTAGATGAAAGAGGCACCTGATTCCAATTTCTACTTGATTTGTTAGTGACTTTAAACACTATTGATCTTGATATGTTGTTAAAAACTACACACGAGTGAATGGGCACGGAACATAAGGTACTAAAATGGGTCCAGCTGTATCAGTTCTACGGCATAAAAATTGAACATTCTGTCTTGCAGCCTATACCACTACCTTTTGGTGACGGTTAATGATCTCTCATTGCTCCATTACTTTTCAACTATGTTAAAGCCCTGGGTGATCCATTACAGGTGTCAGTGGTCTCTATCCATCATTGAATGGACAATGCTCAGCTACTTTTAAGGATTGACTCCTAACTCAGCGCTCTAGCTGTTCCGCTCAAGGGTGGTTGCATAGACAGGGCAGCGGCGCAGAGCGCGTAAGGCTGCCGATTGACGCAGTTACAGGCGAACTTGTTTTTAAAACTGTTTTTATGCTTTTTAACATTTCTGCCACTTACTTTGAGTGAATTTGAATTGTGAGGCATACTGCACACGTTTGGGTGCAGATTCTCTTTACCTGACTCACTATACAGGAAGTCACGTGAGGCCGAAAGTAGCGCATTTCGGGACTGTGCTCTAGCTTTCCCGCTCATGGGTGGTTACTTAAAGGGGCCTGCCATGGGGCCATGGACTTTTCGATGCCCGGGATCCTAGTTTACAGACCCCCAAACACCCCAGCTGGGCTTCTGGTAGAACTATGCGAAATAGCAGCGGACGGCTCACTCAGGCTGCCAGGTTTACAATTTTAAGGGATTTTAACGTCCATTTGGATAGCGACAATTGCACGAAAGCTAGCCAACTGGCCGAAATGCAAGACGGACTTAACCTGACACAGCTGGTCAATGCCCCCACACATGCTTCAGGTCGGACACTGGGACCACATTTTTCTAATGATCCTAACCTGAGAGTAGCGGCCCCCAAACCACTCACATGGTCGGACCATTTTTTAATACCGCTCAGCTTTGAGCTGATTTGCCTCATTTCCAGACCACAGCAAGTTCCAGAGAAAAGGAGAATGTGGCGCAATGTCACCAGAAATAGTATGGCTCCTGCACTTTCAACGCTACCACTACCATTGTCTGGGAACCCTGACAAGGACTCAGTCAGCTTTAACAGTTGAGTGTCTAAGGCCTTAGATATTGGTGCCCCCCTCAGATCAGTCACTTCCACTAGGAAGAGACAGTCAGCCCGTGGTTTTCCCCTGAGCTCCATGGGGAGAAAAGCCTTTGTAAAAAACCTGGAGCGCACAAGGAGACAATCCTACGACCTCGTTGCCAAGCTGGCATACAGAAAAGTCTTAAAAATGTTCCATAAACTTAAGCGCAATACAATGGGGGACTATTTCACCCACAAGATCAAATTAGCTCAAAATTCAGCTTAAACACTCTTTAAAATTGTTCAAGATTTTACCAAACCTGCTACCGTCGCCAGTTCGGTACTCCCCACCTCCTCTCTTTGTACGGGACTGTCTGACTTTTTCCAGGACAAAATCCAATGTATCTATGCCACCTTCACTTCCACCGTGACAAAATCAGAGCGCACGCCCTCTCCTGACAACAATGATGCGCTGACCATGATCGAATAACAGGGCGTGCGAGGAAAACATGGCGGCCGCTAGCTAGTGCGGCGCGCTCGTCCCGACGGAGTCTCTAGCGGAGATGCCCTGACCGACCGACTAACAAATTCATCGGTGTAGCGTACGTGTTAGGTGATTCTGGCGGCTTGAGGGAGACGGAATCAGACCTGCACAAGGAAACCTCGCTGCTGATCGGCGGCTCGGCAGCTCCGTGGTAGGCAGCCCAGAGACGCCCAGAGACGCCGGCATAGTCCAGAACGCCGCGGCCGCGGCAGGAGCAGCTGATGTGTTGGGGGCCGGCTTTCCTTCCCGCGCCCTACCGCTGGAGAGAGGCAGCCGTGGAGCTGCGAAAAAGTCGGAGGGCTGCCACACACAGCGTTTCCTCGAGGAGAGCGACAGCGAACACATGGTGTGGTAAGGAGGATCACCAGGGAGGGAGCCAGTTGAAGGGAGTAAAACATCCTACACTGGGCTCGGCCACTGTCGATAATCAGGACTCTAGCTCTGGGCAGAACATTGAAAAAGGCTTTTACCAAGCCCCTACCCCAAATTTGTTTAGCTTTAAGGGAAATTTGCAAGATCTCCCCTGTGTAGATCCTGCCCAGGTAACCAGCAAAGCACTGCCTCAGGAAAAGAATCTAGGCGTAAAGAAGGGATCTATTGCTGGAACCCTGGGGAAACGAAAGGGAAAAGGGAAAGGTAGCAATAAGGATAATGATCTAGGAGGCTTTGCGAGTACTGGGGATATAGGCCAGCCACAAGAACCTGAAAAAAGCCCTGGGAAACAAACTGTCACAGAGTCAGAAATTGGGCTACAATCAACACAATCTCTGGTTCTGAGAGCGCCGAGGAGAGGCAAGAGGCATCAGCCACTGTATACTAGCCTGGAGGAATTACCCCATAAGGAGAGTCAGAACAAGGGCAACACTAACAATATAAAAGCCTCCCGGATTATACCTTCATTGAAATCCTACTTCAAGGTCCTGCCTCAGGTTCTTAACATACATCAAGAATCTCAAGGACTGTATAATATTCAAAACACACTTACCTCAACTGAAGTTTCTGACTCAACTGCTGTACTTAGCAGCCTCGGGGGGACAGCAGTGGAGGCTACGGGAACGGCGGAGCAGGCAGGTGGCGCAAAGATGGGGGATCTAGCAAAGCAGGCTACAAATATGACGACCCCTGCAGATGGCCCAGTTGTTAACCCAGGTGAGACAGAGAGCGTAGCAAAAGTCCCAGATCTATGCTCAGGGGGGAATGAAGAAGATGATGGCGATGACACCCTCCGACATATACTTCTTAGTATGAGGAAGGAGATCAGGAACGGATTTGAGGAGTCAAAAAAAGGCTTTGAGGAATCAAGACAAAACCAGTCTGAGATCCGAACTATGTGTGAGAATCTGGAGACCAAAGTAGACGGCCTCTTTCTGAGAACTGGAAGCCTAGAGAGTACTGTTGGCGAACTCAAAGCAAAATTAGATCAGGCAGAAACTAAGATTTTGACTCTACGGAAAGAGGGAGAGGTAGTTAAAGAGAGGGTAGAGACCCTTGAAAATTTTTCAAGAAGGAACAACCTGAGGTTGCTAAAAATCCCGGAGGGGAAAGAAGGAGGGGATATCAAGAACTTTGTGGCAACCATACTGAAGTCTCCCTTAATTTGGAGGAATCTGTGTCAGAACTGGAGTCTGATATACAGAGGATACACCGTGACCCCTTCCGTCTCAACCCTAACAGAGACAAACCTAGAAAGATTCTGGTAAACTTTCTAACATATACATTGAAGGAGAAGATATTGAACCTAGCACTTAAAATCAAGACCCTAAAAACTACAGACTTCCCCTTCGAAGTCAGATCGGACCTATCAAAAACTACATTGGACAGGCAATGGGAACTCGGTCAGCAGATGGAGAAGTTTAGAGGACTGGGGGCTACCGTACAGATGCGATTCCCCGCCTTCTTAGGGATAATGTTCAATAACAAGATGTACAACATCAAGTCTCCTTTTGAGGCAGATGAGCTACTAGTCTCCATCAGTGAATTTGCAAAAACCCCTTGACACTTATCAGTAGCTAGCAAAAAAAAAAATATATATATATATAAATAAATATAGGAAAAATATAAAGGAAAGGGGAAAGAAACATATAAAATAGGGTAAAACTGGGTTAAAGAAAAGTATAATAAAACAGATAAAATATATATATATATATTTTTTTTTGAAAACCTTTATTGATGCATCCAAAGTGTTACAAGCGCAGACCTACAACCACAGGGGCCGGCCGCAAACTCAGCAAAGCAAATTAGAATTTATTCACATATCGTCGACCCTGGCAACAGCTGCGAAGAAAGTACAGCGTATGATAGAATGCGCCACCAGTCCAAAGGATATATCAGAGGTTTCTTTTTTAAAGAATCAGTAGTGGCATTACTATAAGAGGCATCACACCATACTATAAGAAGCAATAAGAGATGAGGGGATGTACCACGCACTGCAGTCAAGAACAGGTTACAAATAATATAGCCTTAGTCACGCAACGCCTGCGATAGACCGATAAGGAGTAAAGGTTGGTCCATTAGCAAGCGATCTAGTGCGAGCACCATCCAGAAAACCCACTCTTAGGAGACAATAAAGTAAAAGCTGGTATAGACGCCCAATAAAGCAAGAAATGGCAGAAGGAGAGACAGCCGACCTTACTGAGAAGAGGAAAGGAAAGAAAGGGACCATAGAACAAAACAAAAATAACAACCCCCCCCCCCTACACCCGCCTCCCTGCACCCCTGTAATGGCTACGGCCTACCCCACTAACAGCGTGCCTGTCGCCCCAGAACTTGCCCTAAAGAAAGGAAACAGAAAGCGGAGGAGGAGAACAACATATACACTCCCGATCTCCCTTACCCCCCGCCATTAGCGACCTCCCCAAGACATATTAGCCACTGTTTGAAGCAAGTATTGAACCCCAACCTGGGGAGGACATCAACAGAACCACCCGACTCCCGTTACGATATAAGGTGCAATCCCGGCACAGATCACATAGCGTAGCAAACCCCAAAAGCCAAAGTCAACCCTGACCAGTACGGTTCTTTACGAAAGCTTTTGTCGCCCAAGCCACAGTCATCATAAGGAAATCGAAGCGTTCATAACAGTTCAAGTCAATGGAATCGGATCGAAGACAGGATACAAGATGGGGACATCCACAAATCCGGCACGGAAAGATGAAGAAGAAAGGCAAACCTCTCCGATAGTCACTGAAAAGCTGTTTGTGGCGATCAAAACCTTCAGTAACGATGTTTCGCCGAGCAGGGATCGAGTAGGGAAAGCTAACGATGATCATAGGTGCGCCATCTATGAAGCCAGAGTCATCAAAGTGGGCTAAATCAGGTTTCCGCCCAGGGACCTCAAAATGGTAGGCAGAGTACTCCACAGGAACCATAGTTTGCGGATAACATGTCGGAGCATCGTCCTCCGGTCTCAAACAGACGTTGTCCAGCGTTACAGACATCCGAGCGTACATAAGGGTGAGTTGGGAGTGGAGCGCCCCAATGGCCGCCATTACGGACCTCAAGGATAGTGTGCCGTCCGTCCCCTCCATCCCCTCTCGCGAAGAGACGAAGCAGGATTCGAACCCCGGTCACGACTCCGAGGCACCAGGAACACACAGAGCCGATGACAACAGCGGGCGCTCTCAAAACTGGCAGAATCGACACCTTCGCCACCCGCGGGGGCCCAGCCCGTCAACACCATCCCCCAGCGGGGTCTCCGGGCGTCGGACCCCCGACCGCGGCCACCGATGTTCACTTGCGTCACTGTACAGTGTCCTGAGTGTAAGCCGGTCACTTAGTTGCCAATCGGAAATGCAGAGAATGATCCGAGTTCGGGAGACCGGACGCAACCCTGGTCCCACAGCCGATGTTGATCAATTCTAACCCGGAAGGGCTAGAAATCGAGGTCCCGGCGTCAACCCTGGTGTAGGCCAAGAATAGAACTCAACATAACTTCGTCACCCGGTAAGTTGGAAAGTCCGGGATTGCACCACAGGAGTCAGGAGCACTTCATGTGCACGGGGGTCCGGCGTGAGGAAAGGAGAGTTAACAGGATATACGAGCTGCCGGCGGAGGTCGGAGGAGCCGGGAGCTTATGCGGCCATCTTGGTTTGTAGCGTAACTCCTCCCAACAGATAAAATATTAAGTAAAAAAAAAAATAAAAGGGGGGAAAAAAAGGAGGAAAAAAAGGGGGGAAAAAGTGTCAAAGAAAATGAGGGGGGAAAGGGGAAAAAAAATTCATTATTGGATCTCCCTCTCTCCTCTCTTAAGTCATCTTTGATAAGAAGACCCGATCAAGTGCAACTCTTTTCACGACCTATCCCTCATCACTCGGCATTCTTTTTTGTTATCCAAGTGAGATCAACAACAATAGTAACATATTTAACATAAAGTAGAATCAAATTCTCATCACCTACATAACATTGAGTATATTGACCGATAAATGAGATAACGAGGGCACCAGACAGGAGCACGTCGGGGGACGATAAACTGGCAAGACATCTAGCCAGAGTAAGTCGGGGGGGGGGGGGGGTTCCAAGGGTGGATGGGGGGGGGGAGCACAAAAAAATAAAAGTCCTCAAATGCTAAACTTAAAACTCTTAAAAAACATTGATCCAAGGGTGCGATATAATAAATGTTTGGTTAAAACAGGAGATGACAGGTAGATAACCAGTAGGACAGCAGTAGAGCAGTCAGATGGTAAAATCAAATGATAGATATTAGATTTCTATCCTGGAACGTCAATGGTCTGCGAGTAAGGGCGAGAAGACATAAAATCATGCAGTACCTTAGAGACTCACCCGCGCAGATCATGGCGATCCAGGAGACACATCTAAACAAACAGGAGATCACAGACATACTAAAAAAATTGAAATGGGTGGATACATTTATAAGTACAGACCACAACGCCAATATTCGTGGGACTGCCATCATTTTCAAGAAGGGAGTAAGGGCTCAGATCATGTACTGGAAAACGGATGCGAGCGGGAGATGGCTGATAGCTAATGTTAAACTAGACTCAAGATGTCTTACTCTTGTTAGCTATTACGGCCCTAATCAGGATGACTCCTCTTATCTAAACATACTGCAGAACCATCTAATTACTAGCTCGGACCCCATAATATGGATGGGAGATTTTAATCTAGTGTTAGATCCAAAATTGGATAAATCTCCCAGCTCCAGGGCTGTAGTGCAAAATAACATGAGGGATACGCTCCGGAGCTGCATGTCAAACCTGGGGCTAAATGATCTTTGGAGGCAAAGAGCCGGGAAAACCATGGGAGTCTCCTTCCATAACTAGAAGTATAAGCACAAATCGCGAATTGATTATGCCTTGTTCAGCCTCTCTCTAAAAGACCATATTAAAAATATAATGTATCTACCACAGCATTTATCAGACCACTCAGCTATCCTCTTCGCGCTAATTCTAGAGCAGGAACCTATTCATGCATCATGGTCCTTTGACCGAACTATATTATTAGAAGAAAAGGAAAGAGACCACTTCATATCTGAAACAGCCTCCTTTTTAGAGTGGAATATAGGTTCTGCCTCTCTGGTAAATGTATGGGAGGCCTGGAAAGCCTATATAAGAGGCGGCATCACTAACAGGGCTTCTTAAAGGAAAAAGAAGTACAGAGAGGAGATCTTAACAATAGAGCAAGATTTGACCCGCTTGGAGTCGGCAGATCAAGTTCCCTCAGCTAATCAAGAGGAGAAAAGTGAATTAAAAGCTAAATTAGAAACGCTACTGCAAGAGAGACTTAATAAACGATGGCAGGCCAGTAAACTCTCGCATTTTGAATATGGCGAATCCGCGGGGAAATTGCTAGCCTGGAAAATAAAAGCCGACCAAATCAGGAACTACATTAAAGAAGTAAGAGTGACAGGAGGAACGGTGAATAGGAAGACTGATTTTGACATCGGGGAAGCCTTCAGTGACTTTTTTCGAAACATCTACACAGAAGAGACCAATACTAACTCTGAGGAAAGTTCTGAATGGCTGGATAAGGTAACTCTTCCGGAACTAAACAGGTCCCAAAGGGACAATCTCGATAAAGAAATAACAGAAACAGAAGTTGAAAATGTCATCAAACAGCTAAAACAGGGGAAGGCGGCGGGACCGGTCGGTCTTCCGGGGGAATTGTACCGGGTACTTAATTCTACCCTCACCCCGGTTCTAACGACCCTATTTAATAATATATTAATCAGAGGCGAGACACCACCTAGCTCCTGGGGAGAAGCAAATATAGCCCTAATATTAAAAGCAGGTAAAGACCCAGCAGAGTGCGGATCATATCGTCCAATCTCGCTTCTCAATAATGACTATAAAATCTTTGCGTCAATTTTGGCCGCACGTTTGGGCAGCGAGATTGGATCAATCATCCACCACGATCAAAAGGGGTCTGTCTATTAGAGGCCGACAATTGGCTAATCTAACATATGATTAGGGCTCCTGGTTTTATGGTATTTATTTTTTTGACATTTCCGTCTGTATTTATCCATATTTATTTTTTGGTCATTTTATCTGTATTTATCCACATTTATTTTTGTCGCAAGCAAAAGAAGACGCTGCAGCCAGTATTTTTCCACATTTATTTAAATAGGCACTGCACACTTGCACTCAGTTGTAATAGTTTCAAATATATGTATATATACATCAAATTATGTAAACACAATATTCATCTGAAAAGTTTTGCAAATTAATTTAAAGAGAACATAGGCCTAAACAGACCTTGTGTAACTTGCATGAGGAAACCTTTATTGCGGGGCTGTACTACCTAGGGACCTTTAAATCCTGATCTTCTCTTGTCACATTTGATGTGCAGTTACCTTAATCCTCTGAGGCAGTTTGCTTACCGGTCAAAACAGTTGTCCAGCAGACATAGCTGGTGGTCAGTCTTTTAACTGTGGTTAACTGAATCGAATCTTCTTGCTACAAACCCAAAGTGAATAAGCATCACTGAGTTCGATACTCCTAGCTGCAATTCCCCGTGCTACTAAACTGCATGCGTGTGATGATAACTGCTAAGAAGAAACATAATTAAAGGCAGGAAGGCGTCTCTCGGTGTGCAGCCACCTTTATAATAAAAGGATCCTGCAAAAGGACAGGCCCCTTTCAGTTCGAAAGGGACAATTAAGGATTTCAGTTGCTGTAAAAGTGGCAACCCCATGCTTAGTATATCTGAAAGCATATTTACAAGGCACAGATCTGCCACATGGTCATGCACTCCGCTTCTGTCTCTTGTAATGCTGGCTCAGGCTGATGGCTTCGATTTTAGAAGACAGACATCAGAGGCAGAGGACATGGGTGGACAGCACAGGAATGCCTTGTTAATTTCACGGTTCCAAGGATTAGACTGGCAACCCTCTCTTGCCTTAGATCATGCAAAAAAATTACAATTCAAATTGGGGTGGGGGGTTAACAGCTGCAGTTTTACCTGGAGTCATTTTGTGAAACATTTCAGTGCAGTGACTGCACATGGACAAGTTGCTGGAACGCAGAGTCAGAACTGAGCAGGAGGAGTCACTGCTGTCTCTATGTGGAGACCCATGAAAACGGTAGGCATATAATGCACTCTAGGGAGGCTCAAGGAGACTGCATTGCCCGGATGGCCCAGTCTTGGGTGAATGGAGTCTCCGATCTTATCTGTCCTATGAAGGCGCGCATAGACCCCCCTCCCCCCCACCCTGTGTCTTTGCTGTCGGCCCGGGCTGAGAAGCTTCCCGGGAAACCACAGCCGCACCCGGGTACTTCGCAGGTTTTTAAACGCCAATCACTTCACTTGTTAGCGAGGCTTTGTAGTTTTTTATCACCCCTTCGCCGGAAGAATTAGCCCCCCCGCCCTCCAGAAATTTGTATTGTGCCTCTTCCCAGAAGTGAGAGCCTGCTGGATGGGGATGACCCTAGGCTCCCCCAGGGGTCCTGAGGAATGACCCGTGAAGGGAGAGTGCCAAATGCTGCGCTAAGAGGGCGCGCCTTTCAGGTGCAGAGAGCAGCCTGCAATTTATGTATCAGAACAGGCAACCCTGAGCTAAAGCACTTGGTCAGTATTTTTCCTTTTATATTTATAAATACAGACGAAGGACAAAAAGTTTTCCGTCTGCATTTATAAGTAAAAATCTGTTTAAACGGAAAACCGGGAGCCTTAATCATAAGTAGGGCTCCCGGTTTTATGGAATTTATTTTTTTGCCGTTTCCGTCTGTATTTATCCATATTTATTTTTTGTACATTTTATCTGTATTTATCCATATTTATTTTTCCCATAAGTAAAAGTCATCGCTGCAGCTAGTATTTTTCCACATTTATTTAAATTGACAATGCACACATACACTCGTTTGTTATTGGTCAATACATTAATCTGAAAACTTTACCATTCGCAGAATGTCCCAAATATAACTTATATGTTATGTTTTATCTACATGGCACGAATTTCTACCATTTTCTGCGACCATTCGATTTTAGACCTTCTCTGCTTTCGAGGATTTTATTGCAGACTGTCTTCTGGTGTTTGTCTGTTTTAGAAAGTTTTAGTCTGTATGTTGATTTTTTTTTTACGGTTATTACATGTCTTATAAATATTCTGGATGTGGCTGTGAGTCAGGCGATACGCCTAAGATGGTTTTGATGGTGGTTTAGTCTGTGGGCGCTCTCTTATCCCCACAAACCTAGCCCTCCTCTGCACACCATTGTTGAATCTGCTCACTTTAAGCAGGCGGGGACCCGGGGGTGCTCCAAGGAAGTGCAGATAACCCTTGGACAGATAAAGATGTGTTAATAGCAGAATACTTGCAAGTGAGGTCGGCTGGCAGAGTCCGCTGCCCTTCTGAAGACTGTTATCAAGTTACAAAGTTTTCAGAAGCTCTGGTATGACGTTCATCAAGGCTGGCATTTTTGTACTTAAAGGACGAGCTGACTCACCTTCCTCCTGGGCTCAGTGTTAGTCAGTTAGGCATCTATTATTCCCTGCTGCTCCAGATAAGAGAGGCACGCATGGAGCACCGTAGAAAGATGCCTGCATTTGATTTAATACAATGAATGGAACATACCAACGGAACGGACGGTGTTTTGGCACTAGTCTAAGCCATGTCTGTTTCAATTACATCATGTTATCAACATCGAAAGTACGGAAGGAAGGCTGAGTTGGCCCTACAAGGGTTCAAGCATGTGACCTTAAAGTTAGACGGAAACTTCTGTAAGCATTTCCTCAATCCATGGATGTATTTTATCATATATTTCAGACCACTCCCTCTCTCCCCCCCACGTTGTGTGTGTGAGTCCGGGCCGGGACAGCCTCTCTGGGCACACACACTGACAGTTTTTGTGCTGCCAGCCGCACCCGAGCACTTCACAGGTCTGCACCCGAGCACTTAACAGGTCTTTAAAAGACCATTCACTCGCTAACGAGGCTTTGTTGTTTTTTACCCCTTCTAGAGCCCCTGCATCGCGCTGGAAGAATTACTCTGTGAGCAATCACCATACCATCCTGTTTTGCAACTCTGCTGGAGCACGGCAGCGCTGCAAAATGTGCTAGTATTTACCCGTTTTTACATATAAATACAGACAAAGGAAAACTTGTTTTCCGTCTGTATTTATATGTAAAAATCCGTTTAAACGGAAAACCGGGAGCCCTACATATGATTTAGTAGGAGCCATTGACATTGCCTCAACTTTTTCTTTACCCCTTGCAACCATGACACTCGATGCTACAAAAGCTTTTGACAGGTTCAGCATTATATGGGGGGTGGGGGGGTGGGGTCATAGATATACCCAAATTTTGCAAACGGAGGAAAACTCCTTTTTAGGTTTCGCCTGGCGAACAGATGCGCAGCAGCGTTTCGCGCAGGCGAAATCTTATGTTAACAGTATGTGTGTGTTGTCCCGCCTCTCTGTTCCATTGGCTAACTCCATAAATGGAGGCTAGCCATTAAAACAGAGATGCGTCACTCATTCCAGGAGCAGATACGTGGGCGTTCCGGCGATTTTTACTCATCCTGCCCATTTTCGTGCGTCATGCGGCGGTGGGCGGATGTTTTTTTTTTGGGACGGCATGTTTTGATCATTTGTTTGTGGCTGACGTGCAGTCAGGAGCCGGGCCTCGGGTGTCTTCTGTTTTTCTCGAGTGGTCGCCATGTATATCATGCCCCACAATGCCATAGAGCCTGCCTTACCGCAAAAAAAACCTGTACGCTGTGTGGCCGTACCTGCGAGACGTCCCCATCCTGTCTCCCGGCCTTGGTACGAGCCGCACCGCTCCAGCGCCCAGTACGCCCGGCCTTGGTACGAGCCGCACCGCTCCAGCGCCCAGTACGCCTTGCACCCCCTTCCTCAGCGGTGTACGCTTCTCACGCGAGATGCGTGAGGTTTAGCGGGGCCGCACTGAATTTCCCGTACGAGACAACTGTTTTTTTTTTCTCAAGGTATCTCAAGCAGGCACGGGTTTCTCGGGGGAGGCGAGTCCGCCTTCTTAACAGAATCACTGTGAAACCTTCTATTTGAGAGGGAGTGGTTGGGACTGCAATACATTACTACTAGGCGACATATACTTGAGTTACAAAAAAGAAGCAACTCTTCAATTGCCACAAAGGAAACTCCGCTGCAATCGTCCTTTAAAAATCCTGTCTATAAAGGCCACCCAGAAAACATACCAGTGTTTCAGGCAGGTAACATTTTCAGCAGACACTGGAAGCAAGAGAAGGGGCTGAGTATCACCACTTGATTACAAAACCCTAGAAAATAACCCTGACTCGTTGCCAATAACCAGCAGGGGCTCAGTAGTCGTCTGGATAATTTTAACATCTGGGTTATTTGGGAGACTTGTTGATGGTTGCCCACGGTTTTACATCTGCCGATAACGATCATTCTGATGATGGGAATCTCTGAAGGTGCTTGCATAGTATTCTAAAACTTTACTGGGGGAACGGTATTTTCCTGAGGCATTGTCTCGCATGGCATCTCCTAGAGCATAATGTCTAGTATGCTATAGTCCAAATACGGCCACTCAGGTTCTACTGCAAGATCTGCATTGTGCATTTCAGGATGAAATCTACTTGTGCGTCCCAACGTTTTTTGTTTTTTTTATGTTCGTTCGACCAATTCTATCCCATTAGAAACCTAACACAACTAATGCCATTGACCTAATGACGGGAAGATAATCTTGTGAAAAAAATGTTACTGGCCTTCACCATAGATATAGCAACATCCATGCTGAGATCCCAGTACCACCAAAGAATCTTTAGGATTAAAGTACAGGATTGTAGGTTTCTTGACAGTGAAGCTTCATTTAGCATACATTAATTAAAACTAAGGACGACAGTGGACGATTTTTTAATGTGATTTTTGTGTGTGCAAATGCAATAGGTCTCGCATTTGTGAGAGATTAAGCTATTGGCATTGTAAATGACAATGCCATTTATTTATCTGTTTTCAAAACCAACACATAAATACAAAATTTGTCATTTACAATGTCAATAGCTCTAACTTTTACAAAGACGAAACCGTTGCATTGTAAATGCTTGTTTGAAAAAGCTTCTGTGTCTACCCCGACCGCCCCAACTGAGCTGATCCACTGGGAACTGGATATTTATTACCTAAGTGACCTATTGTCCTTAAGGCCACTCCTGATTTGGCGTTCCATCTTGCTCCAGGAGGAGAAGTCTTTTAATAGAGCCGTCATTGAGGACTGTTTATCATTGGATCACTATAGGAAAATTCCCTGGTTAAATGATGTTGTTGATTGTTACTCAGAAATATTTAGTCTTAATGTCCTGATTAACCCAAGAGCCGCATCTTTGATCTCTAAAGCCGAGTTGAAAAGTAAATTCCTGGCCAGCAGAGCTAGGAAACGGTTGTCAGCAGCAGGATCAATGACCACTGTCTTGTTCTACAATAGATATATCATTTCGGAAGGTTTACCATTTTATCTATCCACGGTGACTAGGCCATCTCATAAGTTTGTACTTACAAGACTGAGGTTCGGAGTAGCACACCATTTAGTGGCCCTACCAATTCTCAAAATACATCCAACAGGGCCATGTCTGTGTGATGGAGTATCTAAACAGAGCACTTTGCACTTTTTACTATTTTGTAAACTGTACATACATTTTTGTATCGCCTATTTAAAACCAATGTTTATGAAATATGGTGTGTGTACAGTTAATCAGGCTATGAGCTTATTATGTAATCTGAATTCCGCCGACATTTGTTTTTATACTGCTTCCTTTTTAAACAAATTTATTTATGCAAGGAAAAATATGCTTTTTAAATTATATGGACTGTATCTCTACTGATATCTGTTTTAATTGTCAATCTGAAACGTTGGTTATTTTGTTTGTCTGTTTTTTTGTGTGCTTTTATGGTCATGTTTCATGTACCGAATAAAGCTTCATGAATTGAATTGAATTGAACTGCGAACATCAGAATTAGAAAATCACATACTAAGCACTTTATTTTGCAATTCTAAAGTGTGCTGGAAACAAATATTTTAACATGAATAAAACAAATCAATATACTAGGTGATGCCATTTCCACACATTACTGTTTGTGCAAAGTATAGTTATCGGCAAAACCGTATGTTTTCAATTGGAAATGTGTTGTCTGTAATTGCAATACACTACCACACCATTCACACTCCACTCTACGGCACTCCACTCAACCCTATGCAACTCTATGGCATCCTACGCCCCCTACTCCACGCCACTCTACGAAACTGCATGACGCTCCTCTCCATGCCCCTCCACGACACTCTATTCCCCACACTTTTAGACATGCTGGTGTACAACACGGCTTAAAAACAATGTCAAAGCCTAGAGCTCTCTCATAGGTGAGGCTATTTGCTCTTCCAATGCTTGTTTTTGGTGTGCCTGTGCTCAGCATCCTCTGCTCCTCCAGTTAAGTCGGTACTACGTAGCTGCCTTTATATTTTAGTTCCTCTATCCCCAAACTGCACTACCTCTACCTGCTAATGTAAACCACCCAGTTTGATCTCTGCCTCTTTTCCCCTCATTCATTCCACTTCTCTCTTCCATCCACAAGCCTTCCACTCAACTGTCAAAATGTTAGAGCGGTTGATACCAACTGCTCCAGTTAGCATGGGCTATGAACTGGGAACATAAAATGGGGCATATCGGGTAGTTTATAATCGCCAGTTATTACAACTATAAATTGCCCGCCTATCTCCCACACCTCCTCTTCCATCACATTACTAGGCGATGATTCACAATACTAAATAAGAGGACCTATCTGGTCACTCGACCAAACACCAAAAACATTTCCAAAATAGGTTATATGGTCTCTGGAGTTCAGTAACAACTCTTTTTAATCCTCCTTATCTGACAAAAACGTTTCCAATCCTGCAAGCTTCCAATATGTTCTGCATTCAATGTATCCCCAGCTACTATTGTAGTGCCACAAGAATCACAACATTATACCTCTACAGTTCTTACAGGGCTCCGTGGAGGCATACCCAGTCTTAAATGGATGGTGAGCATGGGCGCTCAACCAGGAACGCCACATAAAATAAACTAGAGGATTGAGATTGGTGAAAGAGGGATAGGTGAGAGACGTTACCTGCAAAGCGGATCTTGACGAGGTCCAAGGGATGCAGCACCAGTGTGGACACCAAGCCCCCGCTGAGGCCGGCCAGCAGATTCTCGTAGCGGACATGTCTGAAGAGTGACGGGCGCTCAGGAGCCGGGACGGAGGACTTCATCAGAGTCATTCCCTGTGTCTAGATCTCTGGAAAGAAGGGGGATAAAAGCGCTTTGATCTGTAACGAAGGTGTGAACAACTCGGAACGGGATGACTATTTAAACGAAAGCGAAACCATGAGTTGTTGACGCAGCCGGCAGATAGCATGAGATCAGCAAGGAACCACTTTCTTGGAATTGTGACAGTGAAAACAGATATATGTGGTGAAGCTTCAGACACTACGGGCGCGGTGCCAGGCGTACGAGATTTTAAATGGCACCGTGGGGAAGGAGATTACAGAGTACACATATAGGAACATATTGCTCTGAGACTGTACACCAATGCAGCTGAAAGAAGGGCGCACGTTGCATCAGTAGCCTGACTGACGTGACCTTTAGCACTCTAACCTCTATGGAGATGGAAGAAGGACACTGTGAGTTTGTCGGACTACTTCAGAAACGGAAACGTCCAGGCATGTCAAAAACAGCGTGAATAATCCACAACCACTCGTAGCCAAACATAAACAATGCAGCCAGCAGGTGTACATTAAAATTCTGTTTGCCGTTTATTGATACGTTGTGGTAGCTGGGCTAGATTTCAGTGCTGCGTTAAATATGATTTTTTTGCAGTAACAATACTCGCCAGAAGTACACGCATATATGATGGAAATTAACTGACACGAAACGTTGACTCGTGCGCTATCAACATCGGTGTATAGAGCTGCGCTTTTTCGCTCTATGGTACTGTTTCTCTAACATGGCGGTCGCTGTTGATCCCCTGTAGGAGCAGCCCAGTCAACAACCCGTGCACAATAAAACAAGAGAGAGGACTTTTACAGTAGCCAGCAAATGAAATGGGTGTCTTTTCAAAGCAACGTCTCTCACAAATTCTTAAAAAACACAGGGTTGACACGTGAACCAGAAATTAGGCAGAGAAAAACAATAATTTTTGTTTTTCTTATATAATGTTTTTTTCAAATTAACTACATGTAGTTTCGACACAATACTGCCAATTCTTTCATGGAAGTTCCTGAAATATAATAACCCGAAATCTCCAGTGTAGTGCAAAATATCCTTCACGTTCTCAATACTATGGATAGCAGTGCTATATTCTGCTTTTTCTCGTTCGGCGGGTGCTCAGATCATTGAAGTCGTTTCTGTTTAAGATGGCCGCTTCTCCGTTGACTCAATTGACCACGTTTGGCAGTTCACGTAGAAATGGTCAGACCAGGGGCTGAACCTTGACCCTTCCTGACGCACGTTGTATACAGTAATGCCCACAGAGTTGCCCACGTTATCGGATTAACAGGATGAAGGTAAAGGTGCTGTGCCGAAATCCAGACGATTATATCAGGGAGACGAAGAAGGATCTGCATCGAGGTGAGGAAGAGAACTTCTTTTTGGCATGGTTTCAGCTGGAACCTTGCATATCTTACCATGCACCTTCATTTTGAGGTTGTTAGTCTGGTCTCGTATACACCCTTTAGACAAAATACACTTAAGTGGCCTCACTCACCTCGACTCACACCCAAACGAATTCATTTTTATTTATGTAGATGGTCTTACTCTCCATAAACCACTGAATGCCGTCCTCTTAGGGGACTCAAAAAAGGTTGAGAGGTATATCTACAGAGAGAGAGAGACAGTTAAAAGGATCTGTGACTCTCAGATAAGTGTCTCTCCAGTGTTTGAGGTTTGCTAAAGTAACCAAATAAGAGATAAGCACATTTGTGGCACGGTTATCCTGCATAAGTCTGTGGGGTAGCGTTTAATGTGTTGTATGGTGAACATGGCTGATGACTGGTGAAGCTGCTTGACAGCTAATGAGGAGATTGGCCCTGGTTTTACCCCTTGACCCTCACCTACCTCGCCGACATTGGGCATTGTTCCTCCTTGTCTCCCCACTATTACTCTTTCCTCCCCTCCCTCCTACGAATTATTGAAACATTGTTTATGTACTGTACCTTACTATGCTCTTGTATCTGATGTAACTTGTAACTCTACGATCCTAAAAGTAAAGCGCTCTGATACCCTCTTGGGTCAAGTTTGTGCTATATAAAACTTTATAAATAAATAAAATAATGCATAGCTGTCAAGTTTTCAGATTGCTTATGTGTGACATCTCTATGGTTTCATTTGGCTATCGAGTATTATTGTACGTTCAAGTTCGAGAATTTGTATAGCGCACTACTCACCTAGAGGGTCTCAAGGCGCTTGGGGGAAGGGGGGGGGGGGGGGTACTTTACTTATCGAATATCCAGGTTTTTAGTTTCTTTCTGAAGGAGAGGTGGTTCTGTGTGAGGCGGAGGTGGGTGGGGAGAGAGTTCCAGGTCTTGGCCGCTAAGTAGGAGAAGGATCTTCCCCCCCATGGTGGATCTATGGATGCGCGGAATTGCGGCTAGGGCTTGATTGGACGATCGTAGTTGTCAGGTGGGGGTGTAAAAGGACAGGCGCGTGTTTAGGCATTCGGGTCCTAGGTCATAGAGGGCTTTGTGTGCGTGGGTGAGGAGACGGAACGTTATTCTCTTGTTGACGGGGAGCCAGTGGAGGTCTTTCAGGTGACCGGAAATGTGAGCTTGACGAGGGATGTTTAGTATGAGTCTGGCTGAGGCGTTTTGGATCCGTTGGAGTTTTTTCTGTAGTTTTGCTGTGGTTTCGGCGTAAAGGGTGTTTCCGTAATCCAGTCGGCTTGTGACCAGTGCGTGGGTGACCATCTTTCTTGTTTCGGTGGGGATCCAGCGGAAGATTTTTTTAAGCATGCGTAGGATGTTGAAGCATGATGAAGAGACGGCGTTGACTTGTCTGGTCATCAAGAGTAAGGAGTCCAGGATGAAGCCCAGGTTATGTGCGTGGTCCATAGGTATGGGTGCGGTTCCCAGGGACGGTGGCCACCATGAGTCGTCCCAGGCAGCGGGGGATGAACCTAAGATGAGGACTTCCGTTTTGTCCGAGTTCAGTTTTAAGCGGCTGTTCTTCATCCCCTCGGCTACTTCTTTCATTCCTTCGTGTAAGTTGGTTTTGGCGGTGTTTGGGTCTTTGGTGAGGGAGAGGATCAGCTGGGTGTCGTCTGCGTAGGAGATGATGTTGAGGTTGTGTTGGCATGCGATGGATGCGAGGGGACTCATGCATATGTTGAAGAGGGTGGGACTGAGTGATGATCCTTGTGGTACGCCGCAGATGACTTCGGTGGCCTCTGATCTGAAAGGGGGGAGGCGGACTCTCTGGGTTCTTCCAGCGAGGAACGAGATGATCCAGTCAATGCTTTTCCTTGTATTTCGACGTTGCTAAGGCGTTGTATGAGGCTGCTATGACAGACTGTGTCGAAGGCTGCGGAGAGGTCAAGTAGGATGAGGGCAGCTGTTTCTCCGTTGTCCAGTAGAGTTCGAATGTCTGTTGCTGCCATGAGGGCGGTTTCGGTGCTGTTTGGCTCGGAAGCCGGACTGTGAGGGGTCGAGGGATTTGTTGGATTCGAGGAAGGCGGCGAGCTGACTGTTGACAGCTTTCTCAATGACTTTGGCATGGAATGGGAGGAGCGAGATGGGACGGTAGTTCTTAAGTTCAGTGGGGTCTGCTGTTGGTTTCTTTAGAAGGGCGCTGAGTTCGGCATGTTTCCAGCTTTCCGGGAAGGTAGCGGAGTTGAAGGAGCAGTTAATGACGTCACGGAGATGGGGTGCAATAATGGAGTCTGCTTTGTTGAAAATGTGGTGGGGGCATGGGTCGGTTGGCGATCCCGAGTGGATGGAGTTCATCAAGCGGATGGTGTCTTCAGTGGTGATTGGGTCCCAGTCGCAAAGGATGTTAGAGGGTGGTTTTGGTTCGGATTTGGGTGGAGTGGACTGGTCTTCGGACTGGTTTCCAAAGCTGTTATGTATGTCCGAGATTTTGTTGTGGAAGAATGAGGCAAGGGAGTCGCAGAGGTCTTGGGAGGGAGTGATGTCGTTGGTGCCGGCGGTGGGGTTGGTAAATTCTTTGACGATGTGGAATAGTTCCTTGCTGTTTTGGACGTTGTTGTCAAGACGATTCTTGAATGCTGATTTCTTGGTGGATCGGATCACTTGGTGGTGTTTGCGGGTGGCGTTCTTGAAGGTGGTCAGGTTGTCGGTGGTTGGATTTTTTCTCCAGGCTTTCTCGAGGGTACGACAACGTGTGGCACTTTCTTAGGAGTTTATCAAACCGTTATTTGAGTGCTTATCTGTGAGTTTATCTGTTTAGCTGTGCAGATATATCACTCAACACCTAAAACAAGCCAGCCCTATTATTGTCGGTGCTTGTTAGCAGTATCTGATCAATGAGTAATCATCATCTTGTAGTGATTAATTAAGGTAGCAAATATTTAGATACTGAAAATATGAGCCTATGAATTGAACTTCGCTAGATCTGTGAAAAAAGTATGTTACTAATCCTCATCTCACTGACAGCCAGGAAAAAAATAAACCTAACGGACCGGCTGGAGGAGTACAACTGAAAACTAAATACAAAGTATACAATTTAGTCCGGCCCAGGCTGATTTCCATAGCATGTAGTCGTCTATTCTCGGCATCGTTTATAATAACAGCCTGAGTTGTGCTGCCACGGGCAGCTCATATTTTCAGTATCTAAATATTTGCTACCTTAATTTGCTACCTTAATTAATCACTACAAGATGACAAGTTCACTGACTCCTTAATTTGAGCTGGTGGTTTCCAGTGCTCAGCACTGCACTTAATCATCAACATCGGCTCTTTTCCGATTTAAGGACATATTAATTTACGGGAAGATTTTCAAAACTTTATTTAAAGTTTTACATATTAACTTAACACAGGTGTGCATTCCGAAGCCAGCAGAAGAATCTTGTAATCATACATTACATTGGTTGCAGTTCAAGACATAGGCCCGTTCACGATTTTCCCCACTCTCAGTTCTATATCCCGATATTAAAGAGCATTTAATCCCCTACAGCTTCTGCATCTATACCCACTTCCAAAGCACTTTGAGAACGTGTCTGTGGGTTGTCAGCCAGTAGGTCATGACAAATTTCTCTCCAGAGGCCTAAATTGTCCTCTAATTTTTCATCCCTGCGGCACCTCTTCATATGCACCTTCTCAGCTAGTGTCTACTCACGCACATCCCGAATTCATGCCGAGATCTCAGGCCCCCGCACATCCATCCTAACAATTGCAATTCTACGCCTTGCAAGGACCAATAGTAGATGCTGGAGCCTAAATGCCATCTTGCTTTGCTATTTAGGTTTTTGTATTAAACCTAGTAAACAGTGGTTGGGTGTCAATTGTCGTGGATTAGCGGGAAGCGAGCATTGCAGGAGATTGTATGCATGAGCACGCCCACCACCCTCCAGTCCCTGTCCTTCAGAGGTTCCTTCAGGTCAGAATTCCAAGCTGTGAATGCCCCAGGAGGAGGAGCACTGGCGTCTGACGTCATTGCCCTATACAAAAATGATATAATACGCCTACCCGGCCGCACGTTAGTAAGATGTCCAATGTCTGTGTGTGCTGTGGGATCGATGGGTACGCAGGCCATATTTATTTAAATAAATTAGCTAAAGCAGCATATTGTAGGTATTGTCCTTGACTCAGGCTAAAGTTGCCCCATGCCACTTCAAATGTGATTAAGCTCTCGCCAGGATACAGATCTGCAAGTATGTCACAAACCCTCTCCTAAGTACTTTGTGAAGGTAGGGAATGCACTCCTTATTTATAATGTTCAAGAACCAAATGTATCCGTGTTTCTTAATGTCGCGTGCTCCTTGGTAAAGTGCCTTGCCCAGGTGACACTTACAATAGAATCCGTTATACCGGAGCGAATTTCTTCGCCCCGTACCAAAGGCACTGCTTATATGAGAGCTTCTTACTCTTCTTTCAATCCTCAATTTGCACATATTTCTCAATATATAAACTACCTCTTTCTCAATCTTTTCGCTTTAGTCCACTTGATTTCACACGCTCAAAGTGATGCCATTTTTCAAAAGTCGCCCCGGTATAACGCAAACCCTCTCCTGCCACGCCTGATATGACCTATTGGACATCACCCTCCTGACCGGCATTAGATCCCACACTGACAACTCATGATGGAGCGGGGCATGCCTGAAGATTCGATCCTCAAACGGTTGCCAGAAGTGCGCGGTATATCTAACTAGATATGGCACGGCTTCAGAAGTGCCCGCGCCCTCCAAAAATAGAGCAGGCAGGTCATTAGCTGGTACTCTATCCTGGAGCAGATGTTCCATCTCGAGGCATACGGCAGGTGAGCGGCATAGTATTAAAGCTCCAATCTAGGAGCCTCGAGTCCACCCCCTCATATTTACGGGAAGATTAAGTGATATGCCGAGAATCACAGGATGTTGAGCCTAAGCCGAGACTCAAACCTGGTTACCCAGCTCCGAAGTCAACAGCTCTTGCTGTTACGCAACATCCTCTCCCCTCTTTCATGGCTAGAAATTGGTTCTGTTTCAGACCGCGCTAACAGGAGAAAAGATCTTGTGCAAGCTGCCTCCTGACGAGAGCCCCACACTTAGTTTTTGTTACGAATCAATCACTGACTTGTTGCTGTTTACATAATCCTACTGAGCTGCAGTCCTCGTCCCACATAGAGGAGATTGTAATTATGCACTGGGCTACTGAAATTATGTGATTGGTCAGCTGCATCTTTTTTTGCATAGTTATATATTTAGCACATAATCCATCATCCACTGCAAAATCTGCTGATTTTAACAAAAAACACATTTGTTTCTAGCTTGAACAATTTAAAAGTTGCTAAAAACACAACAACACATTCTTGCACAGTGGAAGGTTCTTTACGAAGATTAGTTGGTCACCATTCTGTTGCTTATTGCTATATTTTAGTGTTAAACATGCACTGATGAGGTGGTACCAATGCCCAGACAGCGTTAACAAGTTTAAACAGGACAACGTAATGAAGTAATAAGATCACAAAATGTGCTGCAATACGACACATAATGAGCTTTCCCTTACCTCATAATTTACTCAACCCTGCCGGATATTTTGGCCTTCCTAGGCTGCATAATTCCAGTGGCTCTTATTATGCGTGACTAATAAATGCTAGTGACACGGGAACATGCACTAAATGCATTAGTCTAACCCATGGGTACTCACAAACTTTCTCTCAGGGGCCAAATTTACAGTGTGGGTTGTGTCTGGTGGCCGCACAAGTGGGGGCGGGGGCGGGGCTAGAGCAACAAAAAACTATGACCATGAGGTTGATCACAGGTCACTGCAGCGGACGCCTTCGTCCACTGAGCCACCAGACCTAGCGTACTGTACACATCTCTATCTCTATGTCTCTCTGCCTCTCTATGTCTGTCTCTCTCTGTCTATCTCTCTCTCTCTCTCTCTCTCTCTGTCTCTGTCTCTCTCTGTCTCTCTCTCTCTCTCTCTGCCTCTCTCTCTCTCTCCCTCCCTCCCCCCTCTCTCTCTCTCTCTCTGTCTTCCTCTGTCTGTCTCTCTGTCTCTGTCCCTCTGTCTCTGTCACCCTCTGTCTCTGTCACCCTCTGTCTCTGTCACCCTCTGTCTCTGGCACCCTCTGTCTCTGTCACCCTCTGTCTGTCACCCTCTGTCTGTCACCCTCTGTCTCCCTTTCTCTGTCTCCCTCCCTCTCCCTTACTCTGTCTCCCTCTGTCTGTCTCCCTCTCTGTCAACCTCTCTCTGTCTCCCTCTCTGTCAACCTCTCTCTGTCTCCCTCTCCCTTCCTCTGTCTCCCCCTGACTCCCTCTCTCTGTCTCCCTCTCTCTGTCTCCCTCCTCTCTCTGTCTCCCTCCTCTCTCTGTCTCCCTCCTCTCTCTGTCTCCCTCCTCTCTCTGTCTCCCTCCTCTCTCTGTCTCCCTCCTCTCTCTGTCTCCCTCCTCTCTCTGTCTCCCTCCCCTCTCTGTCTCCCTCCCCTCTCTGTCTCCCTCCCCTCTCTGTCTCCCTCCCCTCTCTGTCTCCCTCCCCTCTCTGTCTCCCTCCCCTCTCTGTCTCCCTCCCCTCTCTGTCTCCCTCCCCTCTCTGTCTCCCTCCCCTCTCTGTCTCCCTCCCCTCTCTGTCTCCCTCCTCTCTCTCTCTCCCTCCTCTCTCTGTCTCCCTCCTCTCTCTTCCCCCCTCTGTCTCCCTCTCTGTCTCCTTCCTCCCTCTCTCTGTCTCCCTCTCTGTCTCCCTCCCTCTCTGTCTCCCTCTCTCTCTCTGTCTCTCTCTCTGTCTTCCTCTCTCGGTCTCCCTCTCTCGGTCTCCCTCTCTCTGTCTCCCTCTCTCTGTCTCCTTCCTCCCTCTGATTCCCTCTCTGTCTCCCTCTCTGTCTCCCTCTCTCTCTCTGTCTCCCTCTCTCTCTGTCTCCCTCTCTCTCTGTCTCCCTCTCTCTCTGTCTCCCTCTCTCTCTGTCTCCCTCCTCCCTCTTTCTCCCTCTCTCTGTCTCCCTCCTCCCTCTTTCTCCCTCTCTCTGTCTCCCTCCTCTCTCTGTCTCCCTTCTCCCTCTGTCTCCCTCCTCCCTCTTTCTCTCTCTGTCTCCCTCTCTCTGTCTCCCTCTCTCTGTCTCCCTCTCTCTGTCTCCCTCCTCCCTCTTTCTCTCTCTGTCTCCCTCTCTCTGTCTCCCTCCTCCCTCTTTCTCTCTCTGTCTCCCTCCTCCCTCTGTCTCCATCTGTCTGTCTCCCTCCTCCCTCTGTCTGTCTCCCTCCTCCCTCTCTGTCCCCCTCCCTCTCTCTGTCCCCCTCCCTCTCTCTGTCCCCCTCCCTCTCTCCGTCTGCCTCTGTCTCCGTCTGTCTCCCTCTTCCCTCTGCCTCCCTCTCTTCCTCTGTCACACACACACACACACACACACACACACACCCTTTTTTAAAAGACCATTTGTATGTTAACGAGGCTTTGTTGTAGTTCACCTCTTCTTAGCCCCCTGCAGCTCCACTCTGAATATCACTGGAATGAATCGCCCGGCCCCCACAGAGCAGCAGAGTCTCTCAATCATGCTGCTGCAATCGGCCGTGTTTGCACACACACTTAAAATATATATTTTTTAAAACATGGGAACCATGTATGCGGGCCGCCAAGGAAGGCTTGCAGGGCCGCTGGCGACCCGTGGGCCGTACTATGAGTACCCGTGGTCTAACCCATGATGCGTGGTACTTATCATGACTGGTTACATTATCTTACATTGCAAAAAACACAGTTGATGAACAGAATGCAGAACAATGTCTTACATTCACCCCAGTACAAAGATCTGGGCCTAAATCCATCGTTTTTTTGCACTCCACACCACCCTTGGGTCAGACACTGGCTATATGCAAATCAGCCTTGACCCTGTGCCTCATGGGAACAGTCCAGCCCGAACTACCAAGCCATGTCTTTCCTAGACCGGAATCAAGCATCCAAGAACCGGTTTCTGGCTATCAGCCTGGATAGCTTGACTCCAGTGATGTGGAGAGCCTGGGACTCGCGTCTGAGCATACCCAGCCCACTCGGGGTGAAAATTGCAAAAAACACAGTTGATGGACAGAATGCAAAACAATGTCTTACATTCACCCCAGTACAAAGATCTGGGCCTAAATCCATCGTTTTTTTGCACTCCAAATGTTTGTTATCATGAGGCACAGGGTCAAGGCTGATTTGCATATAGCCATTGTTTGACCTAGGGTGGTGTGGAGTGCAAAAAAAACGATGGATTTAGGCCCAGTTCTTTGTACTGGGGTGAATGTAAGACATTGTTCTGCATTATGTCCATCAACTGTGTTTTTTGCCATTTTCAACCCGAGTGGGCTGGAGAGTTTTAATATCCAGATACTTAAATTAATTACCAATGGGGCCTCCCCTGCAGTCGATGTTCCAACACATCACTTCCGTTTTAGAGGAATTGGCTAGATAACCAGAAATAGAGCCAAATTCCTCCAACAGATTTTCGAGCCATAAAATTGTTGCCTCCGGATCACTGGTGTAAATAATATCATCATCCGCATACAATGCTATTTTACAATGATGATTTAGTGATTTAAAAGAACAGATTAAATCATCTAACCTAATAGCCTGCGCCAAGGGCTCAAAGAAATGTTAAATAAAAGGGGGGATAAACGGCACCCCTGCCTAGTCCCTCTCTGGGTGTCAAAGCTGGAAGTCAGGGTGTCATTCAGCAGTATCTTTGCGGAGGCTACCCCTAACAATTCCTCAAGGTCTGGACAAAGACAGGCCCCATGCCCAGCCCCTAGAGAGCCCTCCAGAGATACTTCCAGCAGACCCGGTCGAAGGCCTTAACTGCATCTAATGCTACCACTGCCAAAAGATCCGTTCTCACCACAGCCAAATCAATATTCCCAATCAATAGTTGAGTCTGTTCCTGGATGTACCTCCCTGCCATAAAGCCCTTCTAGTCAATCAGACTAGGGACCCGTTTCGCCAATCTCCCTGCCAGAATGCCCATGAAGATCTTATAATCGGCATTCAGCAGGGAGATCGGGCGGTAGGAATCAGCCTTTAGTGGATCTTTCCCTGACTTCAGTATCAGAACGATAGTAGCTTCCTTCTAGGATCTGGGGACCAAGCCTGTTGGACTATATACTAAATTAAATAAAGTATGCAGTCAATTCGTCCGAAAGAAGTTTATACACTTCATTCGAAAGAGCATCCAGACCGGAGGCTTTATTGTTTTTGGACCTCTTTATTCGATCTCTAATCTCTTCTATGGTTATAGGGGCGTCAGGAAAGACCTGACTAACTTCAGTTAAGGTAGGCAGATATTTGACCCTTATCCAGGACTAGATTTTATCCTGGGGAGGGGGAACCAGATTTTTCTTGTACAAATCCGAAAAGAGAGACACTTTTGCAAGTCTTCAGCCTCGCTAGATTTATCTCCATTTCTATTAATTATCAGTTCATTGATGTTATTTTTTGAACGATCAGTCCTGGCCTTCCAAGCTAATAAAGCACTTGCTTTTTCCCCGTATTCAAAATTTTCCATATTTTTCACTAACCATTGTGCCCTGCATTTTTGGTCCAACAAGCTCCTGCCTAGCCCCCTCCAGTACTTTCTGAACTTGTGTCAGTCTTTCTAAATTCTCCTGATTGAGACTATTCCTCTCAGCTTCTAATTCGATTCTCCTGCTCGATAGAATGTCGTTCCAAGGCCTTTGATCAATTTTTAGAGCTTATTAGACCATGTATCGTGCCTCTCCGACTAGCTTTATAAGCATCCCATACATAGTCTATAGTCGGAGAACCCAGGTTTAATGAAAAATAGTCTAAAGAGGAAGTGCTAATGGACTGAACAATTCCAGGATCTGACAACATTAATCTGTTCAATGTCCATCTAGTTTGTTGAATATTACTTTTCTTAGAAATTGAAAATGAAACGGGAGCATGGTCATAGAGATGGCTTGAGTATGACAAATACCTCACATAGATTATCTAACGCTTCCCTATTGACTATGATGTAATCTATTATTGATAAATGATGATATTTTTTACTATAAAAAGGGAACCCCTGGAGATCTCCCTTCTTGGCCCTCCAAAAATCTACCAAGTTCATATCATGTAACAGATTTTTCATGGCCCGGCGAGATCGCGGGGTCCCTACTACCCAGCTCAAATTAGACCTGTCTTTGGATGGATCCAGGCGGACATTAAAACCGCCTCCTATTATTAAGGGAGGAGTCGCCATCATCAATTTGTCTTGTAATTTACATAGATAAGAAGGATCATCAACATTGGGACCATAATAGGAAGAACAAGCTAATTCTAATCCCCCAAAGTCCATCTGAGCCACAATCCATCTCCCTGTTTGGTCTGTCTGTACAGAATAAACTACATAGGGGGTCCCTTTCTTCACCAAGATTGCCACACCTCTACTGTTAATTGATTGCTGCGAATAGCAAAAACATTTTATCCAAGAGTGTTTTGAAAACATGTAATGTGAATCAATAGAAGTCAAATGTGTCTCTTGTAAAAGAAAGACCTGGGCCGGGGAGAGTTCTAGGTACTAAATATCAACCTTTGCCTATGCGGGTATCCTAAACCATTCCCATTCCAGGAAATAAAACAGATTTTACTGTCCCTTTTAGTATTACCTGCCATCAACTAGTGCACCCCTTCTTCGAATTATACGGCATTTCTTAAAATACAGATGAGATGAGAAATCTTTTTTCTTTCCCCCCCCCCCTCTGCTCCCCACCCAGTAAACCACCCACCCCCAACCTCCCCTTCCCCCCCCCCCCGTGACCCCCTACACCCTGAGGAACCCTCCCTTCCAATAGGTTAAGCCTATTCGGTCGCCTCTCCCTCAGGTAACATATTAACTGATACTTACTCTACAAACTTTGGGCCTAGAAACCGAGCCCTCTCCTTTATTTCCCTCCCTCCTTTTCATGTTGAATCTTGACAATAAGGGCATATACCTCTTCAGTTGTATGCATTATTTGCATGTGGTTATTCCACATCACAGGTAGTGTGGCAGGGAACCTCCATTGAGCCTTTGCCCCAAGACTATTTAACTCTGCTAACCTCTTCCCCAACTCCCACTGTTTTGTAGCAGTTGTGTGAAAAATCGGATCTGATGGAGAAGGCGAAGGAGGGCAAATCCAAGAGTGGAGAAGAAATCACCCCTTCCTTAAGTGCGACAGTCCAAAATCATCTCCTTAACTGAATAAGACAAAAAATTCACCAGAATTTTCCAGGGTTTCTGTCTCCTGGTTTTCTCTTGAAGGGATCCCGATGGACTCCTTGGATTTCATGTGCAACATCGATGTTTGGAATTTGTTTCAAGACGGAGCCTTTTAATATGGAAATCACAAACCCCTTAAAGAGCTTCCGGAATATTTAGAAACTTCAAATTGTTTTTCTTAGAGTGATTTTCCAGTCACTCAAGATCGTCCTTCAGTTCCTTAGTTTGAGTTGATAACTTTACCAGGTCAGTGGAGGTCGTTTTGATTATTTCTTTTAGTTTGGAAATCTCAGACTCAATTGCATCGGTCCTCAAGGTGACTTCTTCTAACTTCTGAGCCAGTACCTTGCATGATGAACAAATAGCAGCCTGATTAGCTTCTGATACAGAGAACCTATTAGCTAACTCTGCTTGATTAATCTCCGAAACAATGAATCTACTGGTCGGCTCTTCTTTCATAGCCAGAAGTAAATCAGCTAATGAATGTTCGCTCAAAGCTGGGACCATATGATCCTCGAGGACAGGTGTAGCAGGGTTTCCGTTCTCCCACAGAACTGTGCATAGAGATCTAGAACCTTAGTGAGTTAGGATGATCCAAAAACTCATCTCAGTGTCAGAAATCTAGTTACCTAGCTAGCTACAGTGTCTCATGGATCATTATGGAATGATACATGTATTAGACAAACCAGAACATGATCTTTAGAATACCTCAGGAGTCGTGGAACACATGAACACTCTTTCGTTCTATAATCATTTCAAACCAAAACTGAGAGTCAGAGAACACAAGTGCAAGTTTGAAATATTTATTATTCAATGCAAAGTTCTCAAACGCAGTATCTTGTATAATACCAAAATGCAGATTATAAAAATCAGAGTCAGCAGCATAGTCACTAATCCATAGTAAGCAAAAGGTGCTAGCATGTTATAATGCAATTTCAATAGAAATCTATATCACCTATATTTCGCGCACCCTATCTAGCATATTATATTATATCTAAGAAGGTCTCATTCGGGCTTTAGCAGGGCGACCCCATACCTCTCAATGTCAGTAGGAGCAGTTCACATCAGCATCTACCAGTTCTCTTCATGCGCAGCACCAAGTGTCTGCGTTCATTCCGTGTAACTCTATCTTAAACCCGCGTAGAGCCCAAAATGTTGGCATCAACATTATTTGTGTTATGTCTAATGTCTAATGTGGTGCGAGGATCAGACTTCCCAGCAACCTTGTGTTAGGTTAATCTTAGAGTGTGCAGCTCTCAGT
The DNA here is from genome assembly GCF_964263255.1 of Lissotriton vulgaris. NCBI lineage: Eukaryota > Metazoa > Chordata > Amphibia > Caudata > Salamandridae > Lissotriton > Lissotriton vulgaris. The sequence goes on from NC_141691.1 coordinate 1,769,585,643, forward strand.
GTGCAGACAGTTGTACCAAGTGTACAAGGCAAAGCTGATAGCTTAGGAATAACATATTATTCTCAAATAAAACACCTCACCACTTCTAGGCTGAAAGCTACAACAACAAGTACGTGTCGTGTGCAAAACTGAAGCCTGAAGGAAAAACGGCTGTTTAAACATGTAATACACTCATGCTAACTTAACGCAATATATGTAATGAAGTATCCATATGACACCCCCCCATTGGTCCGAGCACCGCCAATCAGAAGGGAAAAGGCAATACTAAATCAGATACACAATTTGAAAGCAAAATTCAATAGTTTTAAGCCAAAATAAGCTAAAAATATGTATGAACGAATATATATGAATGAATATGTATGAATGCCTACAGTGGCATCAAATCTAAAAAATATCAAAAGTCTTGAACCAAAAGTCTTCCGCCCGGTTCAAAAATTATGAAATGTATGACCAGTTCGCATCCATTCAAATGTTTGTAAGAGAAAAAAACCAAGGCACTCATCCGATATCCAAAGTCATGTGCCACTTAGACGCTATCTCCAGCAACCTCACGTGAGCGAACTCTCCATCAGCTGAACATAGTTCATCACTCCAATTCAGCGAGGGGAAAGTCATAGTTCACAACAAAGCATTCCTTCCAGGCATCTCACGATTGGAAAGTATATGCAAAGAAAGTTGCAACAGCCTCCAGTATGAAATCACTGCCATCATCCGAAAATAGTTCAGCCATCCAATTTAGCAATGGGAAAGAACATACGTGCTCCTCCAGCATCGGATCCTCTTGCAACGTCAGAGGACAACTCGGTGGGTTCACCAGAACGCTGTGTGTCAGAAAGGCATTCGCCGCTGCAGAGATCTCCCATTGGCCCAGTACTCCATTTATTGCTGCCAAGGCCATAACTCTCTCGCCAGAACAGATCAGCTCGTGAGCCACAACGGGACGCATTAGCTGATCAAAATCGACGTCAGGAGCAGTCCTCAAGCATAGGCACAAATCAATGGCCCAATCGAACTCGCAGTTTAGGCAGTGAAACACAGGTTGGACACACGTGAAGTCGGTGAACCGAAATGACAATCTATAGGCCGTGCTTAATGCTGCAAGCGGCAAAGTTCCATAGTAATTGAGCATCCGATTACGGCACAGTGTCAGGAGGCGTTGAACGGCGTCTTGCGCAGGATGGGCATCCATGTTTTATGAAGTAAAACACCAACAGAAAGCCAGCGGCCACAGCCAGCAACACAGGTATTCCACCAAACAAACTCCCAAAAATAGTGTGGAAAAACGTGGGAATGATACCAAAAACTTTTTCAAACGTAGTCACGAGTCCACTGCTTACTAGTTTAAAAAATTGTGCCAGGCCAGTCGTTGAAGAAGCATTAAAAATCTGGTGTACCAGCTCGCAGAAATGAAATGGCAAATCAGTGTTTAAAAGCGCCTGCACCTCTGTGCGGGTGTTAGCTATGTGAAGGACATAAGTTTCCCGGGCCGAACTCAGGGTCACTTGTTTTTGAGACAAAAGAGCCCTTATTCTGCTTAAACCATTGAATTTCGCTTCCAAGGTTGGGATCCGAGGCCAGATGGAGACATCTGAAGAGCCATGCGTGGGTGGGTATAGAACGTTCTTGCAGCACACTACACGCTCTGATACAGTAACTATATAAGCCACACCAATTAATAAACCACAACATAATTCGTTGTTTAAAAGCAAATAACTACCATTAGCTAATAATGTAAATGTGGGCACCACTGCTGGAACTGGCGTGCCTTTTAAAACACATGCTAAATTTGGGCGGTCCTGATTACAAGAACCGTGTAACTGAATGTGTCTGCATATTAATGAATGGTCAGGTGACTGTGTGCATTCCTCACCATTAAGATTCACTTCTTTTCCATCTTTCAGACATCTGTATGTGTATGGTAATGACCAAGCCTCATGTAGGAATGCATTGCCTAGTGGCTCATATCGTCCTATAGCAATATACCGCATACAGTTAGTAAATTTATATAAGGGAAATGGTAATGTAATTAAACCATGAATAAGCCACGTGGCAGTGGTGGTTTCAGCAACAGAAAAAGGTAAGGATTCTAGCTTCTCAATATGTAACATAGAAAACGATGCATCACGCATTGAAAGCATGCGCTGTTTATCAGTAAGATTAAAAGGGGCAAAAAGTGATGAAACGTTCAATGAGGTCCAGGGAACTCGACCAGCCTTAATTGTCTGTAGAGTCCAGGCAAACTGCATTACAGAACGTAATTGATTTTGACCATGGTATAACGTGGACACTTCATCATGTACAATATCAACAACAGAAGAAACAATATTATCCAATGTGTAAATTCTGGAAGAAAGCGTGTTAATACTATTATCAACCACTGCAAGCACTTTTTCCAAATTGGCTTGATCAATAGCCCTCAGGCGTTTAGCTGCTTCGACTCTTGAAAACTTCCAAATTTCATTGTAAATAGCATAAATAAAGCGTTTAGACCTACCCATAGTTGGGCCTTTTATAAAATCATTTAACTCTATGTTTTCATTCAACTGGGACAAATGCAGTTTAACTGCAGCTAAAGTGGAATGTTGTAACCAGTTCTGACACAATTTGCCTACTGAATAAGTCGTAACCGTGTGATCTTGGTCAAACCTGGGATCTGGCCTGATGTGTGTAAAACCCTCAGACAAACCCAAAAAACGACTTTGGCAAGAATCAGAGCTTCTTTGCCATAAAAGCCACCCATCCGGATCAAAACTGGAAATATTAAAGGAGGAATTTTGCAAAAGTGCTTGTATCTGATTTATGGACAAGGTAGTGAAATTACTCCAACCTGAATATTCTTCCAAATCAGGGATAGTAGGGGTATTTAATTTTTTAGATGTAGCCAATCCAAAACACGTTGTTTGGGAAATAGTCGAATTTAAAAACAACATGTGATTTGGGATGAGACATGCACGATGCAAAGCCTCAGTGCCCTGTACCTGCCAATCTTTGGTACCCCAAACCGATTTAAGGTCAATAACATCCTTCCATAATTCATAGCCATCCACAGATAACCTTTCAAGAAAGGACTTTGAATACAACAATTTTGTGTCAGTCAGTCTAACTTTTGGCATTGATTTCTGTTTCACCTTGAAGTAAAACGACTCAGGATTTGATTGATTAAAATCTGTAAAGTAAGAGTATTTTCCCAAAAAAGTACTTGAGCTCCCCTGTAAAGGAGCAGGGCAATGTTGGGCGCCATGTAGCAGGGTTTCCGTTCTCCCACAGAACTGTGCATAGAGATCTAGAACCTTAGTGAGTTAGGATGATCCAAAAACTCATCTCAGTGTCAGAAATCTAGTTACCTAGCTAGCTACAGTGTCTCATGGATCATTATGGAATGATACATGTATTAGACAAACCAGAACATGATCTTTAGAATACCTCAGGAGTCGTGGAACACATGAACACTCTTTCGTTCTATAATCATTTCAAACCAAAACTGAGAGTCAGAGAACACAAGTGCAAGTTTGAAATATTTATTATTCAATGCAAAGTTCTCAAACGCAGTATCTTGTATAATACCAAAATGCAGATTATAAAAATCAGAGTCAGCAGCATAGTCACTAATCCATAGTAAGCAAAAGGTGCTAGCATGTTATAATGCAATTTCAATAGAAATCTATATCACCTATATTTCGCGCACCCTATCTAGCATATTATATTATATCTAAGAAGGTCTCATTCGGGCTTTAGCAGGGCGACCCCATACCTCTCAATGTCAGTAGGAGCAGTTCACATCAGCATCTACCAGTTCTCTTCATGCGCAGCACCAAGTGTCTGCGTTCATTCCGTGTAACTCTATCTTAAACCCGCGTAGAGCCCAAAATGTTGGCATCAACATTATTTGTGTTATGTCTAATGTCTAATGTGGTGCGAGGATCAGACTTCCCAGCAACCTTGTGTTAGGTTAATCTTAGAGTGTGCAGCTCTCAGTGTGCAGACAGTTGTACCAAGTGTACAAGGCAAAGCTGATAGCTTAGGAATAACATATTATTCTCAAATAAAACACCTCACCACTTCTAGGCTGAAAGCTACAACAACAAGTACGTGTCGTGTGCAAAACTGAAGCCTGAAGGAAAAACGGCTGTTTAAACATGTAATACACTCATGCTAACTTAACGCAATATATGTAATGAAGTATCCATATGACACAGGAGTATTTAAACTTTTGTTACTACTTTGGTGAACCCTTTCCACCCCCTGTTCCTGTACTTGCTCCTGCTCCGGCTCATCTTGTAATCCCAAAACTGAGTATCTATTAGTGAGATTCACCATCGGGTGGACCACAGACTCAATTTCAGTTCCGAGCACTGTGCTGGCGGTAGAAGGGACCTGAGATTCAATTCTCACAAAACCTAGACTGCATAACATTGCTTGTAGGTTCACTGCTATTTAAGATTGATGCCTTCCTAGTTGAACACACCAGGGCCATGGGCGTGGAGGTGGACGTGGACATGGGGTCTAGTCGTGGACAGGGACATAACTTGATGGAAGGTTTTTAAGGACGGCGTAGTATTTGTTTTTACAGTAGGTGTTTTCTTGTCCTGGCCTCTTCCCTTGACCGTAGCCACTCTCCCTTTTACTGGAGTACCGCTGTCAATAGTGTTTACACCCTGCTTGCATTGTTTAATTAATTCTCTAACTTCAGAAATGTGGGGGGGAGACCCGGGATGGTTGAGTTGACTGAGTAATGACTGTATTTGATGATTGGTGGGCTGCTCTGGCTCGCAGGGTGTAACTACTTATTTTAGGGGGAGAGATACTCACTTTAATCCCATCACTTTTCTCCATACAATAAGGAAGTGTCTTCCCCTCCTGGATCAAAGATACACCCACTTGACAAGGCGCCGGAGAATTACCAAGACAGCTCTCTCTCCCAATCAAGGCTTCTAATTCTGATTTACCGTCAGGTAGGTAAATTAAGCCAAGACTAGTGTCCTTGGCCTTTTCATGAGCAGCCAGTCGCCGAAGCCCCCCTACTTGCTCACCATCCTCCTCGGAAGACCTCCCGCTCCGGAGACCCGGGCATACACCAAAACTGGTGCTGACCCTGCCTCCTACGAGCAATTTTCCCGGCATCTCCGCTCATGCGCGGTCTCTTCCCGCCTCCAGCGCCGATCTCCTGCCTCTGCATCACCGCCGCCGTAAACGCCGAGGATGCCTGAGGCCGCCAAATCGTCTAGACAGTAAAGGAGCGGGCCCCACCGTGCATATCACCCAGCCGACAAAAAGAAAGAAAGAAACGAAGGTAGGAAAATAAAAAATTAGCTATGTCAGGGCTTCAGCATCAGTCCCTATGCGAAACCCAAGGGGGCGTGACCTCGGCCCTTAGCTAGCGGCCGCCATGTTCCTCCGCCCTGTGTTAGGGATTTCTAATTTGAACAGTTTACTAGTCATTTTCTACTGGCGTCAGAGCTGTCCAATTTATCATTGTGCCATTGACTTTCCAACTATTTGATTTCCTTTTTGCATGTGTTAAAGGCTTCGTTGTGCCATGTTTTGCTGTTTTTAGTTTTGTTGGGGCTATGTTGTATGTAAAGTTATCTATAGATTGAGTATAGTGGGCACAGATGTGATCGATGTGGTCATTTTGAACAATAATGTTGAATATCGGTAGAAGGTGTTTAAGGTCTCAATGGAGAAAAGTTTGTGTTTGCACACAGAGTTTGGAGTTGGGAGGTTTCTTGTGATTGAGGTTCACCAGTGGGAACCTTAACTGAATGGGGAAATGGTTGGTCCTGTCCAATTTGGCGAGTAGGGATGGGTGTGATTCGGGGGGAGACTGTTGCAGCTCTTCATAGATGTGAAAAGTAGGTCTAAGATTAGTCCTTTGTCATGCTTCTCATGGTTAGATATTTGAGGGTGGTGGTGTAATATCATAACATTTTCTAGAACAGCTGTTCATAAATAATCTTTTGACTTCTTTTGTGGGACCCCACTGAATAATTACTGTAAGCAGTGGATCCCAACCTAAGCAATTTCATTAAATGGACATCAAAACAATAAATAAAATACACAAACCAATTTAAATTGAACAAATACACATTATGAAACATTTTAGTTCACAAAGAAAAAAATATACAAAAATCGGAATTTTAACTTGACTGGGAAGGTTGGAGCTTTATAAAATGTGGTTTTATTGACCAAAGATAAAGAAAGAAGATAGGCTCTAGCATATCATATTGTCTTTTTTGCTCTTAACGCAAGCTCTCTTTCTGTCTGTGCAAACTAGTGCTTCTTTTGAGGCCACCAGTTGTCTATACTAGCTTCTGTTTACAGTGCTTGCTCTGCTCCCACAATTCATCTATGGACACCAACCTAATTTTGCGGCTTCAATTTAAAAATCTTTCACAATTACACAGAGCTTTTTACTATTCTTAATTTGACAGTTTTTTAAAGTTTATATATACTATATTAATCTTCTAGTCTTTAATTTTGTAGGCAGTCATTGACCACCTGATTAGGCATCATAGACCCCCGCTGGTTCGTAGCCCACAGCTAGGAAACACTGATCTAGATCTCTGAAGAGGTTTGAGTGGATGTTCACCGAGTCGACATTTAAATCTCTCATGTAAATGACTATTTGGGGTGAGCATTTGTCTAGGAGCAAAATATTCGGAGAAGAGTTTTTTAAATTTGTTGTGGAGATTAGCTGGTCATATGTTATGTGATGTGAAGGAGGGATTAGCTGTAAAAAACACTTTTATGTTTTCAAATGAGTTGCAGTGCGATACGTACGACAGGTGACGTGCAAGAGATTCTCTGTAAATGATTGCAACTCCACCACTAATTTTAGGTTTGATTCGTTTTTTTTTCTCCAAGGGGCAGAGTTGCCTTTTAGGATATGCTCTTCCTCAGAAATGATTTTAATGAACGGTTTCAGATGTCCCAGGGATATGAATAATGACACAGTGAGTTTATTGGCAAATGTTAGACAATGGCCTTCAATTCTTAGTGGTTTGCACAAAGGCATTGGTGTGGGAAGAAGAGGAATGTATCAACACAATCCGAGTTAAAGAATCGGTGTTTGCCTTCTATAGAGGGGACATAGGCACTTTATGGCTTAAGCTCCCATAGTGAAACATCCCTGAGGCCCTACTGGGTTTCTTCATTGAACAACATAGTAATAACTGGGTTGAAGTTGAGCTGGATGGGACTGGCAACCTTTTGAGCCGGCTTCTCACAGCGAGGGGAAGCGCCGCACCGCCCCGCCCAGGTATCCGCTGTTGGGGGTCCCTCTGGTAGGCCAACCGCCGCCCTCCAGCGCTTGTGTGCACACCTAGTCCGGTTCCAGGTGGGCCCAGGACTGGGGTCGCGATTTTCGCGGCCTGCCGCTCGCCGCACAGGGGCCGCCCCGTTTCTGCTTCAGTCTGCCCCGCTAGGCCCCGGCGGGTCCCAGAGTCGGCCGGGTCTCCGAGCCCCCACGTCTGCCAACTGCGCCGATCCCGGCTTAGCCTCTGCTTCAGGTTCCCAGCAGGACGCCACCGCCAGAGAAACGCGCCAAGTCTTCTATCCACGGGCAGCAATGCAGTGAGGCCTTGGGCGGGCTGCAGGCACTCAGGTGTAGCTATGGTCCTCGCCGTTCCAGGACAGCCAATGCGGGTCAAAACCAGGACGATAGCCTCGCCGGGCAGTAGCAGGAAGATGCTTGTTGGCAAGGGGGATCTGTATGCGGTAATTAGGGGCTAACGGGGTTCAGGGCCGGGGAGCCTCGCGAACAGACGTCCGTTCAGTCCGCCATCTTGGCCACGCCTCGAGGAGGCAGTTTTTAGATATCTGGAGGAGGAAATCAAGCTCGCCACTCTGTTACTGCGTCTTGCTATGTAATCCAAGTCGGCAGCTAGTTGCAAAGACTATTTACACAGGGAGACTAGAGGTGAAACGATTGAATTATGTGAAAAATGTTAGTGTTGAATTGCGCCAGCCATAGCTGTTTCAACCCCACTAGGCAGTACAGAAAAATACAACATTTTGAGGAAAGAAGGAGAAGCTAATGTAAGGAACTAATGGAAATTAACAAACCCAGTGTTAGATCTTACTATCTTTTTATGAGATATAAAATGGCAATTGTACGCCATATGTTGTCCTTTCCTTGGAGCTAAACATTTTATGAGACTCCCAAGTCGCTGCTCTTTGTGGTAACCACTGTAAACAAACCGATGTACATTTAACTTTAATCGTTTTTTGTTATTACAAAATTATTCAAACTGTAATTTTTCTACTGGTGCAAACATTTTAAAAGCTGCAGACTAGTTTTCCTCTCTCTTTCAACAGCTACATACTTTTAGTGTGGTGCTGTTAAATCGGAAGCAGATAATGAATGGACTTTTTAATGATAATAAGGATTTTAAGACTGGTTAATCTGAGATTTTTATGATTTTTTTTCTATTTCATATTATAAATACCTTTTGTATTATGTCAATATGTATAGCACACTAATTACTTGTGGAGTTATCCAGGGGCTTGAACAGGTGTGTGGGTGTCTGATCCCCGTGGAGTTATTAGAAGAGCCAGATCTTCAGCTTCTTGTGGAACTCCAGAAGTGAGGAGGCTCTGATGTTTTGTGGGATGAAGTTCCATGTTTTGAATCTGATGTAGGAGAGCAAGCGACCTACTACTCTGCTTTTGCAAATGTGGGGGGGTGTAGGAGTGAGAGTGAGGCTGAGCGTTGGTGCCTTAAGGGCTGGTGAAAGTATATGCAGCTGTTCAGGTATGCTGGTTCAGTGTTGTGGAAGGATTTATATGTGTGCATGAGGAGTTTGAAATGGCTGCATTTGTGAATGGGTAGGCATTTGAGCTGTGTGAGGTGGGGTGAGATTTGGGTGCTGTGTGGTAGGTTAAGTATGAGTCTTGCGGCGGGTTTTTCGATGATCTGAATTCTGGGGAGGAGCTGCTTGGACATTCCTGCATAGAGTGTGTAGCCGGTAGTTGAGTCTGCTTGTGATGAGTGCTTCCGTGACGGTTTGTCTGTTGTTCTGTGGCAGCCACTCGAAGATATTTTGCAGCATACGTGGGATGAGGAAGCCGGCTGTGCTCACTGTGTTGACGTACTGTCCTATTGAGCAAGTCATCTAGGATGATCCCCAGTTTTCTGGTGTTGTCGGTTACTATTGCTCCTAGCTCTGTTGCCCACCAGGTGGCACTCCATGGGGTGCTCCATCTTGTCAGAGTTTAGCTTCAAGCAGTTGGTTTTCATCCATTCTTCTACCATGGTCAGGCAATTGGTGAAGTGGACTCTACTTGTGGTTGTCTTTTCTGCCAGGGAGAGCACACGTTTGGAGTCGTCGGCGTAGGAGAGGAGGGTATTGCCTACGGATTGGATGATGTTGGTGATTGGAGTCATGTAGATGTTGATCAGGATAGGGCAGAGAGATGATCTCTGGGGTACACTGCAGATCAGGTTCTTAGTCTCTGATGTGAAGGGTGGCAATCTGACATTTTGGGTCCTTCCTGTGAGGAAGGGGAAGATCCAGCTTTAGTACATGTTCTTGGGTGGCAAACTTGTGGAATGTTCTTATGAGTGTGTTGTTTAAGACCGTGTTGAATGCTGCATGTGTTCAATGCTGCGGAGAGGTGGAGAGGACTCTTCTGTCCAAGATAGTCTTGATGTTGTCGGTGTCTGCGATGAGTGCTTGTTCAGTGCTGGTGTTTTAATCTAAATCTGTTTGAGTGTTGTATAGTAGGTGGTGGTGTTTAAGGTGAGTTCTGAGTTGCTTGTTGATGGCGTTGACAGCTCATGTTTGACCAAGATCTCCTCATATTTTGTGGTAGATTTGGCCCCTGCGGGGCAGAACATCACAGGATCACCAGGGTTTTTTAAGTGCAGGGTAGGAGTAGCCTCTTAGCAGATGGTTGCTCCCCCTGCCCTTTCATTAAATGGTTTATCTATTGCTATGGTTTCTGCCCCTGAGGGATAGTTTGGCATTTTTTGTGGCAGATCTTGCCACAGGGAATGGAAACTCCACTAGATTACCAGTGCTGTCTTAGTTATATACACAAACAATGGGGTGTGGGCTGCCCTGTTCAGTCTTTCTGTACAGGGTAAATTGAAGAATGTACTCCCAATCAGTCTTCAAGGAGGCGGAAAGCTCACGGGATGACTGGGATAGATGTAAAAGACAGTAGGGTGGGGACATGCAGGATTCTGAGGATACTAAGGAAATGTCCTAAATTTCTGCCATGGGAAGCCCAGAAAATAGTGGTTCAGGCACTGATCCTTAGTAGACTTGACTATGTCAACATACTGTACATTTGTATCCCAGACTACTTCCTGCAGGGACTACAAAAGGTACAAAACATGGCAGTCCGCTCTTTGTTCAACCTCCCGAACCATATCTCATTCTTTTGGTATCATAGCCAGCTTCACTGGCTTCCTGTTAAGGAAAGAGTATTATTTAAAGCCCTTACAGTGGCCGCTCAGCATTCAATGAGACAGGGCCAAAATATCTACCTGACAGGATGACACCATATTGTCCTAAAAGCACCATTAGTTCAGAGTCGAGTCGTCCCGTCTACTGCTGTCCCATTTACCAAACAAAAGAAATGGGGCGGATCTGCCTGCTCGGTGCTGGCAGCCAAACATTAGAACAAACTTCCCTTATCCCTTAGATTTATTCCAGATAAAAGACATTTCCACAAACAACTGAAAACCTACCTGTTCATGGGTAAAAGTGGTTGGGATCCCCCCAGTGGGCTTCTGCCTAGAGCTGGGGACACACTTGCAGCAGCCAAGCACTTTACAAATCTCATCATTCATTCATTGCTGAAGCTCATTTGCTGATTTAACGCCCACCTCGAGGACACCCATATTCACAGCTCTGGTAAATGTATAACGAGGGAGTGAGTGCCTGTTAGATCTAGGGGTCTCTAGTCGGCAGAGGTAGGTATCACTGTCCAAATAGGGACCCTTGCTTCTAGTCAGGGTAAGAAGGATACACTCTTTAGATAACCCCTGCTCACACCCTTGGTAGCTTGGCATGTGCAGTCAGGCTTATCAAAGGCAATGTGTAAAGTATTTGTACCAACACTCACAGTAACAAAGTGAAAACACCACAAATGGACTACACAACAGTTTAGAAAAGTAGAAGTATTTAATCTAAACTAAACAAGACCAAAACGACAAAAATCAAACATACACAGTTCAAGATATGGTTTTTAAAGAGTTCTTAATGGTTGCGTCAAAATAATTCACAGTTGCGTTAAAATAGTTCACAGTTGTGTCACGTTTAGCCAACAGTACCTTTAGATGCGACAAAGTACCAAAACAGAAGCTCGTGCGGTGGAAAACAAGCGATGCGTCACTCCTGAGACCCTGGGGAGGCGATGCGACAGCCCCGCTGGACGTAGCGGGCGTGTTGCCACAAATCCGGTCTGTATGGGGAGGAAGGCGACACCTTGTATGGATTCCGGTGCGTAGGTTCCGTAGGGAGCGTCTCGCACAGGCACGATGTGCCGATCTTCAGGATGGCGACGATCTCAGGTGCGGCGGCGATGCGCTGCGCAGCTATGATCCCCTCCTCTCGTGGCCCCTTGGAGCGATGGCTCTGCGACGATGCTTGCAGCGACGTGTTGCGATCCGCAAGCAAGCGGTGCGACAATCTCACCCATCGATGACAGGCTCTGCGACGATACTCGCAGCGACAGGAAACTTCCCGTACCGGGGCAATGTGTTCCGCAAGCGAACGATGCGTTGGTTCTTGCACCGGCAACAGGCGCTGCGACGATCTCTATCTTCGCGGTGGCGGGAATTTCCTCGCACTGTTGGTGATACGCTCCGCAAGCGAGCGATTCGTGAAAACTTGCAGATAGTCTTAGTTTCTTCTTCTCCTACTTCCCAAACACAAGGCTACAACTTCCAGATGCCCGTCAGTCTGATTCAGCACTCAGGAAGGGCAGAACTCTCTCATTTGAGTTCAGGGAGAGCTGGGGGTGAAGTCCTTTTGTTCCTGGGACTTCTTAACAGGAGGTCAGCTCACACCAGGCCCTTGGAGATCTCTTCAAGCAAGGGGACAAAGCAACAACAAAGTCCTTCCCCTCTCCTTGACAGCAAAGCATCTGCAGGTCAGCCCACAAACACACAGTAGGACAGTCCTTCCTCTTCAGTCTTCCAGCTTTCTCCTTGGCAGAGGTTCCTTCTTGATTCCAGGATGATCTAATTTTCTGTAGTCTGGGTAGCCCTTCTTATACCAGTCTTTCCTTTGTTTTCCAGAGGCAGAGAGGCCTTGGCTTGGTCAGAACCAGTTCAGGTCCGTTCCCGAGCACTTTGTTTTTCTGTCTTCTCCTTTCCTTTCAGAGAGAGGGGCAGGGTCGTCAGCCGCCCAACAGGAGGTGGAGCCAGCATTGTGGAAGGCAGGCACAGCCCTATTCAGGCCCAGGTGCTATCCCCTCCCACCGCTCAAGATGCAGTCATTCAATCTAGGGCTGACTCATCCAGCCTGCTGGGGGCTCCCCAGCCCCTGTCACTCACAAACCAGACAGTCAATTCACAAACAGGCCAAGACACACAGCGAGGTCAGACAAGAGAACAGCCACTTTCTAAAAAGTGCTGTTCTCAAATACAGGATTTAAAAAACACCTTTTCTAAAAGATGTGTTATTAAATTCTGAGTTCAGGAATACCAGACTTTTATGTCCTATCTTGCTCCTATGGGAAGATATGCAGGTAACCATTATACTCCGCATTCCCCATTATATAGCCTATGGGCAAGATAGCCTTTCAATAGTGAAACACGAAAATGGCTGTAATTCACAACAGAGCATGTCACCCACACTGGTACATGCTCTACCTTTCACATACACTGCACCCTGCCCAGGGGGGTACCTTGGGCCTTCCATAGGGGTGTCCAATGTGTACAGAAAGTGAAGGGTTAAGCCTGGTCAGTGGGGACACTGTTCAGGTTGACATGGCAGTTCACAGACTGCGCACAGGCACTGCGGTGGCAGGTCTGAGACACCATTTTAGGGCTACTCATTTGGGTGGCACAATCAGTGCTGCTGGCCCACTAGTAGGATTTGAGTCGCCTGTGGACTTGCTGCCCGACTTGTTGCCTCTCTGCCACATTCCCATCCCTGTTTGGGACATCTCTTGAGCCCGCATTTTTCTTCTGCCCGCACTGTCTCACCCGGTCTCCCCTGGCCGCTGCAGCTTCCACCAACACAGCGCGGCCGCAGTGGGGGGGGACCAAGGGCATAAGGACTACATCTACCGAGTGTCCTAGCGGCCTGAAGCCGCCAACGGTGTCTTCGCGCCAGGATGCGCTTAAATTGGAGCCACACCCCCGCGTCCCGGGACCGTCTGTGGCCGTCAGGGGCCAAAGGAGGCCAGGCCGGGGTACCCCCCTAACTCGTTTCTATGGACACATGAGTAAGATTTCAAAATTGCCTGTTTAAACTGTTGCTGGACGCTTATTTTCGTTTAGTGTTCAACTAATTGATAAAGGTGTCTCGTATTTCCAAGTGGTCAACTGTCTAAAGACTAACGTGAACTGAGATGAAATCAAAATTGGGTAAAGGTAGGAAGTCCCTGGTGGGAGGCACAATTACAGGGACACTCGACCATTTCATAACGAGGGCGACTTCAGTGTTGGAAAAGGAGATCGCAATTACGGAGCGACGCTTATCCTTAGAACCTCTACCTAATAAACGGTCCTCCTTGGACCTAATACAGTTAGGCACTACTCCGCCAAGTTTTCCATCTGGTTTTTGTATAGATAAGGATTTAAACATCGCAGATAGCTATTCGCATTATTCTCCTTCCCAGGCTGTCTCTAGAGTAGTAGCAGGGAATCTCCCCAAGAAAACTTAAGCATGGAGCCTAGGCTGGAAATGATATCTGAGGAGAGTGTTTTATCACCCATCCTAAATACAATAACTAAAGATAGCTTGAAACGTATCTCGCAAGGCTAAAAGCCAACAACTAAACGAAAGCGGGGGGGGGGGGGGGGGGTTGTAAATCATACGGGAAGATTGGCAAAAACCCCATAAATAAAGCCCATCCAAGGAAAGTAGCCTAGCTCCTAGGAAAACAGTGGTAAATTTGTCTGCTTTATTGTCTTCCCATTCACAAGATTTATTTGATAAAACAGAACAACTTTTGAAATCATTGATAATACCATTTGTTGAAAGAATCTAGAGAATAGGGGAGAGGTTGGATTCCATAGAGGAAGTGGTAAAGTCTAATAGCGTACTTATAAATAAAGTGATTGACCCCCCACATAATCAGATTTTGACTCGGGCGAAGCAAATTATTACAAGTGGGGTGGCCCAGACATCACAGCCCCTATCTAACACTGCGACACCATTGAATAATGCTAATGGTGTTTTAGTGCAGAGAGAGGAAGGCACGGTGGGACTGGCTAAGGAAGCCTCAAATATGTTATGTTATGTTATGTTATCCTGATTTATTGAGCGCACAGCTGCCCCAGCAAAGGGGCGTCCTGGCGCTAGTGCAGAACAAAACCGGACAGGAGGTGGGAAACACAACACGACGGCAACAAGAACTAAGGGGCTAAGGGGAAAAGAAAAGTTTTAACCGCCTTCCTAAAAGCCAGGAGCTCATCGATGGCACGGATGTGGACGGGCAAGGAATTCCACAGTTTGGCGGCAAGGACTCGGAAGGAGCGGCCGCCAATCCTGGATCTCTTGAAACGGGGAACAGTGGCAAGGTGGAGAACAGAAGACCGCAGAGAACGAGCTGGAACATAAGGAGAAATGAGTTGCTGCAGAATCTGAGGAGAGGAAAGCTTAAGGATTTTGAATGTCAAAATCAAAGATTTAAACTTTATTCTCTGTGCCACCGGGAGCCAATGGAGATTAAAAATGGTTCTCCTAGCTGAACAAAATTTAGGCAAACCAACCAGAGCCCTGGCGGCAGCGTTCTGGACGCGTTGGAGACGGGAGAGCTCAGCCTGATTGACTCCAAGAAAAAGAGAGCTGGCATAGTCTAATTTAGACAGAATCAAAGCTTGCACAATAAGTTGACGTGTAGGAGCGTCAAAGTATTTGAAGGTGGACCGAAGCTGACGCAAGATTCCAAAGCAAGATGCTGCGGTCTTTTTAGTGTGAGTGGAAAAGCTCAGTTGGGAGTCAAACCATACCCCGAGGTTTTTGACTTCAGTGACAGGGGTAGGGGTAGGACCGAGCTCGCGTGGCCACCAGCTGTCACCCCACAGATGAATTTGTTTCCCCACAATGAGCACCTCGGTTTTTTTAGCATTCAATTGTAGGAAATTATCATTCATCCAGTGGGCCACAGATATGAGTCCCTCACGGAACTTGGCTGCCTCGAGATCGGAAGCCCCACTAATCGCAACCGCAAGCTGCGTGTCGTCTGCGTAGGACACGATGGAGAGGTTCCCACGCATGGCGACATCAGCCAGTGGCTGGACATAAAGATTAAAAAGAGTGGGGCTTAAGGCCGATCCCTGGGGGACGCCCTGGGCAATCGCATGAGGTTTGGATTCAAAGGGGGGAGTGATGACCCTGAAGGAGCGATCAGATAGAAAAGATCTGAACCATTCAAGGGCCAGCTTATCCACCCCTGCCTCAACCAGGCGTTGGAGTAGAATGTCATGGGAGACAGTGTCGAAGGCGGCACTTAGATCGAGGAGCACAAGTGCCGCCGTGTGACCTGAATCCTCTAACATGCGAAGATGTTCAGCCATATACAGGAGCGCCGTCTCGGTGCTATGGCCAGGCCTGAACCCATTCTGCGAGGGATCTAAAATATTCGCAGAATGGAGATGTTTTGCTAGAATAGTATTAACATGGGCCTCAGTCAGCTTAGCAGCCCACGGGAGGAGAGAGATGGGGCGATAGTGTTCAGCTTTTTTAGGGTCCAAAGCAGGTTTTTTCAGGATAGGAATTACCTGCGCCTGTTTCCAGGCAACTGGTACAGAGCCAGAGGACAGTGATAGATTAATAAGTTTACAGAGCGGAGGAAGGCAGACGGAGGATTCTCTAAATTGTGAGGGCCGCAAGGGATCTTTCGGGGAACCCGATTTCACCCTAATCGCGAGTTTGTCAAACTCCTCCGTAGAAAGCTCCGGAAGATAAGACAGCGAGAGAGTAGTTTTAGAAGTGGCTGTGATACGCTGCCGGGAACCTGTAGAGCTGGGAAAGGCTCGATAAATTCCTTCCACTTTATTGATAAAAAAAAAGCGGCCAAATCCTCACAGTGGGAGGCAGAGCAGATCTCAGCGGTAGAGGCTCTACAGGCAGTAAGATCTTTCAGTGCTTTAAAGATAAGTTTGCTAGGGTTGGAACTAGCACTGAATTCACGTGAGAAGTAGGCGGCCCTGGCCCTGCAGATGGCTCTATGATAGGTCTTGATGGTGGCGAGGTACAGAGCTTTCCTAGCCGGGTCATAAGACTTGCGCCAGGCTCTTTCGGCTTGTTTGCAAGATTTTTTTAAAAGTCGAAGAGCATCATCATACCAAGGACTGGGATGGCTGCACTGTTGTTTAGTCAAGGCATGAGGAATGAGCTTGTCCAACGCATTAGTGAGCCAGCGGCAGTATAGATTATAGCCGGACTCCACATCCGTGAAAGGAGCCAGAGGGGCTTCAGCTAAAAGCAGATGGAAGTCATTGAGTTTTAACTTTTTCCACGGGCGCCTAGAAATAATAGGAGTAGGGGCAGCCACAGGAGGATCTTCAAGTGAGAGATGACATTCAATTAGGTGGTGGTCAGTCCAAGCCATAGGTCTAGGAGGCAGGACTTTGACCGATGTAAGAGAAGTAAAAAAAGGGTCAAGGGTATGACCACCAATATGTGTGTCATGAAGAACTAGTTGAGAAAGTTGGAGAGCCTCCAGATCAGCACAAGTGCTACTGGCCGCAGAGGGACAGGGGGAATCAAAATGGAGATTGAGATCCCCTATTATGTTGAAATTGGCCGTCTTTAGGGCCAGGGAACTGACTGCCTCAGGAAGAGCAGCCCTGAAAGCAGCATCAGGGCCCGGGGGTCGGTAGATAAGTAAGCCAGAAAAAGAAAAATGCGGGTTAGCGGAGACGGAGAAGTAGGCACTTTCGCAACCCACAATATCCATAGGTTTCCATGTACAGGGATACCTAGTTTTAATAGCGGCAGCAATGCCGCCCCCTCTAGAGTCGCGGTTAAGAGTATAGATGGTATACTCAGGGGGAAGAGCCAAGTTGATAGCAGCAGAGGCATCATTGTGAAGCCAGGTTTCCGACATAAAAAGAATGTCAGGGGCTTCATCAAGTAGATCGTGGACCTCAAGATGGTGTTTTACCAAAGAGCGAACATTGAGATGGTATATCTTGAATATTGTAGGTTCTGGAGACAAACGAAGAGCGGGGCAGTGAATAGAGATCGGGATAGGGGTAGGAAGCGCAAAGGCGCAGTCAGGGCATCTAAAAGGGCCACACAAAGGATGGAGAGAGTGAGCTGGGCAAGGCCCTAACGGAGAGCGAAGGCGAAGAAGGTCAGTTTTAGAATACATGGGAATAAAAGGCCAGTGGGGAAGAACAGGAAATGACAAATTACCGGCCAAGAGACAGAGCCCTGCCCTAGCGCTTCCTCAGCGCTGACGGGCACAGACGGGCACAGACGGGCACAGACGGGCACAGACGGGCACAGACGGGCACAGACGGGCACAGACGGGCACAGACGGGCTGACTCAGGCGAGACTCCGGCGCAGGGAAGGCGCCTCCGCAAACGCGACCGCTAGCGCGGTACACCGCTGTTTCCTTATATCTGGTACACTAGAGCGCTCCCACCACTCTAGTCCCCACTCAAGATGGCCGCCGAGTGCAGGGAAGCCTGACCCCGGTTTGAAGGTCTAACGGCAGCTATCGCCGTGATAAATGAGCGAAAATGCGTGCAAATGTGCCCAGAGTATGCTGAGTGCAATTACAAATGAAAATAATACAATTTTAAACACTTTTAAAATTCGGTAAAAATCAGCAAAAAACGATCCGTTTTGATCACGGAGCGCAGAATACACTACACGTGCTCTGTGCTACCCCAATGTCAATTCTAGCTGGTACAAAGGTTAGGTCTCGCGAGCGCAGCAACAGGGCTCCTTATATTGGGTACACTAGAGCGCTCCCACCACTCTAGTCCCCACTCAAGATGGCCGCCGAGTGCAGGAAAGCCTGACCCCGGTTTGAAGGTCTAACGGCAGCTATCGCCGTGATAAATGAGCGAAAATGCGTGCAAATGTGCCCAGAGTATGCTGAGTGCAATTACAAATGAAAATAATACAATTTTAAACACTTTTAAAATTCGGTAAAAATCGGCAAAAAACGATCCGTTTTGATCACGGAGCGCAGAATACACTACACGTGCTCTGTGCTACCCCAATGTCAATTCTAGCTGGTACAAAGGTTAGGTCTCGCGAGCGCAGCAACAGGGCTCCTTATATTGTGTACACTAGAGCGCTCCCACCACTCTAGTCCCCACTCAAGATGGCCGCCGAGTGCAGGAAAGCCTGACCCCGGTTTGAAGGTCTAACGGCAGCTATCGCCGTGATAAATGAGCGAAAATGCGTGCAAATGTGCCCAGAGTATGCTGAGTGCAATTACAAATGAAAATAATACAATTTTAAACTCTTTTAAAATTCGGTAAAAATCGGCAAAAAACGATCCGTTTTGATCACGGAGCGCAGAATACACTACACGTGCTCTGTGCTACCCCAATGTCAATTCTAGCTGGTACAAAGGTTAGGTCTTTAGAGAAAAGAAAAATAGTAATGATGGAAAAATAAACAGATCCTTACTCTGCATTGACCTGCCTCTTGAGGCAGCCCCATATGTAGCTGTCATTTTGGGGGTCCCTGAATTAGCCACTGGGAAAACAGAGGGATACTATGAGCTGAAAAACGAAGTAGTCCATTGGCTAAGTAAGAATAGACCATTACCACCAAGTATAGATAGGGAAATTCTCCCTGTAAGGAGAGTTAGGTGGTTGGGACATAGGCCAACAAATTTAGCAGGGGACCTGGTCATAGTTAACTTTAACGATAGGGGCGTTACTTCTTACATCCAAGGCTGGTGCTCCCAGGGATGGGAGGGTGGCATAGTCCCGCGGGACCTTGGCTACTTTTACCCTAGATTACAAGACACGTTAGTGCCAAGATTTTACCCAGGAAACTACAATACAGCCAGACCAGTCGATCCCTACTTTAATGGTTTTAATATCCCAACCTCAAATCAATTTGCCCTGTTATCAGGCTTAGAGGCGGTTGATTGACTTACGAAAGACATACCCAGCCACGGTGAAAACCTAACTATACTAGAAAGACCAGGGACTGGTGTCTTGACGACAGAGAGGGGGTGCAGGGAGGGGTCTGTGGAGATGCAGCGGGATGTCCACGATCTTCCAGAGATTTCCGTAATGGTTAGAAGTGGATATACGGATATTATACATAAGGATGGAATTTTTAATTCTCCTACTGCAATAGGTACTCATATTCCTGGCATAACTGACGCACCCAGGAACTTACTTCCACAGGGAGATTCATTGGGGTAGCCCCTAGTAATGAGAGATTCAGGTAATCCAACTACTGCTACAGACATTGGGGAAACATGTTGTATAATGTTCTGGAATGTGGCAGGCCTTAGAGCTAAATTATCTAACCCTATTTGGCAAAATATTGTTAATGGGTATGACATCATGTGTTTCCAGGAAACATGGATAACAGAGCCACTCCATTCTCTGTGGATATTACACTTTGTTCACACCGGCAGTGGATGTGGCACATGGTAGGGCTAAAGGGGGTCTGTGTATATACCTATTGAACCAGTTGAAATATCAGGAAGTTAAACAACTTGTACATAACAGCTACTATCAACTGGTGAAGATGGGTATTAATGAAGTGGCGTCTGTTATAATTATTAATGTTTATAATAACATCCCCACTGTGAAATCGAAGTAACCCTAAAAAATATGGATACCGATATAAAAAGGGTGATCGATACAAGTTCCACAGAAGTATTTATCATCTGGGGGGGGGGTGATTTTAATTGCACAATCTGCAAAAGGGGTCGACAAGGAGTTTGTGGTAATATGCTAGATCAGGATACCAACCTAACACATTTTGAGCACACTCTGGGGCCCATTAGGATCGCGGACGGACTTGCGTCCTTCCGCGACTCCAGAGTAGGAGGGAACCTCCGCATGGCCTGCAGAGTTCCCTCCTGTGAAATTAGGATGTGACCGCCACCCTGGCGGTCACATCCTCTATTTTTACCATTGCAGCAGAAATTGCGATCTCAGAGGAGGAATGGGTAAACCATTTCACCCAACTGTATAGCACCCCGAATATGGTGCAACAATCTCCACCTTTTAGTATGAGGGAACTGAGGGTTAAGGGTATGAAACTGGATGTCACCTTGGAAGAGGTAACTGCGAGCATTAAAGCAACACGGGGAAGCAAAGCTCTGGTCCCAGACGGAATACCACCTGATCTGTTTAAAAGTAACATCAAGCTATGGGGCCCTATCTTAGTTCAACTATTTAATGCCTCCACCGAGATGGGTTTGATTCCCTCGTGGTTTACTTCTGTTATCGTACCCATATTTAAAAAGGGAGATAGGCAACAATGTACTTGCTACCGACCAATCTCCTTACTGGATTCTTCCATAAAAATCCTCTGGAGAATTATTTTAACTAGACTACAAAGTTGGGCGGAAGACAACGCCGTTATCAATGATCTCCAGTACGGGTTCCAAAAAGGGGTTGGAACAATAGATCAAGGGTTAAATTTATTCATCCTGCAACAAAAATACACTAGGGCCAGGAGGGAGAGTATTTACTTTGTATTCGTTGCCTTAACGTCAGCGTTCGACTGTGTTTCACACAGTCAACTATTTGTGATTTAAGAAAATTGGGGAGTGGAACAAAAAATTATTTATTTCCTTAGATAATTGTATTTAGGTGCCACTGCAACTGTGCGATATGGTAGAAATGGAGAATGCACAAGATCGTTTGACATAGGGCGCGGGGTACGTCAGGGGTGCGTCCTTGCCCCCTTTTTATTCTTACTTTTATTAATGACCTTGAAAAAAGTCTATTGCAAGCGTCCAGGGACATAACTATGGTAGCTAAAAGACCGATCCCTGCGCTTCTTTACGCAGACGATGCGGTCATTATGGCTCGAACTCCCCTCGCCCTTCAACGTCTGTTAACATCTTTTAATACTTTTATGTCAAATTTAGATCTGAAGATTAATTGTACCAAAACGTTTTCCATGAATTGTGGTTTAGGCAGCAACAAAAGGAAAAAGATTATGTATATTAATGCTAGTCCTTTAGATTCCACCCCCACTTTCCCATACCTAGGCATCTTGTTCCACAAAGCCGGCACATGGGCATGTGCCATTAAAGCTAGAAGATTTCTGTTTTGTAAATCAATTATGGCTTTAAAAAATTTCGCAAAAAAGATGGGGAAAAAACCTATTGTTGAACTTATAAGAATTTTTAATGCTACATGTATTTCAACTGTTGTCTATGGCGCTGGTTTATGGGGTTATGCCAATGTAAAATCAGCCAGTGTGCTGAGAACATGTTCTTGAGATTCATCTTACCTGTACCAGGCAGTGTCTCAAGTTACATCTGCCACATGGAATTGGGCCAACCGCATATTGAAGATACAATTAGGGCCCAGCCAATATTATTATGGCATAGGGTCTGGACTAATGAGGATGGTGTATTAAACCGTGCCATCATAAAGGATGTGTTAAGTTCTGCAAACGTGAGTAGGATAAAATGGTTTGCTTATGTAAAAGATTTCTTAGTGAAAATGGGTTATCAGACTTATTTCGATGACCCACTTTCAATGTGTAATATCTCTAGGAAATCGTTGAAAAATCATTGTATGAGATACCTAGAAGAGAAAAGAGCAAGTGAGGAAATTAAGAAAAATAATGTTTTAGCTCACCAAATGATTTTGGCACAGGGTAGAATACAACCATACCTAACTCTTCGCATGAGTGAACAGGAGTGGTTCGTTCTAACACGCTTTAGGCTAAATATTGTTTTTAGAGTTTTTAGTTTCCCCGTCATGAATACCTGGTCGTGTGATTTAATTAAATGCCCGTGTGATGATTTATCCGAGCAATCGGACATTCATATTTTATTCTTTTGTAAGTTTTACTCTTTACCCCGAAAAAGACTGATTGTTCCTATACTGATGGAGATGGAGGCTAACCGTTGTCGCCCAGCTTTTTTAACACTACAGAAATTGGATGTCGTGCTGACTGTGGCAACTATCTCTGCATTTTTTAACAATGTTTTTAGATTACGTAAATCTATCCGCATTTGAGGATTCTATATTTTACTTGATTCCCTTATGACTGTCCCCCATTGTAATGCAATTTGCTTTTTAAATTATGAAAATTATGTGCACTTTTATGGTTACCTGTTTTTAACCGAATAAAGTTTTGAAATGTGAGTCCCCTGCCCTGGCACACTCAGTGTACTTTACTAAGGACTTCCTGGTGACACAAATATGCCAATCATGGATAACCAATCACAATAACAATTTACCCAGGGAGCACTTGCTCTTTGACACTCATCACAGCAGTGGCAAAGTGCCCAAAGCATCTAAACCAGCAAAAGGAAATCCAGCACAGTGTCAAAAAATACAGGAGGTAGAGGCCAAAAGTCAGGGGAAACCACGCCAAAGATGCCAGGTCTAACAGTGCCCACTTGGGGAATTACCTACTGATGTCGGTGAAGTTCACGATTCGATATTTGTGAAAATTCCGATCCTCTGGATTTGCAAATTGCAAACACAAGTAATTCTTTCTCTGGTAGGTGATCCCTTCAGACCCAAACATTGTTCAGAAAATGCCACACAGTGACTATTACTGCTGTAGTATTTAGCTGCAGTCAAAGAAGGACGTGCATTTTTTCATTCACAGTCTCTTTCTGGTACTGTGTAACTAATGTAAACATTGGTAATTACATCACTGATTCCAGAATAAATGATCTTGACTACATTCCTTTACATTTAAAACTGCTGATTAGTCTTCCATCTATATCTTTATAAGGACAAGAGACCCTTTACTTCAGTTGTTGCTGGCCCATGGCAATCCTCTTCACCAGCCCCCCTTCTGCTACAAAGTATCCCCTAGCACCTGGATACCGAAGGTTTTAATGCAACTCGTGTAACTCGCACACAAATGAAAATGGACAGGTATATCAGTACCTCGAGAAAGCTTGTATGTAGACCAAGGTTGTGTCAATAGGAACTATTAAAATGACACTTTCTGATGCAAAGAAAAGTGTCAAGGGAGGCTCGTTTCATAATCCTCAAGTGTCAATATTCTAATTAAAAGCTTGATAGCTACCCTAGAGTCTTCCACTTAAATTGAGAGTTGCAAACATTTTGTTTTGTATCACTGACATAGTATGTTCTGTTTTTCTTTTTCTTCAGTTCCTAGGAACTATGATCCAACCCTTCATCCATTTGAAGTGCCAAGAGAGTACACACGAGCTCTCAATGCTACGAAGCTGGAGCGAGTGTTTGCGAAGCCCTTCATAGCATCGCTAGATGGTCACAGAGATGGCGTGAACTGCATGGTTAAGCATCCCAAGAGCTTGGCTACCATCCTTTCTGGGGCCTGCGATGGCGTGGTGAGTGCGCTGCATCTTTTCCCATTGCATTGTGCAATGTTTCCGACAATAAGTACATTGTGGCCAGCAGCAGTGCAAGACTCAGTGCTGCCATGTGAATCAATGTCCGCTTTTCCTTTTCTTGGGTCACTACATGCAGTAACAGAAGTAATTGCTTATTTCTAATTAGACTTAGTGATGTAAGCACTTGGTCACTTGAACCTTTCTCTGAGCTAAAGTTGATCAAGTCATTAAACAGATGCTTTAAGTGACCATTTCCAGTTATTGCGTCCTTTGAATAGGATTAAATTGCGTTCCTTGAGATAGGATTACCATGTTATGGGTCAGACTAACAAATCATTCATTTGTGATTTTTTTTGCTTATCTATGCATTAACATATTTCTGTAGCTCCTGGTGTTCGGGTTCTAGAAATATCTGTTTAATTAGAATACTTGAAAGAAAACAAGAACAAATTACAATGACATTGGACACTGGTGAGGTTAAAGTAAGTTGAGATGCAAGACAGTAGTTAAGGTGTGTTTGATTGTTTATTTTGCCCTGAATGTATCTATAGTAGAATGAGTATTGAAAATAAAATGGATGGGTCTTAGTGCCTTGCAGAAGGATAGGAGTGTCGGTGGCAAACAGATTATGTCCTGCTTGAGTGGCGCACACGGTTTTGGCGCAAACCAAAAGGCCTAAGGTTTCATTCATCTTGGTAGTGTTAATGTCTATTTATAGTTTGTAACACACCAAATGCAGTATTCCATATTTTATTAAATATTTGGAACTCCTAAGAGGTCCACATAAAAGCACATGCATATTATTACAAGGGTAAAACATGCTAAACTCATTTCATGGACCATCAATTAACAAAGGCCAGCATTAGCACGACTAAAATTCCATCAGAAAACGTCAATGTTATCAATTATCCCAACACTCAAAGTAATTAAGATTTTCAACAATGAAACCGTTTAGCTCACGACTCAAACAGAGGCCCAAGTCCTCTGACGTATACGATGACGTTTGTTTAGGACTGTATTAAACAATAGCAGGTACATTTAAGAAAAAAAATGATCTGCATAACGACAGTGCTTAGAGAAAATTTTCACTCATTTGGGCAGCAGCACTTAGCCATTTCGACCGAAAACCGCATTTTGATTTAGCAGCGTATGGGTTGAAGTAACGGAGCATATCCTAAAATGTGCAAATTACAATAAGTAGCAGCCAGTTCGTATGCAAAATAAAGTTCAAAATTCAACTTTGGCTAAAAGTTCAGTTTAGAATAGCAGCAAGAAAGAAGGAATGGCAGAACATATCTAATAGTGTACAAGGACAGTAAATAGCAACCAGATCATTTGCAAAATAGAGTCCAAGAGTCGGTTTCAGCGAGAAATTCAATTTGGAATTAGCAACGAGAAAAAGGAATACCAGAACATATCCTAACATGTGCAAAGAACAATTCAGTACAGCCAGTTCGTGTCCAAAAATCCCTTTTCATCGGAGTTTTGAAATTAGCAACAAGATCATAGTGGGAAACGAACGCAACATATCCCTTTTGTGCAAATAGCAGTAAATAGCAGCTAATCAATGTGCAAAATACAGTCTGGCGAAAGGGAAGATACTAATATTTCGTAAAAAGATGACAGACAAGGGGGTTAGCCACCCAGTTAAAAGAATGTATAGGAGATTTAAAATATATACATAAACTCCTTAAAATAATTAAAAGTTTTACAGACACTGCTTCGTTTTTAGGACAAAAAAGAGAATTTCGGGCAGAAGCTAAATTTTTAACACAATTTTGTAAAAACATTGGCCGAAGCTAACGATGTCGACTCGAAGCCAGTGCTGGACAGGCAAAGAAGACATGGTCCACACCACATGCAGTAAAATATTGGTACTATATAATCTGGACGAAGTAGTGTAAGATACGATCTTGGTTGATGACGGCACTGTGGTAGAGAGAACAGATCTTTGGACAGCACAGATGCTAGAACTAGAAAAGCCACTCAGCACAATAGCGTTTGTTTGCGCTTGCACAGGTGTTCTGGAAGATTGCAGGATGGGCCTTGTACCCCACCACAGGGAAATCCCTTCGATGGAACCTGTCAACCGCTGGACGCACTTTTATAGGCTTAGGGAACGTTGCAATTTATAATGATATTTATAATGACCCTGCAGGTTTGACTGTTGAGCATCCGTAGCTGAGCCCACAGTAAACTCAAGTTGTAAACAGGTGAAGCCTCAACCAGCAGTTGTCACTCTACTAAATGAGTAAAATAAGTAAAGAATATCCTTGCATTCTGCATCGTTGAATCTAGAGGACCTTGGCAGTTATATGTAAAATTCTCTTCTTCACTTTAGACAAGGTACATAAGGTAATAGAAGACCCAATCCCAGCAACTTCTCTTGCCTCACTGCTTCCAGTCCTGCTACACAGCGACACCCAAAGCATTCTACATGAAATCAGTAAATACAGGATTTCACAATAGAACACACCTATCTCAACTCAAAACACCTATCTCTGCACCCACCTCAACCACACTAACAACACACCTAGCACAGTGAAGGTAGTCCTCTAGCAGGTGCAGGTCGGTGACAGTCACATCTGTCTGAAACAGTTTTTAAGTTCTGAGAGGACACACAATAAGACCTGTCCACAGTTGCACCCACAACAGTGAATATGGCCCAAATCTCTGCAGTACATGATCTACTGAATTCTGGTTCCCATGCAAAAAAAACCTGTGGTCTCTCAACAGCTCACGTGCTACTGCGCTCCACCATTTTCTCCAGGGACAGTCTGAAAATAACTTGTTTGCTTGGTTTTCTCCAGAATACTACCCAAAGTATTAAAAGGCTCATTACTCCCTACCTACCTACATACTATATGTAAGAATAATCATTATTTTCCTGGCCTCACAGGCTTATGAATATCACCAAATGAAATATAAGTTATTTCGCGGCAAAATACCCAGTGGCAACCCAGGGCTAGTGAAATAAATTGATCTGCCCATCAGCTCAGGGACACCACAACATATCCACCCACATTCCTGGTTCCAACGCCAGAGAACATTACGATAAACTTCTCAAATTGTGCAAACTAGCATACTCAAGCACAAGTGACAACTTTAACTGCTGTCTCCTCACATATCCAAAACACATCTCAATACCACTCACCTCTAATACTAGCAAAACAGTGAAAACAATAAATGAACATTCACCAGCACCTGGCATAATGCCAAATCTACTCACTGGAATGGATTTCCATATGTGAACCCCCAAAATATCATCATCTTGAGTCTTCATGAACCATGCCACAGAATGTAGAACTGTATCTGGGAATGTGACTCTTTCTTTTCTCATACTGCCATTAATCCTGTGTTTTAATTTCATGCAATCACACAAACTTAGATTATTATACTTCAAAAGAGTCTATTTATCAACTTTGCATTTGTGAAAGTCTGAATTACCCAGTCTGATTTCGAACAAGTTATCTGCAGCTTAGCCATAAATATGTGCAGCAAAGACGCTATTATTTAGAAGATGGCTAGCAATCCTACTTAATTATGTCACTATTAAAAAGATGACTAGCAATCCTAGTTAATTATGTCACTATTAATTGTTAAATTGTTAAAACCAAGTTGTGCATTCAATAAACAAAATGAAGTGTTTTGAAACCCTAATTTGGTTTGGTGAAAATAAATCTAATTTAGGATAATATATAATTATTACCTAATGTACATCATTGATATATTCTTTGTTCTTCTTATGCTTATTGCTACTTTTTACTTGTATGTATAACCAGCATTTGGCTTTCTTGTTTTAGGTTAAAGTTTGGAACTTGACCAAGAGGGAATGTGTCCGAACTATACAAGCACATGAGGGCTTTGTGCGTGGGATGTGTGCCCGCTTTTGTGGTACCTCTTTTTTTACGGTAAGTATGTGTTTAACGTATTGAGATTACTGTCCTTAATCCTAGCCAGAATGCAGTTAACTCTTCACCTGGATACTCCTGTCATAGAAAGTCACTGTTATCCCAGAGTGAATACAATTATGTGAAAGACATTTAGGACAGTAGGAAGGAAGAATCAAGCCAATGTATTTCAGAGTTTGGAAATCTTCCCACAATACTTAAGCAAAGCAAGAGACGAACATGGTACAATATTCAGGGAGTATTCAAATGCACTAAGTATTGGGTAAACTAGAGCAGTCTGTTGGTTGGTCATGCCCCTCAGTAAGTAGGTTTTACAATACATTTACAGCAGTCATTTGCAAGAATGGCATGTTTCTAGGTCTCAGCCTGCGAAAGACTGCGCACATGCGCAGTCTAGCTGGCGAGACTTAATGACATAGAGGGATTTTCACTAGCGAGGTTAAACCCCGCCCCTCTTTTCCATTGGCTGGGGTCCTAAACGGTGGCCAGCCATTGGAGAAGATGTCCTAGTGACGTTCTTCTTACTCTCTAAGCCCCGTCCTTTTCAGACTGGCTTACTTGACTTACTGGTGGCGTAAAAGGCTTCTTATCTTCTTTATGGCGCGAAACAGATGGCCCCATAAAGAAGATAAGGAACCTTTTACGTCAGCAGGGAGTCAGTCTGAAAGGGATGGGGCTGTGTCATGGCGAGCGCTTGTTTTTGTTTGCGCGAATTATACTTTCTAATTCCAGGCTTTCTTTTGTTTATATTATTCCTCTTTAAATCCAGGCCCGGACTTTGACCGAGGACGTGCGGCAGCCGCAGTGATCCTAGAAAACCTTGTTAACGACAGGCCCATGCACGGCTGAATAATTGTAGCACAATTTATGGCGTCTTTCCTTCCTCTTCTGGCGGCCTGACATCACGGAGCAGGTTTGCACGATATTTGTGTGCATAGATCGGCCCCTGTCGACGTTCAGTCAGCTGTGGTCCGTGTACAAAAACGCACAATCTGCGGACAGGCTTAAATATGCACAACCACCCTGCAACAAACGTGCTTAAAAAGTTGAAGTTCTGACAAACGTGGTTAAATTCTCAGCATTTGTAAATATCGGCAGCCAGTGTAATAAAAGTTTCTGAATTAAAAAGTAACTCAGAGTGGGTTCCAGTTGTACATGAAAAGATTGCAGCGCTGTCTGCTCTCCTCGCAAGCTTGTGCTCTTGGGCATGAATGCTTTTATTGTAATATCAGCACTTGAATCTCATTTTCACAACTATATTTTATGCCTGGTGGGCCGATTGTAACAATCTGCCGCCGCCCGGGTCCATCTAGGAAAGAAAGGTATTCCGTTTAAGAAGAAACAGCCCCGGGAAGCGGCTTAGAAGGGCAGCCAGGCTGTCAGCGCCCCCTTGCACACATCGCCCCGGAGAGCTCGTGCCAGTCACTTCACAGGCCCTACACCCTCCCATCCCCATGGGGCCCCCTTTCGTGCCCACGCCCTTTCCAACAGTACGAGAAGGAGCCCTCGTCTCCCCACGAACACTAAGGGACATGACGCCTCCAACATCGCAATGTTCCTTTAAACAACCAAAACAAATATCTCTGCTGGCAGATTTTATCGCCCAGAGAAAGGCACTATTTTCCTCCAAAAATAAATATATCATACCCAATAAAAAGTGTTACTAATAAGCACAAACAGAGCATTCATCCCCAAGTTTGGAAATAAGGGGTTGCAGCCTTTCCCCCGCAGTGGCTCACAATAGTTCGCTCCAGGCACAGAGGCAGCAGCAGCACATCCTCGGCCCAAGCCTCTCTTTCTGTGTATCAGTTGCTGAGAAGCGGCCGCCGGAACCTTCCCCACTTTGGACCTATCTCTTTCGATATACGTCTCGTTGGTAGCTCCGGTCACTTTGCTAAGTCACAATTTTTTTGAGAAGACTTAGTCTACAGTATTTACATTTATCTTTTATTGCTGTAGGATGAGCATGTGGGTGGCGGGGGTGTTAACATTCCCAGTTTCAAGTCGCTGTTGCCCGTGCATCTCCTGCACTGTGAAACCTTTGTATCGCTGGCTACTTGCATGTATTGGAATCTGCTGTTTGCTTCAAGTTTATTTAAGATCATATGTTCCTCACATAAAATGACCACAAACACAATCCATTCAAGAAGTAATCGATCCTGTATTTTAACTTGTCTCACCAGGCAGTCGCCTCTCGCCTCCCACATCAAAGTGTTAATTTGCACATGCTGTATTCTTATTGCTCTGTTTGTTTGTGCGACTTGAAATGCTTCAAGGGATGGAATTGCGTAGCACGCAGTTTCAAAATATTAGCCTTATCTCCAGTGTTCAATGAAAGGCATTATTTTACCTGCTTCAAAAAGTCGCCGCCATCTTGTTGAGCGCATGGCGGCCCCAGTGCATCGATTCGCACAACCTATTGCAAGCCTGTTTCGTTGGTAAAAGCAGGGTTTTTCCAATCAAATCTGTAAAAGCTCTGCCGAATTTTGACAAAAGTAACAGTCCAACTTTACCAGCAAGACTGAGTATGCGTGTGAAATATGTGGCGGTACTGTGAGCCAGCCACCCCCTCTCTATGTCTAGGACTGTCTTGACCACTCCCCTGCACCGACGGTCCGATGCACTCTGCGTTCCCATCGTGTCACCCACGCTGCAGTTTACCCCCCCCCCCCCTCCCACGATGAGTCACAATGTGACTCCCAGACTCGAGCCCGTGTTGCTCTGTTATCCTTTTAAGACATGTTTGCCTTCATCACCTGATCTCATCCGTGCATTCCTGAATTTACTGCCTTTAAATAACTCTTTTTCGTCTGATCAGGGAGGTTAATGGATGAGTCTCTTTCGCATGCCTGGTCCTTTTGCAAGCAGTAAATACGATTAAACAACTCTTTTGAACGTATGCAAATCGCAACTGTGTTAGCAATTTAATCGCATTTATGCAAAATTTGAGTGCAACAGTCACCGTCAAAGAAAGGTGGTGGCTTGGTGTTGTGTGTGTGTGTCTGTGGCTCTGTGTGTGTGTGTGTGTGTGCGTTTGTGTGGCTCTGTGTGTGTGTGTGTATGTGGCTCTGTGTGTGTGTCTGTGTGTCTCTGTGTGTGTTTCTGTGTGTGTGTGTGTGTGTGTGTAGCTCTGTGTATATGTGTGTGGCTCTGTGTATGTGTGTGTGGCTGTGTGTGTGTGGGGGGCTCTGTGTGTGTGTGTTTTTGAAACATAAATAAAATGCGTTGTTATGTGCAATGCCAATAGCTCAAACTCGCGTAAATACACAACCTATTGCATTGCAAATGCAATAGGTCTCCCATTTGCGAGAGATTAAGCTATTGGCATTTTAAATGGCAATGCCATTTATTTATCTGTTTTCAAAACCAACACATAAATAAACATTTTGTCATTTAAAATGCTAATAGCTCTAACTTTTGCAAAGGCGAGACCAATGCATTGTAAATGCCTGTTTAAGTCATGTAGCGAGAGACACTCGAATGACAAGAAAGTAAATCCACTGTGATGTATTTAAACACACACTAGGAATAGTTTGTGATTGGTCCAAATGAATTCATTAGGGTCTTCAAGTTAGCCTAATGCTAGATATTGCATTCGTTATAGAGTATTAGTGGCTGAAACACAAAAGACTTGTGACACGTTGTGACTGAAGATAGTCATTGGAGAAGGTGCTTGGTCCAGATAGGCATTCCAGTCTGTTTTTGAAGCCGTCCCGTGTTAGGCCATGTTGTTGGATTTAGTACCTTATCCTAACCGAGCAATTGAGCAAAGCTTGACAGTTGCATGTAGAAGCAATAGGTTTCCTTCACAGGTGAACATCCCCTTATCTTGTGGTAAACATTCTAATTGTGTGTGTTTGTACAACATATCTAGGTTGGAGATGATAAAACTGTGAAACATTGGAAAATGGATAACCCAGGCTATGGAGAGGAAGAGGAACCTCTACACACAATACTTGGAAAGGTAATATAGCTGATCTTTGGCTGCTTTTGAAACATATTATTATCAATAATCATATGTAGTCTTTCTACTTTGATATATGTTCCTCAGTCAACTCTTATTGGATAAGGCAAGAATCCCTTGGCAACATGCAGAGACCACCGTACTGATGGCCATTTGTGGCCTGCTGTACAGCCACAAATAGATGATTTAAATATCAAATGTGTCATTCCCCAGAACCAACTCCTTTTGCTGCCAAATCTCAGAACTGACTGGGAATAGCATTGTTTGAAATTGATTTGTGGTTAGTACCCAACTCCACATCAGCATGGATACTTAGTGCTACTTTAATCAAGCAATGACCATCATCCAGGCTTTTTGGGGCATGTAGCAGTTAGTTGTTTTCCCTCAGAACATTGCAATCCACGTGGACAGTTTCTCACATACAGGCAGCTGCGCAATGCATGTCAAGCCCTCTGGTTCACACTAGACAAAGAACCCCAGATGCACTCAGTTACACAGATTCTATTGCATGGGGAGAGGATGCTACTTAATAAAGTGGGTATATAAGGCCTTACAGGAACACACAGGGTACCCAGTGGCAACTCTGAGAGGCAAATGGGAGGATGATATAGGACGGGCTTTACATCACAAAGAGTGAGAACTGGCTGTGGAATTTCCTCAACAAGTGTCCTGAAATGCCCGGTTTAAAAGTAGACGACTCTCTATCTTACACAGGGCCTACTTGACATCAGCACAGCTCAACCTCTTCTTCCCTCATGCACATCTTACTTGCCTCCAGTGTTAGTAGGTTTCTGCAGATCTACTGCACATGTTGTTGTGGTCCTGTCCAGCCTTATCCTCTTACTGGCACTCCATCCACTCTGTACTACAAGAGGTCATTGAACTTACAGACAACACGTGGGAAACGTTTTGGATATTCAAGCATAGGATGCGACACAAGGTGAGGACATGCTTCGCTGGCCTGGTCCTTCTGGTCACTAAGGAAGTTCTCATCCTACAGTGGATGGCGAAGCGGGTTGGCGGCATGGCACGGGGCAATGCGATGCAGAAATGGGGAAGGCCAGGGGGGATGCACTGCGATCTGAAGAAGTCGTGCACCTACACAAGCGACCCTTTTCATCAGCCTGGGACACCCTCCTCGATCACTTCAAGCAGCTCATCAGAAATGAAGACCCCCGCCCCTTTAATTTGGCACAGAGCCAGCGTTATACAAATCCTATCAGCCACCTTCACCCTCCTTTGCTGAGGAAGCTTGGCTAAGCCACAACCCATTCCCCTAAAATATCCCCTCTCACACATCACTGTGTCCTCTAAACCTACCCCCCCCCATCATAATGCCATTCGCTGTCCTAGGCCAGAGGCACTCTGCAGCAGCCTTACCTTCACTTGCCATGCCCACCACGACACAGGTTGAGCTTGGCTCTGGCTCTCCCAAAACCTCAGCTGCACATATGATCCCGCCTTTCATTGAGAATAAATCCTCGTCCTCCTCTGCAGTTTAGGGACACTACCCCAATTAGCAGAGTGGACATATCGATGCATCCCAGATTAACACATCTATCTCAATGACCTCAACCTGTGGCAATCTGGTGGCTGTGCCACCCAATTCAGGGATATACCAGTGTGCCACCACCTTGCGAACACTGGAGCAGTAGCTGTGTGACGAACCATAATAAAGCAAAAGATTCATACTTTTTTTTTCTTTGTATATGATAACCCCCCATTTTTGTTTAAATGTTTAATGCAGTTAATGCAACCTTTAGAGCATCCTGTCCTTTTTCAGCATTTGTTGGTTTGGTCACTTGACTAACCATGTATTTAGCTTCCTCAACTCCAATAAGTGTTGTGAATTCCAGAGCTCCCTCACCTGCCACAAGGGTTGTGAGCACTGTTCCCTTTAACCTGCGCGCATGCGCGCGCCCCCACCTAGGTGAATCTGGGCGCGCAGTGTCCCCTTTGAAGCGCGCTCACACCAGGCGAGACAAGTATTCATGTTAATCGCAGCGCTGTGTTGAAGCATGATGGGCGCTGCGATTAACATGAATATTTGAAGGAAAGCAGGCAATGTGACCCCCTCTGTGCTGTCTTTTGAAAAGTCATGCAGCAAGTCTAAAAGCACACGTGAGCTATCACAATAATTAACATACATTAGTGATTGTGAAAGCACACGTGTATTGCGCCTTCCACAGCTACGTCACCGTAGCGAATAAGGATTTGCATTTCCTGGATGTTTGCGGGTGTCCTAATGTTTCCCCAAGGGGTGCATGGCTATTATCCCCGTGACCCTTGAGAGCTCAGCTCCAGACTTGCCTCTTAGGCAGTGGCGGCAGAGGGGCTGCCTCATAGGAGGGGTGTAAGGAGGACAGGTGAGAGGTCACTCCGCAGTAAGTGGTGATTAAGTGCCGGCACCTCCCAGTTTATTTATAGACTTGCAAAAAACACCCACGCAGTCCGCTTCAGGGCGCGAACACAGGAAGAGTGGGTGGCTGAAGTGTCCTCCAACATGGGCGGGCGTGTGGCGTGCATCGTGCATGTGTTACTGAGCGCATTTAGTGCACTTCACACGTGCAGGTGGTAAAGTGCAGTCTTTACTTGCATGGGACTCTGGTGACATTAAACACCCCTCTAGCCCCCGAGGGAAGTGCCCATCTCCCCTCGGCTCCCCGACCCCTCCCGCCCAGCCCTCCTGTCCCAGGGCAGTGATAATCCAAGCTGTGGCTTGGATCATCGCTGCAGAGGTATGCGTCCGGTGCCGTGCCGTGCCATGGTGAAGAACAGACCACAATCGTCGGCCACACAGATAGAAGTCAGGACTACTACTAACATGATGTTGATTTTTATAAAACATTAATAATCCATTAACCTTTAGCTTCGAGGCTGAGCCTGCAAGTTACGTATAACAGCGGCTGGGCTGAGCTGACTGTACTGTCACTACCTGGAAAGCCCTGTAATTGCACTGTGTACGGTTACGCTCGGCCTCCAGAACCCGTTTTTCACTGACTGAGTAATCAATTTGTTGTTAAGCAACACTCGTTTTGGGGCGATTTATTAAATAACATTCTTAACTAGGTGGAAATCGGTGGTCAAACAGTTACTGGCCCGCCGTCGGATTTCCTTTACCTGTAACAGACTAAGTAGTCTATACCCACTGCATACTAAGTATTCAGGGGTTATGGTTTTCCGCTATAAAATAGGTGAAGGACGTGTTTCTGATGTTTGAGTTTGGGTAATTAAGATTTCCCAATGCCAAAAATGCTTGCTGTTCATTGCACACAAAGCTGACAGTTTGGAGCAAAGGCATGTTTCTGTATTTCCTCAGTTCGACATCACGAACAGCCGTGTTACTTGTAATAACGCTCATCATTCATGCACACTCAGTCTACACTACAGGCTCTGCACTCTGAAGTTCAGCTTATTCTTCGCAACATGCGCTTAAACCCATTAGGCCAGCAATTCCCGTCACGGTTAATGAGACATGCTTTTCATAATTTACATTTCAAACTGAGCCCGGGAATTGTTTCATGTAGAACACGAACCATGCATATTTCCAAAACTGTATTTTATGAGGATTAGTTGTGAGCTATGACTTTTGACTAGATTATTGACCTTCCATTTCAGGTGCTTTCCAGCAGTTTTAAGATCTTCTTATAGTTTCTAGTTGCTCAAATTAGTGCAATTATTTTCATATATATGTGTTTCACTCTTCCTCATTGCTTGATTTGCTCTCCAGAAAGTGTCCCTCATAATTACACTGAAATTATGAATATGTCACACATAAGCAATCTGAGACCTTGATAGCTATGAAAAGGCATGCAACAAGCCTAATAGCACCTAACAGCACAACGTGTGCTTTCACAATAAACTAATATGTATTAGTGATTGTGAAAGCACCTTTGGTGCTGTTGGGATTGCTGCATGCTTTTTCTTAACAGAGCGCAGCAGTTTGCATACGTTTAAAAAAAAGTTTTCATGTTAAATGCAGCCTCGAGTGTAAGCATGTTGGGAGCTGCAATTAACATGAACACTCTCAAAAAGGCACACAATCTGCTGCACTCTATTAACAAAAGGCACGCAACAAGCCTATCAGCACGACGTGTGCTTTTACAATCCATAATATATATTGGGGATTGTGAAAGCACACGTCATGCTGTTAGGCTTGCTACTGCCTTTTGTTGAGAGATTGGGTGACCAGAATTCGAAAGCCAAAAACGGGGACATTTCATACAAACAGAAAAAGGACAGCACATAGCTGCCAAGACTGCACTGTCACACCGCAGGCGAGGAGTTGGCCTAAAGGCAAGAGTGGTCGACCTCAAATCTGTGGAACCAGGTTTAAGTCTCGGCAAGGACGTGCAAAATTCTGTAATTCTGGGTAGATCACTTAATCTCCCCATGCCTAACAAAAAAATGATTGTGTCCACATGTAACGCAACTAGTACTTGTGTAAAGCGCTCTGATACCTGATACCTTTGCGCTATAGAAAACTTTGTAAAAGAACTAAAAACAAAAAGGCGGTAGAGCGCCTATATCCAGGAGCGTAGTCAGACTCAGTATATCGGACATTGGGCCATGGGTAAATCATGCAGACAATGATTTGCTTGCTTTGTCACATGAGGTCAGTGAAACTGAATGTGGCGCCAGCCCACTACAGGTGAAGTTGTTACAATGTAGCTCCTGAATCCAGCCCAAAACTAGCTGAGTGTTATAATCCGGCAAGTGATTAATGCATCCTCTTTATTGTTGCCCTTGCCTTGCTGCTCAGCTTATGGTGATGTCATCAGAATTTTGAGAGGGTTGGTGTGGAAGAAAGAATCAGTAGGTGTGAAAGGGCTGAGAAGCAAGGAGGCTGCTCCTGGTGGGGCCTAACATGAGGCTTAATGTGGATCTGATTTTAAGAATAAAGCTGTGATCCTGTTACATTCTGGACTACGTATCTTTCTTTCAACCGTAACACTGGCGTTGAGGATGGGATTGGGAGGTGGTGTTTGATGTAGTATCTGATGGTGGGCTCGGGTGAGAAGTCGCTCACCGGCCATTTGGCTGATTTGCCAACTTCTCGGATGTGACATTGATGTTTTTGCCATAATCCTCAGTCCTATTAGTGTGTGCAGTAGAGGGGTTATCTCTAGTCCTTCTAATTTGTGCAGTAGAAGGTTTGTCCCTAGTCCTGCGGGGTGTTCCTGCAGGTGTGTGCAGTAGTGGGAGTATTTTGTGTCCCTAGTCCTGCAAGTGTGTGCAATAGAAGGTTTCCCAGATGGGATGGGTGTGTGATTGTTAAAGATTAGAAAACTTGTATGTTTTTCTCATCTTTTGTGGATGGGATTGGGAGGTGGTGTTTGATGTAATATTTGATGATATTCTTAAAGATTTATGTTTTTCTTAAAGCTCTTGGACATGTCACCTGTGTGTATGTTCACCTTGCATACATCCATTATTTGTGTGAAATGTTGTTTGTGTGTAAGTCCACCTTCACACATTTATTAATTGTCGGTTATATTGCATGTATGTACTATGATCTCGCATGCCTGGTTTTTACAAATTTAATGAAGGGAGATCTGTTATAATCTAGCAAGTGATTAATGCATCCTCTCTATTGTTGCCCTTGCCTTGATGATCAGCTTATGGTGATGTCATCAGAATGTTGAGAGGGTTGGTGTGGAAGAAAGAATCAGTTGGTGTGGAAGGGCTGAGCAGCAAGGAGGGTGCTCCTGGTGGGGCCTAACATGAGGCTTAATATGGATTTGATTTTAAGAATAAAGTTGTGATTCTGAGTTACATTCTGGACTACCGTAACACTGAGCCAACCCCCAATTCTCCGCAAGCAGGGCTGACCGGGGTTTGCCAGCTTTCTGTAAGTGGTTCTAATTACCAGCTGGCACTGGGCTTGGCATCAGAGGAGGTTTTATAAATGCGTGACTTTGCATTTCAGTTCGGTGATGCAGACCACCACACTGAAATGCGTTAGTCTAACGCCTGATGTGTGGTATTTGGCAGGGCTGACTGCAATTTATACTTACATGGAGCACACAAAATAACATCGCTCATCAGTACAGAATTACAGAAGAGTCAGTAAAGACATTGATAAAATAAAGATTTTAAAGCCAGTATCATGCCAGTTAATTAAATAGATTTTTTATAACAGCTGCTAACTATCACCGATTTGGAAAACATAAAAAGGCACCTCCCAATGTTTTCAGTCAACCCGGTCTAAAAACGAGGACATGAGCCAAATTTACTGACATCTACCGGGGCAGGTGGTGAAAAACTAGGACTACCCTGACAAATCTGTGAGGTATGGTCAACCTATTGATAGAGCGGTGTAGATTAGGTGCCTTTTTGAAAGTATGCAAGGTAATTGCAGTGCTGTATGTAGGCAAGAAGGGTGCTAAAATTACCATAAAAATGTTCAAAAAGGCACACAATCTGCCACGCCTTATTAACAAATGCATAGCTACCAAGGTTTCTGATTGCTACGCAACACCTTTTCTTAATTTCAGTGAATTATGAGTGCCACTTTCTCGCGAGCAAAATCAAGGTATGGGGTAGTTGGACCTTCACCACTGCGCTGTGCTAGATCTATTAATAAAATTAAAAAGCACATTTTGAAGCAGAGTCACAGAGGCACTACCTCCCGCACACCGTGTTGCTCTTTCCCTTGTATGCTTCCATGCTCCGTGTTGCTTTCCTCTCTGTCTGTTTCTCCATCTGCAAAACACTCTTGCTCTCAGTGATGCTCTCTGACCCTCTTGTGCTTTTCTTTGCCATCCCAACTGCTCCATGCTGCTTTCTCCCTCCTGTGTTTTTCCTACCTTTAAACCAGGGGTCTCCAACCTTTTGTGTAGTGAGAGCTACTTCTGGTCAGTGAAAATCGTCGTGAGCTACTAAACCCCAAGCAACTCACGTATTTTTCCGAGAGACCCCCCCCACGCCCAGTTTCTTTGACTTTAAGCCTAATTTCTTCAGAGCCCATACTGTGGTTTGAACAAAATACTTAACCACTCTAGTTCAGATGCATTTAATTCGTTTTATAGCACCACTCCTACCAATGACACTTTACATCACACAGAGACAATCAATCAGTGAAATGTTACATAAGGCAGAGCACAAGAAAGTATACGAGTCAGAGGTCATCCATACTGGTAGGCAAGATAGTTTAAGAGTGCTTGGACAAGAGAGGCAGAAACATAGAATTTAAAACCTAACACCATGGTTGGTGGATTCTCTTTAATAATAAGAATTGATTTCTACCCAAATGAACCTATTTTGCAACATTAGGATAATGAAAAACTGGGGGAAATCATAACGGTCTAGTCAGCCCTATGCCTTGCAGTTTTCATGCAGCTCTTTGATAACAGTTACTTGCTCACTGTTCTACATTAGGATTTTAACTCATAAAGAGCTAGCAACAATATGGTATCTCTGACAAAAGTAGTAACCCGATGACCAATTTACATTACGTTATATATGCACTTTGTGATCTGCAACTTCTTTGCAGCAGGCTTATTAACCCTATGTGCTACCTTACGATGAGTAAAAACTTCCTTTACACTTACAGATTATTACACAAACCTCCGATCTGTCTCTTTCCAGGAAGTACATTTATCACCCTGTTAATTTGCTATTTTCATTGTTGGCTGAAATATGCCGGATGCCAGGAATGCAGCATAAGGTGCTTTTCCATAATACTGTCGCCCCCACTCGAATTCAGCACCAGGTGGCACCGGTTGCGCCGCCCTAAAGGCCCTGGCGGTAGCAGCACAGTACAAAGAAAAAAAAACACAACTCTCCTCTGCTGAAGGCTCCTCACTGGTTACCAGTCACAAGAAGTTTTCATCCAAGCTATTATGCATCACTCACGTAGTGAGATAAACAGTAAAGGTCCTAAAAAATCATTGCAGACAATACTTCTCAAATACTTCCAACCTAGAAACTTACATTGCAGGCTAGCACAGGGTATTATAATAATTCCTGCATACAACCAATACTTTCTCCATACAGGCCTTCAAATTATTGGGAAAAGCATTCCAGGCAAAAGTACGAGGCATTCAGACTCATTTAGAAATCAGAAGAATGGCAAAGACGAGAGTCAGTGCAAATACCGGCTCAACTCTATTGCTGGACAAACATCTTGCCTGAAGTCTTTTTTGAACAGAACATAATTAACAGAAAGTCCAACACGCCTACAAAGATAGTAGACTCCTTAATCTCCACCTGCTCAAACCCTATGCAAG
The DNA here is from genome assembly GCF_964263255.1 of Lissotriton vulgaris. NCBI lineage: Eukaryota > Metazoa > Chordata > Amphibia > Caudata > Salamandridae > Lissotriton > Lissotriton vulgaris. Next base: position 1,769,625,396 of record NC_141691.1, read on the forward strand.
GGCTTTTAATTTGAATGTCGGCTACCACTGTGCTTTACTACTGTTAAGTCAGATGTAAAGCACGTGGCAGCTGATGTTTAAATCAAAGGTCCTCGCATGCTCAGAACAGCTTTCACAGTCATGTAAAGGCAAATATATAGCGCGTTGTAGTAATCAGTGAAAGGCTTTCACTATTACTACACAGCGCTATATATTTGCCTTTACATGACTATGAAAGCTGTTCAGTGCAGGCAAACACATAGGATTTAACATTGCCTGGCACCGTGATAACCGTCAGTGCCTGCAAGGAACTTTGATTTTAACTTCGGTTGCCACTCGCTTTATTCCTTAAATTTAAAGCACAGTGGCAGCCGATGTTAAAATCAAAGTTACTTGCATGCACTGAGCCGCTTTCACTGACTACTACGCAAGGGAAATGAAAGTGTGGTAAAATCAAGGAAAGCGGATTAGTGCAAATAGGAACATTGCATTTTAGCACAGGCTGCCACTGAGATATCAGCTCAGTTCCTGAAAGGAGTTTTAATTTTAACGTTGCCTCCCACTGCGCTTTATTACCGAAGGCAGATCTGAAGCGCAGTGGCAGCCAAGGTTAAAATGAAAGGGCTAATGCTCAGTCAGGGCCCACTTACCTCACAGCTGCTCCGGGAGGCCTAAACGGAGAGTAAATGAGAAGTGAGGTGCCAGCCTGGAGAAGACAGGTGGCGCAGACTAAAAGGAAGAACGTCACATTCTTCAGCCCACCCCACCCCAGCTAAGTTCACTTCAGCCAATCAGAGCAGCCGGTTGGTGTGAGGGCGGGCAAGAGCTGATAGCTTTCAAAGAGAATGATGGGTTACAAAATAAAATGCCTAAATGACTTCTCAATAATAAGATAGCAGTGCGAGCTACTCCTAAAGGGTCGGCGAGCTACTGGTAGCTCATGATCGACCGGTTGGAGACCCCTGCTTTAAACACTACCTCCTTCATGCTCCTCTTGCTCTCTTCCTTGTATGCTTTTCTTCCTCCAGAGCACCACACTAAAATGCATTAGTCTAAGCCTGATGCATGGTACTTGGCAGGGCTGCGAAAGGCATGGAGGAAATGCAGCAGGAGATAAAACGCATATAAGGAATGTTCTGTGGTTGGCTAAGGATAGGTCACAACAATGCATTTTTACAGATTCCATTGTGGTGTTATCTTGAATAACACAGACACCTCTCAGGGATGTAGCATTCACATTTGACAAGTGACAGTAAGGGGCACATTGCTACATTATAAGACCTTCAATGGAGAAAATGCTTTTGAATACTGTTTCCTTTTTATTTTTGTTGTATGTCGCAAACCTGCCTTAAGACCCTTCATGTGGTGCTGTATGTGTAGAAATAACTGTCTTTTCTATTTATTATGCAAATGTTTGAGTGATATTTGCACTAATTATTGGCGCTGCACCCTCACATGTGGTTGGGTTCTTGGCGCACATAGCCTTTGCTGCAGCGCACAGGGACCTTATACTGCCGCACGCAGAGGAAAATAATTAGAGGGAACATTGGTTGTGAGTCTGGGAGTTAAGCATCACTCCCCAAATTAAGGCCATATTATTTTATTTACGCATCTCCATGCTAGCCACTTTGTTATTTGGAACTCTGGAAAAGATGAGTTTTGCTGGTGAAAAAGGGTTACTGCATCTCTATTAAGATGACAGATGCCTCCAATGGCCAGGAGTATTTACAGGGCTGTGGGCACATTTTTAAGGACATGTTACTAGACTTACAGCAAACTTAATTTCAGCACTGGGATGTAGACATTGTGGTTGCATTTTTGGCTAGAGCCTTCCAATGTTAAATCAGGATAGGAGCTGCTCAAAGTTGTGATCAGACCTCTCATAAGCACGTACTTTTCTAACTTGCAATTTGGATTAAATCTGAATAGTTTGTCACTGATTCTAATTGTGTTTTCAGACTGTCTACACAGGGATTGATCACCATTGGAAAGAAGCGGTATATGCTACATGCGGGCAGCAGGTAGACATATGGGATGAGCAGAGGAACACTCCAATGAGATCCTTCACATGGGGCGTTGACAGCATATCCTGCGTGAAGTTCAACCCAATTGAGGTAATGTGTTTTATTTTTTATTTGGGAAGACCTGTACTGAATCAGACGCCACACAAAAAATCTGATTCAAAAAGTACACCCCTCCAGGCAATGTTTTTCCAAAACAATTCAGCGCTGTAGTTATCAATCAATCAGTACAGATTTGTAAAGCACTGCTTATCACCTGTAAGGGTATCCAGGCACTGGGGATAGCTGCTGCTAGGCCTGGTCAATCGGACAGCCAGGTTTTTAGCCTGCTTCTAAACTCCTGCAGGGATGGGGATGTCTGGAAGTGGAAGGAGAGGATGCTCTAGGTCTTGGCGGCTAGGGGGTAAAAGGAGCAGCCGCCGTTCCTGCTTTGGCGCTGGTCATGCACCTGTGGAAGTTGATTTTGGTGTTCGTCGGTTCTGCGGACAGGGAGAGGATGAGCCGAGTGTCACTCTCTATGGACCACAAAAAATGTGTTAGCCTTCTCTGTGTGAAAAGCTTAAGGTAGAAATGTGGGTAGAAAAATCCGATTCAAGGCTTCCTTGCTTGGTAAGTAGTATACAGTTTCGCTTGACTTATCCATGACTGTAATGTAGTCTGTTTTGTAAGTTTTCTTTGTCTTGTTTATTCGTATTTGGTGATCTCTAAGATGACATTCACTGCTCTAATGCCATTTTCACTTGTGAAATGTAATAAGAATAATTCGTTGGAAGGGGCTGCATACTAAAATGAACTCTCTTTTGAGGTACATATCCTAGTATTCTTTGTCTCTTTCGCCAACTACCATCAGTGTTATGGGAAATAAATTGTGTTCGAAATCGCACACCCATCAAATCTACACTAAATATGTTATAATTAGTTGCTCCACCTCATTTTTATAGCTACTGTATAGTGTTTGAATGATGCAAAAGCCATCAGATACACACATCTACCTTTTGAGTGAGCCTAAAGCACTGGCCCATCCTGTTTGAGAAGGACATGGATTCATGTAGGAATTGGCAAGAAAGAGCACACTCACACTAGATGGTGCTGCAGCTAAAGTCCTAGTTATTGATAAAATACATATCTGCTTATCCAATGAATGTGCTAGTAGGTCATTTCCACAAAGACCGCAAAATCATACTGGGTTTTCCCCGACAGAGTCTTCAACATGAAAAGAGACTTCCTCAACTTGACAAATTGTATCTGGTATCAGTTCCTCCAAACTTATATGTGCATTTTAGTGTCTTTCCGTGGACTGATGTGCCCAATTGGTAACATTACCCACAGGCAGATAAAATACATATCTGCTTATCCAATGAATGTGCTAGTAGGTCATTTCCACAAAGACCGCAAAATCATACTGGGTTTTCCCAGACAGAGTCTTCAACATGAAAAGAGACTTCCTCAACTTGACCAATTGTATCTGGTATCAGTTCCTCCAACTTATATGTGCATTTTAGTGTCTTTCCGTGGACTGATGTGCCCAATTGGTAGCATTACCCACAGGCAGAAAATATCCTATGTCAGTAGGCTGTATGCAGACTTTTACAAGTACTGGTTTGCCTGACCTCAGAAGGTGCAAAATGCACCTGGCAGCAGGAATGCTTGAAAAAAGGAGAGCCTGTCACCTGTGCGAGAGGAAATCAGTTTCATGATTCTATCTAACTTTCAGATCCTGACAAGAATAGGTCTGCATATGTACGTATAGCATATTCACCTGATACACTTACATGCAAAAAGTTCCATTCTATCAGCCATCTCCTCCTTGCACTTTTCCCGCCCGTAGCTGGTTCATCCCTATAATATCCTGAAACAATGGTCTCCGTGCTCTACTCGGATACAACCATGTCCAATTGCTTGTACCCAGTGGGTCTTCTCTTATATTTCATTAAATTAATTTATGAAATGACTCCACGCCATCAGAGTGCAAATCTTTATTCATATGTTTCATCATCTAATCATTCACAATTAATTTAAATCCAACCTGTGCCATGATTCATGAAGAAATTAAGTATAGGAATTGAATGAAATGCATAAGAAGAGTCATTGCATATAAGTAAGCGTGCATGGGGGTTTCTGGGTAGCTCATTTGGATTATTACTTTGTCATTTGATAGACATTGCAGTGCCAGGAAACCACACTGTTGCTTCTAATAAACATATTTGAATTAATTATGGACGGACACGAATAAAAGCACCTATAAATCAAAAAAAGAATGAGTGTTTAGTAGGTGCTTGCAGTTGCATTATTGACAGAGTAATGCTTTTCTTAAATGTCTGCTCCTTCTACCTAGTCATTCAGATTTCCAATTTATTCCCAACTGAATATCTTAATAGAAAAAGTCCAGCTGAGGCGATAAAAAAAAAAAATCCTTTTCCTATCTGTAGCATTCAAGCAATGTTTCTGACTCTTTGGTGGGTGGTAACGCTCTTTTGAGAGAATTGTATATAAGAAAACTGTCCTTTAACTGGTCTGAAGGCTATAAAAAATAATCTCAAGAAATTATTGCATAACCCCTCCTTGTATCCTCCTTGCTGAGGGCCTTTCTGGTATCAAACACCTAGTTTCAAATTCATTTCAGATAGCTGTTGAGATAGTCAACTTTGGTTTGTAGGGTTTTCCATTCTGGGTTTAAATATATAGCCAAACAGAAGCAGATTCTGATGGATTTAGTTTAGAAAGTTTAGGGAGATTACTAGAATCTATAATTTATTTGTGGGAATCTGCGCTACTTTGCAGTATAGCGTTGTATGAAAAAATATTAACAGATCACTGGCTAATATGCATTTTGCAGCTTTTTTAATGCCATAGAGACAAATTACTCATATCCCGCCACTATGAGTGGGTCACACAACCATGTTAATTTTGAAAAAATTAGATTGAATTGATTTGGGTAGGATATTACATCATTTTGCATCTTAATTTGATCCCAGCCGGCGATGTTCCTTGAGAAATGTTTTATTTCGTTGATCATGAACGGCTGAGAGTCTGGGCTGAACTCGTCATGAGCACTGGGGCGCTGTGCGCGCCCCCGCCCCCAGTACAGCAGGAGAATAACACCCGCAGCCAATGGGTTAATCATCTCAGAATCAACCCTACTTGATCTTATTGGTCGGGTGCCCCTTAGTGCGGGGTACAAAATTATACTTTTAGGCGGAGGTTGAGCGTCCAGTGGCAAATAGATTCTAGTTAAAACCCTATCTTCTGCCTGAGTTTCTTTGGCCTCTTCTGCAAAGGGCTGTGTAATTGTATTTACAGATAAATTAAAGATGGTTTGATATCTCTTTGGCTCGAGATGCAAAAGCTCTGTTCCCCACCTTTCTCTTTTAGCTCCAGAATATAGGTTGCTGCCTCCTTTGGATTGAGGGTTAGTTTGGTAGTCTCATTAAGTTTGCCTTTCCTTCTTGACAGGAAGGACACTTTACTGATGATCTGGGCTGAAAATGGTAGGTTGATTGGAAGGGCATTTAGCAATTTAAGAATGTTATTCTGATTGAGATAGTCTTGAGGGCTACTCAACTGATATTTGGGTTTTAGCAGAATTACCTCTTCTTGTTGTGTGTCCATGTTGTCCTGTGTTTGTCACGCTTTTATAGTTAGTGAAGGTTGACTATAAAGTTAACCTGAGGGACACTGGTAGAACTGAGTTGCGAAGTTGAGTAGATGTAACTGATGCCCTTTTTCTGCTACCTTTCTAGTCTGTTGTAAGGCTGAGCTGATTCCCCACGTTGGGGTTGTTTAATGTTACTAGACTGCAAATTATTACAATTGATTGTATTCTCATTAGTCTGAAAATCCCAGGGTCGAGAACTGTCATTTAATGCACTGGTGATCCTGTGAAGCCAGTGTATCTTGCTTGTGACCCATTCGGGGAGTAACCCGAGGTGGGATGGTCTGGGTGCCAACAGTTCAATTTTTGTTGTGTCTTCCTGGGGTTGCCTAACAATGACCAGGCTGATGGCAGAGATGGTCCTGGAAAGTTGCCTATTGGCAAGTATTGTGGCTGGTGTGAAGTATGTTGGGCTGTCGGGGTGGCAACCTTGGAAGACCCTGTTTGAGCCCCGCTAACCGTATTAGTATGGTGGATAATAGCTGGCATCAGCTGGCCAACCCTATTATCCAGAAAAGATGGTCTTGTGTTTGTCGTAAATGCAACTGAATTTTTCGTAAACAAAGGATATAGTGTCTTCTCGGGTTCAACAGACTGCACCATACTATTGCTCTTTTTATTCAGTTTCCTCAATCTTTTATGATACATTTTGGACAGCACTGGTATAAAATCTTTATTAATGTTTGGATCAATGCTAGAAATTGAGAAGAATTGAGCTTTAGGATTGACTTCCCATCCTTTGAGGAAACCATCTTTGGCTTCCCTGTTGTAAATGAGGGGCCTAATTTGCTGAGAAACAGTTGATGTAGTTTCTATCAGATGTAGCACATTATCAGAACCAAGATCTGTATTGACGTCTGTGCAAAGAAAGGGAGAGCAAGAACATGGATTTGTTTGTTCGCCAGTTGGATTGCCAGGTGGACCTCTGTTACAAATTGGTTTCCTGGTTTACTGGGGTATAAGCCCTGGTCAAGCGGTAACCACAGTCCTAGTCACAGTAATGCACAAGCACGCCCAAAATTAATCCGTGTTCACGCTCTGGTAGCTTGGTACAGAGCAGCCAGGCTTAACTTCGAGGCAGTGTGTAAAGTATTAATGCAACACTTCAAACAGTGAAAATATGACAAAAAAATATTGCACTGTAGTTTAGAAAAATAGAGCTTAATTTTATAAGTAAAAGAAGAGCAAAACGACAAAAGTCCAATAAGTAGAACTGGAGTTATGATTTTTTAAATAATCCACTGCAAAATAGTACTTAAAAACATAAAGCACCAACTAGGGATTTCTGGTTGCATTGGACAGGGCCCAATCCAAACGTTCAGGCTGACAGCGATGGAGCATGGGATGGATATAGTCCCAAATTAGTCCTGCTGAAGGTTTACTTTCTCAGGTTTTGTGGCAAGATTCCAATTCGCTGGGAAAAAATTCATTGGGAGCAAGGAAAGCGTTGCCTGCAATGGTCAGGGTGGTGCAAAGAGCAGGCCGAGCATCGTTGATGGGCGGGACGGAGCCTCACTGTGGCGATCCACTCTGCTGGGCGACACTTGGTGTGCAAAGAGACAAACTTGCGACTGCTCACGTTAATTCTCTGTGCGAGCCGCGAGGTTCTGGAGTCAAAGAGCCTAATTGCGTTTGTGAAGAGCCCAGAAGCTTGACTTTAAGAGCTCAAGAAGCACACAAAGGGCCCAGGGACCTGCAATGTGTCTCTTGGGAGTCAGCAGTTTGTGGAACACTGGTCCAGGAGCTGTGGGAAGTCTGTTATGTCCCTGAGGATCAGATCAGGGGGCCAGTAGACTAGCCCTTTGAGTCCCTCTGGGGTCCTGGGTTCAAGATGGGCTCCAGGTCCATTTCTTCCTCTCCAGGTAATCTGGCAGCAGGTCAGCACAGCAAGGCAGCAGGTCCTTCAAAGTAGCAGCCTGGCAGAGTAACCATCCTTTCAGCTGTACAGCAGTTGTTTTTTCTTGCCCGAGTATCCACTGGTCCAGAGGTATACTGAATTGTGGTGTCCGAGGTCTGGTACTTTATACCCAGTTGTGCCTTTGAAGTGAGGGAGACTTCAAAGACATGCCTTTGAAATGTACATAGTTCCTGTCCTGACTCCAGACTCCCTACAGGGGAGTATGCAGCCCTCTGTATACGGATTGAACACAGCCTATTCAGGTGTAAGTGAGGCTGCGCCCAGCACATCCCTCCTATCCTGCCTGGATGGCCAATCAGGTCACACATAAGCCCCTATTGCGTGTTACTGTCTAAGGGAATACACAAAGCCTAGCTGTCACTCACCCCATATGTGGTCAGAGACAGGCAGCATGCACCAGATGGCTAAAGTAAGAAAATGCTAACTTTCTAAAAGTAGTACAAAAGCGGGTGGTGATGGACGGATCATCTGAATCAATCAAACACTCACACCCAGTCAAAAGATCTGGGCTTAATCCATCACTGTTCTTTAGCCTACTCTGCCACCCCAGTTCAGACATGGCTATATGCAAATCAGTCTGACCCTGTGCCTCATGGGAACAGTCCAGCCCGAACTGCCAAGCCAGGTCTTCCCTGGACCGGAAACAAGCTTCCGAGGACCGGTTTCTGGCACTCCAGCAGTCTTCAGCCCGGCTTGCTTGAATCCAGTGGCAAAGTGAGCAAGGGACTCGCGTCTGAGCATACCCTGCCACACTTATGGCGGCCAAAAGCAGTACAAAAGGGGGTGGTGATGGACGGAGCATCTGAATCAATCAAACACTCACACCCAGTCAAAAGATCTGGGATTAATCCATCACCGTTCTTTAGCTCACTCTGCCACCCCAGTTCAGACATGGCTATATGCAAATCAGTCTGACCCTATGCCTCATGGAAACAGTCCATCACCACCCCCTTTTGTACAACTTTCTAAAAGTGGCATTTTCAGAATTGTAATTTAAATTCCGACTTCACCATAAAATTTTGATTCTAAATTGTGATTCCAGAGATACCAAACCTGAATCAGTTATATGTTCCCATTTGGAAACTACACTTATAAAATGTAATAAATTAATTCCAATGATATCCTAAAGGAGATATAGGACTTGCAGTAGTGAACAATGATTTTAAGAGTTTTTCAATACCGGGATATGCACATTTTAAAATACATGTCCAACGTTTTGAATGCACTGCACCCTGCCCTTGGGGCTGTCAAGGGCATACCCTATAGATGACTTATATGCATTTAAGAGGAAGGTTTGGGCCTGGCAAAAGGTTTAGTTTGGCAGGTCGAAATGGCAGTGTAAACTGCACACACAGGCTCTGCAATGGCAGACCTGAGACATGTTTAAAGGGCTACTTAAATGGGTGGTACAATTAGTGCTGCAGGCCCAATAGTAGCATTTAATTTACTGGCCCCCGGCACATGTATTGCGCCCTACTGGGGACTTATATGTAAATTCATTCAGTTAGTAAATCTTCATTCGGCCATTAGAGAGACCCTAAAAGCACATTTAATAAAACATTTGTACCTACAATCAAGTTAAAACATGAACATTTAAAAAACAAACTAAACATTAGGACTAAAACATGAGTACACAGAATCAAAAATGTAAACATTGAGCATGTAAAGTGCGAATTTGACAGTGCAGGCATAGGAGCAATGCCGTCAGGACAAGTCTATAAAACATACCACAATTAATAATATTGGAATAAGGAATGTAGACACAAAGCCAAATAGGATCTCTCCATTCCTAATTAAATTAAATGTGCCAATTGTGGATTAGCCAATGTTACAATTTTTTAGGGAAAGAGCACTGGTAAAGTGTGCAGAATCCTAAGGCCTGCAAAAGTGAAGTCAACAAAAACAGGAGGTCTGAAGAAAAAAAGTTAGGGAAAACCTTGCAAAGGATGCCATGTCTAACAGCCTCTTTTTCCTATGTGTACATTCATAGCAGCTTGGATGAGTGCCTCTGGATGCTTTCTATGCACATCAGCCATGGTACTGACCACATTGGTTTGAGTGCCTGTGCTATATGGCTGATTAGTTCCAAGGTAGTCTTCATTGCTTTAGGAGCGTTGATTATAGACTTCAAGATAGCTGGGACCTCTTCTACATTGGATATGATTGCTCCGGCGTAAGTCCGAACATATCAGTTGTAAAGGGGATAAGGTTGCTTGGGCTTTACATATTAAAGCATTCAGAGCTAGAAATGTTCTATCAAGCCTTCCCAAGTAAGAGCTCAAGCCCAGAATGGCAGTTAACTGCTTTTCCATGATCAGGTGTTGTCTAGAGAGGGCTTATAGCATTACGTTTAGTGCTGTTGTACGCTTGTACCAACTAAGAATCGTTTTTTAGATCCTGCAAACTATTAATTAACGGCCCCAGTTGAAGAATGATCAACCCATGGCTCATTAGAGCTTACATCTATAAGGTTTTTGTCAGTAGTGTAGTGGGAGCTCCTCTTGTCCTCAGGATCTGAGGCTATGCCAATCTTGCTAGATGGTTTGAATATCCTGGACTTCAGAAAGTGTCCTTTGTTAGCCTTAGGTCTGCCTGATTGCTAGATGGCAGAAGGGGAGGCTGTGATTAGTGGAAGAATGCGAAGCCGATGTGATGAGAAGCGGAGTACAATCAGTGTAATGTTGCTATATTGGCACATTGTAAGGTATCTTTTCCTTAATCCTTCGACTTAGGGGGAACTTCCTGTTTTGGAGGGAGGCCGTCTTTAACACGTTTCCTTTCCCATCTCAAAACGTGCTCTTTGAAGCCGTAGGCTTCCTCATGTTACACATCATTGCTTTAAGGCTGTGGTAGAATTGTGTAGTGAGGCTAGCGCTGAATTTTCCAAAAAGTTATGCTTGCGCAGTATGCTGGTGAATACTGATACTTTGCACCTTTTGTTGAGTTTAAGATAATGTTGTGTCTTGCTTCCATCCACAACACTTGGCTCTTGGTGCTATGCCCTTTAATTATCATAAGTGACTGATGGGGTGATCAGTTGGGCGTGCTCTAGCAGATAGGAGTGCTGGCAACTAATGTGAGTTCCACCGAAATGCTGTGGGTGGGGTGCATGGGAATGCCTCTATGTATATATGTGCTCACATAACTCTTCCTAGAGTGTTTAAGGCACCTCTGCTAAGTCTGCTTGTGTGGGGGTAAATCTGTGTGTAATCATATGAGCTGGGATAGCTGGCTGGACGAGGAGAAAGGCAGGGCGTTTGGAAGCCGCAAAGTGCTTTCAAAACAACCAATGAGGGAGGCAGGAGGCGGGGGAGCCATCTGCAATCGGGTGGCGGTGGGCATGTAGACACCAGAGCGAGCAAGAGCCGCACATGCCTGATGCTGGTCCCTTTTGCCATCACTAATGGCTCCCATAACTGTCTGAGGTAACCTTCTCGCCCCATGCCCCATACCCCAGTACCTGACCCTGCTGGGATGCTGAGACCACAGAAATGCAGAGGCCGGCGCAAACTAACTGAGCTAGATTGCATAATTATTAATGCCCGTTTTGATTAAGATTTTACAGTAATACCAGCTAGATATGGTCCAACGATTTCTTCTATAATTGGTTATATGATCTGTGTTTATACCCTTTTCAACCTACTATGGGACGGGAAGGCAATCAACAATACATCAAGTGATACTATGCTCAAGTGAAGTTACATTTGACTTTTATTAAAGAATAACATCTGTGATTCCGAATGGCAGTCCTAGTGAAAGTGGCACAAAAACCCAGTTGGATGTCCGTGCCATTACTCAGATTGTGGATTGGCTTCCCAGCGTCTGTAGTCAGATTGCACAATCAACTAACAATACCATGATTGAAACCGTCGAGTGTTTGAGGCAAACAATAACTTTGGCTGTCTCCATCTCAAGAAAATTGAATTATACTGGTATGCCAAAAAGACTCCAGGCTACTACAGAACAGCATTTCTAGGAATTTAAATACTTTGAAACATAAACAATTTTTATATCCTTACCGTACAAGGGCAAATAACATGAAATATCTGTTTTGCCATGGCATGATTTAGCTAAAACTTCATGGGACATCAAGTTGAGGACATTTTGGCAAATTATAGCACCTCTGTGACGGCGAGAGCAAATCCCTTGGCTATTGCTGTTCCTCAAGAAGTCAGGATGCTGAACTCTGTAAGTTATATACGGCAACTTGTCAAACACTCTCCAATTAATTCTTAGTCAATAGAATATTCGTCCCCAACATTTCTTTCAAAACTCTCTCCTTCTGCATTCCCAAGTTTGAATCCTATTCTTTTCATAAGCACTTATTTTGGACAGTATTGTTGAAAATATTTAGATTCTTACTTCTGGCATTGTAATGTGGACAAATCTAGTAACATTCTATTGTTGATTCTATTTCCCAAAAATTTAAAGATTTTGTTACTGTATATTCAAATTTTGAAAATATTTTTTTAAAGATACTTTACGTTGGGATTTTATCACACCATCTCGCTTTTCCATATTTGCACATTAACTTGTTTAATTAATTGGATGTTTGTCATATTCATATATTGCTGTCTCCGGAAAGGGAAAGAAATAAATAAAGTTGACTTGACTAAGTAATTACAAACCTTGGTAATTCCCTTTTGCCACTCTTTTATACCTATGATCGCTTTAGATAGACTTAAGAGGTGCAGTACATGTGTGAAAAATGCCCCAGGCAGAATTATTTTGACACCTGAAAGCATGTTCTTCATGTTAAGGAAAGACTGATTTGATTTAGCATATTTACGCTACCCTTATGCTTTCAGAATTTCTGCTGACCAAATACAGTAGCAGGGGCTAGGCTGGGCAGGCGTGAGCTCAAGCTTTGTGAATTCTATGCAACTTGTACCTGTGTTGAGTTACTAATTATTTTATGACTCGGCCTCCATTATTTGCTTAATATTCAGTTGATCTGAACGAGACACGTTAGTGACAGATTCCTTACCTTAGAATATCCCCAGGCGTCAGACTGGATGCGGAAAGTTTTTGCTTAGCAGTACCCCTGCGCGTCAGTAGGTGGCGTCCTGCGTCTACGTCACTGTCATCGTCAGTGCCGAAATGAGGCAGACAATTCCAAGGCTTGACTCAAGGTGGTATTGTAGGTTAGACACTCAAAACTCAGCATCACCCATAATAACACTCATTAAATCAGTGCATTGTCAGTACTCGTGCATACTCACTTCTAAATACTACACACAAAATGACAACCATTCGCAAATTTAATGTGTAAATGCAAGAAATACATAGGGGGAGCTAACACGGTTACTCTAGTCTAATCCTCTAAACTGCAAGGTACTATGTTATAATTTGTGCACAGCAGGTCTATTACATCAACACGTCTTTTCACAATATTAAGGTTAGGCCTACTGGCTTTGTTACGGTGTTCAGTATTCAGGGTGAAAATGCTACTGCCTTTGAAAGTCACATTTGATCATTTTGGCCTACTCACTTTATCATAAACACAAGGTCTTGACCTGTAAAGGCCTTTTATTCAAGCATATCTAAAATCCTCAAGTCTCCTGTGGCGGCAACCCATTCGTGTAGCTCGGCTAAAAAGAAACACCTCATGAGACTGCGACGACTCATAGAACCAGGCTTATTTTTGGTTATAATGGAGCTGCATTCCTTTCTCAGCTTCCACTTTGTTGACTTGTGTGCTAAGGTCATTCGACAGCCTGGTCTTGAGGTCCTTCCGGAACTGGGGCAGTTTGGGAGATTGCCGGAGGTGGATGGGTAGGGTGTTCCAGGCTTTGGTTGCGAGTTAGGCAAAGGTCTTTCCTCCCGTTGTAGTCTTGTTGATACGAGGGACGGTGGCCATAGAGCTGGGCTGATCACAGGATTAACGTCCTCAGTTATGATCCATGTGGCTTCATCAATATTTGTTTTTTCTGTTTATTGATTCTTTAAGCAGAAAAGTCCTATTCCACAGTTGAAAAGGTTCCACAGACACTCCAAAACTAATGCGAGATCTTCTTAATGATAAATCCATAGTTTCTTTAAAACTAGATAATCAGCCCAGACAACATGTCTTGTTTCACTCAAGGACTTCCTCAGGGCTTATTATTCTTCAAGACGTAAGAGACAAATTATATGGTCTTCTCCATAGTTATCCATACAGGAACCTGTAACACTGTGATATCTACTTTACACCAAAGTGTGCCCTCTAGATTACAATGCAACTGTTGTTTAACGTTTTACAAATCACATATCGGCAGTCTCCTCATTACGTTCTAGGCCATATACAGTATAATGGCCCACAGAATAAACTGCTGTGAGTTTCCTCCACAAGTGGCAAAACTTTTGGTGAAAATGCAGATTACACAGTATTGCCTGAAATTTTAATTTTTCTATGCATTTACCAGTTATCATAAACCGTTGCATGGTATCACTACTGTAGAAGCTCAGGGACGCAGTGGGAAAAAATCCTTATAATTTTTGCAGTGGCCCCAGCTTCATACTTTCCTACGACATTGTGATATGAGTATTCTTCTTAAACCGGGGAATCAACAGACGCTCCCTGACACCGTGTGTAACGCCACTTCAAATGCTTCAATAAGCGCGAGCACCGATCAGGGCCACTATTCTCCATGCTGTCTGCTGACTTTCAAGCTAGAGACAATCATTTTGGATAAAAGAGCTCAATGTTGTGCTGAGTCCTGAGGCGAACCCTGTATAATATATATTAGGGTTTGAAACGCATAGACTTTTTTGCAGATTTGTACCATGGTGGCTCAAAATGAAATTAATATAAGTTAAATTTGTGATAATGTATAATGAGCCTAATTGGAACACTGTTTGATTTTGCCCTTGTCTAAGAATAATTAAGCAGGGCATTCTAACGTCAAGTGAAAGGGCGTGTTTGTTTTTGTTGTTTTTTAGGTGATTAATAAGTCGGATTGTCTTACAAAATCACAGAACCAGAACGATCAAGATTTTTTGAATTATGTTTTTATGTTATATGTGGATACATTTTCAAATGTTTTGGTCGTTTTGTCGTAAAGAATGTAATGTATGTTGTAATGTTATTTTGTCTCTGTTGTACAATGTTATGAACAAAAAGTTGCTTCAACCGATGAATATTACAATGTTGATTTTTTTTTTTAATGTTTCAAAAATAGAACACCAAATACCAAAAAATAAAATATATATTTTCATATTATTTGGTTTTATGTTATCATAAAGTAAGAGTGTGAATTGATATCAGTATTGGCATGTGTATTTGTTCTTTGATAAATATATGTAATTAAGACACAGGTACGCAGTACATATTGCTGGTAGAATAGCTTATCGCAGACAAATACAGTGATCCTGAGATCACAAATTTGAATGCCTGAAAGCAGACGGAGTCTTTGATCTGCCTTCCATCCCTCTGGTGTCAATAAATTTAGGATCATAAGTTGGTAATCATAATATCTGTTATTTACAGTGGTTAGAAACGACAGAAGAGTTTAAAATGTTATCTAAAACAACTTATTTTTACTACTATGGTGTTGCTGATAATTTGTTTTTAAAGAAATACACATTATATTACAAAACACCCCAGAGAATCTATGGCCCTGACTACGGTTGGTCCTATTAACTGCCATTTGTGTGGTAAGCCCTGAAGCGATCTCTGCGAAATGATACGGTTCATAGTGTTTAGGGCAAAGCGTTTCTCCACCAGGAAAAATACTTTCCTGATGTGGAAAAATATTTTATTTAAAAAGTTTAATGCCCTAATGATCATTTAAACTAAACATGCATCTTCTGATTTTTTGCTGGCAGATTTGCCACATGATTATGGTCAGAGGTGGAGAGGATCTCGTGCAAGTGTATGACTTGATAAGATTTCAACCACTGCTAATAGGAATGTTTGTCAATTCCATAAATGGGAATCTACGTAAAATTATAGATAACAAGTTGTATGTTTCGTTGAGTTCTGTCTTCTCAAAAATCATTTTTATTCAACCTCTTAGACTATTAGGGATCTTGTTCGCGCTATATAACACTTTATAAATAAATAAATACTCTTCAGTGATTATTGTAAGAACACTTGTGCTGTTATCTTTTTGAAGCCATTGTTATTTTTAGGGCTGACTCAAATGTGTACAGTGAATTGAATCAACATGTACACCCGTGTTTTTGGTGGGAATTCAACTCATACTATTTAATGAATACCTTGGGCCTTGTGTAGGGCTCCATCCATATTTCTAGCAACACATCTGTACTACCTGACGTCTGATTCAAAGGACTGAGCTCTTATAAAGCCCGATATTTTGTCTTCAGTGCATACATAGCTGCTGTGTTAACATGTTTGATGCACCATTTTACGGTTTGTGTTTGACGACTGGGAAACTGCATTAAACTATGGGAAAGCTCAATTGAGGTATTATCAAAATGGGGTGTCATGTGAGGCGTCCAATTGCTGGCTTTGCGATTGCTTGAGCTGCAACGTCCAAGTTTAAGAACGTTGTTTCCTCTCTGCTGCTTCTTTGCTGTTTTCATTGTTTGTTGTCGTTTGTTAAGAAATCAGATCCTCGTAGAAATATTTCAAATCTGGCTTTGCACAGAGGTATACTTATTTTACATTTGTGTGACCAGTTACAATGATTTATTTGTATCAGAAGCATAATGCTGTTGAGGGGCACAGTTAATGAAAACACTAAAAAGTTATATAAGAGATTTATTTTTTCAACATTTGACCAGCACACATGTCAAGGTTTTAGAGATCTGTGCACTAATAATCATTGAACACAAGTCAAAAATACTAAAAGAGTTCAATAGCAGAGTCTTTGGATGTTTTTTTGAAGTTCAATCTTTATTTTTTTCTTCAATCCAGTAGCCAACGCGTTTCGTCCTCCACGGACTTCTTCAGGGCTACAAACAATATATATATATACATATACACACAATTAAAATATGTACAAAAAGTGTAATACAAAACATTAATTTCCACATCACAATTACTAACAACAAGTTAAAAGGAACTACAACCTCAATCTTGTGGCGGTTTATAAAAAATATTTTTGTGCTAAACCCTGTTGAGTTCCAATTTCTTAAATATCATCTATTTACACAGTGTTAACACATATTTACAAATTTACCAAGAGCACGTAAAAAACACATTATTATACCTTCAAACTCTGCTACTTGCTTGATTACATAACCTGAATAATCGAGAAGGTGGTGGGCCTATAAAACTCATAATTCTTGGGACTTGGGGTGGGTAGATATTATATATGATACATGCTGAACAGTTAGGAACACTAGGGGTGTAGAAGGGTTGGATCAAGAATATACATGGGGACAGTTTAAGAGTATGAAACCTATTAAGTTGGCTTACCAGTTGGGGTGAACTCTTCTTAATATTGGTCAAGTAACTGTAATTCCTTCCGGAAAAGACTGCAGTGTATGATTAGATTTGTTCTGGAATAAGGGATTTGAAGCCATATTAATATTTCCCATATTATGTGACTGTTGATTTCATAGGTATTGCCTCAAATTTAAATGCCTACCGTTTATTGTGTGAAAAGACATTCCAATTTCATTAGGTTTTATATGATAAGGGTCAGATAGCCCAGCATGGCAAGAATCTGAAAAAACGAAAAAAGGGAATTACTTAGAGCCTGTATCTATAGCTGAAGCTATATTAGATAAGGTGCCTAGGCTATCCTATAGCATGAAAAACGTGCTCACCAACGTGTTACTGAGCACCTAAAAGTATCTTTATAAAGAAAAAGCACACACCATGTCCTGATCCCACCTTATTTCAAAGTGTATTGGCATTCTGGTGAGTATATATAGAATGCTCAATGACCTGCGTCTGATGGTTTATTCTATTAGCAAAACATATGGTGTATCTTTAAGAAGCTGAAATTATCTCACATTTTTTTTGCCCTGCCCCATTTGTTAGGAGAAATCTATGTTCTTGGTGAACTACTGGTCAAATCAATATGTAGGGAACAGGAGCCGCCATGTTGTAACATTACATCCCCCATAAGTGTATCAGCTTAAGCCCCTAAAGAGCGTGCTGTTTAAGCTCCGATATTTTTATAAAAAACGAAGTTTAGTTACAGAGATCCAAATGATGTCTAGAAGATACCCACAGTGGGACATCTGTCTGATTTTAAAGAAAGCTATACTAGCAGCATTTAACTTACTTGTGGATGTAGATCAGGCCGGCTCCATCGCGTGGCGTCTTCTCTTGTGATGTCTAAATCACAGAGAAAATCGCGCCTTTATATAGTAGTTTAGATTGGTAAATTACTGGCACCTGAAAATAATATGGGCTGTTGATGTTGGAGAGCGCGTGATTCCAGTATAAGCGGGCGCCATCTTATGCGTCCCGAGTATACCAATTCCGAACCTATTCGTTCTAAGAAAAGCCGAGCTAAACGCAGAGTAAAGCCTTAATGTGACACTAAAAAATCATCATATGAGTTATGGTATCGCTCGACTACCTTTACCATCAATGTTTTGCAAAAAAAGGAAGGGAAAAGTTTATCTTATCTATTATCATTAGTCATTACACTTTGGGTAATGTGATCATTTTTTGAACACGCCATATTTGTTGACCAGTGTACTCCTTTATTATATATGAATGCGGCGGCTCATATTTGAGCGCCATGATGGTTTGGGATCAAATTCAGTTAGGAAACAGAGTTTACGGGCGCCATCTTTTAATGTCAGGTCAGCACTCACGTTTGTTAATACTGTCAGCCCAATTTCTTAAGCTCGACTTTGGGCCCCATCTTATGAAGTGTAACCACAAGAGTTTACACAAGAGATGAGAAGGTTAACGGGCGCCATCTTTTAATGTATGTTACTCGCGTTTATTAATGCTATCAGCCCAATTTTTTAAAGCTTGACCTTGACGCCATCTCATAATATCTAAACGCTAGGGTTTGCAAGTAAGATAAAAATACCATATTAGCAGATATGAGTGTGGGCATCATCTCTTAATGTAGTGAGATAGTAATACGAATAGGGGCGCCATCTTGCGATGTGGTGCAATCGTCATGCCACATATTGAATAAAGCATGTTTCAAATCCCATATGATAAGTATACGGCGGTTCATGTTTATGGGAAAAATTAATATAAGAAAAAGGGGATTTGAGAATATTTATTCTACAAATCAAAATGGTGAAGAAGTAGGTACAAGTTATAAATTATTTGTAATAAAGGGTGATTCAAGTGCCAAGATAATACTAATATTAGGATTTAAAATTTTACCAGAATTTAAATTTCTATTTTGCAGAAAATCTGGTAAAATTTTAAATCCTAATATTAGTATTATCTTGGCACTTGAATCACCCTTTATTACAAATAATGTATAACTTGTACCTACTTCTTCATCATTTTGATTTGTAGAATAAATATTCTCAAATCCCCTTTTTCTTATATTAATTTTTCCCATAAACATAAGCCGGCGTATACTTATCATATGGGATTTGAAACATGCTTTATTCAATATGTGGCATGACGATTGCACCACATCGCAAGATGGCGCCCCTATTCGTATTACTATCTCACTACATTAAGAGATGATGCCCACACTCATATCTGCTAATATGGTATTTTTATCTTACTTGCAAACCCTAGCGTTTAGATATTATGAGATGGCGCCAAGGTCAAGCTTTAAGAAATTGGGCTGATAGCATTAATAAACGCGAGTAACATACATTAAAAGATGGCGCCCGTTAACCTTCTCATCTCTCGTGTAAACCCTTGTGGTTACACTTCATAAGATGGCGCCCAAAGTCGAGCTTAAGAAATTGGGCTGACAGTATTAACAAACGTGAGTGCTGACCTGACATTAAAAGATGGCACCCGTAAACTCTGTTTCCTAACTGAATTTGATCCCAAACCATCATGGCGCTCAAATATGAGCCGCCGCATTCATATATAATAAAGGTGTACACTTGTCAACAAAATACGGCATGTTCAAAAAATGATCACATTACCCAAAGTGTAATGACTAATGATAATAGATAAGATAAACTTTTCCCTTCCTTTTTTTGCAAAACATTGATGGTAAAGGTAGTCGAGCGATACCATAACTCATATGATGATTTTTTAGTGTCACATTAACGCTTTACTCTGCGTTTAGCTCGGCTTTTCTTAAAACGAATAGGTTCGGAATTGGTATACTCGGGACGCATAAGATGGCGCCCGCTTATACTGGAATCACGCGCTCTCCAACATCAACAGCCCATATTATTTTCAGGTGCCAGTAATTTACCAATCTAAACTACTATATAAAGGCGCGATTTTCTCTGTGATTTAGACATCACAAGAGAAGACGCTACGCGATGGAGCCGGCCTGATCTACATCCACAAGTAAGTTAAATGCTGCTAGTATAGCTTTCTTTAAAATCAGACAGATGTCCCACTGTGGGTATCTTCTAGACATCATTTGGATCTCTGTAACTAAACTTCGTTTTTTATAAAAAATATTGGAGCTTAAACAGCACGCTCTTTAGGGGCTTAAGCTGATACACTTATGGGGGATGTAATGTTACAACATGGCGGCTCCTGTTCCCTACATATTGATTGGACCAGTAGTTCACCAAGAACATAGATTTCTCCTAACACATGGGGCAGGGCAAAAAAAATGTGAGATAATTTCAGCTTCTTAAAGATACACCTTATGTTTTCCCTTTTTTCGTTTTTTCAGATTCTTGCCATGCTGGGCTATCTGACCCTTATCATATAAAACCTAATGAAATTGGAATGTCTTTTCACACAATAAACGGTAGGCATTTAAATTTGAGGCAATACCTATGAAATCAACAGTCGCATAATATGGTAAATATTAATATGGCTTCAAATCCCTTATTTCTGAACAAATCTAATCATACACTGCTGTCTTTTCCGGATGGAATTACAGTTACTTGACCAATATTAAGAGGAGTTCACCCCAATTGGTAAGCCAACTTAATAGGTTTCATACTCTTAAACTGTCCCCATGTATATTCTTGATCCAACCCTTCTACACCCCCAGTGTTCCTAACTGTTCAGCATGTATCATATATAATATCTACCCACCCCAAGTCCCAAGAATTATGAGGTTTATAGGCCCATCACCTTCTCGATTTTTCAGGTTATGTAATCAAGCAAGTAGCAGAGTTTGAAGGTATAATAATGTGTTTTTTACGTGCTCTTGGTAAATTTGTAAATATGTGTTAACACTGTGTAAATAGATGATATTTAAGAAATTGGAACTCAACAGGGTTTAGCACAAAAATATTTTTTATAAACCGCCACAAGATTGAGGTTGTAGTTCCTTTTAACTTGTTGTTAGTAATTGTGATGTGGAAATTAATGTTTTGTATTACACTTTTTGTACATATTTTAATTGTGTGTATATGTATATATATATATTGTTTGTAGCCCTGAAGAAGTCCGTGGAGGACGAAACGCGTTGGCTACTGGATTGAAGAAAAAAATAAAGATTGAACTTCAAAAAAACATCCGAAGACTCTGCTATTGAACTCTTTTAGTATTTTTGACTTGTGTTCAATGGGTATTAGTGTACAGATCTCTAAAACCTTGACGTGTGTGCTGGATCAAATGTTGAAAAAATTGTTTGTTAGAACAAGTTTCTTGTTATAGGAGATCTATGGAAAAGAATCTCCGATCCGTGGCACCACACAAAAAACTGGGCATTATACAGGATAGGTGCAATTGTGCTTTAAACACCTTTTCCCATCCTTTCCCAATTTACATAAGAGGTATATGTTGACCAGAACGTGGAAAATCATGCCAAAGAGTCATGAAGAGGAAATGTATGTTTTGTTTAAATATTAAATGCCTGCTCATGTGCATACTTGCCAAGTGGCTCAAGTCATGTGTGACTCCATACAATTCTCATACTTTTTAGTTAATAGAACGTTGCATTGTGGGATTGGTAGTTTTGAATTTAACAGTATATCAATGAGCAAACCCCCCAACAAACAAAACACGGCAGGCAAAAAAACTACACACCACTGGTTGAAGACTATAAGCATGTTTGCCCTGTCGTACAGCACTTCAGGCCCTCTGCTGCACATCACCCCAGTGCCTCCATTATGTGCAAAAGTCTTTGTGTCTTAACTGTGTACCACAGAGTGCTAACCTGATGCACAACACCTCATGCTCATCTGAAGAGCATGGCACCTTGTGCTCCTTTGGTGTATCAGCGTTCTCACCTAATGAGCCCTTGTTGTCTTTGCTGCAAGTAACTGTGTACATGGTTCTATGTGGCTTAAGGTCTGTCTGTGACTTTTTGTAGTTCTGTTGCAATGTTCTTTTAGGTCGGCATGTGTACCTCTATGTTGTGCACCTCTATGTGCATTCACCATACAGAAGCAAAACGTAGTCTTTGAAAATGCTTGCTTTTATGCATGTGGTCACCAATTTGCTTAAATGAAAATAACCATGACCTTTCCTATTTTCAGTCATACCTTCTCGGAAGTTGTGCTTCAGACAGAAATATTGTTTTGTATGACATGAGACAATCTACTCCCCTGAAGAAGGTAACACGTCATTGAATTACTGTTAAACGTTTTCTA
This sequence comes from Lissotriton vulgaris, assembly GCF_964263255.1. Taxonomy (NCBI): domain Eukaryota; kingdom Metazoa; phylum Chordata; class Amphibia; order Caudata; family Salamandridae; genus Lissotriton; species Lissotriton vulgaris. The sequence goes on from NC_141691.1 coordinate 1,769,647,540, forward strand.
TTCTGTGGAAAATTATGCAAGAGAAAATAAAACCAAAAGTGTTTATTTGTACAACAGCTTTCTTTCAATGTTTTATTTGTGCTGTCCTAGTCTACTTTATATATGTCTTTAGACTTAGATTTCAAAAAAAGAAAATATGGAACTGCTCGCTTCTACAATTTCAAATGGTGTATAAGGATCATCATATCCAATTACACAGCAGGGGAGTACTTACTCCATTATTTACAGGTTTGTATAAACCCCTTTAATTTTGATAGGCCTTAGCGAAGTGGCTGATTTGATCCAGGATTTCTAATCCATTTTATAGCTTCAAAATGTTCCAAATGGATTGGTACTGTCTCCTTTATGTAATTATATATGTATGGCTGATGATTGGTAGCTTGTTTGGCCACCATTGTATACCAAAATACAAATAATTTAAGGTTAACATCAAAGATGTGGCTTGATGGAATAGAAGATGCCTGTTTGGCTGCTGCTGCCCCAGTGTTGCGTCTGTCGTAATCGTTCCTCGTAAAACCAGGAGTGGACAGAATTCATGATCCCCAATAGACTTCAAGCATTACAGATTTGGCCTGGGTATCGACTAATTAGTGGAGAAGACTAGTGACAACGTGCGAGCCTGCGGTGAACTTTGAACACCTGCCAACCATCACCAATCATAAACCTCCACGCTCTGCAAAACTCCAGCTGCTACGAGCAGGAGGTAAAGCAAGGCCCAGCGATCCGATGATCCTCTATATCCTTCAAGTGGATTAAAGTTTCTGAGGAGTTGGGTAATGAAATGGTTACTCATCTATAGGAGTAGTTTCGCAGCTAGAAGATATTTCTGGTTTCAGAGGCTGTGCATTATTTTGTCCTAGTGATTGGGCCCAAAACTCTTCTCATGTATATTAGTCCCTCTTCCCTTCCCTCTTTCTTTTTTTTGTTGGCCTTCAATTGTCCTCACCATTTGGTGCTTAGTCCAACCTCTCTTGACATCACACGCCCCTCACCTTAAGCTTCCACGAGTGGTAGCCATCTTCAGATTCTCTTTTCCCCAGCAACAGTCTGTTTATTGATTTCTTGTTGGCTTCCTCTTGTCTGTATATTCTTTAATTCTATTAACTTCTGCACGTCTCATTTTCTGGAAGGCGGGTGCATGGCGTGTAAATCCAGAAAATGCGACACGCTGCAAAATTACAAGTAAGTAACCATTTTGTTTTGCAACATGAATTTTTCTGGATTCACATGCTGTGTATTGATTTGTAGCGGTTCTTTTTACTGTGGAGGCTGGCCTGGAGATGAGGTTAAACTTGTAAACAAATGTTTCAGTACTTTCTGCCCCCCTTGTGCCTTCCTGTAAACCTGAACGTCGATGCAGTAGTACTTTGTGAACATGTGTACTGACTACCGTACATTTGTTGTTGAACAGAACATTTTTCTGGAAGCCTATTATAGCTCCTTTCTTTTGTGTCAGATGTGCTAATGGTTTAGTCTGTAGCTGTATACCAGCTGTCTTGTGGTACATCTGGATTGCTTGGGTATCCACCTTGCGATGTTGTGCTTAGTGACTGGTTTCCCTTTGTTATTGTCTGAGAATGATGTAATGTAATGTTGATACTTGTAATGTAATGTTGATACTTGTAAATCGCACTGTTACCCCATCTCGGGGTGTCCTGGCGCTGAAGACCGCTGGGGAACCCGTCCTGGCTTTCCCTGTGAGATGGTCCCTTCTGGGTATCTCCGGGGTGAAACCAGGCATCCCCGGCGTCTGTGGGGGGCCGTTGTAGAGATGAGGCAAGCTTAATGCCCAGAGTTGCCGAGTGTGATCCCTGGTTAGAGTAGGCACTGAGGCGAGAATTATCGAGTCAGTTGACCCTGGTCCACAACCCTGCCGCGTCGGGAATTGAACCCTGGTCCCGGGCCGTTCTCTGCTTCCGGGTCTGCCGCCTCTAACCAGTGAGCCACACCACTCTACATGATACGAATAGTTGTTTGCCTTTCCTGACAGGCTTTGTTTTCTCCATATAATACATTATGACCCGTCGGGCGTCCAGTGTATGTAGTGCTCTGTAGTGCTTTGGCTCTTGGAAAAAAACCTCAGTATTTGGATTGTCTGGTTTATGTGAAAATTGAAAGCGACCTTTGGTAGGAAGCATGGCTTGGTCCTCATGAACACTCTGTCCTTGTGTTTATACATGTATGGTACATGGATGGAGAGTGCTTGCAACTTGCTTACTGTACGGAGTCTGCATTACATTTCGGTTCCATGTAGGTGTTGGTGCACACCTTGGTGTGGCTATTCTTTTGGCCCCTTCCAGAAATCTTTTGATCACTGGTGTAGTTAAGACTCCACCTCCTATGTATCTCCTTTTGTAGGCCACTATTGCCACCAGATGCACCTTTAGTGATGCATTGGTTAGCTTGCTGTCTAGCAGGTGTGTGAGTTATCTGGTAACTGTAGTGTCTCGTGTCCTGTTCTGAAAGAGGCCACCTCTCTGGCACCACCTTGTGTATCTCTCCCACTTGGCTGTGTGGCATGTCCTTATTTTCTGTAAGTTCTAGGTGTGTGAACTCTGTGTACTCAGAGCCATGCTGCTAAACTCACCATGCTTGGTTCTGGGTGGAGAATCTTCCCCCCTCTTTGCCAGGTAATGTTGGTCGTCTCTGCCCATTATGTGCCATGTCTATTAACTCTGAGAACTAGGTTTGTCTCACCCACTGTGGAGTGGAGTATTAAAGTATTTGTTGATTATTATTGGTAACAGAGGGAATAGGGGAAAAGCGTAAGCAAATCTCTCTGACCAGTCTATCGACACAAAGGATTGGCATTTTGTGTTTTCTGGTTTTGCAGATAGGTTTATTTCTGGTGTCCCCCACCTTCTTAACACCTTTTTGATTACTGCCTTACTCAGCTCCCACTCGCATGAGGTGGATGCCTGGATTCTCTGCTTGTCCACCTCTAATTGTCTATTCCTGTTAGCTGTATCGCTGTTATGTTTTTCTGTCTTTGGTAGGCCCATCTCTAAATCTCTTGATCTAGTCTCAATAGGGCTAAGGATTTTGCCCCACCTTTTTTGTTGAGTAGAACCTTCTTTTTGTTTTGTCCATTTGAATTTGTATAGATTTTCCCCACAGCTGCTTCTGAAAAGCTTTTTAGGCTAGTGTAGGGGTCTGGCTTAGTATATGGTGCACACTTATTTCAGTGAAGCACCTTGCACTGATTCAGACAACCTTTATGGTGATTTTAGGGGTCTTAGACAATCATAGTAAGATCTCCAAGTGGTAGCTGGGAGAGCAGCCTTCAGGCCTAGTCCAGAAGGAGTGTTAAGCAACTTGTTTTACCAGATCCAATCGTATAGTGTGGATTGAAGGAAAAATATCCACACAGTGTATCCATAAAAATATGTCTATTTATTATACAGCACTCACATTGGTATATCTCCTACCCAGAGATATCTACACAAACGCATACAATACTTCAATTGCAAATAGGTAAGTAAGCACAATACACAGTGGTCTCTGGGGGGAGACCAAACCATATACTAAGAAAGTGGAATGCTAACTGTGACCAAAGTTGGGACTTGGACCAGGAGACTCAGAAGTGCTGGGGGCAAAAGGAACCACCTGAGGTAAATACCCAGGAACCGCAAAGACTGTGTGAAGAGGGGAAACACAGTATTTAATTGAAGTTAACGAGAAAGTCGCGGTTGCAGTTTTGCAGAAGGACTTTTCCCAGTAGCAGTAGGCCCTGAAAAACCCTCTGGAAGACCGTGGATAAACCAGGATGCTTACACCAGGGAAACCGGGTGTATAGGTGCGAAGTGACGTGGGAAACCGCTCTGGGCCACAATGGAGGACTTGAGAAATATGCCACTGGCGAAGGCTGTGCAGGAGTCCGGTGGAATCCAAGGGTGGATTCTTGAAGAGAAGAACCTGCAAGCAGAGGGGACCGAGTCTATGCCACTCGGAGGTGAACAGGAGGCACGGAAGAGCAATGACCACTGATGATGGAAGATGCAGGAGTGATGATTGTGACCTTATTGGGAACGCTGTGGAAGACCAGGAGCCGTTCACAAGCTATCTCATGTCAGAAGTCGAGAATCAGGGGGCTGTGACCAGCTGGAGCACCAACAAGCCTTGACAGCAGCAACAGACGTGGAAATCGATGAAGGAGTAATGTTGGGACCAGCAAGATCCAAGAGACTCACCAAGTGCAGGAGAGTCGACGCAGACCCTGAGCAAGCAGGGGAGCCCACTGAAGCAAGAGTAGACCCTCAAGAGGACCCACAGGTCCAAGGCACAGGAGTCGCAATAGGACCTCGAGCAGCTCACCAAAGATGAAGGCCCACGGAGTAGAGGATGCAGTGAGGGCTAAGATCTGGAGACTGGAGCGTCTTGTAGCAGGACGATCTCTGGAGTGCACAGCCCACAAACATTGGCAACGGCAAGTCGAAGCTGTGCACAAGGGTTTGGTCCCAGTGATTCCGACGACAGATAATGACTCGAAATTGCTGAGAAGACGAATCAGGCCTCGAGGGAGTTGCAGAACCACCACTTGTGTTCCTGGGCCTTTTGAAGTATGTGGGACGTCGGGAGCAGCAGATGGTTAGGTTTGTTGCGGTGCCTGCAGATGCAGGGGTGTGACGCCTTCACTCAAAGGGAGATTACTTTGGGTGTCCTTGATGCCCATAGGTCTGTTGAAGATCCTGGATGAAGCACAGACACAGACGACGAAGAAGACTTGCAGAACAGCAAGACCAGGAGCAGCAGAAATCTTCTGTGATGAAGTCTTGGTTCCAGGCAAAGTCTTAAGTGTACAGATGGTCAAAGAGTGACGTAGTTTCAAGCTTGAGTCTTGTCCCACCACGAATCCGAGGACTGGTAAGCCCTTTTATACCCTATAAAAGGGGTTTGGACGACTCAGGGGTCCCTCCCAGAGGAAGCGCTGGACAGAGGGGAGGATACTCCTGTGTCCTCTGTCCAGTTTCGCGCCAGTGCAGGAGCTGAGGGCTCCCTGAATTGATTCTAACTAGAGTATGCAAGGAGGGCACCAAATGTGCCCTTCAAAGCAGTCTGGTAGCGCTGGCAAGCGCCCCATCACAGCCCAATACGCAAAATCCTGTCTGGGAGGTGGTCACAAGTTTGCTGGCATACTCTGGAAGGCTGTTACCGGGGGTACTGGGGGCTTCCCAGAGGATCCCTCCCCCAGTGCAAGTAGTCATACCTCAAATACTGGTACGGTGTTGAGGTATGATTCCAACATTTATGATATCAATCAAACCCAGGTTCGGCACAGTCACTATATAGTTAGCCATCGCCTAATAATGCATGCCCGCTATACATATCAAAATGTCTGACAGCATTTACAAAGTCTGGAGAATCGACTCTGGGGTTTGTAGGGGGTGCTCTGCTCATGCAGGGCACCCTCACACAACCTAGCAACCTGCCTTCAGATTGAAAGGCCTGCCTTCGGGATGACTCGTAGGTTTTAAGTGTAGTGACCTCAGATAAAAGCAAACCCTATATCTGTTGTAAGTGGTTCTCGCACCAGCTTACACAGCGTGCAATGACAGGCCTGTAGTCACAGTTTCAGTGGTCTCTCACGGGTGGCATAATACATGCTGCAGCCCATGGGAGACCCCTGGTGGACCTATGCTCTGGGTACCTTCATACCATACACTAGGAACTTACAATGGTACACCAGTAGCAAATTGTGGAGGTACCACAGTACTTACCATGTAAATGTAGGGAGGAAGCACAGTTGCTGGGGTCCTGATTAGCAGGATCCCAGCCAGACTAGTAAAGAAAAAACATACTGACACCAGCAAAAAGTGGGGGTAACCCTGAAAGCAGATCCTACTTTCCTTCAGCGAGGAACACCATTTAACACCAGTAGTTTTATGTGTTGTACTATGTCTTATGGTCTCCAGGTCTCTATGATCTTGAGCTTGCACATATGAACTCCTGAAACCATATGTGAGGCGTCTGTAGTGGTAGTACTGTTGGAGTTGATGATATGAAGAGTCTTCCTGTTATATTCATCTTGTTCCACCACACTATTTCTTCCTACACTCTTTGCGTGACAGCCACTAGATGTTCCCAACTCTCTGTAGCTTGTTACCACTGGTTCTGGACTCATTCCTATATTGGTTTCAAGTGTAGCCTTGCATGTGGTATTAGCAGAATGCAGGAAGCCATCATTCCCAGCATCTTCCCTACAGAGACTGACGCTTCGAGTATTAGCAAGCTTCTTGTGTTATTACCATTATCTCCATTTTGCAAGGGCACGCCTGGTTGATCACTTTACAGGGCACTCTCTGTATTGCCTCTTTCTGTAACAGTTCCCTCACCTCTCGTCGTAGTCTGGCCTTTTCTTCTCTTGTATGGGTGTTTCCGTTGATTCTCATCCTGGTTGGCGTGTGACCAATTCAGTGCAATTAGCCGTGTTGGACGATGTTGAGTATCCACTTGTCTAGAGTGATCTCCCTCTAGTCCTGGAAGAAGACTCCTGTCCCCCGCAGCACAGGTGGTGTTTGTGGTTAGGAGTTTAGGCTTTCTAAGTCACATGCTAGAGGATGTAGCCTCCCCTCTCAGTGGCTCTCCTTTGCCTATTGCTTGCCTACAAAAGGGCAGTCTCTGTGGCACTTGGTATTGCCGCTGTTGTGTCTCCACCTTGCTTGTACTTTTGAGGCTCTGGTGTGTAGACTCACTTTGAAAGTCCCCTCTTCCCACCGCTCTGCTCATGGGTGTACTTACTCATCTCTGTTGCCCTCTAAACTGCAGGGCTTCCATTGATTTTGCCAAATCATTATCTTTCTTCAGCTCTTACAGTGTATGGTCCACTGTGCTACCAAAAAGGTGTTCCTCGTTGAAAGAGGTGTTAATAATATTGGCTTGAACTTCAATTTTGAAGCCTGAAAACCCACTGTCCGGCATGCTTTCTTAGGGTTGTCCCTGCCAACATTTGTCTGCTTGCTGTGTCTGCTGTGTCTAATGCCGATTTTAAACGGGTGTTGGCAATATTCTTCTCTTCCTCTGTGGGTCGCTGATCCCCTTTCCAACTTCCTCCCCACCATATCCATACTCTTGCTCTCCTTATCTGAAGGTAGTTCACATGTAGTTGGAGGTAGGTGGCCTGCTTGCCCATTTCCTTGCTGTGGCTGCGATGATGGAATCCGCTGGTAAATTACCTCTGATGTATGCAGGGTCCTTCGAGGAGTGCTTGTACTTCTTTTCGGCCCTGGGCATCACCGACTTGCAGGTTCCTTGAAGGCTTTTCTCCCCTCGTCCGGGAGCATGGGCAAATATTGACTTTTAATCTGTGAGGGTAGCAGTGTCTGTAGTAAAAGGCATGTTTTAGACTTCTCCTCAATCAATTGGACACCATACTTGTCTGCTGGCCTTTTGATTAGTTGGTTGTACATGCCAATATCGTCTGGAGGCAAATGCCTCGACAAGTATATGTCTATTCCAGCCTCAGGTGAATCAGCGTTGGGGTCCTGCCATTGTGCCTCAAGGCATTCCAACCCTTTAGGATCCTGAAATAGACCCTGGGACTCTGGATCCTCTTTCTCATAGAAGATCTCCGGAACCTTTTCTTCCTGTGACTCTGTGGTTGATTGGAGGATCTAGTTCCCCCGAGTCTTTGTCCTCTTGTGTGTGTGCTCCTTCGAAGCTTTAGACGGAATTCGGAACTCTCAGAGAGATATGTCGAAATGCTTCTTTTTCTGGGGGATCGCTGCCATTTCGGCCTTGGGACGCCTTTTCTTCCGCTCAATCGCATGCTCTTCAGTGGTGAGTGTTTACGTTCATTTATTTTTTTGACGTTGAGGGCTCCGTGTCCATGTTTCATGTGCACCTTTCGGAACTTTTTCTCAACTTCACTTGTCCTTCAACACCGGCTTCTTTTCAGCAGCACTTCCACCTGGGGTACCCTTTTTGTGGACCAAAGGGGCTCTTTCGACATCGGCTTGCCTTCAGTTATCGAGACCTTCGGTGCCAAGGTAGATTTTTAGGCTCTAGATTCTAGTGTTCAAGACTCGCCCACATTCTACTTCAATGTTACCTGACGCCGCTTCTTTTTGTGTCCATGACTTCCTTTTTGAGAAAAGAGCCCTCTCCCTCAGTTCCTTTGGTGATGTTGCCCTCCTCCTTGCTCGACAGACCCGGGTCTCTCAGCGACAGTTTCTTCTGCCCCTGCATGTCAGTGTGCTTGCCTTTGTTTCGGCCTTGCCCTTAAGGTTTGGCACCGAACTACATGATTAAAGTTCCTGACCTAACCAGTAGATGGCGGAATAATGCATAGCATATGAATCCAGAAAAGATTCATGCTATAAAACTGGTGTTAGCAGCTGTAGACCAAGAATACACACCATGCAACAAGCTCTGCAGCCCAGTCCCAGACTCAGCCCACTTTAACATCAATCTACCACCAAGCCGATGCCCCCAACAAAAAGGTGCACTGAGTTGATTTTTGGGCTAGCATGTACTCTCTCCAGCAAATCATCATTATAGTTTGTTCAACATCCGTCGTTGCAAAATGGTGGCCATGGTGCGTAAAAGACCACCACAATACTGCTGTATTTTTCACCTACTGAGTGTCTGAATCTTATATCCAGCTGTCGCTGTTACCAATTTGACCCCTCCAACAATCTGGAGCGCACATCTGATTTTAAGCTGTGTTGAACTTTGGGCAAGTGTGCAGGCTAAGCCTATTCACCATTATAACGCTTGTTGTCGCAAAATGGTGGCCATAGTACAATCTATAAAAAAAGGAAAAAAAGTCTACCACAACAATACTGCTTCATCTATGCATTGCTACATCATCACAATGCTCTTTGTTGCAATACTGCCTTATCATCACCACAATAATGCTCTAGCTTGCTCCCACCAAGTCACTAAATAGTTGACTAAGTGTCAAGGTCACAGACTTCCTTGCTAGCTTATATCCAGAGGACAATTACACTGATGGAAGCTCTCCAAAGTTTTGCAAATATTGGGGATGCTGTAATAAACTTACTTTTCCACTCAGTCTCCAGGCTCATCTGAATCTCGAGAGTGATCACATCCACAACTAAGAGAGCTCTACTTCCTGATTAGACCAGTTCAGTAAAATGAGGCTTTAGGTGTTAACAAGTGCTAATAACCTATCACAAGCAGAGTTACAACCTGCAATCGCATAAACAGTCACCAGGCCTTTCACGTCAATAGGATGACCGAAATCTAGCCTTAAACGAACAGAAGCTGAACGACCAACTGTAATTCACGATAAAAAACAAAACCGGTTATCTGATTGAGACATCTAGCTGCAGATTCCTTACCTTGGATTTCCCGAGGCGTTACACTGGATTTGGAAGGGTTTTCTTCAAACAATAACCCTGCGCACTGGTAGGTGGCATCGAACCGGCTCTGTTTGACGTCAACATCAACCGCGCCGGAAGTGACATTCACGCCACCTCGGCGTGCTGACGTCCATTCTTTTCTTTCTGGGACAGTCCAGTGCTGGTCCGTGAAGAGGGCTACTCTCGGTCACTTTTTGACAGGATTTTTTCGACTTTTTGTCGACCTCCTTTTTAGTGTGTAGAAATCATCTTGAGGAAGCCTCAGGTTTCAAGCTGTGCGTTGCCTGTCACCGTGCCCTTTCAGTGTCAGACCGGCGTTTGTTTTGTTTTTGGTGTCTGGACCGTGACCATGACTCCAGTCATGTCCGAGTGCCAGACCAGGGTTCCAAAGGCTTTGAGGCAGCAGTCTCTAAAGCTCCTTGCTGCCCGGCAGTCGATAATGTGTCTCCTCGAAAGTCACAGTCTTAATCAAGAGGAAGGTCCGGGCACCGCACCAGGAGTCCAAAGTCCTCTTTGTCCCACTCAAAGTCAGAACATTCAGGTAAGAGGCACAAAAACACAAGAAGTCAAAGCATGTTTTGACTTCTCCTCATCCATCGGCCGAAGTGACGGAGGAGCCTCGTCGTTGAAGGGCCTCGTTCCCCAGAACCTGCGTCTGAGTGGGCTTCGCACCTCCTCACTTTTCCAAAAGCTGGAGTGTCCCTTGCTCAAATTAAAGAATTTTATGCGGCCATGTGCCTCATTTTTCAGCCGCCAGACCTCTCCGTTATGCCTTTGGGCCCCGTAGGGTGGGGGGGGGGGGGTATCCGGTTCCATGCCGTCAACTTCGGCCCGGCTCCAATGTCCTCTCCTAGATTCTGACATAGATGCAGACCAGCGCCGTTTGTGCCATTGCGATTCAGAAAAGGGGGTGCCATTGCAACCTTTCACGATACCGCCGGCGTCCGCCCCATTCTGAAACCAGATTACCCAGAGCCAGTATTGCATTGACCAACGTGGATTCCTTCACCGCGTCCTAGGTCGATTCCTGAGCCTTATTCTGAAGGGCTAGGAGTGGGAGAAGATTGAGGGGCCGCTGGAAGACCAGCCTTACATGGAAATGGACTGGTATGAGGAATTGGCTGAGGCCAGTAGACTGGACATTTTTCCATATACTGGCATGCTTTCTCCACCTACCGTGGAGGGAGCGTCTTATGCTATTGTGGTGTAAAGGGCAAATGAGATCCTTGACCTTCAGATTCCCTCAGTGGCGGTCAAAACAAAAATCTTGACCGCTGGGAGTTTCCTCCTCAGAACCCTTGCTCCCATTTAATGATTCCCTCACAGACGTCCTACCAGGAGCATGGTCCAAACCCAGCACTGGGCTTCCTGTGAACAGGATCGTTTCCCGCCGCCACCACCCTACCCCGGGCAACCCAAAGTTCTGTTAATACACAAAACAGCCTGTAGAACTTGGTATTCCAAGCCCCTACGCCCCATGGCGCTTTCACTTCTGCTCCCCTTACTGGAAATCCAAAAGGCTGAACAGTGGGGCAAGAACATCATCTCTTCTGCCAACCGTGCATTTCGGTCGGTGAACACTGCTTGCTTATTGGGCCATTATTCTGACACACTGTGGAAAACGGTTGTGCAAGTGCTGCCAAAGGCTCCGGAGTAGGCCCGTATCATCCTTTCCCAAACAGTGTCAGATTGGAGAGATGCAGCAAAGTTCACCATTAGGTGTGATTTAAACACAACTGACTCGCTGGGCAGACAGATTTAATCGAAGTGGCTATTAGATGCCATGCCTGGTTGAGAACTTCTGGATTTTCAGGGGTGTCCGGGCCTCACTCATGGACATGCCCTTTGATGGCACCCGTCTCTTCAGAGACCAGGCAGTCACAGGGCTGGAGTGCTTTAAGAACTCACGGGCTACGGCCAAGACTTGGGCCTCTCAGTGGCCACACATCTCCAGTCTGCCTTTTGCCCCTTTAATGGGAATGGAAGGGGCGAACAGCCGCTCCAGCCACCGAGCAGCTTGCAAGCCACAAGTAACACAATGATTGTGTAGCCAGTTCTTTACGACCTTTGCGGGTTGGGCGGCCAAAGGGTTTGAGGCAGACCCCTCTCACGTCCCCAACCAGATCTCACAGTAGTGACAGATGCGTCACTTCTGAGATGGGGCGGCCATCTGGGGAAAGGTGGAGATCAGAGGGCTCTGGTGGAATCCAGACTCCACGTCAACAAGCTGGCGCTCCGAGTGATCAGATTGGCATTGAAAGCCTTTCTACCCTCCATCAAAGAAAGGCTATTTCAAGTGTCCACAGGTAATACTACTGCCATGTGGTCTGCAACAAACAGGGCGGAGTGAGTCGTGAACTCTCTGTCAAGAGGCCCTGCATCTCTGGACATGGCTACAGCAAGGCTTAACACCTGGCAGGTTCCCTGAAATCCAGGGCAGACTAACTCAGCTGTTGATGGTTAGCGAATCACGAATGGTGTCTCCATCCGGAGCTGGCATGGTGGCACAAAGTCTCTTTCAGCAGTGGAGAGAACCTTGGTTAGATCTCTACGCTTCTGCAGAGAAGGCGTTTTTGCACGCTGGAGTTTCCATGGTGTCTCGCTCAGAGATGCTTTTCTTCTTGAGTGGAGCTCAGGCCTCTTGTGCTCCTTTCCGCCCAAAAAGAGCATTGTCGTTCTACCTTGACCGCACAAAAGAGTTCCAGGTGGATGGCCAATTCTTTGTGGGGTATGTTGGTGTGAAGAAAGGTTGGGCGGTGCAGAAGAAGACCATCCCAAGATGGGTTGTTCTCTGCACCAAGATATGCTACACTTTGGTGTAAAAACAGGCTACTGCACGCTTAAAAGCTCATTCCACCAGAGCTAAAGCTGGTACCTCAGCATTAACACGTGGAGTCCCAGTCCTTGACATCTGCCAGGCTGCAATGTGGCCATTCCTGCTCACGTTCACCAAACACTACTGCTTGGACAGTCTGGTGTGCAGGGACAGGCATTTCGCCCGCTCGGTTCTTTAGGACTTCTTAGTTTAGAATTAGTCCGCAGTCCTCCACCAGGGATCGTATTGCTTGGGTATGTATTCCAAGGTAAGTAATCTGCTGTTAAATAACTCTATTAGGTGGACAAGTTACTTACCTTTGGTAACTCCTTACCTGGTAGAGACATGATCTAGCTACAGATTAGTTGACCAACCCACCCACCCATCTCCCTGCACCACAGACAAGTTTCTAGGGTTAAGGTTGTTACCTTTGAGGGCCCTAGTTTTTAACCCCTTCCATGCTCATGACGGAACGGTTCCGTCATGAGCGTCGGTTGCCGATAGGCTCATTAGAACCTTCAGCACAGCGCGAAAATTCGCGCCGCGCTGAAGGGGTTAAACAATGGTGTCAGTACTTTTCATGGCTCTGCCTTTCTGGCGTGGAAAGTCTTGAACTGTAACTGACTTCAGTGTGTCAAGGTGGCACCTATGTAGGTGACACGGACCTTATTTCCGACCCGGATACTGCCACCGGTGCCACCTACCAGTGCGTAGGGGTATTGCTCAAAGAACAATCTTCTGGATCCAGTCTGACGCCTGGGAAATTCAAAGGTAAAGAATCTTCGGCTAGATTAGGTCTTTACCAGATATGGCTAATGTGAAATTGTGAAGCTGTACAATTAAAGATGCACCTATGCACATGATTGTCAACACAGAAAGCCAAATAACCTTCTAGTCCTCACTTACAATCAACACACTTACCTTAAACTAACTGCCTAACAACAATTTAACAATAAGCTCACAATGTAAATACTTGTAACTCACTAATTTACTCCTAAAAATATATACTGTGCTCGTGTAACAAACCATTTTTATCTGTTGAACATTCATACATCTGGCAATAAAATCACATTTCTAAATCAATACCACATAAACCAGGTCCACATTAACTAACCAATTCTAGCTCCACTAATGAGTGTACCAAACCAAATTCAGCTTTGCACACAGCTTAGCAGCGAAAGCACACTAGATATAATGACACAAACTTAGCCAAATGTTTACATTCTTATACTCTTACCAACAGGACTTAATGTTACTTCTCTCGAGCGCCAGTCTTTACAAGGCCTTACTATCTGCGGTCATATTTGGTTTGGCGGTTTTAAAATCTTAAATATTGCTCAGATTGCACTGATTTTCACATTCTCAGATGAGTATACTGGAATCACTTGCTACATGAATTACTAGTTTACTTGTTCACTTGCATTATGCGACCTGGATGCCTCTGGGGTTAGAAGATGTGTTCAATCTTTCTCCCCAGCCCCAGGCACATCCTTTTCATAATAGGAAAGGGGGTGTTCCATTTCTTCCCAATCTGTTCTACTTTCTACCAGTCCTCTTAGCATCTCACTTGGTACCTCCTGACATATCTTAACACAAATAATGTACTAAGGGAGTGTTTACCAACAACTGATAAATTATTCCCTGCCAAATAAACGTATACAGAGGAAATGCATTGGTCTAGGGTGACCTATCACACTGGATAGGTCACAAACAGGAGTCTCTTGATCCTAAAAAAAGGTTGTTTTTAGGACGAGAACCCTTGCCCACCCTTAGATAGCATGTCTCATTATAGGGTTACTACTCACACCCCTTCCCAGAGGTCAAGGATGTGGGCTACTACTCCCAATCAAGGAGGAGCAGTTAAGGGTGTTTTGTTTTCAGCTAAACCTTATGGGAGCTGCAAGGTGTGGGTGGTAGTGGCTGTAATGTGATGCAGAGTAATATATAAGCTTTTATGGTCCCGATGAATTTCACACACACCTCTTAGCAGGGTTGTAGATTGGCAGAAGCATGTTGAACCTACTATCACAATTGTGTTGAAGTGTATTACCCTCACTATTGTTTTATCGTAGTCCTTCCTTAGGGTAACTCAGTACATTTTGTTTAACACTCTGCCACTTTCATCCACCCTTGCAGCTCACATAGGTTTTAGCTGAAAACAGAATACCTCCTCCCTGAGTGGGAGTTGTAGCCCACACCCCTGACCTTTGGGAAGGGCAGGGTTGAGGAATCTTATGATAAAGCAAGCCTCCTAAGTGTGAAGGTTCTCGTCCTTAAAATAAAATGAAAAATTTGGATCAGTAGACCTACCTTGATGCAGTCACAGCGTGTTGGCCAGAATGCACAAGCTATTCTTTTTCTCTTAAACACACTGAATCATAGAATTTCACCCACATCGTGAGATACAGTTGCATAAAAGTACACTTATATGTGCTGCACACACACATTACAATTCACTTATAGAAAGTCATGTAAAGAATCTCAATACACAAAATATCAAATCAACAGCATATCATACACACACCAAACCAACACATGTATTACTTGAGGGGGACACACCCACCAACTCGCCGATAAGCACCATTACATTATCACACGCCACCACATTATCACACACTATCACTTGCATGTAGTGTCACTCATATACACACACACACACACACACCCTCCCCCTCCAAAGCATCCCACATGTATTACCGAACACACGTAAGCACACTCACACACTGAGTGGAGCTTGCACTGCTGCTGCTCATACTCTCCCTGCATTGTTTGTGTGAGGAAGCATGCGCTGTGTAGCACCTGTTCTGCTCGTGTCAAGGACTGTTACAAAGCTGCAACTCTTGCAATGCTTGTTAGAGGGCTTGCCTTGAAATTCCTGGGATGTACCAGTGTACAATTGTCAATGTTTCCGCTACTTTGTTTTTCATTCAAGGACGCTGCTGAATATTCGTGAAGCTTGAGTTGTTCATTCTCTTTGCAACTAGTGCATCTCGTTGCTTGGTTGGATATGTAGGATGGGCTTTAGAAAGCATAAAATTGTTAGGCACTTTAATACCCCAGGAGTTACCCACCACCCCTGTTCGTGTTGGCTTAATAATCTGGTTGTCATGAAGATCGACTGTTTTGAGCCTTTCCTGATAAGTTTTGTGTTATTATTTTCTTAAACATCTTTTACAATTGATTAACACTCTAGAAAAGCAGTGATCCTAAGTATTGCGTTGTTGTAAATAAGATGACGATTGCTAAGCTGATTGTCTATTGATTATCACCATGCTTACAGTCGATCACTCCACTCTCTTCTCTAGTCTTGCCAGACTGGCATCTTTCTACAAGTTATTACTTTTGCTTGAAAGAGAGTGTGGGGATAGTGAGTAGGTTGCATCTACAAGCAACATTGAATGCAAGGCAGTGAATATGTTTTAGGAGGTCACTGTGGTTTCACCCAATGCTAACAATCACTTGTACCTAATATTCTTGTTTTGGTAGATATGTTACTACCTTATTGTTCTCTCTATTATTTCATTGTGTAGATTTATTCACTTCTACACACCTAAACGCATACATTTAAGTTCCCCTTCTTTTGTAATTTATTAAAATAAGAAATGGGGTGCTTTAAAACTAGTACACGATAGTCTGTCTCTGTGGTGGCTCAGTAGTATAATGCATCCGTTGTACAGATCAAAGTTTAACAGATTGAACATGGGTTCGTATCCAGCAGACACTGAGGTCGATAAAATATGCAGATAAAGCACGTAAACATGTTGTCTACAGCAAACTGCTTCGGCTGCAAATGAACACTTTACAAAGTAGAGTTGTGTTTTTCTTCTCTCTCTTTGGAGTGCTTAAGATAAAGAAGAGATGCTGTTTTATAGAAGTTGCTTTTAAAAATGTACCAGCAAAACACTTTCTGTTGTCATTCTACAAGGTGATCTTGGAAATGCGATCAAATTCCCTTTGTTGGAACCCCATGGAAGCATTCATGTTTACTGCAGCAAATGAAGACTACAAGTGAGTTACTTTTAAACTTTAATTTGAGAGTAATAATGTTATTTATTGAAAAATAAAACTCGTCATGTGTTCACTGAATTTAATTCTAAATACATTTTCCATTTGTATATTGTTCTAAATCCCAGTCACAAGGATGTTCGTCATTTCATATCTCCTGACAAAACAAATAACCAGTCACCACTCTTTAGAAAGGCAAAATGTAGCAACATCCTGATCACCCCCAGTTGCCTAGTAAGGACAGTGATGAAAGTCCTATTCTCCGACCATGGATACTTTTGTTGGGCAGTGGGCATGCTTATCAACCTATAAGATGCACAAGCCATTTAAGACAGCCTTCTTGTCTCTCCCAGTAGCTACCAAGAACAGTCCCCTACAACTCCTTTAAGTAGATACCTTCACCTAACCATAATAACCTACACATTCATAAAACATACAACTGATAGCACAATCTTCTCAAGCTGAATCAGACTGTGGAATTTAATGGAAACCTCGGGCCATTTGGTTTGTCACCATCAAAGTGCCAAAAGTGCTCCTGTGGCATACCAATGGCACATTTTGATCTATGCAAAAGAAATAGCATAATCCACCATTACACAACATAGCAATCACATCACCAAATCTTCTGCACTGTAACCTGGATAGACCATTCCTCGTAAGTGCAGACCCTTGAACAGGAACAGATGTGCAGGATTACTTTGACAAATAACTCATCCCTACAATAAGTTTTTGAACCTCACCCCCTTACATTCTGTGCTACAAAAGTTTGAAGCAGTTGCATGCAAAAAATATTTACCTTCACAATTCTGCTACACTAGTTCACTTATCTACACATCCGACAGTGAGATAACGTATTTTAATAACTTCTGACTGCACTGACATAATGATATTACAACCAACAATTCACCCTGTATGTGGAAGGAAAGGCATCTATGCGACTGTGGTGTTAGTGAAATGAAATGAGATTAAAAGATAATTTGTATAGCGCGATAGCTACCCTGAGGCGTCCTAACGCTGAAGACAAATGCGTGTGGATGAACGGTAGGGACCTAGTCTGATTTGTTGAACAGCAGGGTTTTTTGCTTTTTTCGGAAAGACAGTAGTTTGGGCTCTGATCGCAAGTGGAGGGGAAGAGAGTTCCAGAGTTTGGCCGAGTTATAGGAGAACAATCGGCCCCCACATCTGTCTCTCTTGATCCTGGGTACTGTGACAAGGAAGGAGGAGGCTGATCTGAGCTGTCTATTGGGGTGGTAAGGGGTGATCAGAGAATGATTAATGGTGGCGCCCGTTTTCCAGAAGGCACGGTGAGCGATACACAGGCCCTTAAACTCAATTATTTTCCTGACTGGGAGCCAATGAAGATTCTTAAGTTCGGTTTTGACAGGGAGGCGAAGGAGGATCTGAAGGAGGGTTCGTGCTGCACAGTTCTGGGGGACATGGAGCTTGCTTAGGGTGGCCTGGTGGGCCCCTAAGTAGAAGGCATTCCCAAAGTCCAAGCATGACCGAATGAGACCCTGGATCATAATCTGCCTAGCCTTGAAGGATAGCAAGGGGAGGATTTTCCGGATGAGCCTAAGTATACCGAAGCAGGTGGCTGAAAGTTTGGCTGCTTGGTAGTTAAAATTGAAAGACTTATCCAGCCAGATGCCCAGGCCCTTGATTGTGTCCTTGGGAATGGGGGCGGGTCAAAGGCAGGAAGGCCACAGGGAGTCAATTGTAGGATTGGGGTAGTTACCAAGGCGCATCAGCTAGTTCAAGTTCAGAAATTTGTATAGCGCACTACTCACCCAGAGGGTCTCAAGGCGCTTGGGAGGCGGGTGCAATTACTTATCGAATATCCAGGTTTTTAGTTGCTTTCTGAAGGAGAGGTGGTTCTGAGTAAGGCGGAGGTGGGTGGGGAGGGAATTCCAGGTCTTGGCCGCTAAGTAGGAGAAGGATCTACCGCCCATGGTGGATCTGTGGATGCGCGGAATTGCGGCGAGGGCTTGATTGGATGATCGTAGTTGGCGGGTTGGGGTGTAGAAGGACAGTCTCGTGTTGAGGCATTCGGGTCCTAGGTCATAGAGGGCTTTGTGTGTGTGGGTGAGGAGACGGAACGTTATTCTCTTGTTGACGGGGAGCCAGTGGAGATCTTTTAGATGACCGGAAATGTGCGCTTGGCGAGGTATGTCCAGTATGAGTCTGGCTGATGCGTTGACGTTTTTTCTGTAGTTTGGCTGTGGTTCCGGCGTAAAGGGTGTTTCCGTAATCCAGCCGGCTGGTGACCAGTGCGTGAGTGACAGTCTTTCTTGTTTCAGTGGGGATCCAACGGAAGACTTTTTTGAGCATGCGTAGGATGTTGAAGCAGGATGATGAGACGGCATTGGCTTGTCTGGTCATCGAGAGGGAGGAGTCCAGGATGAAGCCCAGGTTACGTGCGTGATCCGTTGGTGTGGGTGCAGTTCCCAGGGCTGGTGGCCATCATGAGTCGTCCCAGGCGGAGGGGGATGATCCTAAGATGAGGACTTCCGTTTTGTCCGAGTTCAGTTTTAAACGCCTGTTCTTCATCCACTCGGCTACTTCTTTCATTCCTTCGTGTAGGTTGGTTTTGGCGTTGTTCGGGTCTTTGGTGAGGGAGAGGATCAGCTGGGTGTCGTCTGCATAGGAGATGATGTTGAGGTTGTGTTGGCGTGTGATGCAAGCGAGGGTGGGACTGAGTGATGATCCTTGTGGTACGCCGCAAATGACTTCGGTGGCCTCTGATTTGAAGGGGGGAAGGCGGACTCTCTGGGTTCTTCCGGCAAGGAACGATATGATCCATTCCAATGCTTTTCGTTGTATTCCGATGTTGCTAAGTCGAGTAAGATGAGGGCAACTGTTTCTCCGTTGTCCAGTAGTGTTCGAATGTCGTCTGTTGCTGCGATGAGGGCGGTTTCGGTGCTGTGTTTGGCCTGAAAGCCGTTCTGTGAGGGGTCGAGGGATTTGTTGGATTCGAGGAAGTCGGCGAGTTGACTATTGACGGCTTTCTCAATGACTTTGGCTGGGAATGGGATGAGCGAGATGGGGCGGTAGTTCTTAAGTTCGGAGGGGTCTGCTGTGGGTTTCTTCAGAAGGGCGCTGAGTTCGGCATGTTTCCAGATTTCCGGGAAGGTAGCGGAGTTGAAGGAATAGTTGATGATATCGCGGAGATGAGGTGCGATGATGGAGCCTGCTTTGTTGAAAATGTGGTGGGGACATGGGTCGGTTGGCGATCCTGAGTGGATGGAATTCATCAGGCAGATGGTGTCTTCGGTGGTGATTGGGTTCCAGGCGCAAAGGTTGTTAGCGGGCGGTGTTGGTTCAGGAATGGGTGGAGTGGACATGTCATCGGACTGGTTTTCAAAGCTGCTATGTATTTCGGCGATTTTGTTATGGTAGAATGAGGATAGTGAGTCGCAAACGTCTTGGGAGGGAGAAATGTCATTGGTGCCGGCGGTGGGGGTTAGTAAATTCTTTGACAAGGCTGAATAGTTCTTTGCTGTTTTGTGCATTGTTGTCAAGTCGATCCTTGAATGCTGATTTCTTGGTGGATCGGATTAGTTGGTGGTGTTTGCGGGTGGCATTCTTGAAGGTGGCTAGGTTCTCAGAGGTTGGGTTTTTTCTCCAGATTTTCTCAAGAGTACGACAGAGCTTCTTGGATTTCTTAAGGTCATCGTTGAACCAGGGGGCTTTTTTGCTACCTTGCTTGATTCGATGGTTTTTCAAAGGTGCAAGTTCGTCGGCGCTATGGGTGATCCATTGGGTGAGGTTAGTGGCTGCTTGGTTTGGGTCCGATGATTTGGTGGGGGGGTTTTGGTGAAGCGATGTGAAGGGTTGTTCGGTGGTTATTGTGTTCCAATTTCTTCGAGGGATGGGTTGTGGGGGGTTGTGGGTCGTCGACTTTTTGTAGTAGAAGTGAACGCAGCTGTGGTCCGTCCAATGGAGAGCTGTGGTGTGATCGAAGGAGATGTGCTTGCTGGAGATGAAGATAGGGTCGAGTGTGTGTCCGGCGTAGTGGGTGGGGGTGTCTACAAGTTGTTTGAGTCCTAGATTGGCCAGGTTATCCAGAAGGGTGGTGGTGTTGTTGTCGTTTTTCCTTTCCAGTTGGAAGTTGAGGTCTCCCAGTAGAATGTAGTTCTCGGAGGGGAGGGCATGTGGGCTGATGAAGTCAGCGATGTCTTTGCTGAATTGTGTGCGGGGTCCTGGTGGTCTGTAGATGAGGGTGCCTCTGAGTGTGGTTTTGTGGTCGGTGTGAATCTGGAAGTGGAGGTGTTCGGCGGAAGCGAGGTTATCATCAGAACTGGTCGTGATGCGGATGGTGTTCTTATGGACGATGGCGATGCCTCCTCCTGTTTGGTTGGTGCGATCTTTTCGGATGATCTTGTAGGTTTCTGGGATGGCTATGGCGATGTCGGGCGCTGATGAGGTATTCATCCATGTTTCTGTGAGGAAGGCGACGTCTGGCGATGTAGTGTCGAGTAGGTTCCAAAGTTCAATGGAGTGTCTGTGGACTGAGCGGGTGTTGATCAGGATGCACTTCAGGTGGTTAGTGTCTGAGCTCTGTTTGGAATTAGTGGATTTGGTGTGGGTCCTGGTGCAGTCGAACTGGTAGGAGTGGCAGGTGAAGGGTCCATGGGTGTGACCTGGGGCGGCTTGGTAGCAGTTAGGGAGTCGGCTGGGGTTCTGGGCTGAGAGGGTAGCAGCGTCATAGGTAAATCGGGTGGAATGGGAATTGCGGGGAACAGGGGGTCTGGCGCTGGGCGCGGTCCAGGCACGGACGGGCGTACACGGGCTTACCTTTGGCGCACCTTCGGCCCGCATGGGGGCGCGACCGCTGCGCGTGACCGCTGCGCTCGAATGCATCGGTCATATAAGGATAGTGGAGGGGAGGGGCGAGGGAGGAGCAGCTGGAATGCGGGAGCAGGGTGGAGAGCCGGGCAGGGAGGCACAAACAACAACAACAAAACAAAATGGCAGTCAGCCCAAAAGCGAAACCGGGTTGGGGCACACTGTGAAAAATACGTGATGTCAATGGCAGTGGAACCGGCACAAGGCACAAATCCAAAATACAGGCAGCACAATTCAGCAGAGCGTTGCAGCGCGCTTTGGCAGACTAGGCCCACGCTAATATGCAAATAAGTGATCGTGAAATAGGCAAGGCAGCGCAGCACAATTGAGCAGGTATTTCAAGCGTAATATGGCAATCTAGCACAGCGAGGGTAATCAGTTACTGATCAATGCAGGCAGTAGTCTGGCTGTGGGCTCGGTCTTGTCAGCTCGGTCTTGTCTCCGTTTAGTTTGAGACAGGACGATGTCATCCATGAGATCACCGCTTCTAAGCAATCCCTCAGGTTGTTGGGCCCAGTGTGAAGTTGGGTTCGAGGCATGTGGGCTGCTGAATTCATATCTGTGCATAGATCGCCGCCTAGTGTTGGGTCCGGATGATTGCACATTGTTGTCCTGGAAGAGTCTTCGAAGTATCACGAGATAGGTGGCTCCTCCCCTGGACTACAGTGCGCATGGGCATCGCCTCCATCCCCAGATTGTTTTTTTCCGCCATTGGGTTCGGATGTGTTTCGGTTCCCTCTGTCGGAATCGATAGTTGTAAAACTTTTCTAACTCGAGACCAAAAGGTCTTTAGGCTGGGCGTCGGTATCGTTTCGTTCGGGTTTTGTCTGTTCTCAGCTCCGAACTCTTGCTACCCATCCGCGTGCTCTCGGCGCGGACGGGCCTACTCGACGCTCCAGACATGGAACGGACTCCGTTCAAAAGGTGCCCGGTGTGCACCTCCAAGTATTCACACCTCGATGTGCACCCTGTGTGCAACAAATGTTTGTCACCGGACCATGATGAGGCCAGGTGTATGGCCTGCTCGAAGTTCCGGTGCAAGAAGACTCTCAAGATTCGTCGGGCCGCTAGACTCCAGGCCCAGTTATCGGCAACCTCGGCGCCCCCGCCGGACGACATCTTCGAAGAATCTGTTGAAGACGACGATGTCATGCGGGTTTCGGAATCTAGCCCCGCGTCTGAGGGGGATGCCTATGACGCGGGAGGCGAGGACTTTGACGAAGCCGGCGACGAGGTAGGGGACGACGATGGGGCAATTGCCACCCTGGGGGACAGCTCGGAGGAAGAGCGTCCCCAGACTGACTCAGGGGTCAATCCCCTTCATGCGGCCCAGGTCGAGGGATCGCCTTCGGGCCTTACCCAAGACCTCGTTACTAGTCCAGCAGCCCCGCCTCCGGGCCCGGTCACGGACATTTCTAAGGCGCCACTCCCGTTAACAAAAACGAAAGTGAAGCCATTGGGATCCACTCCTCCGGTTTCGAAACCAAAAGTGAAAGCTGCACTGGTGCAGAAGGCTCTGGAGGAGTCGTCTTCCAAAAAATTCAAAATGGCCGACCTGAAGAGCCGTGCCAAGATGGCCGACCCGAAGGCCTCGGGATCGACGCCGAAGACGAAGTCGACCGACGCTGCCGCGTCAGCGCCGAAGATGGTCGAGGTCGATGACCCGAAGAAAGCTTCGAAGAAGCGTCAAGGCGATTCCACGGCTCCGCCCGTCGGGGACAGGGTCCGTGAAGTGTCGGCTCCGAAGACATTGCCTCTCGCCGACCCGACTCCCGACTCGGGGAGATCGCTCGAGCCGGTCAAGCCCTCCACGGCCTTGACGAAGAAGGTCGCGGAGTCCCTGCAACGGATTCGGAAGGACGCTGTGGTTCCCGAACCAGGGGATGTGGTGCCGAAGCACACAACAAAGCCCACGAAGGCGCAAACGCCTATCCGCTTCACCCTGCCGCCGAAGTCGGCGCGGAAGGCTTTCGCTCCGAAGCATGGGGCAGGTGTGCCCTCGAAGCATGTGTCGACGCCCGAAGCGGCACTGGTGGTGGCGAAGCCTCGGCTCCAGCCGCTTGCAGAGGAAGAGCGTCGAGAGGTCATCATCGACGCCAATACCGGAAAACTGTCTCTCCTCAAAAGGAAAATCACCACGGAGCCGGTGTTGGAACATTTTCGTATTCCTCTCAAAAATAAGACGGATTCTGCGGGTACTTCGGCCCCGATCGAGCCTGCCTCTCCACAAGCTTTAGAACATTCGCCAACGCGTTCCAACGCAGGGGATGGTGACGATGAGGAGGTCGAGTACAACTATCCGGCGTACTCGGATCCGGAGGAGGAACATGAGCCTTGGTCTGCCGGAGGCGACCCGGACGACCCGCAATCGGGTCAGGAACCGCAGCTCTTTGCTGCAAAGACCTCACCGACGGAGGACTCGGCAGCCTTCAACGCTTTGATTGAGCGAGCTGCAGCTAACCATGAGGTCGAGCTGCACTCAGATCCTGTGGATGTGGACTTTTTGTTTGACACTTTCTCAGTGGCTGAAAAGTCAGTCAAGACATTGCCAATGCTCAAGGGGGTGCTAAAGCACGCGACTGAGGTCTTCAAAGAGCCCACCCGGGCGCGTGTCATCAATCCTCGCATTGACAAAAAATATAAGGCAGCGCCCTCGGATCCAACATACATCAAGGGACACTTGCCACTGGACTCGTTGGTGGTATCCAACGCACGCAAGAGGGCGAACTCGCAGACCACTGGTGACGCTCCTCCCCCAGACAAAGAGTCTAAAATATTTGAGGCCTCAGGGAAACGGATTGCTGCACAGGCAGCTAATATTTGGCGTATCTCAAACACGCAGGCCCTACTTGCACGCTACGATAGGGCTCATTATGACACCCTAGAAACACTGCTGCAACACTTGCCTGACCAGTACAAGGAGGCAGGGGAAATGTTAATTCAGGAAGGAAAGCTCATCACAAACGCTTCCATCAAATGTGCGCTGGACGTGGCTGACACAGCCTCCAGGGCAATCAACACTAGTGTGTTGCTGAGAAGACATGCATGGCTTAGGATATCAGGTTTCAAACCGGATATACAAACAACCATCCTGAACCAAACAGTTAATCCTGACCACCTGTTCGGCCCTGAGGTGGATGCGACACTGGAAAAAATGAAGAAAGACACAGACACTGCTAAGTCTATGGGGGCCCTCCAGTCTCAGCAGTTTCGGGGTGGTTCCTTTCGCCGCTCCAATACCAGAGGCACCTCAAGGGGTCAGGCATCGCAGTCCACACAGTATTATAAAAGTAATACCCAAACCTCATACACCAACAAGGGTAGAGGTGGCTACAGAGGCAACAACATCAAAGGCAGGGGACGTGGAAACAACAGCTCCAGGTCCACCACCGCCAACAAGCAGTGACGCCTTGTCACTGCCCCCCGACCACACAACACCGGTCGGGGGGAGACTCCAGCAGTTCCTGCCCACGGGAAATCCATCACCACGGACAGGTGGGTCAAGTCTCTTATCCAGTACGGTTACTGTCTGGAACTTACTTCCACTCCACCAAACATACCTCCAAGAAGCCGTCCTATGTCCGGCGAGCACTTGCACTTGTTGCAGCAGGAAGTTCAGGTCATGCTGCAAAAAGGGGCAATAGAGCTCGTCCCACTGCAAGAAAGGGGTACAGGAGTTTACTCTCTGTACTTTCTAATCCCCAAAAAGGACGGATCCCTATGGCCCATCCTGGACCTCAGGCCCCTCAACTGGTACATTCTCTCGGAGCATTTCCATATGCTCACGTTGCAGCAGGTACTCCCTCTGCTTCAACAGGGGGACTTCCTGGCTACGTTGGATCTAAAAGATGCATACTTTCATATCCCCCTGCATCCTTCCCACAGGAAGTATCTCAGATTCACGATTCAAGACCAGCACTACCAGTGGAGGTTCTGCCGTTCGGGGTCACCACAGCGCCAAGGGTCTTTACAAAGTGCCTGGCGACTGTGGCGGCGCATCTACGGCGCCAGAACGTCCACGTCTACCCTTACCTGGACGACTGGCTCATTCAGGCAAAAACAGAACAGCAGTGCGCCGACCACGTGTCCCGCACCATTCATCTCCTGCACGATCTGGGATTCTCTCTGAACTACCCGAAATCCCATCTCCAGCCCGCCCATGTACGACAGTATCTGGGCGCGACAATAAACACTCTGGCAGCCACTGCGCAGCCAAATTCAGTGAGAATCGCCAGTATCCAAACGCTGATCCAACGATTCAGACCTCAACACTCGCTTCCAGCGAAAGTGTGCATGCAGTTGATAGGCATGATGGCCTCCTGCATCTCCATTGTCCCGCACGCGAGACTACATATGCGTCCGCTTCAGGAGTGCCTAGCACGTCAGTGAACTCAGGCTCATGGGCAACTGACAGACCTAGTGTTGGTGAGCGGTCGGGCATACAACTCTCTGCATTGGTGGAATCCACAAAACCTTTGCAAGGGCCGACCATTCCAAGAGCCTGTGCCACAGATTATCCTGACGACGGATGCTTCTCTCCAGGGATGGGGAGCGCATGTACTCCACTACACAGTGCAGGGACTATGGACACTACAGCAAAGGAAGATGCACATCAATGTGTTGGAACTGATGGCAATCTTCACGGCCTTGAAGGCGTTCAAAGTACATCTGTGCAACAAGGTCGTGTTGATCCGGACGGACAACATGACAGCCATGTACTACATTCAGAAGCAGGGAGGCACACACTCTCCGCAGCTGTCTCATCTGGCTCAGAGCATGTGGAAGTGGGCCATTCAGAGGAACATCTTCCTCATGGCAGAGCATCTCCCGGGCAAGGACAACCAGATGGCGGACCTGCTCAGCAGGCACAGCCATCAAATGCACGAGTGGGAGATACATCCATCAGTACTCCAACCGTACTTCCAAAGGTGGGGTCATCCAGAGATAGACCTGTTCGCCACAAAGGAGAACGCAAAATGCCAAAGCTTCGCCGCCAGGTTCCCACACCCGCAATCACAGGGCAATGCGATGTGGATGAACTGGTCAGGCAGATTTGCGTACGCTTTTCCCCCAGCACCTCTGATACCGCTGGTGGCACGCAAGCTCAGGCAGCACTCGATGACTCTCATCCTGGTTGCTCCAACGTGGGCTCGCCAACCGTGGTACACCACGTTTCTGGAACTCTCCGTGGTACCGCATCAAAGGCTTCATCTCACTCCCAGCCTTCTGACGCAGAGCCATGGCGACATTCAGCACCCAGATCCGCAACAGCTCAACCTGGCGATCTGGCTCCTGAAGTCCTAGAGTTTGGCTACCTCAATCTTCCTCCCGATTGCATGAACATCATTCGGGAGGCAAGGAAGCCCACTACTAGAGCTTGTTATGCGGCTAAATGGAAGAGGTTTGTCATTTACTGTGTTAACCACGATATTGACCCGCTAGATGCTTCCATTCAAAACATCATTTGTTACCTGTTCCACCTGTATCAATGCAATTTGGCATACTCTTCCATCCGCATTCACCTGTCTGCTATGGCAGAATACCTCCAGAATAGGCAACACCTGTCACTTTTTAAGGTCCCTGCTATCAAGGCTTTTCTGGAAGGACTCAAGAGAGTCATTCCACCAAGGACCCCACCAGCTCCAGAATGGAACCTCAATGTGGTTCTTACAAGACTGATGGGTCCTCCCTTCGAGCCACTGCACTCTTGTGAGCTTCAGTTTCTGACTTGGAAGGTTGCTTTCTTAGTAGCAATTACATCGCTACGGAGGGTTAGCGAGTTGCAGGCGCTCACCATCCAAGAACCTTTCTTCCAAGTACATGCTAACAGGGTTGTGCTCCGCACTAACCCTAAATTCTTACCCAAGGTTGTATCTCAATTCCATATGAACCAGACAATTGAGTTGCCGGTGTTTTTCCAAAACCCAGAGACGCTGGCGGAGCGGATGCTCCACACCCTTGACGTTAAAAGAGCCTTGATGTACTACGTGGACAGGACAAAAGATTTTCGCAAAACCAAGCAGCTTTTCGTTGCTTTTGCCACACACCACAAGGGAAACGCTATCTCCAAAGCTGGGATCGCTAGGTGGATCGTGAAATGCATTCAAATCTGTTACGCTAAAGCTAAACGCACTCTCACTATCCCACCAAGAGCCCACTCCACCAGGAAGTTGGGGGCCTCTATGGCTTTCCTAGGTAACATTCCCTTAGAAGATATTTGTAGAGCAGCCACATGGTCTACCACACATACTTTCACTAAGCATTACTGTGTAGACGTGCACTCCAAACAGCAGGCAGCTGTTGGTCAGGCTGTTCTCAAAACACTTTTTCAGACTGCTGCAGCTGGCACGGGCGGCCGCCGCTAATGGAGGGACTGCTATGTATTCTATGTACAGATATGAATTCAGCAGCCCACATGCCTCGAACTGCAAATGCTACTTACCAGTATGCATCTGTTCTTGGCATGTAGGGCTGCTGACATTCATATCGCCCACCCTCCTCCCCGGCGCCTGTAGCAGCTGCAGTATTCATATATATATATGCTCATAGCATGGTCATCACTCACATACTTCACTCCATCTCTGCCAATGGCTAAAAACAATCTGGGGATGGAGGCGATGCCCATGCGCACTGTAGTCCAGGGGAGGAGCCACCTATCTCGTGATACTTCTAAGACTCTTCCAGGACAACAATGTGCAATCATCCGGACCCAACACTAGGCGGCGATCTATGCACAGATATGAATGTCAGCAGCCCTACATGCCAAGAACAGATGCATACTGGTAAGTAGCATTTGCATTTAGGGCCACCACTAGCTGAGTATCGTCCGCATAGGTGATGATTTTTATCCCGAAGGGGCAGGCAATCTCAGCTAGGGGGCTCATGTAAATATTGAAGAGCGTAGGGCTCAGAGAAGATCCCTGCGGCACACCGCAGCCAAGAGGTTGCTGGGGGAGTTGATTTCGCCCTCAAAGACTTGGAAGGAGCGATCAGACAAAGATTCAAACCAAGTGATTGCTTTCGTTGAGACTCCTAGATTGGTAAGTATGCGCAGTAAGATGTTATGATTTACAGTGTCGAAGGCGGCACTTAGGTCAAGGAGGATAATAGCCTTAGTCAGTATGATGATGCAACTGTAACAAATTGGTTATGACGAATGCCTATTTAAGGCACATTTCCCCTTGTAATCAGCTAGGAGGGATACCTCCATGCCACTTTTCCCCTCCCAATCAAATCACCTCTCTGTGTACTTCTCTTCAGCTCTTTGTCTTTTGGCGTTTTTGGTCCTGTTTTTCTTCAACCAACACTGCTGTTTTTCTGCTTCTAGTATTTCACACCAGTGCTATAGTGTTATTTTCCATGTGTAAAACCAGCCCCCTTACTATTTCTACTCTGTGAATAAGCATGAAGGCAAAATGCCCATTTGCACTGGGCAGCATTACTGTACACAGAGACCAGCCAGTTCGAATTGTCAAGCCACGCCCCCCTCTAAGTAGAAACGCAAGCAATTCCAGATCAGTTGCAGCCTATCTGGCCCTCATCACTCTCAACACCATCGAGATGAGCAGATCTAGAGTGTCGCTGGTGTTGAGAGTGCTCTAACAGGAGCTGCTTTCCACCTAAACTTGAGAACTACCCAGAGTTCTCCTTCTTTTTTGCATAATGTATGCTTCACTCTATGCCTGAAAGGGTTTTGTTTTGGCTTATACTGGGTGAGCCCTTGTGCCTGGACAAAGCTATACCTCTCTGAAAGCTCTAATTAGAGCGAAACACTGTGTCAGGGGTTGCTTTTACATATTTCAGGTTGGCTTGAGTTGGCATTTTACCAATTCAAAGCTGTAATACTGTGCCTGGAGGAATAAATGGCTTTTGTCATTTCACAGCTCGGCAAGGACAGCACTGGCTAGTCCTATGCTGAAAGACTTTACTGTAGAAATGGCAAAAGACTTTGTCCTTTTCTATCTCGGCGTGCAATGCACTTTGCTAATCCTATGCTTAAAGACTTTGATAGAAAAACAGACATTTGAGGTGAGCAGATCTAGTGTCGCTGGTGTTGAGAGTACTCTAACAGGAGCTGCTTTCCACCTAAACTTGAAAACTACCCAGAGTTCTCTCCTTCTTTTTTGCATAATTTATGCGTCACTCTATGCCTGAAAGGGTTTTCTTTTGATATATAAATATAGATATACATATATAGATAGATATAGTAAGACACTCACTGCCCCGAGTCACAGCATCAAATTCCCCTGATTCAAGCAGCAAGCGGCACAACTCCGGAATTGTAAAAGTTGTTTTTATTTCATATTTTTGTTGTTTTTAAACGAACAAGTGTATCGTGCAGTAAGGACATAGCCTATGCATTTCATCCAGAACCTTCTACCAGGCCTTAGAGTTGTGCAGCTAGAGTTTCTATTTAAAGGGGCATCGCCCTGGTACCACCAACCAATTAAAATCAACTTTTGTTGGTCAGGAACTAGACCGATGATCACCGTCTTACAGAGGCATATGACTGCCCCCATTTTGGCCACATTCAGAGTTACATTCAGAGTTACATAGTTAAAGAGCAGTAGTTTCCCTACACATTATTTAACCAAGTGCAACATATATATGTATCTTAGAACATTTAACATGGTATACTTATAATTTTGTGCATGATTTTTTTGGCCTGGTAAAGTACTTCGAGCCACATTCACAGTACCATTTAAATTTCCAATAAATATATCACGTACAAAGTCACAAGAGTTTCCTATCCATTTCAACATAGTTGGGAATAAAAACAAACTCTCTACTCATTATATGCAATGCAAATCATGTATGCATATCGGGGGGGAAAGGAGCATGATATAATTGTGCTTCTTTTGACCCGGTAAAATACCGAACGTCACATACACAATAACATCTTCGTTTCCACTAGTCATGTCACATCCAGTAAGATTTTAAAGGCCTCCATATGATTCACATGACGTCATTTACCAATACTTACAGATCTAAATCAGTAATTTTCAATTTAACATAACAATTGAACAAAGAAATAGTTTCTTTCTATTCACAGATTGTCAACAGCATATCAAAAGTGCTCAATGTGCTTTCTAGTGTGCTATGTTAACTGGCTTAATCAGTTCAGGGTATTTAATCCATAACCGCAGTATTGCAAATGTTACAACATCTCAACATTCACTTGTACATGGGCTTGACAGCCCTACATTGAAAAGGAATGTTGTCAGTATATGCCTCCATTCATAAACCTTAATATATAGTCATTTCAATATCTTTGCACATAACCTGAAAGTCATTGTTCTCCCCTAAATATAAGCCAGCGTTCTCACAAAAATGAATATACCTTAAATGAACTCCATCTAAGGAAAAAAAGGAGATGATATTAGAAAATACATGTTTTATAATATGTATTATATATTATATAATTTAGGGGTGGGTAGGGGTATAGAGTGCTGCAGGTAATTTTAGGATTTAAAGGTAGGGGGGTATAGAGTGGTAAGGGTATTTTTTTAGGGTTACTGGGAGGGAAGGCATATAGGGTGCTAAGAGCAAATTTAGTTTTATGGAGTGGGTAGGGGTATCGAGTGGTAAGGGTAATTTTAGGGTTTAGGGGTGGTTTACAACAATGTTGCTACAGCCATATTAGGACTCTGTCCTAAATAAATAAACTGTAGGGTGCAGGGTAGAATATCCTGACCCTGTAGGCATCAGAGGGTCCTCTATTTTTTTTCAATATATTTTGCCACAGATTCGTGGTGGATTTGCAAATCTGCAACAAAAAGTAAGGTGGGCGATCATCGGGGGTTGTCAGCATAGACTCCCAAGCCTCTAAAAGGCCCCATCTGCCAGTGCCAATATTTTAATGAGTGGGGCACACAATCCCCATCCCGACCTAAAAGCCACCGGGGACCAAATTCCCTGGGGCTGAAATTGACAAATAAGGGGAGCCAACCATGGTAATTATAACTTGCTGTCTCACCATGCATTGCTAATACCCCCCATATTACATCATTAATTATATCACAGCAACTTTTCCAATGAAATTATTGATAAAGAAACTGTGGGGAGGGGGACCTTCCCTCAAGTAATATATCTGCCCACCTCCAGGGCCCTGGCCCACCCCTGGGTTTTTAATAAAACAACCATGGGACTCTGTGCTTGTTTTTTTTGTTTGTTTTGTTTTCATTTTGTTGAGGATTCACAGTTCTTCCATGAATTAGCAGCAAAATGTAAATAAAAAACACAACAAAAAAAAAACATTTGACCACCAGGCCTAGGCGGTCAGGGTATCCCTTCCCTGCCCCCTTATGTCTTTTTCATAGTCCTGAGTCCTAAGATGGCTGCCACTACTACCTGGTTGAGATGGTGGCAGCCAATCATATCTCAGGATGGGATCTGTCAGCTCCATGGATCATATACGGCTTGATATATACAGATTTTTTTAACCTTAATTTCTCGAACTACTGAAAGGATGTACACCAAGATAAAAAAAGACAATCTTTGTAGCCCAAGATCTAGCTTTCTGCCAAATTTGATGTAAATACATTCAACGGTTTGGGCTGTAGCTGTGTCTAAAGTTCCTATGGCAAAACAAATGAGGAAAATATGTTTTGGGACCCCCCCTTTTTCTCTACCCCAAGTTGATGGATCACCCTGAAACTTTCAATGCACAGACTAGTAAAAAGGTAGCGCTCTTTTGGAATGTTTTGTGGAGATTCGTCAAACGGTGCCAATGATATTAGCAGCACAAAAAAGGCATTTTCTATTAAAACACGATCCTAACTATAAATAAGTGGCGACCGCCGCCAGGAGAGCTGTATATAAATATCTAAAAATATATATAAATATAATATATTTATAAGGTCACAGGCAGATGTCTGTGACAAACCCCTGTCTGATTCATGTTTAGTGCTTGGGCCTGTCATGACTCCCAAGACCTATGAGGACTGTCATGTCTTCCACAGCAGTGTGTGAGCCCTGCCTGAAGCTCCTGCTCGCCTGACGCCGGTCGACTCCTTAACACTTCAGTTCTTTCTTGCATAGACTGTCCCGGACCCGTTCACAGAGCTGTTTCAGTTGCTCATCATTTCGCTCCAAGTTGGCTTGTAAGTCCCACTAGAAATCAGAGCCCAAGAAATCAAAGTGTTCCTCGCCTTGCTAAGTCATCGGATGAGTCACGTAAACAACATTTTCACTCTAGGCCCCTCTTTCATGCATAAGCCGCAAAGCCTGCCTCTGGGCCTGCTCCATGCCACCCTGAGTTTTCCAGAGCCCCGCCAACTACATGTATTTTATGAGGCC
Source organism: Lissotriton vulgaris (assembly GCF_964263255.1). Lineage (NCBI taxonomy): Eukaryota > Metazoa > Chordata > Amphibia > Caudata > Salamandridae > Lissotriton > Lissotriton vulgaris. Next base: position 1,769,679,826 of record NC_141691.1, read on the forward strand.
ATGCACCTTATTTCTGGGGTTGGGGGTATGACCCCTCTGGAGTGCCTCTGGGCCCCATTGGTTTGAAGGGTGTGCCCACTGGATTTCTGCTGGCTGGTTCGTCCTTTGCACTAGTAAGACCCCCTGGAGCCGGTGCTGGATCTGGTCCTGCTTCAGTCGCAAGGCCAAAATCTTCTCTGAAGCCAGTTCCAATGATGTAGTTCCAGGTGCTGCTTGACCCCATCACCATACCCGACTCCGATACGGAGCTGGATCAGAGTCGCCTGACGTCAACTCTGACTGGAACTTAACCCTCTGAGTCAGAGCCCAGGCCTTCTTTTTTCGACAAGCCCTGTGAGTAGTATGATTGTGGAGGATCTGAGGATCCTTATGGTTACTAGAACTCCTTAGCCCATGGACAACTGGAATGAGGAACTGGTGGAGGCCAGTGGTTAACACACCATCCAAGACACTGGTCTAGTCTCTCCTCCTAGCATGGATACTGGGGAAAGAGCTTCTTTTGCTATGGTGGTGAGGAGGGTTGCTGCGGTCCTGGACCTTACTTTACCTTCAGTAGCAATCAAGATATGTCTTGACCGAGGTGCTTCAGCCGGAGTCACCCCTACAGAACCGTTCATTCCCTTTAATAAAGCCCTCACAGAGTCTTGAGTCATGGGCGAAGCCCTGCACAGGACAATTGCCTCATCCGAGCGTTCCACTCCTGGGGACCCAGCTTTCCTTTTACAGCACACCATCCTGAGAGTCTGGTTGTCCAGGCCTCCACCTTTAAAGTTAACTATGGCACAGTCACTACCACCCCACCGGATAGGTGATCCAAGAGGCTGGATACCTTTGGCAAGCGGATGATATCTTCTGGCAGCCTTGTGCTGCAGTTGGTGATCAATGCATGCCTCTTAGGCCGATGCACCCACACATTTTGGTATTCAGTTGCGCAAGTGCTGCCCATGGTCTCAGAGGAGGCCTGAGCCATACTAACTAAGACTATTGCAGATGACAAAGACTCTGCCATTCGATGTGGTCTGGATAAGACTGACTCGCTAGGCAGAGCAATTGGGTCATCATTGGCACTCAGACTTCAGTCCTGACTAAGATCGGCTGGAAGAGATTCCAGTTCTGGAAATGGTGGCGGTTATTCTGAGGGCGTTCTGACAATACAAATTCTAAAAGGATGATTGATTATATTATTTGGAAGGACATTGGGAGATATGCTCGTTCGAGGCATGTGGGCTGCTGAATTAATATCTGTGCATAGATCGCCGCCTAGTGTTGGGTCCGGATGATCGCACATTGTTGTCCTGGAAGAGTCTTCGAAGTATCATGAGATAGGTGGCTCCTCCCCTGGACTACAGTGCGCATGGGCATCGACTCCATCCTCAGATTGTTTTTTTCCGCCATTGGGTTCCAATGTATATTGGTTCACTCTAGTCGGAATCGATATAAAACTTTCTTAAGGCCAAGAGGCCTTTAGCTTTTCGTCGGTATAGTCTTGCGTTCGGTGCCCGATTCTTCCAGCTCAGTTTCGAGCCGGATTCCAGAGAGCCGCGTGCTTTCGACGCTGAAGGCCCAGTCGACGCCAAAGACCTTATCGACGGACCATCATGGAACTGAGTCCGTTCAAGAGATGTCCCGTGTGCAACTCCAAGTATACCCACATCGATGTCCACCCGGTGTGCAACAAGTGTCTGTCGCCGGATCATGATGAAGCCAGCTGCATGGCTTGTTCCCGATTTCGATCCAAGAAGACTCTTATGCATTGTCGCGCTGCGCGCACGGAGGCCCAGCAGACTGCACCGGCGCCTGTGAACATATTCGATGCCGGGGATGATGAGGGAGCTGACCGGGAAGTTAGTGAGAGCCTGTCGAATCCCGCGTCGGAGGTCGACTACAACTGCGACGCGGACGGTGAAATGCTCGAAGCGGAAGAAGTCGTCGACGAGGTAGGAGACGACGATGGGGCCTTTGGGTCCATGAAAGATAGCTCGAGCGAAGAGCTAACTCAAACTGACATTGGGGCCGAAACGCTTCAAAAGGCTCAGGTCAAGGGATCGCAACTAGGCCTTACCCAAGATCTTCCAGTGGATTCTACGGCCCCGCCTTCGGGCTCGGCTACGGACATTGCTATTGAGCCGCAACCTGCGAAAGCGAAACCGAAAGTGAAGACACCGGTCTCGACGCAAGTGAAAGCACTGGTGCCCCCCTCGAAACCAAAAGTGCGTATTGCTTTGGTCGGCTCAAAGCCCTCGTACCTGTCGGCACCGACAAAGCAAAAGGGCGTTATCGACCCGAAGAAACAGCTCAAGGGCGTCGAGACGAAGTCTGGCACGCCGAAGACAAAGGTCAAGGCAGTCGAGCCGAGCAAATCGTCGCCGAACACGGTCGACACCGACAAAGGGCTCGGTGATCCGAAGGTTCTCGAGACTCCACGTCGACAAGACAAGGCCAAGAGCGGCCGGACCCACGAGTCCACGTCTAGTGGTGCCTCGAAGGATTCCGTCGACTCGACGCAGCCATCCGCCGCTTTCTCCAAGCAAGTGGCAGACTCCCTGAAGCGAATCAAGGACAAGGCCTCAAGTGTCGGGCCAAAAGATCCTCCACCTTCGAAGCCTGTCGATAAACCTCAGAAAGCGTCGACGCCAATTCACTTCACTTTGCCGCCGAAAGTGGCGCCAAAGGCTTTCGCCCCTAGGATGGTCACCAAAGTGCCCGAGAAGGTGTCCTCGGTGCCGAAGTCGACAACGGTGGTCCCGGCCTTAAAGCATGGACAATCTTCGTTGGAAGAACAACAAGAACATTTTATCGATGCCGAAACAGGCAGGCTTTCCCTTCATAAGCGGAAAATTGCCCCGGAACAGCCAATGGAGTCCTATAAAATTCCACTGAAAAGGAAGAAGGATTCCACTTCGACCCCTGTTCTTTTGGAACCAATTTCTCCACATGGCCATGATGTCTCACCCACTTATTCTGATGTGGACACTGGGGCAGGTGATGATGATGAGTACAGCTATCCTGTCTACACTGAGCCAGATGATACCAATGAACCCTGGGCCGCTGCTGCTGACCCAGGTGATTCTCACTCTACCCCAGACACTCAAATGTATGCTGTAAAAACGTTGCCTACCGAGGATTCAGCTGCGTTTAATGCCCTCATTGAAAGGGCAGCTAAAAATCATGACGTCCAGCTCCATGCTGACCCCATTGAAGTAGACTTTCTTTTTGACACCTTTTCCGTCTCAGAGAGGACTGTCAAGACTCTGCCTATGTTGAAGGGCGTCTTGAAGCATGCTGGGGAGATCTTTAAAGAGCCTACGAGAGCCAGGGTGATAAACCCTAGAATTGAGAAGAAGTATAAACCGGCACCTGGTGACCCTACTTACATCAAGGGACAGTTGCCTTTGGACTCTCTTGTTGTTTCTAATGCCCGGAAGAGGGCTAATTCACAAACAACGGGTGATGCTCCTCCCCCAGATAAGGAATCTAAGGTGTTTGAGGCATCAGGGAAAAGGGTGGCACCTCAAGCGGCCAATATCTGGCGCATTTCAAGGTATGACAGGGCACATTACGACACACTGGAGACCCTTTTACAGCACCTGCCAGACGAATACAAAGAGGCAGCTGAGATGCTCATCCAAGAGGGGAAGCTGATATCAAATGCTTCTATTAAATGTGCACTGGACGCGGCTGACACCGCGGCCAGAGCTATCAACACTAGTGTCATGCTGAGACGACATGCCTGGCTCAGAATCTCGGATTCAAGCCGGAGATACAGACCACCATTCTCAATCAGACAGTAAACCCTGATCATCTATTTGGCCCCGAGGTGGACACCACCTTGGAGAAAATCAAAAAGGACACTGAAACTGCTAAGTTCATGGGGGCTCTGCAGTCCCAGCAGTTCAGGGGTGGTTCTTTTCGTCGCTCAAGCACTAGAGGTGTTTCCAGAGGCCAGCTCTCCCAAACCACACAGTACTATAAAGGCAACACGCAGACCACGTACACCAAACAGAGTCGAGGTGGATATCGTGGAAACAGCGCCAAAGGCAGAGGTCGTGGAAACAACTCCTCCAGATCCTCTGCCACTTACAAACAGTGACACCTTGTCACTGCCCCCCGACCACGCAACACCTGTCGGGGGAGACTTCAACAGTTCCTGCCAGTCTGGAAGCCCATCACCACAGACAGGTGGGTCACACAGCTTATACAGTACGGTTATTTTCTGGAGTTAACATCCACTCCACCCAACATACCCCCAAGACACCGTCCTATGTCCGCCGAGCATTTGCACTTATTGCAGCAGGAGGTCCTCGTCATGCTGCAAAAAGGGGCAATCGAGCTCGTGCCTGTGCAAGAAAGAGGCACAGGAGTTTACTCACTGTACTTCTTAATACCAAAAAAGGACGGGTCCCTCAGACCCATACTGGACCTCAGACCCCTCAATCAGTACATCCTATCGGAGCACTTTCACATGCTGACCCTGCAGCAAGTCCTACCGTTGCTCAATCAGGGGGATTTTCTCGCAACTTTAGATCTGAAGGATGCGTATTTTCATATTCCGCTACACCCGTCACACAAAAAATACCTCCGGTTCACCATCCACAACCAACATTACCAGTTCAAGGTTCTGCCTTTTGGGGTCACCACGGCACCCAGGGTGTTTACGAAGTGCCTGGCGACGGTGGCAGCACACCTAAGGAGACAAAACATTCACGTCTACCCTTATCTGGACGACTGGCTCATCCAGGCAAAGTCGGCCCAGCAGTGTGCCGCCCACATGTCCCACACTATTCACCTTCTTCACGATCGGGGATTCTCACTGAATTACCCAAAGTCCCACCTGCAACCCGCCCACATACGGCAGTATCTGGGTGCGACAATAAACACTCTGGCACCCACAGCACAGCCAAATTCAGTGAGGGTCAGCAGCATTCAATCGCTGATACAAAAATTCAGACCTCAACACTCGCTTCATGCACAAGTGTTCATGCAGTTGATAGGCATGATGGCCTCCTGCATCTCCATAGTCCTGCACGCGAGACTACATATGCGTCCGCTTCAGGGGTGCTTAGCACGTCAGTGGACTCAGGCTCATGGGCAGTTGAAGGACCTAGTGTTGGTGAGCGGTCAGGCATACAACTCTCTGCATTGGTGGAATCCACGAAACCTTTGCAAGGGACGACTGTTCCAAGAGCCTGTGCCACAGATCATCCTGACGACGGACGCTTCTCTCCAGGGATGGGGCGCTCATGTACTCCACGACACTGTGCAGGAACTATGGACACCACAGCAAAGGAAGATGCACATCAATGTTCTAGAACTAATGGCGATCTTCCTGGCACTGAAAGCCTTCAAAGTACATCTGTGCAACAAGGTCGTGTTAATCCGGACGGACATTATGACGGCCATGTACTACATTCAGAAGCAGGGAGGAACACACTCTTAACAGTTGTCTCATCTGGCTCAGAGCATGTGGAAGTGGGCCATTCAGAGAAACATCTTCCTCATGGCAGATCACCTCCCAGGCAAGGACAATCAGATGGCGGACCTGCTCAGCAGGTACAGCCACCAAATGCACGAGTGGAAGATACATCCATCAGTACTCCACCCGTACTTCCAAAGGTGGGGTCATCCAGAGATAGACCTGTTCGCCACAAAGGAGAACGCAAAATGCCGAAGCTTTGCCGCCAGGTTTCCACACCCACAGTCGCAAGGCAATGCGATATGGATGAACTGGTCAGGCAAATTTGCGTACGCTTTTAATCCCAGCACCTCTAATACCGCTGGTGGAACCTCAATGTGGTCCTCACCAGACTGATGGGTCTCCCTTTTGAACTACTGCATTCCTGCGAGATTCGATTCTTGACATGGAAAGTGGCTTTCCTTATAGCGATTACGTCGCTACAACGAGTTAGTGAACTCCAGGCACTAACTATCCAAGAGCCATTTATTCAAATTCAATCTAACAGGGTGGTGCTTCGCACTAACCCTAAATTCCTTCCTAAGGTAGTGTCTCAGTTCCATATCAACCAGACTATAGAACTACCTGTGTTCTTCCAAAATCCAGAGTCACTTGCGGAGAGAATGCTCCACACACTTGACGTCAAAAGGGCCCTAATGTACTACATTGATAGGACCAAAGATTTTAGGAAGACTAAACAACTATTTGTTGCCTTTGCACCACAACACAAAGGTAACCCCATTTCCAAGGCTGGTATAGCCAGGTGGATTGTTAAATGTTTTCAGATCTGCTATCAGAAAGCCAAGCGCACTCTCACCATTCCACCACGGGCCCACTCCACCCGAAAGTTGGGGGCCTCCATGGCTTTCCTTGGAAATATTCCTTTGGAAGACATATGTAGAGCAGCCACATGGTCTACCACACACACATTTACAAAACATTACTGTGTTGATGTGCACTCCAAACAGCAGGCAGCTGTAGGGCAGGCTGTTCTAAAAACACTTTTCCAAACTGCTGCAGCTGGCACGGGCGGCCGCCGTTAATGGAGGGACTACTATGTATTCTATGCACAGATATGAATTCAGCATCCCACATGCCTCGAACCGAATATGCTACTTACCAGTATGCATCTGTTCTTGGCATGTAGGGCTGCTGACATTCATATCGCCCGCCCTCCTCCCCGGCGCCTGTAGCGGCTGCAGCACTCACACATACTTCTGGCATGGTCATCATTCACTTAGTTTCATTCCATCTTGGCCACAATGGCTAAAAACAATCTGAGGATGGAGTCGATGCCCATGCGCACTGTAGTCCAGGGGGGGAGCCACCTATCTCGTAATACTTCGAAGACTCTTCCAGGACAACAATGTGCAATCATCCGGACCCAACACTAGGCGGCGATCTATGCACAGATATGAATGTCAGCAGCCCTACATGCCAAGGACAGATGCATACTGGTATGTAGCATATTCGTTTTTGGTGCCACACAAATGAAATTACAAAAGAAAAAAATATATTTTTAGATCCCTGACTATGTCTGAATAGACGAAACGCGTTGGCTGGGCCAACTAATTCATGTCCTTTATAAATGCTAATAAATCAAGAATTTGCAATTGAACCATGTGACTCCATGGGTTTTAATTGTTGCCCTTGGTGAGAAGGGATTGATCATAAGACACTGTTTGAAAGATAGAACTTTGTAAAATTTCATATCAATAGGAATGCTATATGATTGTGACATGATGCGCTCCTGGTTCATTTGTGTATGCAAAATCCACATTGGTGTGCTTGAAGGACAGCTGAGACCACTGCCTGGTTGCTTGGTCTCTCCATGGCCTCACGTCAACCCCATTCTGCCTTTTGTCCCTTCTGTGACTGCGGTAGGGGCCACCAGCCAAGTCCATTCACTCCAAGGCCCACATGCTCCCCAGTTCTTTTGTGGCCATGGATGCAGAACTCACAAGCCTCATAGGACACATCCCTGTTCTGCCTGCCCACAAGTATTACTTGCCACTCAAGTGGGCCACAAACATTTTCAGTTTGCTGCGAACCGTATTGGCTGAACCAGTGCCCCGTAGCTGTTCACCAAAGTGGTAGCGGTGGTTACAGCACATCGGCGGAGGTCAAGGGTTTTAGTCTTCTCCTACCTCAACGACTGGCTGACGAAGGTCGGTTTGCCCTAGGCAGTAGTCTTCCCACCTCCAGACCACTGCTGACCTCCTGCATTCTCTGGTGTTCAGTATCAACATGCTGAAGTCACACCTGACTCCCTCTCATACGTTCCCTTTCTTCCAAACCATTCCAGACAGAGTGCAGTTTCGGGCCCATCCTCAGGAGTGGTGGGTCCAGGATATTCAGGCTATGATTCAAATGTTTCAGCCTCTATCCTGAAATTTGGTGAGACTGACTGAAACTGCTGGGCCTTATGATCGCCTGAATCCTGGTAGTAACACGTGTGCTTTGCTGTTCCATTAGGTGCAGCATCAGGGGAATCTCTCCACCTGAACCAGATATCAGAGGGAGTTGCAGTGGTGGCTGATGAACCGAGATTGGATCAGTGATACACCCCTCTCCCTTTCCCACCCAGAGCTGACTGTACTGACAGATGTGCCACTCCTGGGTTGGAGCAGTTATCTGGGCGACGTGGAGATGAGAGGACGCTGGCGGAGTCTCGGCTCAACATCACCAAGGGAAGGCTGTTAACGGTAACACCAGTGTCACAGGGTATTGCAATAAACAGGGCAGGATGGCGTTGTGTACCCTCCGTCAAAAGGCCCTGCGTCTCTGGACAAGATTTGAACGAAAGGAAATATTTTTGGTGGCTCAACATCTGTCGGGTTCTCTGAATGCCGGGGTGGACTTACTCAGCCGCCGAGGCCTAGCCGATAACTAATGGCATCTCTATTCAAAGGTGGTGGAAGAACCTTGGTTAGATCTATTCACTACTACCAAGAACACGTAATATCAGCACTTCTATTCGCTGGAGTTCCAAAGGTGACTCTTTGTGTGAGACACTTCATCTCGAGCAGACCTTAGGCCTCCTGTCCGTCTTTCCACTGATACCACTCTTGCCCAGAGTTCTCAGGAAGATCAGAACCGTCCAAGCAAAGTAATTCTTGTGGCACCAGATTGGGCACAGCGAGTATGGTAACCCGAATTTCTGTGCCTAAGCATCGGTCCCCTGATCAGGCTGCCCCTTCAGGGGGATTTACTGTTACTGCAACAGGGCAGGGTCCTGCACCCGAACCTCTGCATACCCTGCCTTCATCATGGCGATTGAGTGGTAACAGTTGACACTTGACACTTTTTGTTCTCCGCACAGTCGTCTGTGAGGTCATTCTGGCAGCCAGGTATCCCTCTACCAAAACAGTATATGCCTAGTGCTGGGACAAATTTGTGGCTTGGTGTACCTCCAAAAATGTTGATCCTCTTTCTGCACCTTTAAGGTGTTGTTCTCTCATTTGCCCGGGAAGGTTTTGCTTTGGGCACAGTAAAAGGGTATATTTTGGCCATATTGGCGTTCTTGTGGTTGCCGGATCAGCCCTCCCTGTTTAAGTCACCTCTTTCGACTCATTTTCTAAAAGGATTACAAAATCTGTTTCCTTTTATACCCTCCATGCCCAGTGGGACTTGAACCTAGTTTGACCTTCCTGATCTGCTCGGCCTTTGAGCCCTTGCACAATTGCTCTTTACGACTTTTGACCATTAAAACCGCCTGTTTGAGACGTGTGCTGTAGATACACATGCTTTGCATAAGTCCACCATCTAGTGTTGGGCATGGATGATTACAAGTTGTTTTTGTTTCCAAAAAGTTTTACGAGCCACAAGGCTGTGTAACTCCTCCTCTTGGGAATACTACGCATGGTCATTAATGCCATCTTCAGATTGTTTGTTTTTTCGTCTACGGGTTTGGATGTAGTATCTTGCGCTCCGGTGCGGGTCTCTTTTGGTCCCCCTTTGGCCTGTTGTATATCTCAGCTGTATTGTCTTGATCGGTATAGTTTACATCTCATATTAGACTTAATAGCAGGTTTTCAACACCTCGCTTTGGCCTATGGGCCATACCCAGTCGGGCAACACTTCTCCAATTTGAACGAGATCGAGAATGACCTGATATGGAACGTACTCTGTCCGTAGTGCCACTCCAAATACCCTCACACGGACCAACATCCCATTTGCAACTTATGTCTCTCGCCCGACCATCAAGAGGTCACCTGTGAGGCCTGTAGGTCTTTTCAGTTCAAAAAGACTCGTCGAGATCGAAGGGCTAGATGACAAGCAATGCAGCGCAAGCAGATGGACGATGTCCCCCACATCTTGGGTCCATAAGAGGAGGAAGAAGTGGCTTCAACGGCAAAAGAAAAATCCCTTTTCATACATGACTCAGAGTCTCAATCAGAAGAAGTCTTGGCTACTCTTCAACTAGCACAAAAACAACGTACCATGAGTACTCCTATCCCTGCTCCGAAAACCAAATCCTCAGCCTCCATTGAGAAAACTGCTCACGGGCCGCCACTGCACACAAGCCATGGCGTGCACCGAAAACATGACTCAGAAGCCTTGCACTCTGCTCCAAAAGTTCATCCTACAGCAGGTGGCCTCTCTATCCCTTCCATCCAAGACCAGAACACCTCACTGTTCTGTCTCAGCACCGAAAAAAAGACTTGTTCTTTTGGAATGGAACCATCCCCCCATCAAAGCCAAAGCTTCCTTCACCGAAATGCTTTGTTTTCTGTTCAAAATCTCTACCAGAGCCAAACCTCGAGCAATTTCACCAAAAACTTGAAACCCGAAACAGAAAACCCTTCAAATTCAGCCACCAAAACAACATACCCCTAAGAAGCAATTGAGTTTCCAGTAGGCTTTGGACGTTCCTGTTCAACCCCTAAAGAATAAAAGAAAGGATGCTGCAACCAGTCCATTGCACATTCCCATTCCTGCTTAACCTGCACCACAATCAACACACCAGACACCCACTCAGCCAACTCACTCACCACAATTATCTAAGGCAGGTAATCTGTCTCCTCGGTCAACAATAAATTAGGATCAAGACATCCCAGAAGACACACAACCAGGGGATCCTTGGGAAGATTATAATGTTGACCCTCATGTTGACACTGACTTATGTCCTAGCCGTCCATGACCACCTGATAATGCATCAGCTTTTCAGGATCTCATAGCCAGGGCAACCACTTTTCATCAGGTGCCTTTATATAAGGACTCAATATTATTATTAATATTTTTAGAGCGCCTGGCTACCCTTAGTCATCCCCACGCTATCAGTGACAAGCAGAGCACGAAGAAGATTAACTGATTATGTCAGACTCGGAAAGAGCCAAGCCTTCAGCTGCCTCTGGAAGGAGAGACGGTGAATAGTTTCATGCAGCTGAAAGAGGATGGCGTAGAGATTTCGATCCTGATAAAAAAAACAGGTATCATACAGCTAGAAATCTCTACCACACTGCATGTAAAAAAGCACGCGCCACATATGTAGCCACGACTATTATGGGAGCTGCAAATAAATCCAAAATACTGTTTAATACAGTTAAGGACCTTGCGGGGGCTCAAACTACTGCTCCAACGCGACCTTTAAATATGAAGCAATGCCAGGATTTAGCTCAATTTTTCTCTGATAAAATTGACAATCTAATCATCGAAATAGACAAAAACACTCCGGCAACTGCCTCTAAGAAAGAGTGGGAGTATACTCCGTCCATAAATCAGACCCTCCAAAAATGGCCCCCCATTACAACTGATGCTCTCATTTCCATTATGAAAACGATTAAATCTGGCTCTCCAAAGGATCCTATTCCCATCAACATAATAAAATTATTAGATACGCCTGCCCTGGAAATCATTGCAGACACTTTAAACTCATCTTTAGAGCTTTCCACAGTACCAACTATATGGAAACATGCTATAGTGACCCCACTGCTGAAAAAACCTACAGCAGATCCGGATAAACTGGCCAACTACAGGCCAATCTCACTTCTTCCAGCCTTTTCCAAATGCTTGGAAAGACATGTGCACTCAGCCCTGACTCTTTTCTCAGAGGAGAATGCCCTTCTTCACCCCACCCAGTCAGGTTTCCGAGCGGGTTTCTCCACAGAAACTGCCCTATTGGGTATTTCTGAAACCATTAGGAAACTCCTCGGTGATGGACAGACGGTTGCGCTTATTTTACTTGATTTAAGCGCAGCCTTTGACACTGTGTCGCATAAAAAGCTACTCACCCTACTGGAAAAAAACGGAATACGTGGAAATGCACTGCAATGTATTAGATCCTTTCTGAGTCAACCAACTTTTCAAATAGCATCGGCTGCTGCATGCTCGGGCAATTTCAATTCCCCTCATGGAGTACCTCAGGGTTCCATCCTTAGCCCGCTCTTTTTCAATCTATATCTTAGACCCCTAGCGGATCTTGTGGAAAAAGCGGGTCTTACCTTCATGTCGTATGCTGACGATTCTCAGATTGTTTTTTCACTGTCTGAACCCCAAACATCATCTTCATCTCTCCTTAAAGATGGCCTGCTGTCCATTTTCAACTGGATGTCAACCAACCAGTTGAAATTAAATGGAGACAAGACGGAGATTCTCCTTCTGAGCAAGCAGCCAGAGCTCTGGAGCTCATTACATTGGCCTGCCCAGATGGGAAATCTCCCTACACCAGTGCCTCATGCTAGAAACCTGGGTGTAATTCTGGACAATTCATTGTCCATGAAACAACATGTTAACAAAGTAGTGAGCCTCTGCTTTACCATCATGAGGTGGCTCAAGAAGATCCTTTGGATGCTGCCTAGCTCCATGCAGAAAACGGTGGTCAATGCCTTAATTACATCTCGGCTTGACTACGGGAACATCCTGTATCTAGGTGCAAACAAGGCAGTTACAAAGAGACTGCAGCTTGTACAAAATGTGGCTGCTCGACTCCTTTGTAGCATACCTAAAAACAGCAGCGTGTCCCCCTACCTGCACGAGCTGCACTGGTTGAGGGTTGAGAATCGCATTAGGTTTAAGGCCTTAAACTACATGTTTAAAATCAAAGCAGGTACTGCTCCCAAATACTTGCAGGCACTAGCTTCTCCCTACATTCCTAAAAGAAACCTACAATCTAAATCAGCGTAAAAAATTCTGTGTACCCAGATTCAAGTTGGCCAGGATGGGAGGAAGATCTTTTGCCCACCTGGGTCCTGTCATCTGGAACACACTCCCAGTCCACATACGAAAGGAGCAAAGTTTTCTCAGGTTTCGAAAGGAGATAAAGACCTGGTTGTTCGACCAGTAACCCTGGACGACCTCTGCTGTATACTCCATCTACCGTGCTGTGTTCAAGGCGCCGGGAAACCCTTTTGGGTAGCTGTTTTGCGCCATACAAGTTTATAAAATAAATAAAATAAAAGCTGGACGGGGAGAGTATTCCATAGTTTAGCAGCGTTTTGAGAAAACGTGGGACCGCCTGATCGTACTTGCTTAATTTTTGGTATCACTGCCAGAAACTGACTGGCTGACCGGAGACATGTTATTGGGTGGTAGAAGGCCATAAGAGAGTAGTTCATCTTGGGACCTGTCCCCCAAAGTGTTTTATGCACTATGCCCAAAGCTTAGAATTTAATCTCTTTGTTTATTGGCAGCCAGTGAAGTTTTTTTAGGACCAGCTTAACTGTTTGCCAATAGGGAGTGTAATACAGCAGCCTGGCTGCCCAATTCTGTACCACCTGTAGTTTCCCTATAGTGGCCTTTGTGGTGCCTTGGTAGAGGGAGTTCCCATAATTTAATCACGAGAGCACCAATGCCTGTACAATAACTCTGCGTGCCTGAACCGGGAGCAGTTGGAGGTTTTTCTGCAGCATTCTAATAATGCCAAAACATGATGCGGCCAACTTAATGCTTGGCTATTAAAATTAAGAGATTTATCTAGCCAGATGCCTAAACTTTTGATCTGACCTTTGGGGGTTGGTGGTAGACCAAGACATTTAGGCCAGCTTAGCCCCACTGATTCTATTGAAGCACATGGGTGGTTATCTAATATCATTAACTCAGTCTTGTCTCCGTTGTGCTTGAGACAAGACTGGTCCATCCACGTGGCCACAGTTTACATACAGGATTCAAGATTAATTGGTGTATTCTTTGGATGCTTTAATGCCACTACCAAATTATATCGTCTGCATATGTAATGATTTGATTCCCATAAGGTAGTACTAATTAGGCCAGGGGTTTGAGATAAATATTAAAAAGGGTGGGCTCAATGATGAGCCCTGGGGGACTCCACACACGAGTGGCAGACATTTGAAGGTGTAATTCCCCTCGAACACCTGGAATACTCTGTCTTTCAGTAAAGATTTAATCCATGTCAAGGCCTAGCCTGAGACTCCCACCATTCTGGGCCTGTCAAATAAGATGTTATAATTGATTGTATTAAATGTGGAGCTTAGGTCAAGTAGGATGACTGCCACTGTCCCTTCCTGATCAAGGATTTTCCGGATTTCTCCACTACTGCTAGCAATGCTGTCTCTGTCCCATGGTGAGGTTGGAAGCCTGTCTAGGCGGTATTCAGAAGGAAGTGATTCTCTAGGTGTTCTGAGAGGAGTTTATTTACATATTTCTCAAGTATTTTGCTGGTCCCTGGAAGCAGGGAGACTGGGCGATAGTTACTCCATACCTCTGGGTCAAGGTTGGTCTTTTTCAAGAGAGCTCTTATCATAGCATGTTTCCATGCCAGAGGTACCTGGCCACTGGATAGCGAGGAATTAAGTACCTCCAGCCGAACCGGGAGAATAGTTTCTTCTACTTTGCAAAGTTTATGAAGTGGAGCCGGGTCTAAAGGGGACCTGATTTGACCTGCGCAAAGAGCTGTGATAATGTGGCTAAGTCCAAAGTTGGAAGATCTTCCAAACTGGGAATAGTGCCACTCGGGGGATCTTTTTCCTTGTCCCGCTTGTCTGTACTTATACTTTGAGGGAACGAGTTGTAAATATCTAAAAAAAAAAAATGTATTAAAAAGTCTTCAAGTTCATCGCATCTTGCCTGTGCGGAATCTGAGGGAAGATCTGGCACCGGGCACCTAGTACGTTTTTTTGTGATTTTGAAATATTTTCCTGGGCGCATTCGCTGCTGCTGTTATTTTCGCCTCCAAAAATTGGGCTTGCTTTCTTTTTATTTAAGATTGATACAATTTTTTTCGGAATTATAGTCTTTCCCCCAGGCTCTCTCTAATGTCTTGTATTTTTGTTTGTTCTCTCAATTTGGGTGAATACCATGGTGTTTGTTTTTCCTTCTGCTTTTCCTGTTACAAAATCTACCAGAACAATTCCAGAAAAGAGCTAGCCACCTGGTAGAAGAGGGTGAAAACATTGCAAATACATGTTTGAAATCAGCGCCTGATGCTGCGGAAACATCAAGCAGGCAAATGATGATTGGCATCACTGAAAGGAGGAACGCATGGCTTAGAATCTCAGGCTTCAAGCCAGAAGTGCAAAGCAACATCATCAACTCACCATTCAATGGGGAACAGTTGTTTGGAAGTGTGGTTGATGAAAAGCTAAATCAACTTAAAAACGACAATGAAACTGCAAGATCCATAGGGGCTCTGCTGTTCAGGGGCATGCATAGAGGCACACCATCAAGGAGACTGGCGGGGAGAGGTAATGTAATGTGTGTGTAAATGTGGCGTATTTGTATAGCGCGAACAGTGACCCGGAGGCATCCCGGCGCTTGTACTCCTACCACAAGGGAATCCCTCCTGGCTTTTCCTTGTGGGGTGTCCACTCCTGGGCATCCCATGGTGAAACCAGGCATCCCTTGTGCATCGGGGGCCTTTGTGGAGACTAAGCAAGCTATTGCCCAGAGTTGCAGCGTGGGACCCATGCTTAGAATCGGCACTGAGGCGAGAATATCCGGTCAGAGGAATTGAAGCCCGAAACCCGCCGAGGCGGGAATTGAACCCTGGTCCCTGGCCAGCGTTCTGCATCAAGGTCTGCCGCTCTAAGCATTGAGCCACACTTCACCACAGGAACACAACCAAATATACCAAGCTGGAAACCAGGGTACACAACAGGGACAGCAACAAAGCTGGCAATACCAAGGAAGAGCATCCTTTCGAGGACAGCCCTGTGGCAGAGGTCAGCCACAAAGAAGTGGACAACAAACCTCTACAAAGTGACTGCACTCACAAAAAGGTACACTCACAAGCAACAACAGTGAGAGTACACACAAAAAAGAAGCCTGTAAAAAAACAAAAGAAAACCAGTTTACAGTTCCTCCAACATACCACCCCAGTAGGAGGCAGACTAATATTTTACCTACAAAAATGGAAGGAAATAACCACAGACAAATGAATTTTTAACATAATACAGTACAGTTACTGCATAGAATTAACGAAAAAGGCTCCACACGGGAAGCCAAAGAAAAGGACACATTCAAAAGAAGAATTATCTCACCTAGTTAAAGAGGTGCAGGCGCATCAGGAAAAATAGCAATAGAGCACGTACTACACAAAGAAAAAAGCAACGTAGTATATTCAACATACTTCCTAATTCCAAAAGTGGATGTAACATTAAGGCCTATATTAGACCTAAGGTTTCTAAACAAGTTCATAAAAACACAAAAATTCAAGATGACTACACTACAAGAGGTGTTACCTCAATTGCAAAAGGGAGATTACATGGCAACAATAGACTTCAAGGATGCGTATTTACACATCACGATGAACAAAAAGCACAAAAGAATGTTAATATATGTCGTGGACAAACAACACTTCCAATTCAAAGTATTCACTTTGGGTCTAAAATCAGCACCAAGAGTGTTCACAAAGTGCCAGGCAGCAGTAGCAGCAAATCTCAGAAGGCAAGGAATTCATGTTTACCCCTACTTAGACAACTCGTTGGTAAGAGCAAATTCTTACAGCCTATGCAAACAGCTTATATAACTCGTGATAGAGACACTAGTGCATCTGGGTTTCTCCACACACTGGGAAAAGTCATCAATAGACCCAGAACTCATAAAGGTGTTCTTAGGTGCAGAGATTAACACTGTGTTAGGGAAAGAATTCCCAAGCGAGAAAAGGAGACCAGCTCTATTGAAGGAGACTCATCTATACCAGAGAGGGCAACATCTGACAGTGAGGACAGTAGGGAAATTACTAGGAATGATGGCCTTATGCATTCATTTAGTTCCCAAGATTTGTCTAGACATGAGACCATTTCAGGAATGGCTCCAAAACAATGGTAACAGGCTACAAGGAGTTGCGAGGATCTAGTAGTTGTAACAAACAGAGTTCATCAAGAGATGGCATGGCGGAACAAGACAAACATAGCAAAGGGGAGAGTTTTTACACCACCAACTTCCAACAGTGACCATAACAGATGCGTCTCTAATAGGATGGGGAGCACACATGAGCAATCTCAAAGTAAGGGGATTGTGGGCACCACAGGATGCGGTGAAACATATCAATATCTTGGAACTAAAAACTGTGTTCTTATCCTTAAAAGCCTTTCAGAAAGAGCTCTATGGGAAAAGGGTATTGATACAAACAGACAACACTACAACATTGTTTTACATAAACAAACAAGGAGGCACTCAGTCTGTAGCACTGAACTTTAGCTCAAGAGATTTGGAGATGGGCAATCCTAAGACAAATAGACATGTTAGCAATACTGTAGAAAAAGGTAGGGCTAGGACCTTTCTCAAGATTTGCCCGGCGCTAATCGCCCTTGTACCATTCAAATTTACCAAGCAATGAGGCAGGCGCCGGAGACCAGAAGGCAGGAAACAGAAGTTTTATTCCGACGGAGCAGAACACATCAGATCAGACAACAAGGTATCGTCTCGAGGTGCTCTAACGGCCTCTCTGAGGCCTGGCCTCTTATACACCGGTTTATGGCATGTGACCTTTCTTTATTACAATCATAACATTGTGAAGTAAGGAAAAAAGGCGTCCCCATAATCCTCGTGTCAATCCCACCCCCATATACCTTCACAATAGAGGTCCTCAACCTGCTGATAAGAGGAGGGGTCATCACGCAGCTGAATGTTTCGCCAAGTCTTAGGATGTGTGCGCCTGATCATATCCCAGGGGGTGGGGAGGCCCTGATCAATAGTGTGTCCTTTGAAGAGGGGCGATTGCATACAATGAGGGGCAGTAAATGGTATCTCCCGGCTTAGGCAATGGCCTCGGGCCTGTGTGGACAGTCGGACATGGGGTAAGGGGTCATCAGAGGAGTGGTATTCATGCCGCGTGGACAATTGAGCGCGGAGGGAAGGTTTATCAACAGAGGGGCATTCATGGGAGGAGAGGAGGTGCTGGTCAGGCGCTGGCGTGACTCCCAAGGACAGGGTCATGCAGAGGGGTTATGCTCATAAGGGGGGAGGGAGGGGGAGCCAGGGTGCGCGGAGGATGCTTGCTGGGCCAGAGGGGCGCGCTGGCGACTGATTGTGGACAGGGAGACCATGATGCCTAAAATGGCGATCGTGCACGTTGTACGTGGGTGACAAGCTGGCGCAGATGATGTTCAGTTCGTAAACTAAAATTCCACAGTCCTCCCTTTTAACATGTCTCGCCAACTTGTCAGTTCGGGTTTATCCCCATAAGGTCACGTATTTCTACTTCATAGAGGGGACTCATGTGCTCATTTCGGAAGTCCAAAGTCTTTGGGCACATACAGTTAGCAACAAGGCCACACAAAGATGGCAGACACTGGATACCTAAACAACACCCACATAATATCACAACAGGTATCAGCACGAAGGAGAACAACCTCCAACCCCAGTTCCTCAAAGTGTCCCAAAACCAGCTCCCAAGCGACCATCCTTCCTGCTCTTGGTGAACCTCCGAGGAAAGTCTGTGGAGGTGTTCAATGGCTTTGTAGACTGAAGGCGAGTTATCTGGCACGTATGTGCAGCAGCTGGATCCGATGATGCGGCATGCTCCTCCTCGGTCGGCTAGGACCACGTCTAGGACGAGGCGGTTTTGAAGGGTCACAAGGCGGACCGCCTGAAGTTCCGCCGTGTTGTTGGCGAGGATGCCAGCCGTGATGTTGATCGTTGTTTCTACTGCCTGGGTCAGGTGTCGGATAGCGCGGCTGTTTGCCATGGGGCCCCACAGAGGAACAAGTCCCTTAGCTGCATCTAGGAACTGTGCTCCGGTGGAGTCGGCTTGTCCAATGTCATCTGCACGCCTCTGCCGGTGATGGTTGGCAGGGGCTATATATGTGGGTGGAAGAACGAAGGCAATGTAGCAGGTACCCTTCCAACCTTTCGGGAGCCAGGTGTAAGCTTTGGTGCCACACACAAAGTACATATTCGGAGAAGCAACAAAGGAAGGGGGGTCAACTGAGTCCAATGTTCTGGTGATTCGGCAGGAACTGTGACCCACCAGTTCCGTTCCCCGGCCTTCTAGGCACACAAGACCGGTGACATTGATAACAGACAGAGCCACAGTCAGAGTGGCGGTGGTTTGTTTTTGCAGATGAGAGAAGGTGGATCTAGCTGGATTGTGGAGTACCTGTACTTCAACACGTTCTTTGGCTGGAATGTCTTTAAGAAAGGTGGCGCCTGTGAGCGCAGGACACAGGGGAGCAGAAGTCTTTCCGGGTTTGTTCAGCCAGAACCCAGAGTAGAAGTGCGACACTGTCTGGCCGGAAGTGGCGTTGTCCTTGTGGCTCTCTTGCATGAGGATCAACCAGGCGAGGCAGGAGCCGTGAACTGATAAAGGAGAAGGGATGAAGGGGATGGAGTGTCCAGTGGCATGCGGGAGCAACCCGCAGATTCAGCAGTTCGTAGCATTTGCAGCAAGGTTGTGTTGGTGCAACAGTTGCACGAAGGAATTGTTCCAGAATTCCCTGCGCCTTTCTTGCAGCTGAGGCGACAGAGAGATTAGGTGATGCTCTTTCAGGGGTGTTGGTTGTGCAGTAGGTAGCAATGCCTCGTGAGCCGGAGTGCTTTCCTCCAAAATCCAGAAGGAGGTCATGAGAAGGAGGCAGAAGAGGAGGACAATGAAGAGGGCGATTGTCTTTGATTTGTGCAAATTGTCAGACTTTGGGTTTCTGTAGTGGGTATTTCCTGTTGCTTCCATCATCTTCTTATCTGGCGCTTCCATCATCTTCTTATTTGGCGCTTCCATCACCTTCAAGGGGCTCGGTAGCGGGCAGAACCACAGACTTCGTTTAGCTTCTCTCCCGGCAACCCTTGGTTGTGCTTAGGTCACCGTTCTGAGATTCAACTTAGTCCGAGGTCTACTTAGCCGAAGCTCCCTCCTTTCGACGCAGGAAATACCCTTCTCTGGATGGCACAGTGGGATCAGAGAATTTTGCAAGTTCAAGTGCCTCAGTATCGGGATAACAGTCCAATATTGGTCGATCTTTGCTCAGGAGCTCTTCTTGGGTGCTGACACTTTCTGTCGTGGCCAGGTTCGCAGAGACCTTCCGGCAATGATGCGCGTGCAGCCAGTGCTTCTTCCCCTCCACTCGAAGTGCCGTTCGGGTGGTAATCAGCACCTGCCAGGGGCCCGTCCACCGGGGTTCCAGACTCTTGGTCCGCTGGAAATTTCGTATTAGGACGAAATCTCCCGGTTGGATGTCGTGGCCGGGGCCCCTGGAAGCATCGGGGATGGCCTGCTGCACCTGTTGATGAATGACAGACAACGTTTTAGTTAACTTGCACAAATAATCAGATAGTAGGACGTCTGGGACATCATGAATGGAGGTCGGTTTGGGAGCAGTCCAGAGATTCATCGGTCGCCCAAACACGACCTCGTAGGGGGTCAAATGGTGCTTGGTGGGAGTGGAACGCATCGACAACAAGGCCAGTGGGAGGGCATCCGGCCAGTTGAGTCCAGTGGTGGCCACTATTTTCGACAATTTCAGCTTCAGAGTGGCATTATGGCGTTCCACCAGACCGGCGGATTGGGGGTGGAAGACCGCATGAAACCTTTGCTTCACCCCCAATCCCTTTAGGATTAGTTGGATAACCTCAGCTATGAAGTGGGGGCCATTGTCGCTCCATAAAATTCGACAAAGGCCATAGCGAGGGAAGAATTCCTTCAGTAGTACTTTGGCAGTAGTCATGGCAGTGTTGTCACGGGTTGGATAGGCCTCTACCCATTTGCTGAAGGCACATACGATGACTAGTACATACTTCAGGCTTTGGCATCTCTCTAGTTGGATGTAGTCCATCTGAAGGACCTCAAAGGGGTGATTGGGGGTCCCAAACCCTCCCCGGGGTACCACAGTTCCTTTCCCGGGGTTGTGTTGCAGACAGATAAGGCACTGTTGAACTAGGCGTCTGGCTGAGTCAGGGATTTTGTCGTTGTGCCAGACTTTGGAAATGAGTTCGATCATGGGTGCAGATCCTATGTGTGCGGGGGAGTGTGCCATCGTCAGTATGGGGATCAGATATGAGTCGGGCAGCAACCACTTGTTTGCATCCTTCGTTCGCCAGCAGCCCTCTTCATCCTTCAAACCCACCCTTGCCCACTTAGTCAGCTCGTGAGGGGTGCTGGCCGACTGGATGTCTCTGATCATTACCCTTGCGTCAGTCCATTTCTCTGCTTGTGACCTGGTCACTTACATGCGTGTCACCGTCCTATTCTCAGCTGTGGTTCGTGCAGTGATGTCGGCCAATGCATTCCCTTGTCCGACTAAGTCTGTCACCCTTTTGTGTGCCTGACATTTGATCACCGCTAGTCGTTTGGGGAGGAGAACTGCTTCAATCAGAGCGGAGACTAGATCTCCGTGGAGGATCGGGGTGCCGTGGGACGTCAGGAATCCCCTCTCCCTCCACAGGAGTCCAAAATGGTGAACCACCCCGAAGGCATACTGGCTGTCTGTATATACGTTCGCGGTGGTCCCTGTGGCTATGATGCATGCTCGTGTGAGGGCTATCAGCTCTGCTGCCTGGGCAGATCGTTGTGTGATGCAGGCTGTCTCAACTACTGTTCGGGCTGTCGTTACTGCATAGGCAGCTGAAGTGGTGCCATCTGGGAGTTTGATGCATGAGCCGTCTACCCATAGCTCTCCATCGGGGTCAATAAAAGCAGTGTCTCGGAGGTCAACTCTACTCCTAGTCTGTTCGTCCGTGAGGGTCACACAGTCGTGTATGGGAGGCACGTCGGGGTCATTTTCAGGCAGGGGCAACAATGTGGCAGGATTCAAAGTCGTGCATCTCTTCAGTGTAATGTGGGGTGCAAGTAGAGTCAACTCGTACCCTGTCAGTCGTGCGCTAGTCAGGTGTTGGGTCTTTGTCTGGTTCAAAAGGGTGTCGACTGCATGGGGTACTAACACAGTGAGGGAGTTTGAAAGTACGATTCCTTCGCTCTGGCGGATAGAGACAGCAGCAGCAGCTACTGCTCGAAGGCAGGCAGGCAAAGCTCGCTACAGGATCAAGAGTGGCGGAGAAGTAGGCACAAGGGCGCTGCTTAGGACCAATTGATTGAGTTAGGACAGACAATGCACACCCCTCCCTTTCGTGGGTGAAGAGGGAGAAGGGTTTGGAGTAATCCGGGGTTCCTAGGACTGGCGCTGAACAGAGGGCATCTCACAATTCCTTAAAGGATGCTTGACACTCAGGGGTCCAAGGGAGCGGGAAGGAGGCATCTTTGGTTAATAGGGCAAGTAGGGGTTTTACAATGAGACTGAAGTTAGGTAACCACTGTCTACAGAAAGAGGTTAGGCCAACCAGAGAGCGGACTTGCTTTTGTGTTTTTGGGATGGGGGTGTCTAGGATGGTTTGGATTCGGTCGGGTGTAAGTTTCCTTCCTTCTTTGGACAGGAGATGGCCTAGGTAAGTCACTTGTGGCTGGCAGAACTGCAACTTCTTTTTGGAGACCTTATGGCCATTTTCTGCAAGAAAGTGTAGGAGTTGGACAGTGGCTGTCGTGGCAAGTGGGGTGGTGTCGGCCGCCAAAAGGATATCGTCAACATATTGGATCAACACTACTCCATCTGGTGGCTGAAAGGCATCCAGCTGCCTTTTTGAGGGCCTGGCTGTAAATGCTGGGACTTTCAGTGTACCCCTGGGGAGCTCTACAAAATCGGTACGAGCGGGATTTTAGAGTGAAGCCGAAGAGATAACGGCTGTCTGGATGGATGGGGATAGAGAAAAACGCGTTCTTAAGGTCGATAACAGTGAAGGTGGTGGCAGTGGACGGGATGAGGGTTAGAATGGTGGTGATATCGGAGACTACAGGATATTGGGGTACAACCACTTTGTTAATCTCTCGTAAGTCGATGATGAAGCGGTACGCTTTCTCATCTCCTTCACCTTGTTTCTTAACAATAGGTAGGATTGGGCTGTTGCAGACGTTGCTAACCACCTCTTCAACCACTCCTGCATCTACCAGAGACTGAATGATCGCTACCAGTGCCTTCTCACCCTCCGGCGATATCCGATATTGCGGGAGTTTCGGGAGCACAGCGTCCTGTCAGACAGTTATGTGAATAGGATCAATCATCATTCGCCCCACATCAGAGTCATTTGTGGCCCATAGGTACGGAGGCAGGGTGTCAAGCAGGGACAGGTCAGCGTCAGTTATGGAGCACATGTGTCGTGGGGGGCGGGATCTGGGCATGTCTGGGTTGTCGTACAGGATGACTCGTACTCCATCTGGGGAACACCTAATGGTAGCTCGAAAATGTTTCAGTAAGTCAATGCCCATAATGGCGTCAGGGGAGTTGGAGGAGAGCAGAAATGTCGCGTCAGTGGTGTTGTTTTCTAGGTCAAAGGTAATAGGTACGGACAGGGGGTTAGTGGAGGGCGTTCCATCGAAACCTATCGACGTTATGTGTGAGCCAGACAAGGGTGCCCTTGGAATCAGTCGTTTTGATAACACACTACGTGTCGCCCCAGTGTCTACCAAGAATGGAGACTCTGTACCCAGGACCTTAGCGGTGACATAAGGACCTTGCTGGTCAACACAGAGCTCGACTGGATCCCTCCCTTGCCCCTGGCAGTCCTATGCAAAGTCGGGGGTATTTTCACCTTCTGACAGCTGATATTGGTTCTGCCGAGGACGGTCAAATGTGTTCAATCTCCCTGATCGGTCATTGTTGGTGTCGTTAGTGTGCTCTCGTCCTTGTACTCTATTTCTCGGCCCTCCTGCCACATCCCTGGAGTCCCTATTTCTATTCATCTCTAGCAGAACCGGACACTGGGATTTCCAATGGCCGAACACTTTGCAGAAGGCGCATTGGTCATTGCTAATGTCTCTACGTCCAGTGTGGGGTGTTGGGGTGTGATCTTTAGAAGGTAGATCTCTGGGGGTGGTTGATTGGTAGTTCCCCCTCTGGTGTTCTCGTCCTACCGTTATACCTTGTATCTGGGCTATCATTACCCTTTCTTTTAAATCTTTCTTCTTTTTCTCGGACGCCCTATCATTCTCATTCTTTTGGTGCTCGTAATGCTGAGCCATCTGAAGGATAGCTGCGGGTTTGGAGGGCCCCCAACTACTCTCGCTCGTCTGCAGCTTTTGGGAGACTTCTTGTGTTAGGCCTTTTACGTAATTTTGTACAAACAGGTGCTGTCCGGTTGCGGTGGTCATGTCTTGGCCACTGTAGTCGGAGAACACTGTCTCGAATCGGGAGAAGTATTCTGACACATCTTCCTGCGGTTTCTGTCGACAGGCCGTGACTATCGACCAATCTACCTTTCTTTCTGGGATCAGTGTCTTTAATTTCTGGACTAGTTTGTCTGGGAGTTCCAGTATGTCTTTTACTGGTTTCCTTCCAGGCTCCCGTTGTCTATCTAGTTTACCGAGTTGGTCCCAGGTATGTCCAAACAGATCCGTGTGGTCAGCCTTCCGGATTTGCTTCCACACGTCAGCTGGCAGGCATAACCCAAAGAACAAGTCAATGTCCGCTAAAGTCATTATTGTCGAACCCAAGGCTGTGCCTAATTCGGTATAAAATGCCGTCGGGTTCTTTCTTAAATCGGGCAGGGTTTGTTTGAAGGTTAGGATATCTTGTCGGTCCCATGGTTGGTAAACCCAATTGTACACAACCCTCCCTTTTGCATCTGCATCATTAATATCATCGCTCGTTCCCTTGCCACGTGGCGGGATCCAGTAAGGGGCCGCTTCTCTGATAGGCATCATAGTATTGGCTACTTCTACCGAGGTCGTTTCAGGGACTGTAACCTTGGCTTCTGGTTTTTGTTCCGTGAGATGGCGGGAGACCTCAAGCATCTGCATGAAGAGCTCCGCCGCCTCACGTTCAGTCCCATCTCCAACATCAATCTTCCTATACAGCGTTGTTAGTTTAGCGGGACCCTTACTTTGATACCTATCTTCATATGCGTTCAGGGTGTGGTAGCTGAATCGCAAGATGAAATGCCGTCTGTGGCTGTCGGCATGTGAATTATATACGCTCATTGTATAATCTTCGCTCTCCCTTCGTTCTACTAATGTCTTTGCTATTTTGTCGATCCCATCCCGCTCATCTTTGCTCAACCTATTTGGTCTGGCTGGTGGTTGTTTGCTAGCCTCGGGATCGTCTGACGAAGTTGTTAATGTGGCTGGTGCGGAGGCCGTGAGGGCCGGTGCACTAGCGCCAAGGTCGTTCTCGTTTGCACTTAGGGCCTGCGGGTGTTGTTGGCAGGGGGCATACGGAGGGGGCATGTAGATGATTGGGGGACCTAGTAGTAACTCATCGTTCGCCCGCTGTTTGGAGGGCAATTCAGGGTAGAGCGCAGAGGGGGTCCTAACAGGACATTGGCCTGTCGACCCTGATTCTTGGTTTTGTGTAGCTTCCTTTCTTTCTTTTATTTCCTCTTCTAGTTGCTTTGCGGCCAGGTGGGCTGCCTTTCGTAATTCTTTCCCTATTTTTGCTTCTTCTCTTTTCTTTCGTTGTTCCGTTTCTTTGCGCCACATGCCGATACTGTCGAGCATAGTGGGCGTAGTTTTATTTTTCTGGAGCGCTATTTCTAATGCTTTTATTCTATGATCATCAAAGGAACCTATCAGTGGCCACTGACTTTCAGGGTTCTTTTTTGTATATTTATGCCATAGTTTAGTGTAAGCTATAGCGACTAGTCCATACTTAGTGAACATGTCCTTATTAGGGGTGCCCTCCAGTGGAGCCGGATGGTTCATCTCTAATAAGCGGTCCGGGCTAAACAGGCTACCAACCAGTGGGGAGAAGATAGGCATGACGGATTACAACGGGGACAAAAGTCTGCACTACCTATCTTATCACGGCGGGCAAAGACTAGACAGAATATTTCTATTCTCCGTTGTTTGCCGGCGGTGAATACCTCAAACGAACCAATACCGAACAATCGGTCAATCAAAACAATCAGTGGGGAGAATAAGTGGGCACGAAAAGTTATCGTTACCCACTCTTTCTCTACCTGCAAAGAGAGACCTTGTTCTTCCCTGTTTGCAGACAAAGAATCTCCAGACAATAATCCACGAACGACAGTTCGGGAAACAGTGGGGGAGGAAGATAGGCACGACAGATTACAACGGGACAAAAGTCTGCGTTACCTATCCTTCACTGTTTGCAAAGAGAGAGCCTGTTGTTTTCTCCGTTTGCAGACAGCGAATCTCCAGAGGTTTCAACAAAGCGTAATACTAGTATTATCCAAACAAAACAATCTTTTTCTCAATTCGTCGTGTTTACACGACCTTACCCGGACCGCATGGACGGTTTCCTGTCCTCTGGATCCAGCGCCCGATCGTCCTCTCTCCTTCGTGATGCCCGTGGCACTCCTGATGGTTCCCAGTCAGGACCGTAGATCACTCGAGAGAGGTCTGTTCAGAACTAGTGAAGGTCGGATGATCGGCTGTCAGACGAGGGTCTATCGGACACGAGCTCTTCCCGATCGTTGCAGTCGTTCACTCTGTCGTCGGGACCTCTCCCACTGGATCCACGTGTCGCTGATGGGCCTAACGTTGGGCGCCAATTGTAGAAAAAGGTAGGGCTAGGACCTTTCTCAAGATTTGCCCGGCGCTAATCGCCCTTGTACCATTCAAATTTACCAAGCAATGAGGCAGGCGCCGGAGACCAGAAGGCAGGAAACAGAAGTTTTATTCCGACGGAGCAGAACACATCAGATCAGACAACAAGGTATCGTCTCGAGGTGCTCTAACAGCCTCTCTGAGGCCTGGCCTCTTATACACCGGTTTATGGCATGTGACCTTTCTTTATTACAATCATAACATTGTGAAGTAAGGAAAAAAGGCGTCCCCATAATCCTCGAGTCAATCCCACCCCCATATACCTTCACAATAGAGGTCCTCAACCTGCTGATAAGAGGAGGGGTCATCACGCAGCTGAATGTTTCGCCAAGTCTTAGGATGTGTGCGCCTGATCATATCCCAGGGGGTGGGGAGGCCCTGATCAATAGTGTGTCCTTTGAAGAGGGGCGATTGCATACAATGAGGGGCAGTAAATGGTATCTCCCGGCTTAGGCAATGGCCTCGGGCCTGTGTGGACAGTCGGACATGGGGTAAGGGGTCATCAGAGGAGTGGTATTCATGCCGCGTGGACAATTGAGCGCGGAGGGAAGGTTTATCAACAGAGGGGCATTCATGGGAGGAGAGGAGGTGCTGGTCAGGCGCTGGCGTGACTCCCAAGGACAGGGTCATGCAGAGGGGTTATGCTCATAAGGGGGGAGGGAGGGGGAGCCAGGGTGCGCGGAGGATGCTTGCTGGGCCAGAGGGGCGCGCTGGCGACTGATTGTGGACAGGGAGACCATGATGCCTAAAATGGCGATCGTGCACGTTGTACGTGGGTGACAAGCTGGCGCAGATGATGTTCAGTTCGTAAACTAAAATTCCACAATACACCTACCAGGGAAGGTCAATATAGAAGCAGACAGACTGAGCAGGAAAACAACATTGTCCAATGAGTGGGAACTGAATCAAACAGAAGTGCAAAGAATTTTCAAAAACGGGGGATATCACAAAAGACCTATTTACAACATCCCACAATGCAAAATGCCAAAACTTCACATCCAGGCAGCCTTGCAACCAGTCCCTAGGGAATGCACTTTGGATAGACTGGTCAGGGATATTTGCGTACGCTTTTCCCCCAATGCCATTACTGAACAAGGTGATCAGCAAATGCAAACTCAGCAAAATGACAATGATTCTCATCGCACCACAGTGGGCCTGACAGACTTGGTTCTCTGAACTAATAGAAATTTCACAAGGGACAATGCCCAAACTTCCAAAAAAAAAGAAAAGATTTGCTAACAATGCAAAATGGGAAAGTGCTTCATCCAGAACCAAAGAGCTTAGGCCTATCAGCATGGCTCCTGAAGACTTAGAATTCGCACATCTCAAACTACCAGAAATGCCAATGGCTGGTCTAAGAGAGCTAGGAAACCAACAACAAGAAAATGTTATACAGCGAAATCCAAAAGATACACACAATGGGGTCTTTAAAGGTGTCTTTCAAGAAAGATTACAAAGGAATGACCAGTGCTAAAATACCTGACACATTTACTACAAAGTAAATTATGTTTTACATCACTAGAAGTACACTTAGCAGCAATTGTCGCCTATACGAGAGGGAAAACAGGGAACAGTTTCTTCACCTCACATGTGGTCAAACGGTTCCTAAAAGGAGCAAAAAGAATTGCACCACCTAAAATGGTACCGGCACCAACATGGAATCTGAACATCGTTCAAGCACAAATTATGAAAGCTCCTTTCGGGCCACTACACAAAGCAACGCTACAAATGCTTACAATAAAGACAGCATTTTTAGTGGTAATAATATCCCTACGTAGAGTTAGCAAACTACAGGCACTAACACTAAAGGAACCCAACTTCCAAATACATAGTAACAGGATTGCCATGAGGACAGATCCACAATTCATACCAAAGGTGGTATGAAGATTCCACATAAATCAGAGTAAACAGATACCAAGTTTCTTTCAAACTCCACCGAAAAAAACGGAAAGAGCTTTGCACACACTTGACGCAAGAAGAGCAGTCATGTATTACGTGAAAAGAACTAAAGAATACAGGAAAACAAAACAGTTATTTGTACCGTTTGCAAAATGTTTTCTGGGATGACCAGTAACCAAAAGCACAATTGCAAGCTGGATAGCACAAGCCATACAGTTGTGGCACAAGCAAGCAGGACAAGCTTTACAAGGGGCGCCGTGGGCGCACTCAACAAGGAAGAAAGGAGCAACTATTGCATTTTTTGCAAACACTCCAATTCAAGACATCTGCATGGCTGCAACATGGTCTTCAGTACACACATTCACCAAACGTTACTGTGTGGACATTTAAATGAACAAAGAAGCACAAGTAGGATAAAAGGTCTTACAGCATCTATTTACAAACCAAAGTTCATCTTCCACCCAGCCACCACAAAACTAGCAAACCGCTATAAAGTTTTTGCATTTGTCGCACAAAGTCTACGCACAGCATAGTGAATCCAGAAAAGATTCACGCTGTCGGTATAGTTTTGCAGCTTGAAGAATTTTCTGGATTCACTAGCGAACCCACCCTTCTCCGCCAAGGAAGAGAACTATAAGGAGGAGAATAAACATTTTTTTTTAAAAGAATCCGCAGATGGCTACCAAAGGTGGGAGCTTCCTGAGGAAGCCCGGCGACGTCATAGAAGGGCACTAAATGGTACTATGTCGACGCCCACCAACAAAAAAAAAGAGAGAGAAGAAATACTACAATTCCGGACCCCAACCACTGGATGGCAGAATAATGCACAGCACAGTGAATCCAGAAACTTCTTCAAGCTTCAAAACTAGACTGATGGGTAAGAAACTATTCTTTCTGCATGAAGGAATGGGGGTAGGAAGTGCTCCTCCACAACCCCAGAAAATGAAGCAGACGATGACAAGGCAAAAAGCGGATGACAAGAGCAGACAGGACGTTGTACAGACAAGAGGACTTTAGTGTGGGAATGTTGTGGACACTGAGGATCTGTATACTGCAACCCAAGAAGAAACAGAACTTGAAAGTGCTGAGAACACCAAGTCTCACACCTCATGATTTTTGAGTAGGCTCCCTCCCCTAAAGGAGTCTGAAAGAGGGTTTGTGTCTGTGCTTTGGATTCATTCTGAGTAGTAAAAAGTTAAACTTTGGAGGCGTATGAACCACGTGAGTTTTTTTGTCTTACACATGAATAGAGTTTCTTACCGCATAAAGGCCACCCATTCACACATGGCAGTTCAGTGGAGATACTTGTTAAGGATGACTTCACCACCCTTATTTTGTGCCATTTTTGTGCCTTTCCCTATACCTTTTTCCTCCACTTCCCTTTCCCTCTTCTATCCACCTCTTTTTCGCTTACCACACTAGCCCAGTCCCAAGCTCCACTTTACATATTCTGAGGTTGCCCTGTACCGCTGCCAAGGAATATCAGCACCAAAGCCGTAACCTGCTGTTTTGTTTTTCCAATATCACACCTTGCTTGTTTTTCCGTCTCCCTTTGTATATTGCTCATTTCATCCAACCTCCTGTCCTTCCATTGATTCCCCTTCCCCTATGTAAAGTGTTGACCCCTGCTTAAACACCAGCATCGGTGTACAACACCCTCCTGCTTTGGAGAGAAGAGACCTGTGATGGCAATGGGAGACCCTAATTAAATTATTCCGATGTGGACTCTGTTCAAGAGCTTCATTATATTATTGTGCTTAGTTTTAGGTTTTAGGTCTATTTACAATTGTCACAAAGGGCTTTAATGTTGAAAATGTCTATGCAACATCTAACCTGAGTTAGTCTTTGTGTTTTCACTTTCTCTGTTCATTTTTTTGCCTCACGTTTGAGTAATTATGAGTTGAAAAAAGAAGCAATGTATTTATGACCAATGAATCCTTATTACTTTCCTGAGTGCTTTATATCTATTTAGTTATGTGTAATTTATTCTATCCTTTCCTGTAAAACATCCTGCCATTTATGGGACGTCCGAGTTGCACAAAAATAGACTAAAAATAAAATTTTCTAAAAAAATCCTGTGTGCAAAGATAAAACATTGACACATAAAAGACCATGTATATAGTCAGGCTTGCACACCTTCATATGTATATGAGGCCCGTAGCATATGTGACACTTGCACCCACTCCTATAGTCATGGCAACATCATTTTGATGTTTAAAATATATTTTTAAAAGTCATAACGTACAATTCCCATTATGCAACTATATGCAACTAAAACTTCAAAGCTATCTTATAGTTTTGCACGTTACATGTACCACTTTATAGATATGCACCATACGTGTTACACATGTGCTGGGTGTATGTGTGCCCGCGAATAGTACAATACATAGGAGGTGTAGTTCTGTGCACTGCGTGTGTTATGTGCTGACATCCTGGTGTGAACTTCTAGTCACTCCCATGGCCTTTGTTGCCCGACTATCAAAGTTAGAATCACTCCTGCTGTGACAGACTGCTTCCTAGTGGAAGGGCAAGGCAGAGGGAGAAGGCACTTCTAAAGCAAGCAGCCCCCCAAAAAAACTTAAGACTCAGCCTCTAAATCACATGGAAAACGACTACAAGGGTATCTCCCGGCCCCCAAAATTGCCAACTGTCAAGCAGCCAGTCTGGCTGTCCGAAGAAGAGAAGCTTAGCAAGATTTTTTCCTGTGACCAGGACTGGGTTCCGAGGCCTGCCAGCCACCCAAATGGATGGGGGGCGTTACCCAGGGGGTTCAAGATAACCTTCTCCCATGGAGGCATAGCTGAGTTAATGTTTATGACCACCTAACTTGCTTAGCATAGCTTCATGGAGATGGCCCCTGTACAGATTTGAATCAAACCTATGTAATTAATAAAAATTAGATTGTCTTAACACTACTTTTGTTGAGCCCCTGTGGTCTTACAGCAACTGTTAACGATTTTTAGAGAGCATAGACATTTATCTTGCTTAGAAGTGATAAAAGCCAAACTATGTTTACTTGGGGCGTGGGATTCTAAGGGCACCCGTGGCGCATGCACTGAAATAGATTTCCACTAATGTAAGTTTCCATGTGAAGGAAAAGTATTTTGAAAATGCGCGTTTTCCCCATTGCAGACAGGCTGCAAATAAAGAAGCAGGCCTGACTGACAAACGGAAGCGAAATTAAGTAAATCCCGTATTTTCCAGATGTAGGCTTGGAACTTTCACGACTAGGAAAGTCACAATATATGTTTTGCATAGGCCTTTATAAATGAAATCGTGGAGGTGAAAGGCGTGGAGGTTGGGGTGTGGCGGCTCCAGCGCGGAGTAGCACAGTTGATAGTGAGGGTTGAAACTCAGTATATTTAGGCTACAACAGCTAAAGTGAAGCCCAAATGCACCGCACATTAATAACTTTTCCCATGTTGCCTCTGTGGTCCAATTATGTGTTCTTTTGTTTACCAAGTGGGATTTTCTTAATTGCTTCCCTCTTTCTTTCTTTTGGCAGCCTGTACACCTTTGACATGCGCTTCCTTGACAACCCCATCATGGTGCACATGGACCACGTGTCTGCGGTGCTGGACGTCGACTATTCTCCCACC
Source organism: Lissotriton vulgaris (assembly GCF_964263255.1). Taxonomy (NCBI): domain Eukaryota; kingdom Metazoa; phylum Chordata; class Amphibia; order Caudata; family Salamandridae; genus Lissotriton; species Lissotriton vulgaris. Next base: position 1,769,711,720 of record NC_141691.1, read on the forward strand.
GGGAAGGAGTTTGTGTCTGCGAGCTTTGATAAATCTATTCGCATCTTCCCCGCAGACAAAGGTCACAGCAGGTCAGTGCTTTGTCGAACACGTCATCTTTTTTTGAAATTCAAAAGGGTTCCGCTCTCCCTCATTAACACCCGCAATCAATGGGCTCCCCTGGCGTGGCGCGAGGGGGCTCGCGCTCCACAGACCATTAAAAGAACGATGAATCACCTCTCCTCTTCACTCTTTGATGATTTATTTATGACAGGACATTTGTGTTAATTGCGCGTTGTGGTTTCCTAATAAGGTCGATCTTTGGGAAATTTGATTTCTGGAAAATGTTTTCTGCTCTACCTAAACCCCCAGGGATACTTCTGGGCCTGCTGTGCCTTTGTATTTCTTTTTGTTTTGTTGTTTCTTCTAAACTTTTTTTCTGTAATGAAACTAGTCTAGTTCAGAGTGTTATCTTAGAGAGGTGTCCTCGTGCAGAGCAGTGCTTTCCTCAGCTTCTTTATACAGACATGGCACTGCCCCACCATGTGTAATATCTCTGGGTTTTCCGAATGTGCTGGCACACGAGTACTGCCGTTTTGCCTGTTTGATATGGGTAAATGTTTATGTAATTGCCAAATGACTTAAGTTTATTGCTTACGGGTAGTGATCTGACAATACGGATCAGAATATATTTCACATTATTTATTAACTATATCAGCTATTCTTAACATTTTGACTTCTGTGGACCTCACTGAATTATTACTGAAAGCCAGGGATCCCCGCCGAGTCATTATTGGAAGCAAGGGACCCCTGGCCTAAGCAGTTTTACGATTTAAATCTAAAAACAATACATACAAATATACATCAGACTAAAACACAAATTATTGAATATTTTATTTAATTAACATTAGGGAAATCTAATTCTTTTAAGGGGAAGGTTAGAGCGTTTCTAAATCTGTTTTAAAAAAAGACGAGGAGAGATTCTTCTACCGCATGCTCTTTCTTCTTCATCCAGCGTCTATACCATGGGTACTCACAAACCTTTTCCCAGGGGCCAAAAAGTATGGTCTGTGATGTGGCTGAGGGCAGCATTGATGCCAGTGGGGTGGTGGTGATGGGTCAGGGTAGTGATTGGTGGTAATGGGTGCAGGGGAAGCGAAGCATATACATCCAGTAGCTGAAGTGCCCAATATGAAACTAGAAACCTTGTATTAATCCTGGCTTCCCCACGTCACCAAATTGCGAGATCGTAGGCAGTTGTTTTACTTCACTTTCCCTCCTTTTTCTGGTCCTCTGAAGCTTGTTTCCAGTCCAGGGAAGACATGGGTTGGCAGTTCGGGCTGGACTGTTCCCATGAGGCGCAGGGTCAGACTGATTTGCATATAGCCATGTCTGAACTGGGGTGGCAGAGTGGGCTAAAGAACGGTGATGGATTAAACCCAGATCTTTTGACTGGGTGTGAGTGTTTGATTGGTTCAGATGCTCCGTCCATTACTACCCCCTTTTGTACCGCTTTTGGCCGCCATAAGTGTGGCAGGGTATGCTCAGACGTGAGTCCCTTGCTCACTTTGCCACTGGATTCAAGCAAGCCGGGCTGAAGACTGCTGGAATGCCAGAAACCGGTCCTCGGAAGCTTGTTTCCGGTCCAAGGAAGGCATGGCTTGGCAGTTCGCGCTGGACTGTTCCCATGAGGCACAGGGTCAGACTGATTTGCATATAGCCATGTCTGAACTGGGGTGGCAGAGTGGGCTAAAGAACGGTGATGAATTAAACCCAGATCTTTTGACTGGGTGTGAGTGTTTGATTGGTTCAGATGCTCCGTCCATTACTACCCCCTTTTGTACCGCTTTTGGCCGCCATAAGTGTGGCAGGGTATGCTCAGACGTGAGTCCCTTGCTCACTTTGCCACTGGATTCAAGCAAGCCGGGCTGAAGACTGCTGGAATGCCAGAAACCGGTCCTCGGAAGCTTGTTTCCGGTCCAAGGAAGGCATGGCTTGGCAGTTCGCGCTGGACTGTTCCCATGAGGCACAGGGTCAGACTGATTTGCATATAGCCATGTCTGAACTGGGGTGGCAGAGTGGGCTAAAGAACGGTGATGAATTAAACCCAGATCTTTTGACTGGGTGTGAGTGTTTGATTGGTTCAAATGCTCCGTCCATTACCACCCCCTTTTGTACCGCTTTTGGAGGGATAAGCAGCACACTGGTGAAAAAACGCACTGTGGCAAATGCATCACGGATGGGACCTGGGTGAACAGCACATGAGCGATAGAGATATAGCACGGAGCACAGTGTAATGGGGAAGAGAAGTACGTTAGAGAGATGGCTAAAAAGCACATGCATTCTCATAGACTCCTTAACCAAAAAGAAAACGGCATTAGGACCTACTGCCTTTGCAAATGGTTTTTAGCCATGCTGTACAGCATCCTGATGCTGCTCAGCATGGCTAAAGAATACAAAAACAGGTGCTGTGACGCAGGAGTCACGTCATTTAGTAGGCGCACACTTCAAATGCGTGTGCACACAAAAAGAGTATTGGTAGGGGAAACATCACAAAGGACGAAGATGGTGAATACAACACGGATGGAGCGGGTGGCGTAAAGCAACATGAAGCACTGGTGGGGAGCAACACGGAGGGTGGGAGACAGAAGCAGCACAGGGTGGGAGAAGAAGCAACTGGTGAGAGCGGAACATGGAGTGTGCAAGGGAAGGGGAAAAGTCCATGGACGGCAAAGAGCAACATAGAGTGTGAGAAAAGTATGTGAGGGAGACAGCTGGAAAACACATGCCCTCTCACAGAGAGCATAACTCAAAAGTGAAAGAGTAGTGCATGAAAAGCAAGCAATAGACGGACACCAGTATTGCGTCCATGTTGCAAAGGAAGGACATACATTGTAAGAGGAAGGAGAGCCAACAGAAGCTAACCAATTAAAAAAATAAGCAAATGAGTAACAGTAAAGTCAACCAATGATGAGCAGTGGGCATGCTCTGAGCCTACTGTAGGTTTTTTCGCCAAAAGGCAGCTTGTGCCGTCTGGAAGGCAAGACTTTAAAACGTAGTGCTTGAATAGTAAGCAGTAGAAGGACACAAGCAATGAGGCCATGTTTCAGGTGAGGGACAAACACAAGAAGAGGACGGAAAGCCTGCACAAGTTAACAAATAAAAAGCAAGTATATGTGAGTGACAAAGCCAACCAATGGTAAGCAGTTAGTGGGCCCCAGGCATACTAGAATGCTGACAAGAAGTCTTTTCACGAACAGGCAACTTGGGCTGCCTGGTAAGCAAGAGCTAAAAAGCATAAGCAGCATGGTTCAAACTTACATTAGTATATAAAAATAAGCAATTTGTCCCTCCTGCAAACTTCCTTTAGAGGCAGTCATCTTTACACATTGATGTAGGATACGCTCTGCTCACTAGTCTCCCTGGGCCTTATCAGTGTGAGTTTAGTACATTCTTCAGACAGCTGTTTGACTAAACACAAAAGAAAAAAATTCAATAACATCTCTCCTCCCCCAAAAAACCACTCCCTCTTGTTGTGTTGTGTGACCTATAAGACACTGTCTCTGAGTAAACTGGACTGCACTGCTTTTAAGTTCCACTGATCCAGTGGCACCAAGACTACCAGAAGCACCTTCCTGGCAAGGCTGAAACTACACATGACTCCCAAAGAATTCACACACGAGCAGGCTTTCTCTGACAGTCAAGGACAAAGGTCTTCAAACTTTTTTTGCACTCAGCCCCCAAAAGCAAATATTTTGAAGTTGAGAACCCCTCCAAAATGTATGGCAAGGTTTGGGGAAATGGGATGGGCAGAGGATGGAGCCTATAAGATCATTTCAGGGAGACTTTTTCTGTAGCTCATAATCAACAATAAATGAGAAAAATCATCAAACAAAACATTGATATACCCCAAAACTCGATACCACATAATTAGGTTGTTGTAAGCTTCTTGTACTCCTTGGGCCCAATGCAATTGCATCTTCACCCTACTGATAGCTGTAGCCCTGAGTATCAGGCTATCTCCTCTGTCTTTTTCACATTTTCGCCACCATACCTGAACATCACTGCAATCTTGAAACAGACTCTTTGTCCCTTTTTGATTTTTAAATAGCATTACCTCGGCTCAAGGGAATTGGTGTGCTGCACATGAGCACCAGTTATATTGTACAAGGTCAGATTCATTTTTGATAAGGCACAGGGACATTACATGATTTGTTGGGAATCACTGGATGTTGAGCCAACATCTGGCCTTTGCAACTGATTCCCTAGTTCCTAATTCGGCAGCTGACACTGTTATTCTGCATCTCCTCCCTTTCAGAATTTTTTTTACTTCCATGTGTTGTCCCCCTTTCTGCAGCAGATGCACCCTCGGCCCTAATGCTAGCAAGGAAAATGCCCCATACACTTTTTTCAAAAAACAACAGTCACAGTTGTGATACAGTGGACCCCTGAAACCCCTGGACCTTAGTGCAACCTCACCTGTTTCACTAGTGACAGCTACCGCCTTGCGAAGAGGGCTGTCTCCTTTGCCCTTTGTTAAAAACATGGGTTCCCATCTAGCCACTCCCACCCTCCCTACAATCTTTCTGATGTTTAAACGACAATGTCTCCTCTCCTCCAGTTTTCCTCTCACCTAGGCCAATAGTTTCCCCCCTAACATTTTACCTTCAACTTCGTTTTTGCTGACTTTAGGACTCTGCTCACTTTACCGCTGCTAACCTGTGACTAAGTGCTTGTGCTCTCTCCTTAAAACATGGTAAAATTGTCTAACATCCAATTGGCATATTTAATTTACTTGTAAGTCCCTCGTAAGTTGCACTACCTGTTTCCTGAGGCGTGAAAATGAAATTTTTCTAGGGGGCTGCCAGCACTGGTTGTGCTGGCACACTTAAGTAGCACATTAAACATGTCTTAGGCCTGCAATTGCAGCCTATGTGTGCAGTTTTAAACTGCTACTCGACCTGGTAACACAAACCTTTTGCCGGCCCAAACCTTCCCTTTTAATACATATGTCACCCCTAGGGTAGGCCCTGGACAGCCCAGAGTGCAATGTATTTAAAAGGTAGGACATGTACTTTTAAGTTGTACATGTCCTGGTAGTGAAAAACCCTTACATTTGTTTTTCACTACTGTAAGGCCTACCTCTCCCATAAGATAAGTTTGGAGTTTCCTTGTGACCTTTTAATGAGCTCTAATTTTCAAATGGGAACAGGTTACCAGTTTGTTTGGTGTCTTGGTATTGTAATGAAAAATCGTATCTCATGATGGTGGATTTTCAGTTGCAATTCTGAAAATGCCACTTTTTAGTAAGTTTAGTGACAAGGAAAGTACCCAACCGTCACATTTCCAGTGCTGTAATGAATTGAACAGACTAAGGTCATACCATACAACTTTTCATTTCTACTTTAAAGGCTGTTGCCCACTGTGTATACATTTCTAGGATGCAGGGGCAATGCATTTTTTCTACTTGCTTCCTACAGTGAGTACATTTTCAAGAATTACATTGACCCAGTAGAAATAGACCAGTCTATTTCTACTGGGTCAATGTAATTCTTGAAAATGTATTCACTGTAGGGAGCAAGTAGAAAAGTTGTAAGGTACAATTATCCACATGGTTGTTGCATCCAATAGTGACTGGATTTAACCTGAATGTAATTTCATTTATGTAATATGTATACATTGTCAGTGTAAATTGTTTGTTTAGTAAATGTAAATGTTTGTGAAGGTGGTGTGCCTTATGGATTGACATGCTTTACAAATTAAATGAATCGGTTAAAAAACAAGTCTTAAAAGAGAAGCTAATAAATTCTCAAGACCATTCGAAACTGCGAATGACCGTAGTCTGTTAAATTCATTACAGCACTGGAAATGTGACAGTTGGGTCCTTTCTTTGTCACTAAATTGTTAAGGCCCTACCCAGCCACCTTAAGGCCAGTCCTCCCCTTTGTTCTCGCCTTTAGAAAGTTGGCATTTTCCTCCTTAGCCAGTTAGTGCCCTGCAGCTTGTCCCTGGGTCCCAACTGGCTGTAGTTGGGCTTTGTGTATTCCTCCTAGATAGCCACACACAATAGAGAGCTTTTGTGTGGCTGAACACGCCATCACTGGCAGAGTGGGATGCAGAGCTGGGCTCAGCCCTAGTTATACTTGAATAGGCTGTGCCTCTCCTCCACACAAATAGCTACATTCCTCCTGTAGTTAGTCTGGATCCAGGAGACAGGGAAGGCAGGATGCCTGCGGACTTCAAAGGGAAACTTCTAGAAGCTTCTCCCACTTCAAGAGAAGGCCTAGGTATAAATATTGAACTCCAAACGTCAACTCTACAGTACACTTCTGGACCTGTTGATTCTCTGCCAGGAAGGACTGTTGTGCTGTTGAAAGGACTGCCACTCTGCCGGACTGCTGCTCTGCTGACTTGGCTTGCTACCTGTTGCCCTCTTACCTGGTGAGTAGAACATGACCATCATCTGTTGAACCCAGAATGACTCAAAGGGTTCATTGACCGACTTCCTGACTTGAGCTTCAGGGACAGAAGGCTCCTACAACCTCGACCCCAGCACCTGGATTCTGCCATCAGTGAGTCTACCCTACCAAGTGGTGCCACCTCAGTCCCGTTCCTTTGGAAGTGGGCCTAAGGTGTGTGTTCTGCTAGCTTTGTGAATCCAGTGGAGCCACCGTATCTTCTCTGCTGGGCAGGCACAACCCCTAGTAGAACCAACGCATCCTCACCGTTGCGTGGATCTTCCTTATCAGAACTGGCGCTGCGCGACGCATCCTCGGTCCAGGCCCTATGATCCCTTATCGACTGCAGCCTTGAAACAGACTCCGCTTCACAACTTCTTGGAACTAATGCATCATCCGACTGCGCAATGCATCCTCAATGCCGGGCTTCGCATCTAAAGCCCTCGTCCATGGATCCTCAATGACGAAACAGGACCTCACATTGCAGCTTCATCGCATCTTAGAACCGCAACGCTCTGCAAACCACGATTTAAGATGCTTTCTCCAGCAGCCCTAACTGGGTCCCTGTAGCTAGCCCACTCTCCATTGCAGTTAGCCTGAACTTGTGACTTTGTTCTGGCCTGGTGCGACCAGATACGCACATTCCATTTTGTGCTTTTTGGCACTATTTTCACAAACATCTTTAAACTTGCATATCTCCGGTTCTAATAATTGTTTTTTTGTCCTTTTGGTCTCATTTTATTTCTTAAAAGCAACTCTACTGTTCTAATCTGGTGTGCGATTCTTTTTGTATGGTGTTTTCACTTTATTACTTTTAGAAGTATTGTGCAAATAATGTACTTATTGCCTCTGAATTACGCCTGACTGTTCTATACTAAGCCACTAGAGTGTTGAGCACAGTAACATTTATGGTTGACTTGGCCTCACCCTGGCAAGTATTGTGAGTACTGGTTGACCAGGATTCACTTCCCTGTCAACCAACAACCCGATTTCTCACAGATTAATACTAGTGAATGGGCCTCAACAACCCCATTTTCGTATTAAGTCCGACATATTTGGGGTGCAGTGGCCACTCACCCCCCTGATCGCACTGCCAAAGCAACAGCTGCACAAATGGTAGTAAAGGACTTAAAAAAAAAAAGCCCCCTATATAGTGCCATCCTTCCAGATGGGCTTCTCTCAGAAGAAGCTATGACTGTCCATTTGTAAACAAAAAATGAGGACCCACGTCTCCTTGATACTATCCATGGATCTTGCTGCTCTCCTCTTTCTCCTGAGCTATTACCTGAAATCTGGAGGATCTGGTCTTTGCATCTGAACACAGCCTTGCTGGTCTTCTCTGCCACCTCCTGAGCTCACCCTTTTTCAAATACAACCATACCTTTAAGGCAGGGTCATTGGAATAAACGTGGCAGGTGAAGACCACATTATGTGTAAGTGCTTTTATATATATTTTTTTAAACTCTTTATTCATGACTGAAAAAGAAATACAACCGTATCTCAAGGCCACATATACATTAAAGTCAGTATTTTCACTTTTCCTCCCGTATAATACAAATGACAACTTCTGCCTCTGTAGCCGGTCATTCTCAATCATCAGATAGTAGAACGCGAAACAGTTGTCCCAGTCGAATGTGGCCTGTTACATACACCATCTATGCAAAAAAGGTCGTCAATATGTACACCAGTGTAGTCATGAAAACTTAAAAGTCCCCCCCCCCCCCTATTCCCACCCCCAACTGTTCCCCACCCCGATCCCTCCCCTCTCCTGGTCGCTTTAGTATCCTCCAAGGGACTTCCTCCTAGCATACAATACAAACTTTTAATCTGCCGTGCAGGGGTTTCAAATAACATGCGCTCCTCCTTGTACACCGGGGTCCATCGCAGTTGAAGCCCTACTGCACAGGCTAATTATTGCGACCCGCTTCCTGTGAGGGTATCAAGTCTAGCCCCTCTAACTCCAATAACATGGCCTCCCATTCCATCGCTATGGGATGCTTTCTCTGACCCCTCTCCTCTTCCCTCCTTAGAGCTGCACCCTCTGCCCGACCCCACTGCACTAGATCCGTTTGCCACGTGGTTAACCTAGGAGGCCTGGGGGATTTCCATCTCATCGTCAGTACCCTAACTGCCAGAAGAAGAGCCAGGTCCAGGAATCTCAGTTTAGCTTTCAGTGTTTTGGATCGTTTACGAAGCCCTATCAGGCAACACAGAGCCTCCACCGGCACCGGTAGGTGCGTGATTGTATGGAGCACTTGGCATATCTCAACCCAATAGCCCTGTAGTCGTGGGCAGGACCACGGCATGTGGATGAAACCCGCATCATCTCCCTTACAGCGCGGACAACCATGCGAGGAATACAGAAACCTGCGATGTAACCTCTTAGGAGTTAGGTATGCCCTATGGAGCATCATTGCCTGTATGAATTTTAATTTGACATTACACGTCACACGTTTGGGATGCTCTAGTATAGTCTGCCATGCCTTGTCTGTTAATTCTGAGTCTTTATCCTGAGCCCAGGTCGCCCTAAGGGTAGTGAGCGAGATTTCTACGTGTTCTCTAACTACGTGTATAGCCATCGTACCAGGTGTCCTCCCGCTCCCATGTAAAACAATAAATGAACCAATTCGTGTTGCATAGGCTTGAGCCGTTGTGGTGCCCAAGTATTCTGAATGTAATATGTCACTGTAGCATGCAATAGGTATAATCTAGGAGGAACACCCGTGACCTGTAAAAAGGATTCGTGATCTAACAGGGTCTCATCCCCAAAAAAGGCACCTATCTCCATCTATCCCGTTCTCAGTCCAGTGACGCAGTGTATGTCGTGTAAGCCTACCCTGCGGCGTCGGAATTCCCAACAAGGGAATATTCGCAGCATACGGTGTCACTGAAGAAGTATATGACAAGGCCTTCCTCCAGCAGAATAGGGCCGTGCGCAGAAGAGGGTGACACTGGGGGAAGCCGACTCTTCGGTAATAACAAGGAGTGAAGTTCCCCGCGGTCTAGACGGTCCGTCGTAAAGTCAATCTCATGTAGGTTTCTGCCCGCGATCCAATATAAAGCCATTGAAGTTGACTGCCATAATAATATCCCCGAAAGTCTGGGACACCAAGTCCTCCCGACCTAGTCCCTAATTGAAGTTTACAGAGACTAATGCGCCTAAGGCCGGTACCCCAAATAAGACAAATCAAGAGCGTGTTTAATCTGTTAAAAATATGTTGAGGGAGATTTACTGGCAAATTCACAAAATAATACAACAGGCGGGGAAACATAACCATTTTGGAGATCGCAATTCTGCCCATGACGGACAGGGGTAAAAAGTCCAGAATCCGACACTACTGCGGAGCCGTGTAATAGCTCGTCTGATATTACCGTCTATTTTGTCCTCTGGCGACCTATACACCTGTATCCCTGCCGGGCTTGGGTATCGATGTAACAAGAGCCTGCATTGTCGATGCCGGTAAATGACCTTCCTCAAACGTCACTTTGTACACCATATAAAGAATCGGCACTAAGGTGTCCAAGTAGGTTGAGTAAAATTCTACTGGGAGCCCATCCATACCGGGCGTTTTGTTACGGTTGAGGTTCTTGATTGCAGCACGTATCTCATGCTGCGTGATAGGGCCATCAAGTGCCTTCTGTGTGTCAGCCGTCAGAACCGGAAAGGGAAGGTCGCTCAGAAACTCGGTCAACTGTACCGGGTCCCCCAAGCCAAAGGGTGCATATAGAGCTTTCAAATGGTCAAAAAACGACACATTAATCTCGAATTGCGTACGGACCAGGGTACCCGACGGGTTGTATATCTGAGTTATGATCGGCGGGTCCGGTTGGCCCCGTATCAGTCGGGCCAGTAGTGTACCGGACCTGTCTGCATCGGTGTGCTGGCGGCGCAGGTATTCCTTGTAGTCCATGGTTCGCAGTGTTTCCAACACCTCTGCGTGTTCAATGTAGCCTACCTGTAAATCAACCTTTTTTCCAGGGTCCGTATCGGCCTCCCGTTCTAGTACCTTCAGACGGTCCTCCACCTCGCAAAGTTTTCTGTGAATTTCCTGCCTGGCCCCCACTAATTGCCCTATCGCCGCTCCCCTAATCACTACCTTCATGGCATCCCACACTACCAGATTTGAGGAAGCAGAATCCCAGTTTTCCCTGAAATAATTAGTGAGAGTAGCAGACGATGACGTCCGGAAGGGGCCATCTTCCAGAAGTAGTGGGTTAAGTCTCCAGGTAGGTACCGGAGCCGGCACCCTACCCCAGAGAAAAGTGCGCATCAAAGGCCTATGATCGGAGAATGTTTTAGACCGGTATTCTGATTTCCCCACTTTCGTAACTATTGATCTGGAGCACAAGAACCGGTCAATTCCAGTGTGTAAGTTGTGTATGGGGGAATAATAAGAATACTCCTTATGTGTAGGGTACAATCCACGCCATGTATCTTCCAACCTCAGCCCTCCGCCCAGGCCGTGAACAGGTCAGTCAGCTTAGACGCTCCAGCTGCTTTGAGAGGGGGGTGCGATCTATCTAGGCCCAAGTCCAATACCGCGTTCCAGTCCCCGCCTAGTATCCAGGGGATTCTGACCCAGTTGTATAGTGCCAAACCCATTTTTTGTAGAAACCTGTCCTTATCATAATTCGGGGCATATATTCTACCGAACACTACCAATGTCCCATCCAAAGTACCCATCACCACAATATAGCGGCCCTGATCGTCTACTCTCTTCTCAATTTCCACGATTGGCGTCCCATGTCGGATTCAAATAGTCGCCCCCCTGGAGAAGGCTGAGTATGTTGTGGAATAAATAGTACCCCTCCACCACCTCCTCAAGTTCTGAGCTTCTGCTTCCGTGAGGTGGGACTCTTGAAGGAATGCAACCTGTGTGTGATGTCTAAGGAGAAATGAGTGCATCCGAGGGCGTTTCTGTATTGCCCCAAGTCCACGCACATTCCAGGTAAGAAATCTGTATGACCCTGCAGTCTCAGCCATGATCACTATCTATCAAGCATAGGAGTAGCAATAGTCCCATCGTATTACCCCATGCAAAAAGCGACCAGGAGACCTCGTACCCCAAAAACAACTCTGGAAACAAAACAAACTTGGCACAGCAGGACAACAATGCTGGGCCCAACAGTAGAACAGCAAACAGATAGGCCCAAAGTTTGGTGCATACACCGATGGGGGGTGGCTAAGCACTAGTACAGTCATCTCACCGTCCACACCGAGCACCGCTGGCTCAACGGCATTCCATCCCGGGGGCAATAATAAGGATATACTAACAATCCATGAGTGGGGATTTGATTTCGGAGAAAGCGGGCAGTTCGTGGAGGGCTAGCCTCGACCAGGATCACTCTCAATGCCCAGACTCAATGGGGAAGGAACCTAAAGGTGTCCCACTCGTCATAGTGGAGTGGTGTGGCTCGCTGGTTAGAGGCAGCAGACCCAGAAGCAGAGAACGGCCCGGGACCAGGGTTCAATTCCCGACGTGGCAGGGTCGTGGACCAGGGTCAGCTGACTCGATAATTCTCGCCTCGGTGCCTACTCTAACCAGGGATCACACTCGGCAACTCTGGGCATTAGCTTGCCTCATCTCTACAACGGCCCCCCACATTTTCCGGGGATGCCTGGTTTCACCTTGGAGATACCCAGTAGGGACCATCTCACAGGGATAGCCAGGACGGGTTCCCCAACGGTCTACAGCGCCACGACGCCTCAGGGCAGCAGTGCGCTTTACAAGACACATTACATTACATTACATTACATCCCAGTCCTAAACTGCAGTTCCCCATCACAGTGGACACACAAAATCAAAAAAGGATATATAAAACAATAGTCAGTTATCACATCTTAAAGGATACCATGAGTCACAACATTGTAGTTCCGCACCGAGTTGGTCGGTCCATCTCTTTCAATTATCTAGCATGTCGTCCGCAGCTCGGGCGTGATGGTGGGGAACAAGACTGCGCTGTGGTCCGAATCGGAATGGAGCATGCTATCCTCTGACTCCGTCGCAATTTTCTCCGTGTCCTCTCGGAATGTGCCGACCATCGCCAGCGCTCCAAGTTTGTCTTTCTTCTGCTGCTCCCGTCGCCCTCCTGCCCATCCCTGGGGATCCCCCATCCTCGCGTCCCGAGTCACCTCTCGAGCCGTGGGCGGCTCTCTCCTGGGTAGAGTCCTGGCTTTCCCCTATGCCCATCACCTCCAGCCACTCCTCAGCATCCGAGGGACTTTAAAAAAAAGTGTGTCTTCCTCTCATGTATGATCTTCAACCAGGCAGGAAAAAGAAGTGCGTATTTCAGCTTGGCCTTCTGGAGCATTTTCTTCAACGCCAGATATGAAGAGCGCTGTTTCTAGACCATTGTCATGTAATCCGGATATAGGGGCACCCGATGGTTTTCATACTGTATAAGGGACTTCTCGCGAGCCTTATGCAGCAGAACATCTCTATCTCGATAATTGAGTATCTTCACTATCAGCGGACGGGGCGGTCGGCCCGGTCCAGGTCGGCCCGTCTGAATCATATGCGCCCGCTCCACACAGAAGTATGACGATAATCCTTCGGTAGCAACGTGGTCTCGGAACCATTGTTCCATGAAGTCTGCGGCACGTGACCCCTCACAGCGCTCCGGCAGACCTATGACGGGTTTATTATTGCGGCGGTTTCTTCCTTCCACGTCCTCCACCCGGTCCATCAATGAGGTGACCTGCTGCTGCAATTGTTGTATAGAAGTTGAGTGGTCCGCCACCGTCGGCGTGAGGTCTGCAAGAACAAGGCCCTGGTCCTTCACCTTATCCGCCAGCTTACCATGATCTGATTTCAGTAGGGACAGATTAGTAGTAAGGGCCCCCAGCTGTTGTTCCATCGCCGATCTGGACTCTCTTATTTCCTTCAGGATTAAATCTAGTTTGTCTGTCGGTTGCTCCCCGTTAGGAACAGCCTCTGCAGCTCCCGGTAGGGCCCGTCCATCTCCGGCACCCACCATAGCTCGCGTTGCCTCAGGGTCTCCCTGGCCCTCAGTCCCTCTTGCTCCTTTCCATACCATGATGCTAAGGGGGCCAACTCTGTCCAGCCTCTGACGATAAGCAACTATTCAAATAGACTACGGCCTCAGGGAGAGCTCTTCACCAAGGCGTCCGCCATCTGCCACCACCGAGGGCACTGCGCCAGTGTCAGGGCAGTGATGCGCTAAGTAAAGCAGACGGAGATGGAAGAACCAAAACTCAACAGGACTGAAGGAGAAAGCCTTACCAGGGGTCCCCCGGCTAGGGACTCCGCAATGTGTAAGTGTTGACAAAATTATGCAGCAAGGAAAGACAAATTATGCATCGTAATGCAGCCCATTTTGTGATAGAAATACTTCTGGGCAAAGGTTTCAATATGTATGCTTCATCAACAAAATGTAAGAATGGCAGGTTAGCTGCTAGGCACTATCGTAGCTTATCTTGTTTTCAATTTTATTGAAATATAAAACATTAGGCTTGATCTGGAGCTTAGTGGCTGCTCATGACCTTTCACCCTAAAACATCTACTTCTGGCAGTGGTTAAATTAAAAGCTGGATTTTAAGACGACCGCAAGCCTCTGAAGAACTTGCCTGGGGTTCATACTTAACTTTCTCTTCCCGGAAATCCCAACATGTTCCTGTCCTGGCTTTTATGCTAAATGAGCTAATCAATTCCTTTCTTATACTAGCCAGTAAGCTGCACATCACAGATCCCACACATGGTCCCCTTTCTTCCAAGCTTTGTTTTTTTAAAAAGGCAAACTGTATATTTATCTGCCCTTTGCAGCCAGCCACTTTATAGTTTTTGTATAAACCTTCGATGACTATTCACTAATCTTTGTTGGAATTGTGATTCCACCCACCACCCTACTTCTAGGGTCATACATCCCTTATGTGGACATGGAAATTCGATATTATAGAACACATTATCATCTGGCACTTCTAAGCAAGATACCCAATTTCATGCTACTCAGTTCACCAAAGGCTGACTATTCCTTACTGGGATTTGAAATGTGACCTATAGATTACACATCTTAATGGCAAGCATTTATCTCACTGAGAAATCCTGCTTTTACTATTGCCGATACATGGAACAGAAATGAAATATCTTGATGTGTCCAGATTCCTGTTAGTCTGTTCGCCCACATTTATATTTGTGCAAGGAAGCCATCTCAACCAGAGCTGCCTTTTCTGATTCATAATTTCCCTTTTGTGACTCTGCACAAAGCTATTCATCTCATATTGAATGGGTCTGATGTGTATACACTAATATTAAAACTGAATGTGGAAAATAAAGGTGAAAACAACTGTCTACATAGTCTCTATGATGTAAGGATGTTGATTCTCTATGCTATTTCCCCTCTACTGGCCTCCTCAAATGATTTCTCAAAATGTCAGATTTCCGTCTTGGTAAATGACAACTTGTGCAACAATCAAGCAGTAGTTATCACTCTGACCTTTGTTGGAACATAGCGGTTCAATTTAGTCTTTTTAAAACTGTGAAATTGAAAAATAAAAATGTGACAACTCCAAAATCAAATCAATAGCCCGTATTTATTTTTATTCAAGGTGCACAAAGTTGTTATTCAAGCTTTATACCTCATCGCCGACCAGGTGATGCAGAAGAGCAAATATTAAGATCTGTCCCCTGAAGAATTATACCTTCTCGAGACTCGATGCTTTGTGGTTGAAAAGTCACCATTCCTGCAATTAGTGCAGCTAATACAATTGCTGTGTAGTTAAAAGAAAGTCATTGTTTGATATATAATCAATTGTTTCGCCAGTTTAGTTAGTAAATATTGAAAGGTATTCAAGCAGTAGCCTGTGAAATATTGATTAATGTATGACGTTGAGAAGTACACGCTCATAATGTAAGAGTTGGGGAATAGATCCACGCTTCGCTGAACACAAAGAACCTATATTTCAAAGGTCAATTCATAGATGACGTAGTTTTGCAGATAAGGACGCTAAGCAACACTTTACGCTCTATGACTTTGCATTTGTATTAATTAATTACCTTCCCACTCAATAGAAATAAATTAACTTGAAGGATCGTAGAGGCTGTCTCATAAAGTCACCAAAGTGGTCTTTAACAGATGATGGACTGTAAACTGTTGGTGTGCAACATTGTTAGTCCTCGTTAGGGGGGGTCGGGGTAGGGACTAGTGGGTCACAGCAGTGAGGGACTGGGGTTGGTAGCCTCTGCTGTCCTAGGGTCCGTCCTACAATGACTCTGCAAAACTCGGCCAGGTACAACGCTTTCTGCACTTGACTTTCTGTTTTAGTGTTGTCAAGCAGGCACAGGCTTCTCAGGGAGTTAAGTGTAGGCAGTACGACCGGCTCAGGATGTAAGTGCTTTGTTCTACAGTTAGGCACTTTACTACATGTCACAAAAATGTCCCAGATACACGATGAATGGCGGTGTGTGAGTCCTGTATGCCTTAAAGTGGACCCCCCTAGCCTCCTCCCCTTTTCTGATAGTCAAGGACCCAGTGCCATAGTTATTGATGCTGGTGCAGCTCTCCCCTTTCTGTTACCATTTAGTTATCTGATAGAAACTTCTAGCTGCAGATGTCTTGCCTTGGAATATTCCCCAGGCATCAGAGTGGATCCGGAGTTTTTTTCCTGAACAGTACCCCTGTGTTGCTTATATAGGTGCCACCCTAAGTCATTGATGTCAATTGTTTTATTTCTGTGCCAGTCAGCACAGATCCAGATAGGAGCAACTCCTGTCACTTTTTGACTGAACGGTTTTCGACTTTTTGTTGAAGATTTTTGAGATCTTGTTTCCTGGTGTGGCAGGAATATCAGCGAAGAAAGCTGGTTTCAAGCCCTGTGGCGCCTGTCACAATCAAATGTCAGTGACTGATTCACACCTCATCTGCCTTTGGTGCCTCGATCGCGACCTTCCACACCAAGATCTGCATCAATAGTCGCACGTGCACCCCAAGGTCTTGTGGGAGTAGTCTATCAAGCTCCTTGCTGCTCGGCAACTATGACTGTCTTGATCCCAATCAAGAGGAAGGTCTCAGTAACGGTTGTAGAGCCACTCCAGGCACTCATCGCAGTCAAAGTCAACCAGGTGTTCGGGTAAGTCTAAGAAGCATAAGAAGCATAAGAAGTCAAAAAGGTCTTCTGCTTCACTCGTCCATCAAAGTCATACAACGAGACAAGGGAACGTCTTCATTTGAGGCCTGGATCTGCGGTTGCGCTGGGGAATTCTCTGCACCTCCCGAATATCCTCGAGTGACTCCGCCTAACTCCATATGTTTTATGAGGCCGAACACCTCATATTTGGGTAACCTGTCTCTTCCGGTGTTCCTTCGGCCCCCACAGGTTCGGGATCTGCCCCTACTTGTTTTCTGAGGGCAAGTTCGTCCATGGCACCAGTTGGGTCCCTTGGCTCCATGGATGGATCCGGACCCATGCCGGTCGAGCCACCTCTACCGTCCCCAGCTCCTGGTGTTGTCATTCTACCTTGACTGCATGAAAGGTTGAAGGTAGACAATCAACTTTTGTGGGATATGGCGAAGCCAAAAAATGGTAGGCTGTGCAGAAACTTATTGGCTCTAGGCTCCTGGCTCGGAAAGTCACAAAAACAAAAAACGGTGTCGTAACTCTGGGGTGGCGCCTATATATGCACCGTGCGCTTCACTTGCTGAGCCAAATTATGCCACCTACTGGCAGACAGGTGTACTGCTCACAAAAAAATTCCAGATCCAATCTGATGCCCAGAGAATATTCAGTTAAAGAATCTGCGGCTAGATAGTCTCTACTAGAATTACATTACCAAAGGTAAGTAACTTGTTCTTCCTGACTTAAGACAGGCCAAATAATCTCTCACCCACTCCTCTGGACAGTTGTAGGCCTCATGCTTACTGTCTCACTCACCTGAGTTGTGTTGGGTTAAGGTCTAGGCACTCGGTCGAATAGCTCAGGCTGGGCTGACGCAAGCCTCTCTGAGATCCTGAAGATGGGTGTGAGCAGCTGGCTTTTGACAGTGATTAAACAACAGGGGGTGGTGATGGACAGAGTTTCTGAATTAAGCAGAATACTCTCACCCAGTCAAGAGATCAGGGCTTAATCCAACACCGTTTTTTAGCTCACTGCACCATCCCAGCTCAGAACCTGGCTATATGCAAATTAGTCTGTCCCTGGCCCAGTGTATCATGGGAACAGGGAAAACCAAACTACCAAGCCAATTCTTTCACTGGGAAGGAAACAAGCTACCAGGGACCGGTTTCTGGCATTTCAGCCGTCTTCGGCCCGGCTTGCTTGAAACCTAATGGTGCAATGAGCAAGGGACTCACGTCTGAGTATACCCTTCCACGCTTGTGGTGGAAAAAATAATTAAACAGGGGGTGGTGATGGACAGAGTTTCTGAATTAAGCAGAATACTGGCTGAAATGCCAGAAACCGGTCCCCGTTAGCTTGTTTCCTTCCCAGTGAAAGAATTGGCTTGGTAGTTTGGTTTTCCGTGTTCCCATGATACACTGGGCCAGGGACAGACTAATTTGCATATAGCCAGGTTCTAAGCTGGGATGGTGCAGTGAGCTAAAAAACGGTGTTAGATTAAGCCCTGATCTCTTAACTGGGTGAGAGTATTCTGCTTAATTCAGAAACTCTGTCCATCACCACCCCCTGTTGTTTAATTATTTTGTCCACCATAAGCGTGGAAGGGTATACTCAGACGTGAGTACCTTGCTCTTTGCACCATCAGGATTCAAGCAAGCCGGGCCGAAGACGGCTGAAATGCCAGAAACCGGTCCCCGGTAGCTTGTTTCCTTCCCAGTTAAAGAATTGGCTTGGTAGTTTGGTTTGCCCTGTTCCCATGATACACTGGGCCAGGGACAGACTAATTTGCATATAGCCAGGTTCTGAGCTGGGATGGTGCAGTGAGCTAAAAAAAAAAGGTGTTGGATTAAGCCCTGATCTCTTGACTGGGTGAGAGTATTCTGCTTAATTCAGAAACTCTGTCCATCACCACCCCCTGTTGTTTCATTATTTTGTCCACCATAAGCGTGGAAGGGTATACTCAGACGTGAGTCCCTTGCTCATTGCACCATCAGGATTCAAGCAAGCCGGGCCGAAGACGGCTGAAATGCCAGAAACCACTCCCCGGTAGCTTGTTTCCTTCCCAGATAAAGAATTGGCTTGGTAGTTTGGTTTGCCCTGTTCCCATGATACACTGGGCCAGGGACAGACTAATTTGCATATAGCCAGGTTCTGAGCTGGGATGGTGCAGTGAGCTAGAAAACGGTGTTGGATTAAGCCCTGATCTCTTGACTGGGTGAGAGTATTCTGCTTAATTCAGAAACTCTGTCCATCACCACCCCCTGTTGTTTAAGGCTTTTGACAGTGGCTCTCTTCAGGGATCCGTTGATGTCCGCAGCAGACAGGCCTCAAGTTCTCAGTGGGACCGGTTCCTCCGCCCTTATGGTTGCAATGGCAGTCGCTTTTGAGACTGCCATACCTCAGGGAGGCTCCAACTCCTCTTTTCCAGGTGCAGGGCTTTGGCAGCATTTTAACAGCTTTGTGGCACAGGGGCCAAATCCTATAGATCTCTAGTGCTACAGCAGGCTGGCAGTGTTTCAGCACAGAATACCTCGTACAGCAAATGCGGAACATCGTACTGAATGGCACTCCCTGGATCATTGGCGGGCTGGTCACTCAGGCTAGTTTGTGGGGTACCCTAGGTTGAGAACCACATGTTGCAGCAGTTGCACTGACCTCAATCACAGGCAAACAGCAGTTACCATGTGGCAATGTCAATCCCAGCTTCAATCATACAACAGGGATGATAGTGGAGAAACACCTTGTTCTTTCTTCAAGAGTGCCATGGGTACTCCGAGGAGTTCAGGGACTGTCTTCCAGAATAGAGCACCCTAGTCACATGGATTGTGAGTTTCTAGCAGATTGATCGCAGCACCAGGATTAGACATTTCTGTCCACACCAGCAGCCTGCTCCTCCTGCTGGGTTATGCCTGGCTTTCATTCCTAATTCAGGCAGGACGAGATAGTCTTCCAGGACAAAACAGGCAATTTTTCCTTCAGCTTAGATTCCATGTGATGTCCCCTAACTTCTGGAAAGCTGGCTATCAGGCAGACACTAGCTTTGTTTGCACAGTAGTCCTTTCACAACTAGGGAGTGCTCCACAGAGTACCCATAGAGAACATGGACCTGGAACAAGTGGGTGAACAGCTCCCACTGTTATACAAAAATGACAGGCAGGGATTCTCTGTCTGCCCTTTTAAAATAGAACCAACCTAAACATACTCCAAATGTCCATATCAGGCTGTCTTCAAGACTCGCCCTAGTCTCAGGTGGTGCTCTTGAAAGCGGGGACATCTCTGGAGCACAATCAAAAGAGGCACAGAGACAGGTGAGCATTCGGCACCTGATTAACAGATACAGCTGACAATGATCAGGAAGAGAGACAAAGGGTTTCTGCCCTTCTAAAAGACCCTTCCCACGCTAACAACAGGAACTGCAGTCCCACCCTTCCTCCCTGTTATTTAGCAAATGTCCGGTTTAAAAGGATTATTCATCAGCTCTCTGTATCAGAAAAGTCTGTCTCCTCTTTCTTAACTTTCGTGTTTGGGTTCCCTCCCTCCAGCCTCGGAAGTCTCAGCAGTGCGCTTCGCACTGTCCTGGAATGCAAACTCACCCTCTATCAGGAAGTGATGTCACTGGATTTCCCATCTGCCATTTGCACAGGAAGTGATATCAGTGGTTTCCCTCCCAAACTGGTCTTCAAAGAAGCTGCAGCGGGAGTGCCAAAGGCAGGCCCATCTGCATCTGTCCACACCGAGTGCAGTATTCCTGGTCTTCCTCCCACCCAACTTATCCTCCTCCCCCACCCCGCCATGCCTGTTGCTGGTCTACCGAGACCCTCTGTTCCTGGAACCACAGTCTCATCTCCCAGTAATGTGTCCACTCCTTGCCGGCCAACTCGAAGGATGCGAGCTCCTGTGTCACCTCTATCTAGCGCATATCAATAGGCCAGGGGCTTCCAAATTGGAACCCACAAGCTTATATCACTGGTTCACTCAGGTACACATTCAACATTCTTCTCATACATTCAAGCATCCTGGTGCTCCATATCTTATCATAGGATTCTGGGTTCACTGTTATCAGAGGAAATTTCCATGAGTGGACCAGTAGGCTCTCACTCAAGTGGCACCAGTAAAATGACCTGGTCACATTAGGATCACTACAAAACAAGGTATGCTGCCATCACCATGCTACACGTGCAAACCTGTAACCGGCACTGGGTGTGCCCCTCTAGGTCCAGGACGTGTCCAGGTCCAGGACCAGTCCCAGATAAAAGGTAGGTCTAGGTGTCTGTGTCCATGATCCTCAGAATTGGAAAGATGATCAGTAAGTCCTTCTCCGGGTATCACCAATTCTTTCATGCTGTGATAGCCCAGAATCTAGTATGACTAGGTGGTGGAAGGGGTTATAATTAGGGAACTGCGAGAAAGGAGACCTGAAACAGTTAAAGAGCAGATAAGATTTACCAAACACTTTGCTGCTACTCCCAGTAACCCTGTGATGAAGTAAGACAGTCACCTGCAAGAAATGCTCAGAATCGTCTCCTGTTTTCTGTACCCGGATGTGGTTCAAGGGTTCCGGATAAAAATTATAGTGCGCATAAAGTAAGCCAAAGTTAGTTCTTTCTTCAGACATTCAAGGTATTAACTATTTTAACACATCTTTCTATTCTCCAACAAGTACGTACCACAAACTGTGTGTGTTGCTCTTCTAAATTTTTCATGTTTTCAGCAGTGGTGCCAGAATTTGAGCAGCAATTCAAAGTAGTGAACTCAAAGGCAGTCATTTATTCATTGCATTACTACACAGCTCTCCATTAAATGTTCTTCCACTGCTTGTGGAAAAAGTGTCATGGAGAAGTCTGAAGTTGTTCGCACTCTGTGCCTATCCTTGCACTGACTGACGTTTAAAAGTTCCTTAGCAAAATCACCTCAGACGTCTCTTTTACAGGAGTTGAGTTCTCAGCTTGTGCTTCAAGACTTGATACTTAAAATCAGGCCTTCGGAAACTATGATCTACTACGTCTTATACGGTTCTTTCTTTTACTCACATATTCAAATGACCTCCTTTATAGCACTCGCTAAAGGATAAAAATTGACGCAGGAGTATCCTTACCCAAAGACCCACCCGGTCTCTGGAAAACTTGAGGATAATGCTGTCACTCTAAGCAGAGCCACTCAGCTGCCCTCCCGCTTGAGTGGAATTCCTCAGAATACTGCGCACCAGGGCTTATGCGGGGCTGCCTTTTATAATGGTGGCCTGCTCAATATGGCCAGTGTAAATGGCCTTATTGACCCTTATGGAAGCTCCTGAAATGTAAGTGTCCTGCACCAATGCAGGCTACAGAACCACCCCCCATGAGACCTGGAGAAACCCCAGTGCCCACAGTGCCTACCTTCCTCTGGGTCCAACCATCCTACATTACAGCAGCAGATGTCTATGGCCACCAGAGATGTCACTGCAGCGGATCTGGAAATTCACTGTGATCGGACGCCAGGTTAGCTTAAGGTAAGATCAAAAAACTCCAGAAAGGCTTCAAAACTATTGAAAAGAAGAAGCCAAGCAAAGGGACCCATTTCCCATCATCCATTTGCACAGAAACTTACGTCACTGGATTTCTCATCATCCATATGCACAGGAAGTGACATAACTGTTTTTTGTCAGAACTGTATTTTAAAGAAGAAGTCATGGAAGAGGACTTATTTCCCACCATGCCATCTGAACAGTAAGTGACATCACTGAAGTTCCCATCATCCATTTGCACAAGAAGTGGCAACTCTGGTTTCCCAACTAAACTGTCTTCATTTAATGGAGGCTTCAGCGTGGGTGCCAAAGGCCTAATCCTTCATCACTTCCATCGACACCCTAAATGGCAACCTCGTCTACCACACACCCGGACCACGTGCCAACTTTGTCCCCACCATTGCAGACTCTGTCTCCTACCTATCCTCCACTCCAGTGCCTTCATCCCCCTCTGTGACCTCGACTACCACCTGGAGTGCCTCACCGATCCCAACACAACCAACATCATAGAGGACCTGTCCAACCTCAGACTCACCCAGTGAGTGGAAGGCCCTACAAACTCTGCAACACAACAAAAACCTCCCCGAATCCATCGCCAACTTGAACTCCTGGATCATCACCTGTGCTCTGCAAAGCCAACAAAGTCATGCAAACCCGACTGCAAGCAAAGTGGTACACGGAAGAACCCACACTCAACAAACACCACTGCAAGCAACTTGAACGCAGATGGTGATACTGACGAGCACCTATAAATCCACCCTCAGACATAACCATTAGTAAATCAGAGCCATCAAATGCTCAACGCTCAATGACCGCATTGAAAGCAGCACCAACAGTGCCAAGGAAATCTTTGCCTCACTGAAAGACTTCACCTCTCTGGCAGCTAGCTCCACCAGCATTGCACCCTCTCATTACCTCTGCATCCAGCTGTCCCTGTTCTTCAGCAACAAGATCACGAGCATCCACGACAACTTTGAGCCCCAAACAGACCCTTCCATCTTGCACCCCTCCTGCCAGTCTCTACCAGCACCACCCTAACCACTCAAGAAACCGCAATGACATTCGGTCCATACACTCTGTGGTACTCTCTGACCCCTGCCCTCACCATTGTCTTCTTCAAGGGACTGGACCCCATCAGCGCAGTCCTCAACCCCGATCCTGAATGACTCAGACATCACAACCACCTACCCAGGTGCCAAGAATCAACCCACAGTACTCCTCTTCACCCCTCTAGAAAACCTCAGTGGACATAAAGACACTAGCTAACCAGGCAAAAGTAATGGAAAAGATGATCAACAAACGCCTAACCACACACCTCACAGACAATCACCTCCTCAACATCACTGAGTCTGGATTCATGCCCAACCACAGTACAGAGAACGCCCTCATCGCCATCACAGACCACACCCAAATGATCATAGACCGAAGTGACACCTCGACCCTCATGCTACCGGATCTCTCTCCTGCGTCAACACCATCTCCCACCCAACCTTAACCAACAAGTGCACAAAGAAGGCACCCAGGGGCCCACTGTTTGCAGGATTTGCGCCATCCTGACAGGACACAACCAGTCCGTCCTCTTGGACCCTTCACCTTTGACGCCATCAACCTTATCTCTAGAGTTCCGCAAGGATCCTCACTCAGCTCCACTAGTAGTAATCTTACAGCAAATTAACCTCATTCTGGGACTCCAACTTTTGGCTGCCAAACTCAGACCAACCTTCCAGTAATCTGCTCAGAGAATCTTGGAATTGTAATCGATAACCAGCTACAACTTGCCAAGTGAACGCAGTCTCCATCTCCTGCTTCCACGCGCTCAGGATTCTCGAGAAGATCTTCGAATAGCACTCCACCAACTCTCCCAGCACCATTAACCCCTTGTGTGGTCCCGTCGGCCTAGTGCGTCCATCGACCAACGGAGTCCCACCCACCCTTTAGAACACCCGCACCGCGGCAGAAAAACCACTGCGGTTAAGGCGGTAGCCAAGATCTCATCACCAGGAAGCTGGAATGCAGTTGCGCACTCTATACCAGAATAAACACTCAACTGACCAGAAGACTCCAGACCATGCAGAACCTAGCGACCAGGCTCCCTTGAACCTCCCAGCAATCAGTCACGGCAACCCACACCTTAAAGCTGATTTCTTCATATATCAACGTCGCAGCCAGAATGGTCACTGGAATCAGGACATACGACCACATTTCACCAGCACTCCGAGAACTAAAATGGCTCCCAGTCGAATTGCGTGCCAGTTTCAGAACTGCCTGCCTCACACACAAAGCCCTGCACAGAGGAAAACCTGAGTATTTGGCTGCTAAACTCAAGAGGGCTGGTCAGACAAGGAACCTCATAAGCCCCAGCACCCTACTACTCATCCCTATGAAAACCCATAAACCGCAACACGGTCCTTCGACGGAAACGCGCCCAAAATCTGAAACGCCATCCCAGTCGGTATCAGGACTAGCTCGTCTTTCACAAAATTCAAAAACACCTAAAAGTTTTCTCAACCGCTCCCCCCCAAATGGATAGCCACCATCTAAACGCAAATCCCTGCTTGTCATCTCTCCCAGACATTGTAGCTCTAAGACTTACCTCCTCCCTGCTATTTGACCCCTAACTGCTCCCCCCGTAAGGGGTTCAACCCCTAGACAACGTGCACTCTATTGAGGTTATTTCAGGACTCACGGACTACCTCAATGCTGCTCAGCACACTTGGACGTCCGTACCTATATGTAGAATACTGCTCTATTGCATCTACCCCAAGACAACATACACTCTATGAGGTCATCTCAGGACTCGCGTACTACCTCAATGCTGCTCAGCACACTTGGACTTCCGTACCTATATGTAGAATACTGCTTTATTGTACGAGTCTTGCCCAAAAACTGTTGTGAAGCGCTCCGTACCCACTGGTCAAGCTAGCGCTATATAATACTTAGTAAATAAATAAATAATAAAATATAATGAATCACCAATATATGTACACAAAGTTACATGAGCCTTTCCTTTCCTTAGAAAAAGTTATATTTGTTCCATCATAACATTGACAAGCTGCTGCAATCAAGTAATATAGTGCAGATAGCGTAGTGCTAACAAAACAAGTGACCGTATTTATAATATGTATTCAAAAGCACATTAAGAACCATGGTTGGATTCCACAAAATGAAAATGAAACCGATACTGAATAGACTAAGTTTTCTCATTGAAAAAAACTAAATCCAGTCCAAGGTGTGTTGTTGAAGTTTCTACCTTCTACAGTTCCGCATCTCTCCTCAGGACAGTAGCCATCCATCTTGGCACCTAATGGAAACAAGCATTGGCACAGCCAATAGGTCTCACTTTGCCAGATTCATTTTTAGGTCTCGTGACCTACAATGCGCGCAAGCGCATTGAGGAAACGAGAATTCAAGTGGCCAAAATCTTCTTCAAACCACGGGCTTTCAGCCGCGATTTTCTTTAATTTCACGTGAATCACGTGATTAAACATGCACGCGCATCGGCAGCATTTCTCCTGCAGGCTCGCAAAAGGCTCTCCTCCCTCCCCACATCAAAGGCATCAATCACCCTCCCACAGGCTTCCCCAGCGCTGCCCCGCCCCCTGCTTCACAGCCAGGCCATCTGTTCCCTGCCAGACCTCTCACACCTCCGTCACAGCATGCCTGTGTACTTCAAAGGCTTATCACTTCACACGGCCGGCCGCAGGCCGTGCAACCAGAGCACTTCAGTTAGTGCGCAGCCCCCCTCCCAGCACTGCCTTGTTACTCTCGGCAGCCGTGAGTCCCTAAACACTTTTTATATTTAATTAGCAGCAGCAGCATTTCTCCTGCGCCAGGCCACATCAAAGGCTCTGTGCCACTTTCACCCACACAGACACGCAACGCCAATCACACCCATGCAAGCCCACTATCATCCACGCAACACCACACTCACCCACGCAACCCCACTCATCCACGCAACCCCACTCATCCACGCAACCCCACTCATCCACGCAACCCCACTCATCCACGCAACCCCACTCATCCACGCAACCCCACTCATCCACGCAACCCCACTCATCCACGCAACGCCACTCATCCACGCAACGCCACTCATCCACGCAACGCCACTCATCCACGCAACGCCGCTCATCCACGCAACGCCACTCATCCACGCAACGCCACTCATCCACGCAACGCCACTCATCCACGCAACGCCACTCACCCACGCAACGCCACTCACACATGCAAAGCCACTCACACCCACGCAGTGCCACTTTCACCCACACAGCACCACTTTCAGACACGCAACGCCACTCACACCCACGCAAGCCCACTATCACCCACGCAATGCCACACTCACCCAAGCAACGCCACTCACCCAAGCAACACCACTCACACACGCAACGCAACCCCACTCATCCACGCAACCCCACTCATCCATGCAACGCCACTCACCCATGCAACGCCACTCACACATGCAACGCCACTCACACATGCAACGCCACTCACACATGCAACGCCACTCACACATGCAACGCCACTCACACATGCAACGCCACTCACACATGCAACGCCACTCACCCACGCAACACCACTCACCCACGCAACACCACTCACCCACGCAACACCACTCACACACTCACGCAAAGCCACTCACACCCACGCAGTGCCACTTTCACCCACACAGCACCACTTTCAGACACGCAACGCCACTCACACCCACGCAAGCCCACTATCACCCACGCAATGCCACACTCACCCAAGCAACGCCACTCACCCAAGCAACGCCACTCACACACGCAACGCCACTCATCCACGCAACGCCACTCACACACGCAACGCCACTCATCCACGCAACGCCACTCATCCACGCAACGCCACTCATCCACGCAACGCCACTCATCCACGCAACGCCACTCATCCACGCAACGCCACTCATCCACGCAACGCCACTCATCCACGCAACGCCACTCATCCACGCAACGCCACTCATCCACGCAACGCCACTCATCCACGCAACGCCACTCACCCACGCAACGCCACTCACCCACGCAACGCCACTCACACACGCAACGCCACTCACACACGCAGCGCCACTCACACACGCAACGCCACTCACACACGCAGCGCCACTCACACACGCAGCGCCACTCACACACGCAGCGCCACTCACACACGCAGCGCCACTCACACACGCAGCGCCACTCTCACCCACGCAGCGCCACTCTCACCCACGCAGCGCCACTCTCACCCACGCAGCGCCACTCTCACCCACGCAACGCCACTCTCACCCACGCAACGCCACACTCACCCACGCTACGCCACTCACCCAAAGCCACTCACACACACTCAGTGCCACTTTCACCCACACTGTGCAGTGCACAATAGGTCTCGCAGTATGAAAGTTGGAGCTATTGGTTTTGTAAATGACAAAGCCCTTTATGTTTTTAAAATGAAAACAAAAATAAAAGGCATTGTTATTTGCAATTGTAATAGCTTTAACTTTCCTACTACGAGACCTATTGGCAACGCCAGTGCTTGTTTATTTTCTCTGCTTTACAGTAGTGTCCGCTTGTAGGAAGTGTAGATTGTATGAGTTCTTGTTAGTTCTCTAATAAAAGAGAGAGGGACCCCACACCAAAGGGATAGGGTACCAGATCTGACTCTGTCAAAATGTATTCCCTTTGGGTTGTTTCAGGAAGAAAACACCAATTCTTACAGACCATTAAACAGATAACATTCACTCTTTTAGGACCTTACAGTTGGAGCAATGCACAAATACAACCAAAGCAATTCTATAGAAACAAATTGGATTCAATGTGACAATTTATTTGTGTAAAAACAAGTTAAAAACAAATATAAAAATTATTTTCTTTTCAAAAGAATTAGAATTTGGGAAAACAGACAGTAGAAAACGGAGCAAATCAGATACACATTCTAGAACTAAAACTAAAACAATTCCTAAAAGTGATAAAGGAGGTGCAAAATCAAGGTAAAAATTCTACGACAGTTAGAGTGATCCTTGTTCATTATATATTGCACTTCTCCCCTTAGCTCAACGCGTTTCAACGGACATTAAAATACAGCCACCTTCATCAGGAGAAAAATTGGCTGTCTTCCCAAAGTTAATTCAGTCAGTCACGCAACTCTGATTAACAGATTAGAGGAAGTAGGGGTAACTGGCCTTGCCCTACAGTGGTTGACATCATACCTTGGAAACCGTCACCAGGTAGTGGCATTGCCACCGTTTAAATGCAACATCAGAATAGTGGCGCAAGGTGTTCCACAAGGGTCAGCCATCAGCCCTATCCTCTTCAACCTGTACCTGCGGCCCCTGGTTGCGCTGATCAGATCTTTTGGCATAGCGGTGACGAATTACGCAGACGACACTCAACTTGTCTTCTCACTTGAGGGCAAGGAAGCAGTGACACTTGACACCTTCCACCGCTGTATGCTCGCAACTGCGGACTGGCTGAATCAGAATTCGCTGCAGTTTAACAGCTCTAAGACAGAAGTCTTACACTGCACCACTGACCGCGTCCCTAGACCTCTTCCGCCGGATTTCTGGCCACCCTCCTTCCAAAGCACGACTGTGTCTGCCACCTCGGTCCGTAACCTGGGAGTGATGTTTGGGTCCAATCTCCAACTGGACGCAGCCGTCAATCAAACAGTGAGCAATTGCAATCGTATGTTGAGAAAGGTCCTCCCGATGCTTCCCATGGATAGTAGGCCAGAGGTGGTGAGGAGCATCATCGTAAGCCGCCTGGACTACTGCAATGCTCTATTTCTTGGAGCACCAGCTACCTTGATAGGAAAACTGCAACGGGTGCAGAATCTTGCAGCCAAATTAGCGCTTGCTCGCCGCCGCCACGTCTCCTCATCCCAGGCATTGAGACCTTCATTGGGTACAGATCCTTCAACGGATCGATTTTAAATCTCTATGTATCGTATTCAGGGCCCTTCACGGACAAGGCCCAGTGCCACTTCAGAACATGTTCCATTGGTACATTCCGTCCAGATCCCTTCGTTCGGCTTCTGCCTACCTTGCTGTGGTGCCTAAAGTTCTGAGATCACGGCTGGGTGGCCGATCTTTCAGCTTTACGGCAGCCAGACTATGGAACACTCTTCCGCTAGGATTGAGAAGTATGAATGATCTTGTCTCTTTCAAGAAAAATTTAAAAACACATCTCTTTCCTAGGACTGCATCTTCTTAGTTCTTAAATCAGCAGGGTGCGCAGCAGGATCCTTTCAGTCAAAGCGCCAGGATACCCGTGGGGTGACCGACATGCGCTATAAAAGATTACCAATACATACATACATACATACATTAATTTCTTATTCCACCACTCACGAGACTTTCAATGACGAATGTCATCCACAAGACTTTCAATGACGAATGTCATCCACACAAAAGTAATCAGCTATTGCTTGAGATATTGTCGTACTTCTTTATAAGTCATATATGAAGGTCATCATCCTTGTAGTAAAAAGGCCTACGCTGTAGGTAAATCAGCTGTAGAGGAAAACGTATCAATATAAAAACATCCCTTGCTAAACAGCAAGAAGCTGAAATCCGTTTGGAATGCACGCGGGACGCTCTGAGTCATTAATGAAAGAAGCTGAGGCTTAATAATCTCTCTTTTATAAAGCGGACTGTGAGGCCAGCGTTGATTTATTGAAGCTCTCTAAATTGATTCAAGAGAGGCTTTCGTACCGCTTGCAGCAACATTCTGTTGTTTTTGTATAAAGTATATTTCCAACCCTTATTTCTGGGATACATAATCTCCAAACTACTGACTCCACATTGCTGTTTAGCAAGGGATGTTTTTATATTGATACGTTTTCCTCTACGGCTGATTTACCTACAGCGTAGGCCTTTTTACTACAAGGATGATGACCTTCATATATGACTTATAAAGAAGTACGACAATATCTCAAGCAATAGCTGATTACTTTTGTGTGGATGACATTCGTCATTGAAAGTCTTGTGGATGACATTTGTCATTTAAAGTCTCGTGAGTGGTGGAATAAGAAATTAACTTTGGGAAGACAGCCAATTTTCTCCTGATGAAGGCGGCTGTATTTTAATGTCCGTTGAAACGCGTTGAGCTAAGGGGAGAAGTGCAATATATAATGAACAAGGATCACTCTAACTGTCGTAGAATTTTTACCTTGATTTTGCACCTCCCTTATCACTTTTAGGAATTGTTTTAGTTTTAGTTCTAGAATGTGTATCTGATTTGTTCCGTTTTCTACTGTCTGTTTTCCCAAATTCTAATTCTTTTGAAAAGAAAATAATTTTTATATGTGTTTTTAACTTGTATTTACACAAATAAATTGTCACATTGAATCCAATTTGTTTTTATAGAATTGTTTTGGTTGTATTTGTGCATTGCTCCAACTGTAAGGTCCTAAAAGAGTGAATGTTATCTGTTTAATGGTCTGTAAGAATTGGTGTTTTCTTCCTGAAACAACCCAAAGGGAATACATTTTGACATAGAGTTCTTGTTAGTAAAATAGCTTTTAATTTTTTGATGAGTAATTGATGCATGTTGGATGCTATGAGTTTGTAAATAATGCGACCTAAATTTTTTTTTTTTTTTTTTTTAATAATCGTGTGTAAATAGCTTCATGTAATCTGATTTAAAGATGCCTTGGGCACAAAAGCATGGCGAAATCGGTCTCTTTCCCGTGAAATGAGAAGGTAAACCCCTGCTTTTGGGGGTATCTTGGTCTTGAACCTGGTCTGCGGTGTGGAATGGACTCCTTTTGAAAAGAAACACGGAGCATGTTGAGTTGTTATGCAGATGATGTGTGTTTCGTGAAGCTAAATACACAGCGAATGCAGATTCTGGAATTCCCTTGAATTCGTTTATATTTTTGGTTGCATTAGCACAAAGGCCTTAAAGGAGGTTTTCAAGCATGGGACAAATTAGACAAGGGAAATAAAATACAGGTGGACCCTCCTAGGGTGTCCTTGAGGGAGGGGGTGGGCATATGAGTCAAGTAGATGAGTTGGAGGGTGTTGGGGGACGGAACAGGCACCCTTGGAAAACCACCTCTGGCATTTGATCTCGTTCTTTGTATGCACAGCAAATGTGACTAGATAACAAAAAGATTTACAAGCGTGTTTACAGAAACGGAGCTCCCTATATGAAGTAAATTCCAATGTCACAAACCAGGCACTGCTCGGTTTCGATATGCAGGTCGAGGCACAGAGAAAAGATCCCGCGGCCCGGCCAGTTCAAAACACTGATCACAACAAATCGCGGGACATCTTAGGTCATTGCCAGGGCCACTGGCAGCCATTCAGGCCTTTCCACACAAGACCTACTTATTGAAGTAAGGCTACCGAAGGGCGAAGGCGAGATGGTGCTGGGAGTGGGCTGATCACAAATCAAAACGCAGGAGACCGCGCAGCATCTGCTTCAGAGCACCACCACTCACTAGAACGAAACACACTACAGTGGGGGTTTAAAGGATGGTCAGAGGAGGGGGGGGATTTATGGACGGAGCAAGCATAGAAGGATGGAATGGAGGGGATGGGGGAAAAGCTTTCAAACGCGCACACACATGCTACCTTGGCCTTATGAAGAAAGTTAGGCGAGACTGCAGTAACCAACAAGCAACAAAACAGTGTCAAACTATTTTAACTAGGCCTCAGTGGAATTTTTATGACACCAGCAAAATTCTTTCATTTCGTGTTATGTGAAATCCTTTCAGTCTCTCATAATTATACATTAAGCCATTTTGCACAATTTATTTTTACCTGACCACTCCGTTCATATTAAAAGGTTTTGCACAATATAAGTGTCGAATGTTCCAAGACATTTTCCTGAACCAGTGTCCTTTCAGTTTCTCACAAGAATTTAACACTAGGTGCACCCTCCAGTGCAAAAAAGGAAGAAATAAAAGACTTATGATGCCAGCAAATTACGAAAGCATATTTCAGCTTGTTTAAAATGTAATTATTTCACCAGGCCCTGGTGCTTACCAGATGACCTGAAAAAGGTTAAAGCAGCAGTATATGAAAGAGCAATCTATGCTACCATAAATAATTTAATATTTAAAAGGATGATTGATGCAAGCCATATACGTTATCTCAATTTCCTGTTATTTCCATTAACAAGTTTTCTGAAACATTATTAAATACTTGACGAGATGGTTAACCTCTTTTGAATAAGATCAGAGAACGAGTTCCT
Organism: Lissotriton vulgaris; assembly: GCF_964263255.1. NCBI lineage: Eukaryota > Metazoa > Chordata > Amphibia > Caudata > Salamandridae > Lissotriton > Lissotriton vulgaris. The sequence goes on from NC_141691.1 coordinate 1,769,743,913, forward strand.
GAATTTATTCAGAGGGCTTTTTAGATCTCGCTGAGCCAGCGCATGCCCTGCACTGAGAGACATTTAGTTAGGACTTTTAAAAGTCCTACCACAGCTCTTTGTGTGGCATTCTATGTGCGGTTACGTGCACAGGCACGAGCAGAGCCATCATATGGCTTTCCTCTCGCTCGGCCAAGAGCGCGCGCCTCGCTTCAATTTCCCTGCCCCACCACAGAGTGCGTCTCGCAGCTTGTTTTTTTAACCTTTGAGCGAGAGTTGGCGCGCGCGGCCAATGCTTGTTTACTTTGCTTTCCTGTCTAGCTGGGACACATATGAGGAGCCAAAGCCAGACACTGAGGGGCCCTAGGCACGGATGAGCACATCCTTGCACCCCCTTGGTTCTGCTTTTCACAGAGCGTTGATAAAGTTTTCACAAACACCCTTTAGTGTAAGGCAGACATAATCAGTGTGTGCAGAAGTGAACAGAAAGCCACGAGGAGCCTGTACCTACAATTCTATAAAGTAAGGTGCACAGCTCTGCAAATCGAGAGAAGGAAAGCAAGACCCGTTTTAGAAGCGACAGGCAGCAGAGGGACCCGCGCCATCCGTTCACTTCTGAAGAGGACCTTAGCGCCTAAAGGCAGCAGAGTCCACGGTGAGCTATGGCAGCCTCGCTTCTTCATCCCATTCTCCTTTCTTTACGGATTTTTCATTTATACCTCTTCTTTCTTTATGGAATATTTTTACAACAATTCAAAATATAATCACACAAGGCCAGTCATTTCATATGCACAACTATTTTGTCTCTAATAGTGTTTAAGAAAATTTCACTTCCCAGGAGCATCTCTGGTGCTTAGTTTACTCGTAACACTAGTCTGACCACAAATAGTCAAAGTTTTACGTGATGGAAACCAGTGCAAGAGTTTCTGCTGTGTGAACTAAATTGAATTGGTGATGGGTGAGAAAAATCTGTTATATACCTTTAGGCCTGATTAATTTATATGTGGTAGACTATAAACAATCTCTCTACATTCTAGCATCTTTTCGTCTTACTAGTCACGTTCTGACATCAGACACACCTCTAATAAGAACATAAGTCGCTTGAAATAAGTTGTTATGAGTGCCTTGATACATCACTGTGTTTTAGGGAACAGCTGCCTTTGATCAGTATAAATGAAGTTGGTGCAGGGGAGCCTGTGGCGTTATGAGTCTGTAAATCTACATGTCTCATGGAGCTCCTCAGTGACTTGCAATATCTATATAATGTACACAAGAGGGTACTTTATCTCATATATATACTTGGACTACCTACACAAACTAATACAGTAGGAGCTCAAAGAAAATGCTTGTAGACTGCTACATCGATTTTTAAAAAATGTGATAGATTCGTAGAACTGCAAGATTTACATTATGGTTAATATGTGCTACAGGTTACAGAAGCGTCTACTGCCCGTGTTTTCTTTGAAGTCCTATTTCCGGCTCTCATTTCTTCAATTATTTTTATTGATAAAGAAGTGTATGGAATGTCTCCTTGTGCAAACGGGAATGTAGATAAACGAATGAACAGGAAGCTTAAATCTAGGATTTTAATCCTATTGGATATGAGACGTGTGCATTTAAAGAAATAAAAATAAGTAAATAAAAACTAGATGAGTAGCCTAGGGGGACGTTACCTTGGAAGGAATGCTGTCAGGGACATTGTACTTGAATGGACTAAACTTGATAGAAAAGTCTTTGCAAATAGGTCTTTTTTCAGAACCCGTTTTTTACACGCTATAACTCCTGGCCCAAGTTGCTAGTTCAATCCTTCCTGCTGCTCTTTTGTGGTTACTTCCCTTCTTCACGGCTCTACTTGCTCTGTACCATTTACAGCTTGCAGTAGTCCTGCTTTTAAACGCCTGATGTTTTAATTACTTGTTGTGGTAGTTCAAGGATGTCTCTTTTTTTATCCTTCAACTTGGATTTGCTTGTATGCTCCTAAATTAAATTACTTACCTAACCATATGTCATCTGCATTGTGTCTTAAAATCTAACAGCTTTTTTAAAAAGCTTTCCTGTTTCTGAACTTCCACATCAACAACATTAACATTTATTTTTACCTTTTTGTTCATTTTCTTTACTAGAACTCCAGATTACGATATCTTTTGATTTTATTTCTTTACAAATAGACAAACTTTAAATCAGTAAGTTGTCAGAACCCCTTTCCTTTTGGATCTTGGCAGCTGTATTGCAAGCTATCCAATCTCTTCTATTTGCTGCAATGGGGTAATTAAGAATTTGGGTAAGGAGTCAATAAAATAAGTCCTCTCTGAGAAGTTGAAGAATCACTTATTTATCAATAGCAGGTGGATCTGTGGATTGGTGGGACAAAAGGATCACTCAAAAATAAATTATGAGAAAAACAAACCATAGTAGGTAGTTAGAGAAGAGCAGAGAAACAAGCATTGGCATAGCCAATAGGTCTCGCATTTGGGACCTTATAGGTATTTAGTTATGCAGCACAATATCCTTGGTGCAACAACATCAACTGTTGCATGGCTAAACACTCATAAGGTCCCAAAGGCGAGACCTATTGGCTATGCCAATGCTTTTTTTTTTCTTGCCCAAAGTGCACCTTGCATACTCATACAAGTTACTGTCTTAACCATGATCTGAAACCACACGATAGTGCTCCATGCAAGGCAACTTACACATTTAGATGATAGGATATGATGTTCCAATACTCTCATACACAGGAAAGGCGCAAGTATTTTAAGTATTTTGGGAAAAATGCAACGTTGAATGGTGGCTCTCTTCCCCACACACAATGATTATTTTCTGACTTAAGTAATCTGGCAATACATTGTTTTACTTAAGAGACTGCCCTGCACATACTAGCAGCTGATTCATGCATCCAGTCACACACAAAATGCATGCCCCCACACATGTGTAACATGCCTGTCCTCCAACACACAAGTGCAGTAATTAATGTGCCTCTAATTCCCATGCCCATAATGCTGTATGCTTCAAACACAATGAGCAGGTGTGCTCTGGGACATATATTACAGGACAGAGTGCATGCATTCACACTACTGCTACAATATAAAGACTGCCAGCTCCCTCGCCCCTTTACGGCGCACAAAAATCACGAAACACAATTCTTTGGTGGTGCTGAGCTTTGAATTGACTTAATGTGTCTATAGGCTGCATTGCTTGGTAGGGGTTTTCGCTGCGCTTCTTTGCCTCTGTCGCAGTAGATTGCAGACACTAGCTTGCTGTTGGTGAAAGGCAAGAGTTGGTGGACATGAGAACACCTATGTGCTCCTGGCAAATAATGTGTACGAGAATAGGAACAAGCAGAACTGGCCATGCAGCTGGGAGAAGGCACAACCTTCTCAGGCAGGGCAGAACTAGTAGCTCCTTTCCCTAGCTGGGCTCGGCATGTATTTGCACAAAAGAATGAGTAGGTCATACTTTGAATGCCAAAGCAGTGTGGTGTAAGGAATAGAAATCCTCTTTAACAAGAGAACTGGAAGTTGCGAGTAAAGAGTACAAGATGTGGTGTGCCTCTTGCTTGCTTAGGAACCCCAATTCTTGAAATATGCAAGTTTTGGAATAAGTAGTAGTTAGACAACTGTGCAAACATCGAGATGCCTGACAAGTGTGAGCGCCACCACGACCACATACTAGACAGAGCAATACATTAGAATACAGTCTCCAGGCTGAAGAAAAAGAAAACTCAACCATTCAGCAAAGCACACACTGTACCAGCCCCAAGCACCAGAAAGCCAACCTGATGACATAAGGGCACAATACAAGTGTTGATAACCTAACAAGTAGTAAGATTTTAGAAAGATGATCGGGGGCAGGATAACACAACTAAATTGTATTCGGGGGGAAATAATTATTTTTTTGTCACAATTACATCTGCATTGATGCATGCAGTGCATGGGTGACTGGCTCTATTCATGAACGAGGCAGTGTTGGGAAAGGACAGAGTCTGTGCTTCTGTGTTAGACTGGTGGATACATAAGAGACTTTTGTGTAACTCGGTGGCGCGGAAGAGGATCTCTAATAATCTAAGACAGCCCTCATGTTAATGTTGAAATGTACACAGTCGATTGATCTGTTGGACAGTTTGACTCTTTAGTTCCGTTATTTGTAGATGCATACAAACTGTTTACTAAGAATGGCAAGTAAGATTAACCAGGGGCACACAATATTAGCATGAAGACAAACATTGCGTTCACTTGTACGTGACAAGAAAAAGTCAGGGAACCTTTGGCGAACTGAAAAAAAAATGGTCTTGGAATTTAGCAAGACTAACCCAGTAGTGCAAGCTACCCTACAGGAGGGAATCAGTACTGAAAGTAAGCAAATTATTTCACCTCACCTTTATTTATAGAATCAATGGTTGTTGTCAACATCCGAAAATTAAGCTGAGGAGACCAACTTTTCCTCACTAACCAACATATCACAAAACATATCAAAGGAAACACGTGCATGTGTTGCTTTAAAACACGTTAATCGGTAAAGCAAAGCGATACGGGTCAAGAAAAGGTAAATGAAATACATTGCAATTTTAACTCGCACGACTAGTTCGAATTTGTTGAGCCTAAAACCTTAACATTGCCACCACTACACCATGATGTTAAAGGATTTTCCTGTTAAAGTTTGCATAGAGCACCAGAAGCCATATTGTACTCTCTCCTAAAATCTTTTCCGGCAATTAGAACAGTTCCTGTGAATGAAGTGAAAATAAGCAATGTGGGACAGAGGGGGCAACTAGCAATACATGGGGAAACATGTTCTCTCACTTTGAAATCAGGGAAAGAAAACTTACGAAAAAACAGAAGGTGCACCAGAAATGAGTCCAATTCCAATATGTTTCAAAATATCTCCTTTTTTCTTTTCCTCCAAAATAGAAAATGCTAAAATCCAGCCAACGCGTTACGTTCCATTACGTCGAACTTCATCAGGGCATTGAGCCGTATGTAACGTTGTGTTTATAGTAACAGTGTTTATCGAGATTGCATCAAACCAGACCACAGCTGAAATGAAATATGAAGACTTATCAAAGTAATAAATAAGGGATATGATGAACCCATCCGGTACTAACCATATGTCAATACACAATTCAATGAATTAATGTAGCAAAATCCATATGGAAAAGCACTGAGCCAACATCCATGTTTGAATTACAAATATATTAAAATGCAATCAAATATAAGCACCATCATTATCCCCAAAATCCTCACATTAGTGAGAAAATGTAATCTGTTTCAAAACAATAGTAACAATATTGCCAACCTCTATTACGGTGGTAATTTTGCAAAATAAAAATACAATATAGCGGCTTCCGAAGCAACCAGTTTGTGGTCACGGGAGAACAAGCACGGTTCGTTACTTGCCAGTGGTTCTACAGCATTCAGATAGAAGTCTCCTGGTAAAAGATCCCACGATGGTAGGATTAATGCTTAATTTTCTTTTTTAGGTCTCGCGACCTATCGATGCGCGCAAGCGCATCGAGCGTAGCGAGAATTCATGTGGCGAAAACATCTTCAAACCAAAGGGCTTTCAGCCCCGCGGTTTTCATGCAGTGCCCGTGTACATGCACGCGCATCGCATGCAAGCCCAGCCCAGTCCTCCCCTCATTCACGCCCACCCACCAGGCTCTCCCGCCCCCATCAGGCTTCTCTCCCAATCCGCCTGCCTCCCGCCTGCCTCCCCTCGCGCATTCACGCCTCCCACCAGGCTTTCCCGCCCCCATCCGGCGTTCACGCCTCCCACCAGGCTTTCCCGCCCCCATCCGGCTTCCCTCGTAATCTGCCTGCCTCCCCTCGCTCGCATTCCCGCACCAGGCTCTCCCGAAACATTACTTTTTTCACTGCTGGCCGGCCCATCTAGTTTTGCACGGCTTTCGTTTTCCGCTTGTCTGTTTAATTTTTAGGTCGAGTGAAACTCGGACCTATTATTGTCAAACCAAAAGCTGACTTTAGATGTCTTTCATTTGTTTATTTTTCACTCCGCGCTTTAACTTCATCATGTCAAAACCACCTAGTCTTTTTACATGAGGAAACATTCCCTATGCAATCAAAGTCTCTCACGAACATTAGCTGTAACTACAAAATTAAACAAGTGCACGCATCTGAGTGAGCATGTAAGCAAGTGTTCACCTCCAATGCTTACCTATGTTCTATTAAACAAGCCCTTGCAGGTCGCTCTCCTTCCCCCTGCTATCTCAGACTCCCCTGGTTTCGTTCTACCCTCTCCTCACAGCTCGCTCTCCTTCCCCCTGCTATCTTAGGCTCCCCTGGTCCTGGGGCAGCCCCTCTCCCCTGCCTTTGGAATCTCATTCTTGTGCGATCTGTTCAGTTTCTGTGGACGTCCATGGATGAGGATGTATCCCGAGTAAGTGGGTTACATTCGTTTTGATAGGGACACGTGTTGGGGGAAGAAAGTATTAATCTGGAAGTTTGCTTTTACTTCTTGTTCAGCCCGTCCCGTCCTCCTGCTTGCGTTTCAAGGTCTTCTCTGTGCGCCACCATTGTCCAAGTTAACTTTGCTCCCGCCCCCTCCCGTTGTCTGAGTTCACCACCTCCCTTGCCCCCCCTCCTCGCCATTTTCAGGGTGTGTGGTGTTATATATGATGTGGAGCCCTACAACAATACTGCATGCTGCACCCGCACCAGGGCAGTAAGCACACCGACTTTCATTGCCCATCGGCTTCCATACACCTCACTCTTCCAAAGAAAATCATCTTTGATCGGCACAAACTGTTAGGAAGCTTCAGTAATGTGTTTAATTTAAGTTGTAGATTATTATTATAACAACGTTTTCTTCATTGTTTATGGTCTTTTATTGAAGTGAAACCACGTTATAAATGAAAGATGGCTGAAATGCAGCGTGAATTTGAAACGTCTAAGATTAATCCCGGCATCCCTGCTTCACTAATGTGTGTGATCCTGGGCAAAATCTTTTTCACCAAGCCGCCTTTGTGTACATCACATATGACAGAACCTTTGAATGTGTGAGTTCGGGGTGTGCGCTGTTCAAAAACCTCTCTTATGTTTGATTTTAATATTTTAAAATGTAAAATCTATAATAAATAACTAGGCCTTTTATAGTATTCACGTGTCTCTTCTTTAAGCAACTTCCGGGCCAGGTCTCCTTCCCCTCCAGTCCACTCCACCTCAGTCTCTCCTTTCACGTATCCTAAGACCACCTCCTCTGTTTTTTTCCTAAAACCCCAGCGTGCGCTCGGCCTCATGCCAGCATTTCTCCTCCCCTAATTATTCACTTGTCGGCCGGCCAGCACATCAAAGGCTGCTGCTCTCCGTGCGTCTCTCACCCGTCCTTCCTTGTAATTATTTACATGACTTTAGTTTAACAGTTCTTCTTCCTCATCTCTGGTACACGCAGTTGAGTTTCATTGACCTTTTTTCCTCTTAAACATTAGTATAGCGAGAACAATCCCAGTGATTTTCAAAATGTGGGCACTTAATGTTTTGTTCTCGTCAAAATCCCAATGTGTTTTTAGCTTTGACTGATCTTACAGTTGCTTGTTTTAGCTATAAAGCCAATAAAATGGGCTATCGTGGTAATAATTCCTGTTCTTTACATTATGCCACGGTTTTGGATTTGAGGTTTTCTACAGTGTGGTCCGTCGCATCTAGATGCCAGAACACTTAGTTTACACAGTTGTTTAACAAAAAAGTATAAGCAAAGTATAAAATCAGAGCCACACCAGTTATATTTACATTAAATTAATATTCTAGAACCCAGTTTATTGAATTTGGTGTATACCTTCATGTTTTAGTGAAGGAGGAAAGTGTTTTTTAAAGGTCTCGTGCTTTTCTTCGAATAGTTAATTAGTTTTTGTTTGATCTTGGGTTATATAATCAAGAACATTTCAGGAGTTAGATTATCCCTTTCAATGAAGGCCGCACACGCAACGCCACTCACACACGCAACGCCACTCACACACGCAACGCCACTCACACACGCAACGCCACTCACACACGCAACGCCACTCACACACACGCAAGCCCACTCTCACACACGCAATGCCACTCACACACGCAATGCCACTCACACACGCAACGCCACTCACACACGCAACGCCACTCACACATGCAACGCCACTCACACATGCAACGCCACTCACACATGCAACGCCACTCACACATGCAACGCCACTCACACATGCAACGCCACTCATCCACGCAACGCCACTCACCCACGCAACGCCACTCACACACGCAACGCCACTCACCCACGCAACGCCACTCACACACGCAACGCCACTCACCCACGCAACGCCACTCACCCACGCAACGCCACTCACACACGCAACGCCACTCACACATGCAACGCCACTCACACATGCAACACCACTCATCCACGCAACACCACTCATCCACGCAACGCCACTCACACACGCAACGCCACTCACACACGCAACGCCACTCACACATGCAACGCCACTCACACATGCAACGCCACTCACACATGCAACGCCACACACACATGCAACGCCACACACACATGCAACGCCACACACACATGCAACGCCACGCACCCACGCAACGCCACGCACCCACGCAACGCCACTCATCCACGCAACGCCACTCATCCACGCAACGCCACTCATCCACGCAACGCCACTCATCCACGCAACGCCACTCACACATGCAACGCCACTCACACATGCAACGCCACTCACACATGCAACGCCACTCACACATGCAACGCCACTCACACATGCAACGCCACTCACACATGCAACGCCACTCACACATGCAACGCCACTCACACATGCAACGCCACTCACACATGCAACGCCACTCACACATGCAACGCCACTCACACATGCAACGCCACTCACACACGCAACGCCACTCACACACGCAACGCCACTCACCCACGCAACGCCACTCACCCACGCAACGCCACTCACCCACGCAACCTCACTCACCCACGCAACCTCACTCACCCACGCAACGCCACTCACTCACGCAAATACACTCACACCCACGCAGTGCCACTTTTACCCACACAGCACCACTTTCAGACACACAACGCCACTCACACCCACGCAAGCCCACTCTCACACACGCAACGCCACACTCACCCATGCAATGCCACTCACCCATGCAATGCCACTCACCCATGCAATGCCACTCACACACGCAACGCACCCACGCAACGCCACTCACCCACGCAACGCCACTCACCCACTCAACAACAATCACACACGCAACGCCACTCACCCACGCAACGCCACTCACTCAAAGGCACTCACACCCACGCAGTGCCACTTTCACCCACACTGTGCAGTGCACAATAGGTCTCGCAGTAGGAAAGTTGGAGCTATTGGTTTTGTAAATGACAAAGCCCTTTATGTTTTTAAAATGAAAACAAAAATAAAAGGCATTGCTATTTGCAATTGTAATAGCTCCAACTTTCCTACTGCGAGACCTATTGGCAACGCCAGTGCTTGTTTTTTAATGTGACCGGCCCTCTTCAGGAGGCAACTGCAGCCTGCACCACCATTTGCCCCTGCTAGCGCTGCCAATATCATTACCTACACAACTGTGGGACATTTCGGACTTTTTCAAGCCACCAAAGCAATTATAATGGCTTGGGTGGCAGCTATTAGATGTTTGTAATGTAAATTGAATTAATAAACAATTGTTGTGCTCATCTCTAAATTACACTAACAGTGCCACCATGTGACAGACTGTCATAAGTGCCAGTGTTGTCAATTAAGTGCGGGTGGCAAGCACCGCAAACCACTGGCTCAACTTAAGCACTGAAGTTACTCAATACTATTGACTCATGAGGGGCGTTGAAGATACAGTTAATAGAAGAACAGCTATACAAGGAGTACCTTATTTGTTCATCAATGAAAAGTATCATAAGACAAATCATTGTTATTGCATTCACTGATAGGATAAGCGACTTCTGAAGAATGTGTATTCCCCATCTCAGCCCCACACTTCTCATCAAATCTATTGTCTAATGAGATTACAGAAAATTTGTTATGAATGGGAAGTGGCAAAAGTCGTGTGTTCCTAATGTGTAGTGCAGCAGCACCCCACATATACCTAAACAAAATAAACCCCGTTTCCTGGGGCATATAAAATATGACCCAAGGAAAAGTGGTTGGTGTTTTAGGCATTCCCAGAGCTGGAGAATTTGGGAATGCAAGGACCCCTTGTGGTTGATTTTATTTCTGTATTATGTGGTATGAGGAGGTCAAAAAAAGACACACATGTTTTTTTTATACTATAACGTTTTACTGAAATGTTTATTGACCAAACTAATACCCTTGCCATTTATATATCGAAAAGAACTTACATTTATAAAACTCTACGAATTCACTGGTATCAAGCAAAAGTTAAAGTGAAGTTATAGTTAGGTGAAAATGTCAATTAAAAACATTCCACTTTAAACACAAAAACGCCTCTGAATTTCACCAGTTATAGTTATCTCAAGTAACTACAACATGTGCCCAAAAGTAACTATAACTTGCAACCCTCGCCATGCATTCCATATTACATAACTCATGATATATTCTATGACATTCTTGATAACAACACTGCAACATCTGAAATTACATTCTTAATAACCCTGTGCATTGTAGGGGCGCAAGTTCTAATATATATATATATCTCTCCAGGTGCCCCAGATCTCAGAGACGCCACTCCTCGAGGGATGATTTCACAAAACCTTTATTCACGGAGCCACGGGCACAGCCCCAACTGGTGTTTGTCCCTACGCGTTTCGGTGCTCCTGCACCTTAATCATGGGAAGGGGAGTTGGCAACATCCGGGCTGGAACATCAAGGCATTGTCCCAAAAGACATTCACTCTCCAGTGAGTGGTATGCCGGGAATTGAAGTTCTGATTTAACCTTTCCGGTACGGTCCGTAATTATTGCCAAACTTGTTTTTCTCCCGATTTATGTACAAGCCCTCCAGTGGACTTCTGGGCCGTTTTCCTGGTTCCAATTTCGATCCCTCATGCTGGCAGGCTGAAAAGGTTCACAGCCTCGCAAACCTGTGTTAATTTACAGGCAGTGCTTCCCCCGCGGCTTGGAGCCTGCCGTTAACATCCATCTCTCCAGGTGCCCCAGATCTCAGAGACGCCACTCCTAGAGGGATGATTTCACAAAACCTTTATTCACTGAGCCACGGGCACAGCCCCAACTGGTGTTTGTCCCTACGCGTTTCGGTGCTCCTGCACCTTAATCATGGGAAGGGGAGTTGGCAACATCCGGGCTGGAACATCAAGGCATTGTCCCAAAAGGCATTCACTCTCCAGTGAGTGGTATGCCGGGAATTGAAGTTCTGATTTAACCCTTCCGGTAGGGTCCGTAATTATTGCCAAACTTGTTTTTCTCCCGATTTATTTACAGTATTTACAAGCCCTCCAGTGGGCTTCAGGGCCGTTTTCCTGGTTCCAATTTCGATCCCTCATGCTTGCAGGCTGAAAAGGTTCACAGCCTCGCAGACCTGTGTTAATTTACAGGCGGTGCATCCCCCGCGGCTTGAAGCCTGCCGCTTTCAATTCCCGGCATACCACTCACTGGAGAGTGAATGCCTTTTGGGACAATGCCTTGATGTTCCAGCCCGGATGTTGCCAACTCCCCTTCCCATGATTAAGGTGCAGGAGCACCGAAACGCGTAGGGACAAACACCAGTTGGGGCTGTGCCCGTGGCTCCGTGAATAAAGGTTTTGTGAAATCATCCCTCGAGGAGTGGCGTCTCTGAGATCTGGGGCACCTGGAGATATATATATATATATATATATATCAGCTTAAGACAAACGCGTTTAGTTTCCTTCGTCAGTGTCAATATCCTACACTGCGAGGACGCTATTTAAACAATTTTGCCGTCATCCGAGTAACACACTCGATGATGACAAAAGAAACATTCAGCTCAAAAAGCTGTCTGCTATCTTAGCACGGTAAATTAGGGTGCTTTATGATAGATCTTTCATAAGAATATGCCATATTTAAATAAATTGCACAGCATATAATATTAATAATAATAATAATAAATTTTATAGAGCGCATGGTTACACTGGGAGCAGTGTGTCCCCGTGCTAAGTGTTGCTGGCCCTAACCAACAGGCGAATCATCCCCACCCAGTTCTCTCCTACTAAGCTCCTCATTCTCTAGCCAGAGGAAAGAGGTAGGTTTTAAGTTGTTTCCGAAAGATACAGTCCAACGTCTCTGATCTCATTTCATGTGGGAGTTTATTCCAGTGTTGGGCAGCTTGTACTCGGAAGGAGCGTCCGCCCATCCGAGCTCTTCTGAACCTAGGAACCTTCACCAGCCCTTTCCCGGAAGGGCAGCAATATGGTTTGTACATTATTTACAAATATCTTATTTACATGCATTGAATCATCACCCAGTTCGCGGCCTTATATCGGCTAGTATAAGATGTAAAAAGTGTGCAGATCGGGGCTCATGAAATTATGGTCACAGTTAGGCCATATATCGGATAAATACCCCATATAGCCCCCTATCTGGGACCGAACTTCAGGAATTGCGGGTTCCGCCGTATATACGGCATGATACCGCGTGATTCGGCCTCCGTGACTCATCAAAGCCTATTGGTGGTTATCAACATGCCCTCAAATGCGTACAAAATATTCCTTGCATCGGCTATTGATAATAATGCTCTATTGCTGTTTATAGAACTGTACAAAAAACAAGAAAAAATGGATGAGAGAGTTCCCTAGTTGGTGCACAATATTTACAGTGAGGGGTAATCGAATAAATGGTGATTGCAAAAGAGGTGTCGTTTAAGGATTCTTTCAGAGAGATAATATCAATTAATTCAAATGTTCAAAATAATTTAAAAAATGTCACATGATTCAAATCTACAGTTAATGCCATACAGGAAAAAAACCTAGATCATGACGGCTAGAGAGAATTAATCTACCTAGATGTACTGCTAATTCTTCCCAACGATTGAGAAGAATTAGCGGCATTTCACACACTTAACGATTTCAATTTAGTCCGGTGCTCAGGCGGGGCCTCAAGGCAGTCAGCCTACCAGCGGGGATCACACGCGCGCAGCCCTCGCAAGCACGCTGCCACGCACTGCACTGTCAGCATACACGGATTAACGTCGGACAGAAGGCTCTTGGGGATTCTATAACCAACCCACTCCACAGCACCCACAAGCTGCAAACGTTACCGCTGAGGACGCACATATCACGGAGGATCATCAGAAACGTTACAGCTGAGGAGGCACATATCACAAACGATCTTCCTAACACTGCATGCACAAGCGGACGAACAAATTGCACAAATTACCAACTTCACAAGACAGGTAAAAGACGACATGCAAGATCAATGTTAAACAACGCATACAAATCCCTTATGGATGCATAACTATTGTGCCACTTCAGCCATTTAAACGTCAGCATTAGCCACTTTCAAAAGCTGCTATATTTCATCCCCGGACAACGTCTTGGCGGGCTGCTAGTATGTAGATATAAACATATATGTATATTCATTTGAAAAAAAACAAAGGTAAAGTAACCTTATAGTTAGCTTGGGATTTCAACGACAACATAACGTTATAAATGTACAAATCCACTGAAATTCACCAGCTACACTTCGCTCTTGTAACTATAGCTCATGCCCTAATGTAACTAAAACTTTCATCCCAGCCATGCACAGTTTTCTCATCAATAACTTTCAGTGATATTATTGATGATGTCATAGAAGATGTCATGAATGATGTAATATTTAGGATAATTCAAAGTGCATGGCGAGGATATGAGTTAGTTATATTAGGGCTCGAGGTATAGTTATCAGAGCAAACTATCACTGGTGAATTTTAGTGGTGAAAAAAAAAAATAACAGAAGGGAGGTAGAGTGGAGAGTTAGGATTCTTACTCCACGGGCACTGTTACATAAACAAAAAGAATCCTACTCACAGTGGACAGGGGGGGGGGGGAGAATGTCGACCACAGATGCGTGGACATTCAGTGTTTTGTAAAATACCCCTCACACACCAACAGGCCCCTTGGTGTCATGCTTCATCATTGGGGCCTTCGCACCCCTCTAACGGGATGCGGCGTGCTGCGACCTACGACTACACGGGAGCACTTATAGTAAAGGCTATGTGTGGTGCGTGTGGTGGAAGTGGTAGGTGATATTATAAAAAATGTGAGTGGTGGGATGTGGTGAAGGTTAAAAAGTACCTGGCTCGTAGGTGTCAAAGAATTTTTTTTTAATTCAACCTCGGGCTGATACTAGTAAAAGAAGTGCAGTTTGAGGTAGTTAGCTGTCGTGATTATGGACAGTACCTCTGGTGTGCGTCAACATGTTTCGGAGCTGGTGCTCCTTCTTCAGGACGGGGGCACAACTTCCCCACCTTACTCACGTTTTTCTATTTGGTGTGTAATAAACAAAAAGTGAAAGACTATTTACAGTGTTTAAAGTTAACTAAGGCTACAGTGTGCCTACAGCGGTGAAGGAACATGCAGTTGCATGACCTAGAAAAAACAAAAACAAAAATAAATGAGTTTGGTTGCCCAGGTTGGGCTAGCTCAGACAGGTTCAGTCACCTGGAGCACCAAAGATGCAATGATCCTGTAGAAGAAAAAGGACACACAAAACACACAACACATATAACACATATTAAGTCAAAGAGGCACTAGGTCATACCTAATGTATTAGGTTTTCTTGCTTCATGAGCATCAAGTGAACGTTGGGGGTGTTGTTGTTGCTAAATTCGCAACCTGGATGAACAGAGATTAGATTTCAGTCTCTTGTACTCACTGTTAAGGTAGTAGATGGTGTTTTGGTGTACCAAATACTTACAGGCTCCGGATAGAATTACCTCTGTGTTCCCCCTACGCTGCTCCGCTGGTAATGACTCAGGCAGCTCTCCCTCTCATATTTATACTTAAGATACTTAATTTGTTTTGGCCGGTCATTGGTTAATTAGTGGATGTATTTTATGCCCTTTTAAGGTTTATCCGCCAGTTAACCAGTAACATGGTATTCCTTATTTGGTATGTCCGGTTCTCGGTAGTAAACAGCCATCAGCTGCAAGAGAAATAGGAAAAGGGTGTGTTCGCGGAGTTGTTATTGATACGCGCATGCGCATCAAGAGTGCCGGTTCTTGCGGTAGTTCTTGGAAAACGCATGCGCGAGTGAGTAGCGTTTTTGTAGAGTGTCTCCGCTCTTTCAATGCGCATGCGCGGTGACGCTCCGCTCTGTGCAGCGCGATTCCCCTGTTAATAAAAAGTCAACATACTTGATCTGAAAACGTTTATAATGAAATACAGGGATTGACTATAAATATAGAATCCCTAAGGTTTTGTAAAGCTCAGGATGTTAGAGAAAGCCTTTTATTCAAGCATGGGGGTGACATCCAAATATCTGCCGTGAGGGTAGGTGCTGAGTCAATTATATGTCAGCATGTAAAAGAAGAGGGGGATGCCTTTGGGAAACACGTTAGTCAAGAGCCCATGGGGAAAGGATAGGTACACACTGTATTTCAGTGAGAGTTTGACAGCTGACTCCAGGGGACATCATCATTGAGGCCATGGGTATTTGTACCCAAGCGGAATACCCACCGTTGTTCTTTCAGAAACCGGTCTGAGTCGGATGGTATGTGTTCAATCACTGTCCATCGCAGATCATTTACACAGTGTTGTTTTTCCATATAGTGGGATGCCATTTTGGTGGTGGACTTTTTTACAGCGTACATTGCTTTTGTGCTCACCCATTCGCGTTTTCACTGCTCTTGTCGTCATTCCTACATACTCTAAACCACAAGGGCATGTGATCATATACACAACATTTTTTGTGTTACAATTTGTGAAAGCACGTTGTTCCCAAGTTGTTCCATTCCTAAATGTCAATGTCTTGCTTTTTTGCGTCAGGTGGCAACTGCTGCAATTCCCACAGGGAAAGTGTCCTTGAAGCCCAATTGTGGTTTGTCTCAACGGAATGTCCTTTTTGGGTCTCGTGTGGACCAGTAAGTCCTTAAGGTGTCTGCCCCGACGGTGTGCATGCATTGGCTTCTCCAAAGTCATGTTCCCACAATTCAATATCCTCCAATGTTTATTTATGATCCTGGATACCTCGTTTGATATTGTGGAATAGGACGTAACACATATTTGTCTCTTTTTGTTATCTGTACTCTGTGGTTTTACTTCCAGCAGGGCGTCCCTGCGATTATTCTTGGCTCTTTTCATTGCTTTATCAATAATCCTGGCGGGATATTGTCTTTGCATCAGCTTCTTTTTCAGATCACCAGCTTGAGTCTTGAATTCACTCAGTTCTGTGCAGTTGCGTCTTAACCTTAAAAACTGTCCATAGGGCAGATTCTCCCTAAGATGTCTGGGATGGAAACTGTCATACCTTAAGAGGCAGTTCCTGGCCGTTGGTTTGAAGTGTGTGGTGCTCTAGAGTCTATTGTCTTCGGCATAGATATTCAAGTCCAGGAACACCATTGATTGACTTGACATCGTGCTGGTAAATTTCAGGTATGCATTCTGGTTGTTCAGCCAGATCACAAAGTTGGATGCACTTTCTGGATCACCGTCCCATATGATTAAGACGTCGTCAATGTACCTCTTCCAGGTATTGATGTGGGGTCTGTATGGATTGTCTGAATGTAGAATCTTATTCTGCTCTAGGTGGTGAACGTATAGTCCAGCTATACTAGGAGCAAATGTACTACCCATGCTGGTGCCATGGGTCTGCAGGTAGAGTGTTTGGTTATACTGGAAGAAGTTGTCTTGTAGTGCCAGAGAGATGCATTCCAGTACTAGACCACGGGGGTTTGGTATTTCCAGGGATTTGTAAAGAGTACTTCTTCAATGATTTGTAAAGTCTCATCGTGTGGTAGACTAGTGTATAGACTTTCTACATCCAGGGTTAGCATGAGTTGTTTTGTTGGGTCAAAAGTCTTCTCTTCCAATAGTTGCAATACTGACTTGGTATCCTTCAGGTAGGTATTGGTGGACTGTACCAGAGGGCGTAGGAAGGCGTCAGCAAACTTGGAAAGTGGCTCAAGGATGGAGCCAATGCCAGAAACTATGGGTCTTCCAGGTGGGTTGGTGATGTTTTTGTGAATCTTGGGGATGCTATAGAAGTATGGAATTCGTGGTGACGGTTGCTGCAGAAAGTCTCCCTCTTTTTTTGCTCAACCAATCGTGAGCTAGACCTTCCTCTACCATGCCCCCAATCCTGATACGTAGTCTCTCAGTAGGATCTTCCGAGAGGATTTTATAATTTCGTTGGTCAGATAGTAGACGCATGCATTCAGTGTTGTAAGCGTCTTGAGTTTGTAGGACGATGGCTCCGCCCTTATCCGCTGGTTTAATGATTAAGTCTTTGTTACTAGTTAGCTCCCTAATGGCTTTTTGTTCATCGCCACTGGTATTGTGGAAAGAATTGGTGTTCTTTGCGTTGAGTTTGTTAACCTCAGTGAAAATGGCTTTCTCGAAAGTGAGAATTTCCACTGGTATTACAGAGTCCGGAGGGGTGAATGTTGACTTCAATTTTAAGCCAGTGTCCGTTGTTTCATTGGATGCTGGTTTATCTTGGATGTAGGCTTGTAATTTTATTTTTCGTGTAAATTCTTGAAGTTCCATATTCAATTTGAAAATATCAGGTTTTTGTGTGGGCACAAAGCCTAGTCCTTTATTTAGTACCTTTCTTTGTGTATCTGTTAATGGCCAAGGTGTGAGGTTTACTACTAGGTCCCCCTCTTGCTCGTCGAAGGCTGGTTCGGGAGGGATCCGGTCATGCTCCTCGTTGTGCGGGCGTTGGCTTGGTCTTGATCCTCCCATGCGACGGTGTTGCCTTTCCGGTTTCGTCCCCGTGTTGTAGGGCGCGTGCCTAAAAAAGGTTGTTGTTGGCCGTAGTATCCCTCATTGTAATCAGGGTTCCATTGTTGGTAGTTGGGTCCTCCAGGTGGAGGTCCATATTGGAATGGGTTGAATTGTGGCGGGCCCATGTATTGTGGGTATTGTGGCTGGGGTTGATAACCTCTCCATCCGCGTTGTCTGGGAAATTGTTGTCTCCTCTGTCTCTAACCACCCCTCCGTTGTCTGGATCCTCTGTTGCTACTTGAACTTGAACCCGAGGACCCATTGTCTGAGATATCACTATCAGCATCGCTATATGAACTCTTCGGAACGTAGTCTGATTTGGTGTAAAGGTTATGCACTTTCGGGTGTGAATTTTGCCTTGTCTTTGGTTAGTTTGTTGGATTTGCTTTGTTTTAAGGTAAACTCAAAGTCCGTCATTTGTTGGTTTAATTCGTCAAGCCTGATTTTCAAATCTGCTGGCAAAATGTATGTCCTGAGCTGTACCTCTATTTTGCTAATTTCAATTTTCAGCTCCTGGGTGATCCTAGCTGCTGTTTTATCATTAGGACCAGCCAGTCTCTAGAGCAGCACTGCTCTAGAGACCTCCGGACTCTGTAATACCAGTGGAAATTCTCACTTTCGAGAAAGCCGTTTTCACTGAGGTTAACAAACTCAACGCAAAGAACACCAATTCTTTCCACAATACCAGTGGCGATGAAAAAGCCATTAGGGAGCTAACTAGTAACAAAGACTTAATCATTAAACCAGCGGATAAGGGCGGAGCCATCGTCCTACAAACTCAAGACGCTTACAACACTGAATGCATGCGTCTACTATCTGACCAACGAAATTATAAAATCCTCTCGGAAGATCCTACTGAGAGACTACGTATCAGGATTGGGGGCATGGTAGAGGAAGGTCTAGCTCACGATTGGTTGAGCAAAAAAAGAGGGAGACTTTCTGCAGCAACCGTCACCACGAATTCCATACTTCTATAGCATCCCCAAGATTCACAAAAACATCACCAACCCACCTGGAAGACCCATAGTTTCTGGCATTGGCTCCATCCTTGAGCCACTTTCCAAGTTTGCTGACGCCTTCCTACGCCCTCTGGTACAGTCCACCAATACCTACCTGAAGGATACCAAGTCAGTATTGCAACTATTGGAAGAGAAGACTTTTGACCCAACAAAACAACTCATGTTAAGCCTGGATGTAGAAAGTCTATACACTAGTCTACCACACGATGAGACTTTACAAATCATTGAAGAAGTACTCTTTACAAATCCCTGGAAATACCAAACCCCCGTGGTCTAGTACTGGAATGCATCTCTCTGGCACTACAAGACAACTTCTTCCAGTATAACCAAACACTCTACCTGCAGACCCATGGCACCAGCATGGGTAGTACATTTGCTCCTAGTATAGCTGGACTATACGTTCACCACCTAGAGCAGAATAAGATTCTACATTCGGACAATCCATACAGACCCCACATCAATACCTGGAAGAGGTACATTGACGACGTCTTAATCATATGGGACGGTGATCCAGAAAGTGCATCCAACTTTGTGATCTGGCTGAACAACCAGAATGCATACCTGAAATTTACCAGCACGATGTCAAGTCAATCAATGGTGTTCCTGGACTTGAATATCTATGCCGAAGACAATAGACTCAAGAGCACCACACACTTCAAACCAACGGCCAGGAACTGCCTCTTAAGGTATGACAGTTTCCATCCCAGACATCTTAGGGAGAATCTGCCCTATGGACAGTTTTTAAGGTTAAGACGCAACTGCACAGAACTGGGTGAATTCAAGACTCAAGCTGGTGATCTGAAAAAGAAGCTGATGCAAAGACAATATCCCGCCAGGATTATTGATAAAGCAATGAAAAGAACCAAGAATAATCGCAGGGACGCCCTGCTGGAAGTAAAACCACAGAGTACAGATAACAAAAAGAGACAAATATGTGTTGCGTCCTATTCCACAATATCCAACGAGGTATCCAGGATCATAAATAAACATTGGAGGATATTGAATTGTGGGAACATGACTTTGGAGAAACCAATGCATGCACACCGTCGGGGCAGAAACCTTAAGGACTTACTGGTCCACACGAGACCCAAAAAGGACATTCCGTTGAGACAAACCACAATTGGGCTTCAAGGACACTTTCCCTGTGGGAATTGCAGCAGTTGCCACCTGACGCAAAAAAGCAAGACATTGACATTTAGGAATGGAACAACTTGGGAACAACGTGCTTTCACAAATTGTAACACAAAAAATGTTGTGTATATGATCACATGCCCTTGTGGTTTAGAGTATGTAGGAATGACGACAAGAGCTGTGAAAACGTGAATGGGTGAGCACAAAAGCAATGTACGCTGTAAAAAAGTCCACCACCAAAATGGCATCCCACTATATGGAAAAACAACACTGTGTAAATGATCTGCGATGGACAGTGATGGAACACATACCATCCGACTCCGACCTGTTTCTGAAAGAACAACGGTGGGTATTCCGCTTGGGTACAAATACCCATGGCCTCAATGATGACGTCTCCTGGAGTCAGCTGTCAAACTCTCACTGAAACACAGTGTGTACCTATCCTTTTCCCATGGGCTCTTGACTAACGTGTTTCCCAAAGGCATCCTCCTCTTCTTTTACATGCTGACATATTATTGACTCAGCACCTACCCTCACGGCAAATATTTGGATGTCACCCCCATGCTTGAATAAAAGGCTTTCTCTAACATCCTGAGCCTTACAAAACCTTAGGGATTCTATATTTATAGTCAATCCCTGTATTTCATTATAAACGTTTTCAGATCAAGCATGTTGACTTTTTATTAACAGGGGAATCGCGCTGCACAGAGCGGAGCGTCACCGCGCATGCGCATTGAAAGAGCGGAGACACTCTACAAAAACGCTACTCACTCGCGCATGCGTTTTCCAAGAACTACCGCAAGAACCGGCACTCTTGATGCGCATGCGCGTATCAATAACAACTCCGCGAACACGCCCTTTTCCTATTTCTCTTGCAGCTGATGGCTGTTTACTACCGAGAACCGGACATACCAAATAAGGAATACCATGTTACTGGTTAACTGGCGGATAAACCTTAAAAGGGCATAAAATACATCCGCTAATTAACCAATGACCGGCCAAAACAAATTAAGTATCTTAAGTATAAATATCAGAGGGAGAGCTGCCTGAGTCATTACCAGCGGAGCAGCGTAGGGGGAACACGGAGGTAATTCTATCCGGAGCCTGTAAGTATTTGGTACACCAAAACACCATCTACTACCTTAACAGTGAGTACAAGAGACTGAAATCTAATCTCTGTTCATCCAGGTTGCGAATTTAGCAACAACAACACCCCCAACGTTCACTTGATGCTCATGAAGCAAGAAAACCTAATACATTAGGTATGACCTAGTGCCTCTTTGACTTAATATGTGTTATATGTGTTGTGTGTTTTGTGTGTCCTTTTTCTTCTACAGGATCATTGCATCTTTGGTGCTACAGGTGACTGCACCTGTCTGAGCTAGCCCAACCTGGGCAACCAAACTCATTTATTTTTGTTTTTGTTTTTTCTAGGTCATGCAACTGCATGTTCCTTCACCGCTGTAGGCACACTGTAACCTTAGTTAACTTTAAACACTGTAAATAGTCTTTCACTTTTTGTTTATTACACACCAAATAGAAAAACGTGAGTAAGGTGGGGAAGTTGTGCCCCCGTCCTGAAGAAGGAGCACCAGCTCCAAAACATGTCGACGCATCGCCCGAGGACCGGAACATGTGGATTTTTGTCAGAGACAAGAAGTTTTAAACTCTATTTTGTCAGCTGGACAAAAAGACATTCTTTCTACACTGCTAAACCGGACTGTCAATTATTTTTAACAAACAGCCTATAAATCCTTGTCTAACTATTCCCATAAATACAGTAAACAGAACCTGCTCTGTGGCGTCTCTGATCACAATCGATGAGAAATGTAGAGACAAATCTCGCCAGTGGAAGGAAATGTTGTACAGGCTCTGATTGGCCAGAAGCCCGAGTCTGTTCTCTAGACTGAGATCGGCTGTTTTTAGTAAGCTTGTGCACCTTTAGCCCCTCTTTTCGATGGTGAACTTGGTTGGGGAAATTATAATATGTTCTTTTTCTGTGGCGTGCGGGTGCCCTATTTTGTTTAAAAATGTTGCTCCATATTAGTGAAAAGGGTCTGCGAGCCCAGGGCGCTATGGGCACACAACAGCAATGGAGAAATGCAAAGGCATTACACAGGACACAATCGACTCGACTCACTTTAAAAGAACCAAATACATCTGATATTTGTGCATTCCCACTGAGCCAGCACAAAGTCGTTCTTTACTGCACACCGACCTTCGCCGCTGTGCTGTGCTTTAAGAAGGGTGCAAGAAAGAACTTAGTTGAAAAAATACAACATTGGCGCGAGAAAAAATTGAAGTGGTTGAGGCAGTATGAAAGATTTGTTGATGTAATACAGAGTGAAACGGGATTGTTCTAGGGCTGAAAGGAACAGACTGTCCGTCTTCAAGTGCCACTGTCACTGCTAACCAAGTCTGCCATGGGAAACCCACACGTCTGCCTTGCGATTGTTTGCAGTGTGCCGAGTGAGTTTAGATATGGACTAAAGCCTCCGGACCTCCATATTGCCTTACACTGTAAACACAGAGGATGAAAGAAGCAATTACTCGCAAAAGTGCACATGACGCACATCTTCACATGCAGGGTGAGTTCCAGATCGACCTGTGGAATCGCAACGAAAAAGGAAGTATGTGTTTTTACAGGTCCATTTAAAAGAGTATGCCAATTCGTTTTACAGTTAAATGTGCACACACAAAAAATCTAATGAACGGTTTCCAACTTCTAATCTGCCACAGAGTGGAGTGTTCTTTCTCAGTGGTTAATCTACATTAATGTGTCATGACTGATGGCGGGGGTTCGGACTATCAGAAAATGTTATTGCCACACCATCTGCATGTCCTTTACATTTCCAACTGCAGTCAGGATAACAGGCTCTTAATTTTGTTAGGAAAAGAAAATCCTGCACCTACAGCTTCATCCACCTTTGCGTTTAAACTGCATCAGCAACTACCATGGACCACTTTAATCAACGCCATGTTTTTGGAAAAAAATTAAGTACAGTCTGGTATATGTTTATCAAGTCCCAGACACCACAGCACAGTCTCCTTAGTTTCCACGTATGCTAGTGCCAAAAAACAGAACAATACATTTTTTTTGCATTATCATGGTGGCTATTGCTAATTCAACTGACTATTAAATAAATTAGTTTTTGACGGTCTTTCCAATACAATAATAGATGGTTGGGTGCACATGCACAAGTTTTCCCCTCTAAATGCATTTCCACTTTGTGAAGAAGTCTTACCACTGGCAAGCACAGCTCAATTCACATGTTGAAAATGGAGTTCTAAGCAGCCTACGGTCTGTGAGTAGGTGGCAAGGGAGAAGGAGCAATTGCCACGAAACAAAAGGGGATTTCACGCCATTGTCCTTGAGAATGAATGGGAACGGGCCTCTGGTGGGATGTGGAAATGAAATAGAGTCTGCGGTGACAGGGAGGAGGTGAAGGGGAACGGGGCGTTTGTTAAAAGAGTAGAGGAAAAGGAAACCTGTAGAGTATGGTAGAAGAGTAGCTGTGCAGACAGACCAGACTGCTTATGGTTAGAAGATAGAGATGAGGTTCTAATTACAGCAGACCTTGCAGTCAAAATATTTGAGTCTTGGCTAGAGTAATATACCCTCAGTAGACAAATTTCTCTGCTGTACACAACATAAGAACAATGTAATAGGGAAAATAAGTAAACGGGGATCAAAGGCAATCCACAATAATTCTAGAGAGAATCCTCTTCAGATTTCATCAGGTCAATCTTTATTAGTGTTCATAATTTCTTAAAAAGATCTCCCAGCACGTAAATCGCCAACACGTGTTTCGTCTCACACAGAGACTTCATCAAGGCAAAATTTAAGTTGTTTAATTCCTGTTGCTCTGCTAATCAGTGGAGAGGGTAAACGGACGTCTAGACGTGGACAATTTGATCACGTAGAAATTGAGATTGGGCGCACCTCCAGTGTTTACGATCCTCCATAAATGCGAGGAGTGAGTACGCTCAAGAAGTATATTGCCAAAGCGCTAATTCAACAAAATATCCAAAATGTGCAGGAAACAGCCACACCAAGTTAGTGTGACGGAATCAAAGTGTTAAACACAGCATTAGACATATTCGTAGTCCAATTCAATATGGTTTGCCACAAGTGAATTTCTTATCGGTATACATTAATGAGCGGCTTTGGTTATTTCAAGACCCAATACTTATAGCTCCGTTTCATAAACAATACTTTTCCTCAATTTAAGACCTATCAGAAGTTGCAACCATGATACGTCGCATACTGGAAAACACCGTACGAGCTCAATCACTTGTTAGAAATTTGAAGAAAAATAGGTATGTAGCTGAAGGTGGGGGAATGGCGTTGCTGGAGGATACCTTAAGGCAAGCTTGGACCTGTGTTGAGAAAATGGCAATGAAAGGAATTGAGGAAATACTGAAACATATTGGAACACTGCATTGTGAGAGAATATATGAAAGGGAACATGTAGGCTGTAGTGGGAGAGCAGGGGGGGACGCATGGAGAGTTGATGAAATACAGGGTGAAGGGAATTTATGCTATACTCTAAGAGTTGAGAGAAGAAACTCATAACTCTGTGTCATGTGTATGGGGATATGCAAGCCTATGGTGTGTGAGAATACAGGAATCAATAGGTTTAACACCCATAGACCAGCACATCCATTTAGGCAACAGCTGGGAAAAGTTGATCTCTTTACAGGACAAGTAGAATTCTATTGCTTTTAGTCCTCTGGACAAGTAATCTATTTTCAAAATTCCCCACCCCTGGGTTTGTGTGTTTTAAACGTTACGTTGTCCGAGAAATTCTCACCTAACTATAATGTTACTTAAATCGTTTTTTTCCGTGAATGTAACTTTTTTTTGCGTAACGTAATCTTTTGTTACCATGAGTAAATCAAAACTCCCTGCAGGTTGCCAATCTCACGCTGCGCATTGCCTTTGGCTGTAGGCAGCATGGGTTGACCAAAGCCCTGTGGCTAGCCCACCTGGATGCTGCCAACCCTATGCTACGAATGGCCTTTGGACATGCATTCCGGGGGGTTGGCCACAGGGCCTGGCTTGTGGCCAACCCACCCATAGGAAGCCAACCCATGCTGTGCAATGCCAGAGGCAGCCAACCCCACAGTATTTGTAAGGTGGAAGTGGCATATGGGCCCCCTCCTCGAGCCAGTAGCGAACCCACGGACCCCATCGCCAGTCCCCACCCAAGCCTGTATTGGCCCCAGGGATATATATTAAGGGGTGGGGGCTCACAGCACCCCTCCCCAATCCTTAATAGGTGCCATTCGTCCCCCTCCCCGATCCTGTTTTGTCCCTGGGGACCACTTCACCAGAGGCCTGTCTAAATTATAGGTGAGTGCCCTGGTGCCAGCCCGGGGCATCCACCAAGCACCACGTTGGGGTTTTGAGTTGTATGCCACTCCATTGTACGCTACTACATTCAACATTATTCCTCTCTACACCACTACATTCTACGCTGTTCCACTCAAAGCCACTGTATTCTACACCACAAAATTATGCCTCTACACTATTACACTGTGCGCCAGTACACTCTACCCCACTGCAGTGTACCCTGCTCCTCTATTCGCTATTCCATTCTAAGCCTCTGTACTCTACACCACTCCACTGTTTCGACCCTCCAATCTTCATTATTCTGTTGTGCAGCACTTCACTCTACGCTACTCCACTGTACGCTGTTTTTCTGAAAGCCACTCCACACCATTCCACTGAATGCCACGCCAATCGACTGAACGCTATTCCACTCTAAGCTACTCCACTCTAATCCACTGTATGCCGTTCACTCTATGGCACTCCACTCTACACCACTAAGCTCTGCACTATTAAACTGTAAGCATCTCCACTGTACCCCACTCCACTCTAATTCGCTCCACGACACACCACTCGACGCAAGCCTCCTGTGAGAACTCAAAATCAAAAATGGAACACTGTGATTACATGAGAGGCACTTTTTTCCCCACATGCCTTCATGCTCTCTCGGGAGCGAGAGGGTCCTGCCAGTCCTGTGAGCGCCCTGATTGGTTGGCTGTAGAAAAGTTAGAAATTAAATGGTCGCCATTTCTGTTGATTACGAAAAATTGGAGGTGTTGTGGAAATGAAGTAAAACAGCTATATAAGGGGGCACTAGAAATGCATACTGTCCCCCTAGATTTAGAGAGGTGGTTTCTAAGGGATAACTACTGTGAAAAAAATAAATGTTTGAAAAAAAATTTTTTTATTGCCATTTATGGCAGTACAACAATCGTAACCTTTCATGGGGAGGGAGCAGGGGCAAGGAACTTTACGGGGAAGGTGGGAGGAAGCAAGGAGGGGGAAACGGGGGGGAAGAGGGTACATCGACACGTTAGAGAATCGAACATAAATATGAAGCAGATATGCACAGCAATCGCTTTTGCAGTAGACCACAAGTAAAATCATAACCCCTTATAGCATGGAACAATACCACAGACAGCATCACGTTTACTTGTTGGTGTTGGGCACGGGACATAGCGGTGCTGTGTATTGGCCACTCAGTGCATCGAGTTAGGCGTTCAGGCACCCACTAGATCCAGATTGTCTCGGGGACTTGTACCGCTCATCTGCTACGAGGGAGAGTTTTCTTGATGGAGGAAGGATAGTAAAGGTTTCCATGTGTCCCTGGAGTATAATTGCGAGGGCATTTGTTCCCAATAGTTGGACAGCTGCTCCTGGCAGTGTGTAGCATCCCACAGCCAAGGCCAGGATAGCGGGAGCTAGTTTCTTGCCCCAGTGCATAGCCACCTTGCGTTGTCTTAAAAATGAGTTGCATGGCGGTGTGCTGGCGGTTGCCGGCCGGTGCGTTCTTGACATACTAAACAGACCCCCCAGGGGAATGCATTAGGCGCAGTCTGGAATTGGGGCAGAGCAACTCCAATTGACCGCAGCAGAAGTACCACTGCTTGGCTGTTATTGGGTGGTCCATATCTGCTGCAGATGCTGTGAGTGGCGCCGCGGACTGCGTAAAGCAAAGACTGGTTATCAATTTGTTTGGGGAGGGGGTGGTGAGCATGTGTTCTAATGCCAGGTGCGATGGCAGGGATACAGGAAATGTGTCATGCAGTGCACAGCAGGTGGCTCTGAGTTGGTCAAATAAGAGGATGTCTAGCATGGTGGGGCTAAAGATGCCGAGATGCGTGTTCTCAAAAAGTGAGATACATTTCTCCTCTGAATATGTCAGTAAAGGCAGTGATGTTACGGTTAGGCACACTCTAGGGCCTGTGTCGTGCAGAGGTAGGAGCAAGGGATTATTACCAAGGGGGATGGAGGGGGCATACGTACAAGTAAGTACTGCATACTTTCACAGACTCTCCCAGCGCACACATTCAATTGTGTCTTATCTCCCCCCCTCGGAGCCCTAAAAGGCTGAGACGACAAAGTGGTCAGTGGTCATGGGGCCGCCAGATCCATTTCTATGGCCATGTTTGCTGGAAGGGTGTCAGGTGGATCCAATGATTTAGACATTATACTTATGTACAGTAGGCATATAAGAGCGAGAGAAACCTCTGTATTGACCTGGGAAACATCCTTAACATCGTGGTCAGTACACCGCAATGTTGTTACATCGTGGTCGTTACAACGACTGCGATGTTACCACGCTGTGCCATTACAACGCAAGTCTTTACATCGACTTGCGCTAGATGGCGTGCTAACATTACAAATAGTGTAGTTTACTATCCCAAAACCTTCTCTACAGGTAAGTGGACTGGAGTTGAAATAGTAAATTACACTTCTCTAATGTTAGCACGCCATCTAGTGCAAGTCGATGTAAAGACTTGCGTTGTAATGGCATAGCGTGGTAACATCGCAGTCGTAACACCTGTGATGTAATGGCACGCGTTGTACTGACTTTCATGGTAACGTCATACATCCTACTGACCTATATCGCTTTACAATATGGCCTCTTAGGACTCATTCTTAGCAACCAACCCAGTGACAATAACAATCAAGAAATACATTCAAAAATACATATATTTTTGTTGTTCTCACCGCTATAACTAAATAAAATAAAAAAATAAAAATGTATATAGAACAACGGAAAAAAGATACATATATTTAATATTACATTCTTTGATAGAAAAATATATATGTTATACTTTTTATAAATGTAAATTCTAGTTATCAATCTGAAGAGTTCATCTTTACCGTACATACATATGACAATTAAGCAAATGAACTGACAAATGGGCTGACAATTATCAAAATACCTCCAACATATTGGTGTACACCATTGATCTATTACTAAAAGGCATTAGATGTCAACACTTGAACAATCAATAAGTCATTAGACAAAATGTTAAATTCACATTGTTTCAAGATATGTCAAAGCCTTCATCTGTGGCTACGTTGGGGGCAAAATGGTCAGTGTTTCAACTTTAAAATCAAAATACAATAAAAAAATACTGCAGAAAAAGAACAGATAACCCTACATACAACATCTACACTTCACTCACTCATCAAGCTATCCCATTCGTACTCACACTCATACACAAGAGAGATACAATCTCTGTAGAGATCCTTAGCAAATTGTCAGAGACCGGTTATATCATTCTTGGTGGTGCAGATGTCACCCATTAATTTCCTCCCATGTGTGCGTCTGAGAGGACTCTCCACATATATACAAATGGTCTACGCGTGTTTCAGTGGGACTTCATTAGAACCACCTTCACCAGGACCTAGATAGGATCAACTACATCTCTACCCAAGTCGACGAGGGTTATCAAGGAGTTAATACTTAAGGCCATCGATGGTTACATATACATAGAAAGTCAAACGAGACCTAAACTGGGCCAATGTTGATGCCGATGTCCGGTATAAGACAGATGAGTTCCAGCATGCAATCAAAGAAATTTCTTTGCTTGCAGAAAATATCCTCAATATCTATCAGTGTTCTGTCTGATTGTACTGCTTAGTAATGGGCATCTTTAATCAAAAATTGTAGCATCACTGTAGATAGATCCACACCGGCCTGCAGCCGCCGGCTTTTTCTCATCAGCCTAGTAGTCGTGTAAGGACATGTTTGGCACCTTTAAGCCCCCTGAACATACGGTATGGTGAGGACGTCCCACGATATTTGTGGCGGCCTTCAGGCCCAGATCAGTGTTATCAGATTGCATCCCAGAAGCTTGAGGAACTGAGCTGAGAGGGATGGGTATGTTGAGGAAAAGGTAGAGGAATCTAGGGAAGACAATCCTATCGCAATGCATCCCATGAGGGATGGGGCAATTTGGTCCACATTGATTTCCTATCTTCCAGCCATACGGTGGCTCGACTTTGATTGGTTTTCCACAGTTCGTCAGGATCACAACTGATCCATTTCCCTAGATATCTTACTGGATCCCAGGGTGAGGGGTTATTCCGTTGTGTTGAGTGGTGTCTATGAGGGGAAACAGAGCAGACTTGGACCAATTAATCTGAATTCCCGAAAACCCACTGAACGTACCACTTGCAGTGTAATGGGGGCAAGGCTTACCGGAGGATTAGAAGCGTACAATTTGATAATGTCTGCATACATGAAGACTACCAGTACCTGTGTTGTGTAACCAATGCCCATGTTAGCATAATGTGTCCTAATACTGGCCACCAGTGGCTCCCTTGCTATCACAAATTGAAGTGGCAATAGCGAACACCCCTGCCTTGTCGCACGTGTGATCTGGAATTGGTCTGATAGCATCCCATTGAGACGCGCTAAAGTAGTGGGGGGGGGGGTATAGAGGAGTCGTATCTGGTGGCTAAACAGAGGGCGAATCCAAGACATGTGTAAAGTTGAAAAAGGTACACCCATTCCAGTGTGTCAAACGTCTTCGTGTTGTCCAATAAGGAGGCTACTGCAGAGATCTGGGGGTCAAGGCTGAGCATTACCGCAAAAATAGTGCAGAGGTTGTGTGCATTTGAACGACCTGGAATAAGGCCAGATTGATCAGGCCTAACTATTTTGGGCAGTAGGCAATCGCAAGGATCTTCACAAAGATTTGATTGTGAACATTAATCAGGAATAATGGCCTGTTAGAATTGCATTGGGATGCCGGTTTATCAGTGTAGGGTCTGCTTCCTATGTTCACCCCCACATTTTGCTCTGATCCACTGGTTTTTTCGACTCTAATCTGCTACTCAGACCCACAGCCCAGCTGTTCTCTCTCTAAATTCATACCATGTACTTTAGGTACATATCCAATTGGGTATTGGGTCACCTTTGTGAGCCCCTATATAGTGTACCATAGGTACCTATGGCATAGGTGCATCCAAGGCCTACCAGGGGCTGCAGCATATATTATGCCACCCCTGGCTGGCCATCCAAACTGACACAACTGGCTGATCACTCAGCTGGGGCAAGGTCGTGTAATCACACCTTGCTTAGGTATAGTATTCCTATACCTACCACTATATGTAGACACATATGTACCCATAAGTCACTCCTATGGCAGGCCTTAACAATCCTGGAGGCAGAGTGCTTGGTTTTATGTTAGATGGTGCTCTAGCATGAGCTGAGCCTGTCTGCAGCTTTCGGAACCATGTCCTTATAACTGTTCTATGATATAGCCATACCATATACTCTTTAGTGCATTATAACCTCATAAGTGCTGCGCCTAGTCCAACGGCCGACGGCACCACTACCTCGGGAGTGCTGCCGTTGGACGTTCGAACCTCACCTGCGCAATGGAACGATCAGCACTGGAGCTGGACGTTCCATAGCTGCTAAGGTGTTAATCCTCGCGGTTATTGCTAACTTTGGTTTGGCTTTATCAAAACATGTCGTGTAAGGTGTCATACGCTTTGGAATACTACCCCCGCCAGTTCTGGCGGCAGGGGTAGCGTTCCACC
This sequence comes from Lissotriton vulgaris, assembly GCF_964263255.1. Lineage (NCBI taxonomy): Eukaryota > Metazoa > Chordata > Amphibia > Caudata > Salamandridae > Lissotriton > Lissotriton vulgaris. The sequence goes on from NC_141691.1 coordinate 1,769,774,758, forward strand.
CTTCTAGAGGGAGAAGACCTGTAGTTCTAGCTTTACCCGGTTAAAGGTAAACAGAGCCTCAGCATCATAAAATGGATGCTGCTGCCACAGACACAAGTCTGACCTCCTGCTGCTGGACGAAACTCCGGCAGGGGAGGCCTGGACAATAGGTTTCCTGCCTTGGGAGGCGCGAGCACCTCCCCAGACAGGCTCTTGTGTATTGGTAAATACAAAAGATTTGCCGGCAAGGGAATTTGATTTAAAACAATTTACAAAAATCGAATTTGATTGTCATTTGAGTGAGTGAATTCAACCCAATTCAATTGGTATCTGAAAGCAGTTTCTATTCGTTCTACCTCTGTGACAGAGAGTGATGATACCACACTATTGTGTAAAAGAGAACAGCAACACTGGGAATCTTTTTTATCAAAAGCTTATTATTTTCTTGTTGTACAAAATTTATCAGGGTACATACCAAACATGACAATTAATCAAAAATGCATTCAGATGAAAAGGGAGTGAAACAATTTCTCCTATAGTACATCAGAACATACAGTCCAAACCAGAATATATAATAAAATGACTTCTATTTTGACTAGAAGTAAGTCACTTGTGTCAACGATCTTGAATGGGAAATTGGACTTAGAAGTCAACGTTTCGGTCTTTGTTGTTTACTCCACAAGACCTTCTTCACGACAGAGAACATTTATATCTAACGGTGACCCCTTAAAAGATGGATCCCACAAGAGATTACACAAAAGAGCGCCTGTGTGACAGTCCTGATTTTCTGGACATATGTCACAGACACTAGTAGGCGTCGGAGTACGCTTTCTTCCTCAGTGGGAGTATTTCTTTGGCACTTTGTGCTTTTCATGCATGAATTTGGGAGGTTGTATCTTGGCGTTCGATCGTGGATTTCACAACGGCTCTGCAACAGCGTGGTCACGTGAGAGACAATGTCTCTCACGTGACCACGCCGCTGCAGAGCTGTTCTGAAATCCCTGATCGAACGCCAAGATACAACCTCCCAAATTCATGCATGAAAAGCACAAAATGCCAAATAAATACTTCCACTGAGGAAGAAAACGTACTCCGACGCCTACTAGTGTCTGTCACAGAGGTATAACGAATAGAAACTGCTTTCAGATACCAATTGAATTGGGTCGAATTCACTCACTCAAATAACAATCAACTTCGATTTCTGTAAATTGTTTTAAATCAAATTCCCTTGCCGGCAAATCTTTTGTATTTACTCTTTCTGCCCAAGCCCGCAAGGGTTTATTGGGTTACCCACCCTCCTTCCAATTCTTGTCTATTGGGGCAGGGTGGGTTGAAAGAAATGAGACACTGCCTGGGGCACACAAGGTGCCCAATGCATAGCCCGGTTCAAACAAGTTGCTGGGGCACTCCAGCCCCAACTCTGGCGTGAAACTGGACAAAGGGAAAGGGATGTAACCACCCCCTTCCCTGGTCCCACCAATAGGAGGGACCTAGCAGGTAATCCAGCCCCTCAAATCAGTATATAGGTAGGAGCTGAGTCTAGAGACTTTAGATTATCCTGAACTGAAACTCTGAAACGAAACTCTGGCCCTTCGACATTCTACTGCAACTAGAAGACTGAAGAATCTCCCTTGTGGTCAAGGAGTGACCACCCTGTGCAAACAGGCACCACTAGTAACTTGCCGGTTTGCTTCACCGACGCTCCAGCCGGATCCCGACGACCTAGCGACGCAGCCTCTGGACTTCCAGACTTCTCTGACCCCGACCCACATCCACAGCAAAGCTGAGACCCGTGGCGGACACGAGAGACGTGGGATCGGACAACCTGCAGTATCTGCTTTTTGCTAACTGTGCAGCTTCTAAGGCATCCTCGAAGTTGTGCATTGGGACCTGAGAAGCCCAAACCCAGAGCATTAAGTGCACCGAAGCTCAGCCCTCCACACTCCATTTGTGCCGCGTGGGGCCTGCACCTGCATTTCTCCTCGACGCGTCTTCGCAGTTGCTAGCCCGTGGCTAGAGGACCTCCTGAAGACATCACCTTGAATCAGCACTGCTAGCCTGGTTGCTCTGGGCTTGCTCCTGCTTTCCTGTAAAGGGGATGCTCCTCGGACCTTGCTGGTCTGAACAAGAAGCCGATCTTCACATCCTGTGTGGGTTGCCTTTGCCAAGGCTTGTTGACTCCAATCCGGAAGCCGACACCGCCAACAGCGAGATCCTTCGTGGGACAGTCCGTATCCAGCTCCTGGCCGTCGTCGACGCCTCCTGGTCCACGTGGCTGCAGAGACAAGCTTCACTTCTTCACGTGATTGCATCTCGACATCGCCTGGTTCCGTCCTGGTCACAGGCTAGTGACACAGACTCTGTCCCCTCCGCTTTCAGGTTCTTCACTTCTTCGATCCACCCGGACATCTTCCTCCTGGTCGCCCCTACAGCATCTTCTTGCAGCTCTCCATAGGATTCGACGACGAAACCAGACACGACTTGACACCTATGCACCCGGCTTCCCTGGGTGAGGTAACTCGAGTACTCCGGTGCTCCCGTGGGTAATACCTATCCAAGTGTCCTACTTTAACTGGGTTTTCCCGTAGTCCACCCGGAAGGTCCGAAATCAACTAGTTTCTAAACTTTACGTTCCCATTGAAAGTTTATGAGAACCCGCGTGTGTGTTTAGACACTGCACACGCATCCTGTGGGACTCCTGCTTCCTAACCTTCGGTTTTTCTGTGTAGCACCACCGATTTCCAAGGCCCTCGGCCTATTCACCTGTCCTGAAGTGGCTGTTATACCACTTCTTTAGTATATGGTTCGTGAGGCCCCTAAGGCAGAATTGTATTTGTGCAACTTAACGTATGTTTATTAAGTAACTTGAGCTGTATCTCGAATTCTGACCTTATAAAGAGTGCAGCGGGGTTGTGTTAGAAATAAATACATATATATTCGATACATACCTTGTGTGGTGTCCTTTCATTATGGGCTGACAATTATCAAAGTACCTCCAACATATTTGTGAACACCACTGATCTATTACTAAAAAGCATTAGATGTCAACACTTGAACAATCAATAAGTCATTAGACAAAATGTTAAATTCACATTGTTTCAAGTTATATCAAAGTCTTTATCTGTGGCTGTGTTGGGGGCAAAATGGTCAGTGTTTCAACTTTAAAATCAAAATACAATAAAAAAATACTGCAGAAAAAACACGGATAACCCTACATACAACATCTACACTTCACTCACTCATCAAACTATCCCATTCGTACTCCCACTCATATACAAGAGAGATACAGTCTCTGTAGAGATCCTTAGCAAATTGTCAGGGATCGGTTATATCATTCTTGGTGGTGCAGATGTCACCCATTAATTTCCTCCCATGTGTGCGTCTCTGAGAGGACTCTCCACATATGTACAAATGGTCTAAGCGTGTTTCAGTGGGACTTCATTAGAACCACCTTCACCAGGACCTAGATAGGATCAACTACATCTCTACCCAAGTGGACGAGGGTTATCAAGGAGTTAATACTTAAGGCCATCGGTGGTTACATATATATAGAAAGTCAAACGAGACCTAAACTGGGCCACTGTTGATGCCGATGTCCGGTATAAGACAGATGAGTTCCAACATGCAATCAAAGACATTTCTTTGCTTGCAGAAAATATCCTCAATATCTATCAGTGTTCTGTCTGATTGTCCTGCTTAGTAATGGGCATCTTTAATCAAAAATTGTAGCATCACTGTAGATAGGTCCACACCGGCCTGCAGCCGCCGGCTTTTTCTCGTCAGCCTAGTAGTCGTATAAGGACATGTTTGGCTCCTTTAAGCCCACCTGAACATACGGTATGGTGAGGACGTCCCATGATATTTGTGGCGGCCTTCAGGCCTAGATCGGTGTTATCAGATTGGATCTCAGAAGCTTGAAGAACTGAGCTGTGAGAGGGATGGGTATGTTGAGGAAAAGGTAGAGAAATTTAGGGAAGACAATCCTATCGCAAGGCATCCCTTGAGGGATGGGGGCAATTTGGTCCACATTGGTTTCCTATCTTCCAGCCATACGGTGGCTCGACTTTGATTGGTTTTCCACAGTTCGTCAGGATCACAACTGATCCATTTCCCTAGATATCTTACTGGATCCCAGGGTGAGGGGGTATTCCTTTGTGAAGGGTTGAGTGGTGTCTGTGAGGGGAAACAGAGCAGACTTGGACCAATTAATCTGAATTCCCGAAAACCAACTGAACGTACCACTTACCGTGTAATGGGGGGCAAGGCTTACCGGAGGATTTGAAGCGTACAGTTTGATAATGTCTGCGTAAATGAAGACTACAAGTACTTGTGTTGTGTAACCAATGCCCATGTTAGCATAATGTGTCCTAAGACTGGTCACCAGTGGCTCCCTTGCTATCACAAATTGAAGTGGCGATGGCGAACACCCCTGCCTTGTCCCTGTGTGATCTGGAATTGGTCTGATAGCATCCCATTGAGTCGCGCTAAAGTAGTGGGGTGGTATAGAGAAGTCGTATCTGGTGGCTAAACAGAGGGCCGAATCCAAGACATGTGTAAAGTTGAAAAAGGCACACCCATTCCAGTGTGTCAAACGTCTTCGTGTTGTCCAATAAGGAGGCTACTGCAGAGATCTGGGGGTCAAGGCTGAGCATTACCGCAAAAATAGTGCAGAGGTTGTGTGAGTTTGAACGACCTGGAATAAAGCCAGATTGGTCAGGCCTAACTATTTTGGGCAGTGGGCAATCGCAAAGATCTTCACAACGATTATATTGTGAACATTAATCAGGGATAATGGCCTGTTAGAATCGCATTGGGATGCCGGTTTATCAGGTTTTAGGAGCATGACCATTACTGCCACTCGGAGTGTGGGTGGCAAGGAGCCAACCTCCAGGGATTCCACAAACATTGCTAGGAGGTGTGGTGCTAGTATGGAAGCAAACTGCTTGTAGAAGACCGTGGTTAGGCATTTGTGCCGGCCGCCTTCTCTCAGGGAAGGCTTTGAATGGCCAGCTCTATTTCCTCAGTGGCTATGGGTGAGTCAAGGTAGGCACAACCGACCCAGTCCAGCATAGCAGCTCATCCGTATCGAAGTATGCGTTCAAACCAGACAAGCCCTGCACAAGGGTAGCAGTGTAGGGATTGGAGTAGAAGAACGATATAACATTTAGGAGTTCTGTGGGATTGAACATGAGATTGCACTCCGTATCCAGCAGTTTCATAACCTAGGTTGCCGCCTGTGGAGCAGTCCCGCATGGTCTTACTCAGGCGGTCCCCCTCCCCAAACCGACGTGCTTGTGCATCATGATTTAAGAAATGAGTCTCCCTCTCTGCTTCTTCGGATGTTGGCCAGCAAGGCCTCTTCTTTATAGCCGTATTTGTCTCCAAATCACAGAAATGGTGCTCTAGCTGTGCAAGCCTCCCACGTATGACCTTCAGTACACTCAATTCCTTGCCGATGCATGTACCATGGATCACCGCCTTGAAAGCTTCCCATAACGTAGAGGGCAACTGCACAGAGCCCTTATTGTGTGCAAAGTACTCCATAATCTCCTTGCCGACGTCTTCGCCAAAAACAGCATCTCACAAGGCACCTGAGGGTAGGTGCGTGGAAAATGCATGGGGCAGGCTGCATGGGGGCAGCCTGGGGAATCAACAATTCCAACATGACCAATGAGTGATCCGATAAGGTACGGAGCAAGTGTGTTACTTTAGTTGTAAATCTGTAAGTCTTGAGAAACTAACCAATAGTCAGTTCTGGACCATGCATGAAGGTAAGGTGCGCCGTGGAACCAGTGCCCTCTAAGCAGCCTGCATGGGTGTATCTCCTTATGTTTTGTTAGTGATTGTCTTGGACAATAATGTAAAGCTTCTGTGCTGTTGTGGGATGGGGCTGTGCGGAAAATCCCAGAATGATCCAGATGATCGTCCAGTGTCGCATTGAAGTCGCCTCCCCATAATATAACCCTGGGTCCGAGGCTAGCTATCCACCTCCAAATTTCAGAGAAGAACTTAGGGTCATCCGTGTTTGGGATTAAACAGCTGCCACAACCACAGGCTGTGTATGTAATGTACCTTCTAAGATGACATATTGTCAGTCTTTGTTGTTGAGGGCATGTGTCAAGTGCCATGCTAGCCGTCTGTGCAATGGGACTGCCACTTCTTTGACATAGTTTGAGTAAAGTTCTCTGTGGGTTACCCCACTCTACTTACCGCGCAGACCGGGAGTGGAAAATTGCTTTAGGTGCAGTAAGAAACAAATGTTGACACAATGCCTTATAAGGTATGCGTGGACAAGGCGGGCTTTCTAGTGGTCATTTAGCGAGCGTTTGTTCCTGGTGAGGCAGGTGGTGGAGGTCACAGTGTGTAGAAGTAAAGTAGCATAAGCAGAGCAATGGCACACAGCGCAGAAGAGTGACTGCACATGGGTGGGAATGAGATGGCATACTGTGTCGGGGATCAGGAGGGGAAAGCGAAATTCAGCCACCAGAAAACAACCCAAAACTCCAAACATTGCTGAGAAAAACCAACCCTGCCCTCCCCCCAACCCCAGTACCCACCCTGAATAAAATGGTCAATGGGGGCTCATCCCTGGAGGCGAAGGAGAGCCAAATATACAACCTTGCCCAGATGTAGGCGATCAGGGGAGGCCCTAAATGGACCAGCACAGCAGGCATTCATATCTGTTACATCACCTGGTGATCATGGTGGCTCCAGTTGGAAACTGGTATAAATTATGCCCCGTTCAAGGAAAGTACCGCATTGGCCTCAACAGCGAACCACCGCCCCAGCGAGTAAGGCACCGAACACCCACATCACTGAGAGGGTCACATCTGAGTCACCAGGGGAGTCTCTAGGCATGCGTTGCCTTTTGCAAATGCCAGTGGCCAACCTGAGAGCGTACTTGGCAACTGTGGATTGTCTTCAAATAAGATGCATAGTGTGGCCGGGTATAGGAGTGCATACAGGATCTTGGCTTTTTGCAGTGTTCTTTTGGTCGGCCTGGATTTACAGAGTGAAGTCTGGGTAAAAGTAGAGATCACTACCCTGGACTGACATTGTCGCGCAAGCCTTAGGATCGCATTGCGATCTCTGTAGTTTAGCAGTCTAGCAATAATAGGGTAAACCGGTGTGCCCGGAGGTGGCCTGGGTCCCAGCGATTGATGAGCCCATTCCACAATTAAAATTGCAGGAAAGGCCTCCCCAAAACGGTAGAGGAACATGGACTTTACAAAGTCCTCCATTTTGGTGATCTCCGTGGACTCTGGAATCCCAGTGATCCTGAGGTTGTTGCACCTGGATGGCACTTCAAGGTCTTTGTTTTTAGCTTTTATGAGGGCTATAATTTTGTCCATTCGTAAGATGTTTTTTGGAGTCTGTCTGAGTATCCTCAACATCAGAAACACGATTCTCCAGTTGATTAAGTCTGTTATCGTTCTTGTCCATGTGTTGTTTAACTTGGCCCAGGTGGCTGGGGAGTATGTCGATCTTCACCAGGTGGTCGTTGCTCGAAGCAGTGACTCAGTCGGTGTGTGTCCTGGCACCCCAGGTGTAAGCCAAACTAATTCACAACTACCTGGTGGCACCTGCAGTGTGGAGGAGGCAGCCCTCTTCCAGAAGGCTGTCTATTTGGCCCCAAGGCTGCAGATGTGGGCCCTTCCGGGCCGCCCGTGCCTCCAGCCACACTGTAGTCGATAGACCGAGCAGTCCTGCGTGGGAGCCACGGATCGAAGGGAGGCAACAAGCTTGTGGGAAGGTTGGCCGGTGGATAGCGGGCCTCCCTGGCAGCTGAGCTGAGCTGGACACGTTTCTGGCCTGGAAAAGTGTGCGCCCATACATTGAGTCCTTGTCCGATGGGGCGCAAGCGCCAGAAGAATCGCCGGAAGGGCCAGCTGTTGCTATATTCTTGATGGAGGTTCGCTTCGAAGGGGGTGAATGGCCCAGCCCACCCAAGCCACTGCTACTCAATCCAGGCGGCGGGCCGGCCCTTGTGCACTGCCAGCAATCTGTCTACGCCTCCAGTCTTAAATGCAGGCCAGCCACCACCAAATTTCCCTAGGGGTGCACTGTGGGTTCTGAATGACACCGCTGGTAAAAGGTTGTACATTTGGCCCGCTGTGTGACGTATCCCTGCAGGATTATGAAATCGGCCGGCGGAGCCTCTCTAAGGAGCTGCCATCTTACAGTCTGGCTAGGCTCCACTCCCCCTTGTATATTATTTTTAAAAAATGTGTACACTCTTGCGGGATTGCTGAGTGTTTGTGAATAGTAAATACTAGTAGATAAGTTCTCAATACACTCTTCTAGTAGGAATGCAAATTGTGGCCTTTGTTATTGAGAGGAAGTATGGAAGACATAAGTACTGTGATGAGTAGAAGGTTAACTATTTTTACCCCAAAAAAGTTACGATCTCGCAAGACTCTTGCGGGATCGTGGAAAGTAGGAAAGAGTAGGTGATGTTTGAATACACTTGTTACTGTAGGAGGTAGACTTACTGGGAATGGTGTTCATCAAAGTCTACTATTTATGCTCATTGACTTGGGAAGAGTTGTGAGTAGAGTTAATACTCAACCACACACCCTACTATGCACACCGGTTATGTGTGAGAGAGGTCTAAAAGGAGAGGCTAGTCCCTCTCCACACCCTACTATGCACACATCGTTACAGAAAGAAGTCTCACCAGAGAGAATAGTCCCTCCACACACCTGTCATGATAGAGGTGTGAAAGGCAGTCCCTTCACACACCCTGCTATGCATACTCCTCATCTGAGAGAGAGTTCTGAAAGAGAGGCCAGTCTCACCACGCACCCTACTACACAATCCATCATTAGAGAGAGGGCTCACCAGAGAGGACAGTCCCTCCACACACCCTACAAAGCACACCAGTCATCTGAGAGAGAGGTCTGAAAGGAGAGGCCAGTCTCTCCACACACCCTACTATGCACACCTGTCATCTGAGCAAGGGATCTGAAAGGAGAGTCTAGTCCCTCCCCACTCTCTACTTCTTACAGAGATAGGTCCCAGCAGAGAGGGGTATGTGTTTGCACACTCTACTACCCACACCCAAAAATTCATAAGACGTATGCTGCTCTCTATACTCTCGCAAGACTTGGAGAAATATACTTGTGGAGACTGGTGTTTGTGTGCTCCTGCTCTCACAAATGTCTTGCAAGAGCCATTAACAAGCTTTTGCAGGTTGAGTTTGCTGTGTGGGCCTTGTTCAATCCATGCAAGAGCTGCATGGAAATTTACTGAGTGGCCCTACCACAAGGACTTTGTGCGATCTTGCGAGAGTCTCATGAGCTCGATTGTACATGGAGAGAAAAGAGTGTGCATTACTACAGCCTGGGCTCGTCATCAGCACTGAAGTGGTTAATCTTAATTTCCAAACGGATTACACCAAAATACAAATACCATTCTTTCTGGACCAAGAGCTAGCTTTCTGACAAATTTGATGTAAATCCGTTCATTGGTTTGGCTGTAGCTGTGTCTAAAGATCCTATGAAAAAATGAATGGGGAACACGTCGTGTGGGAATCCCTTCCTTTTCCTCTGCCCTTTGCTTGACGGATCTCCCCTAACCTTTCCATCTGCAAACTAGTCAAAAAGTAGTTGAACTGTACTGAGGAACAGCAAATCTTGTTTTTTCAAATAAATAAGTTTGACCTTTTATCTTCCAACTTAAAGTTGTAATTTTGAGTTTCCGCAAGATCGCTAAGTTCCTGTCATGCATCGTTCCTGTCGTCATTCTGGGTTTCTTTTCTGAAAGGAAGCTTCTAGCCACATAGTTAAGGGAAATTCTCCGAGCTGATGGCATCACAGCGGCAAAGAAGCTCAAAGAACTTTTTGAAGAAAAAGCCCCAGCATTTTCCTGCTTGTAATTTTCTTCATCCGGGGTCATTTGTGGATTATGCAACATTTCAGTTTGAAGACAACTGAAACATTACAATTTAAAAGTACAATTAAAACAAAAAAAGTAAGGTATCATTAAAAATAGAATGTGATAATTCGCACAGAAGCGTTTGTTTTTGTTTGAGACTGACTCCCTCCAGTACTTTCTGTGTTATTAGTGTATGCAGAGTTTTTCAGTATAAACATCAAAACAGAAAATACCTAGGCAAAAATAAATAGGTGGCTAAGTATTGTAACTGAGTTTTATTTTGTTTATAGGGAAGTCTACCACACTAAACGAATGCAGCACGTCATCTCTGTCAAGTGGAGTTCGGACAACAAGTACATCTTGTGTGGCTCAGATGAGATGAATATCCGAATATGGAAGGCTAATGCTTCAGAAAAGCTTGGGATGGTAAGAACACTTACTTCTGACACATTTTTATTTAGTGTGTACTTGTGAGAGCTGTTTTCATCATGTCTTCTAGTAAATTTCAGTAACCAATAAGGTTGTTTGGAATTTTTGTTAGAATACCATTCTGCTACACGCATGCACTAACATGGGTCTCTGTAGAGGCGTCGCAGTGTCACTCTGGGGGACCAGTACCTCAGCAACTGATTCTAAACAACGTAAGCAACAAAGGTTGTGCTAAACACTCTTGACACCACCAGATTGGAACCTTTGACCAGGCTAGGGTCAAGTAGAAGATGATATCCATTCTCAAGGATATCCAAAGTGGTACAAGCCCCTGTTTTTTTATGTTTTTTAACTAATTCTCAGTGTATAACTCTTTCTTGTGTGAAATAAGAAATTGGCTTCTGACATTTTCCATGTGACATTTTCCATACACCCTCATGTATTGTAGTTCTCAATACGATCACTGTAGATATAAAGTTGTTTACGACCTAGTTGCTCCTGGTTCTCTGGGTGCCCTCGGCATCAGAAACTTTGACTTTGATTAACTCTGATATATATGTGCATTAAAAGGAAAAGGCTCCTGTGGGACTTAGTAATGTGAACTGACCCTACTCTAGATGTCGGCACCGTTAAAAGGAATAAGGTCCAGTTGGATCCTTGACTGGTCCCTAAATTTCAGTTCTCTGTTGGCAGTGCCCTTAACTGGACATTGATGACCAACCATATAGTCACCATCATTTCTCACCACAACTTCAGTAGGTGGAGTCCTTTTACTGTGGATGGTTTTGTTTTTGGGATACCTATATGTAGGAAGTGACACCTTTTTCTTTTTTCGTCATTTGGTACTGGAATGCAGCTGCTAAGGTTTCAAGCCACTGAATTGTCCATTTTGGTAGGGAAGGCTAGCCTAGGACAGGTGTTGGATCTACTATCCCGACTTTGTCTTGCCTACATCCTACGCTCCTCTGCATGACGAAAACGTAAACAAAAGACTTGACACCCAAGCTCTCCAGGTGATCTTTTGAGACTACCTGCACCTCACACCATGTGATAACCCTGGCGTAGGATCAGTGTTAAGAGAAATGTTTTACCTGCACTTAGATGCTATAATGGTTGGATGTGTATGAACCTCAGTAAAAGCGAATAATTTGTGTTTTATTTGTAATTTGTCTATTACCGTCTATATACCCTACCTCTACATAAAAGTATTTTCTTTTTCAAAGATAAAGCATTATCTGGAAATTGGTGTCAGTGGTTTTTCTTTACTGTGCCATTCTGAAATTGAGTTTCTAAATCCTGGAAACTCTATAAGTAAGACTGGAGTGCTTTTCCTCAATACCCCAGAGAGAATCAAGTGCCCAACTTTGTCATTCAGTTCAACTGCATCGGTATTGCAGCCATGAGGTACCGGTGGTAAACAACACTTCTCTTGTAGAATACTGCCCATATCCACTGACTGCCCCAGGACCCTTGAAATGACCCCACACATCTGCCTGATAAGGAAGGCTCAACGATCTACATGTTGAGGGGAAAAAAGCAGTCTGTGTGGTAGACTTTGTGAGTTCTGGCCCGGGACCAGGGTTCAATTCCCTACCTCGGTGGGTCTTGGGCTCAAAATTCCACGGACCTGATAATTCTCGCCTCTGTGCCTATTCCAATCATGGAGTCCCACTCTGCAACTCTGGGCAATATCTTGCTTAATCTCCACAACGGCCCCCCCCAACGCTAAGGATGCCTGGCCTCCACCTTGGGGGTGCCCAGGATTGGACGCCTCACAGGGAAAGCCAGGATGGGTTCCACAGCGGTATTCGTACAAGCGCCTTGAGACCTTTGCGGGTGAGTAGTGCGCTATACAAGTATCAATTTACATTTTTACATTTACTTATTGCTCATCCTTGGGGGAAGGAGCCACCAGCAGTGGGAAGATATTGAGAACCAAAAGAAAAGGAAAACTCTCCTATGTGATGTGGTTTTGAATTTCTGGGTTTAGAATTTGCGTGCAGGAGCAAGTTCCTATTGTGCCATCCAGCAAGCACCAATTTTGTCAGCAGTGAATGACCCATTTGAATGCATGAAAGAGGAGACCGAGGCTTCCAGATAAGCAAAAGAGTGAATAACATATTTTGCATTAATACATCACCTTTCCGCCCAGCTAACAAAATTCTGCCATTACTAGCTTAAATACCAGTCTACCAATAGACAGGATTTAAGACTTTCGTGTTTTTGTTTCTTACTTTAGAAATTTGATCCTAACTCCGGAGAGCAGAGGGCCCTGTTAATGACAAATGTTGTAAAAAGTATATTTGTATGCTTACATTTCTGCCTGCATGTAATTGTAAAGATGTTCATCCATTCAAAAACACTTGCTGAAGATCTTCCGGAAAACAGGGTAATTTTACATCGTTTATAATTACGCACAGGGGGAGTAGAGATCTCTTTCCAAATATACGCTTTCTTTTCCTTTGCGGTGCAAACATTTTTCCAAATGAAGAAAACCCATACCCTATACTCCTTCCAGATGTGGAGATGATTGTTCCCATTCCCATCGTGAACAGCAATTACTCTAGCCCTTGGCTGGAGCGAATTTCAAATCCTAATCTTCCAAAGCCAACCATGGCTTGGACAGTACCCTTCCCACCCACTAAGTGCAGTTTACTGCTCTACAGTTCAGCACATTGGTGGTGGAGAAAAGCGCAGTAGTAAATGCATTTATGCCTGCTATGAATCTATTTGTGGTTTCTTGGTATTCCTAAATAAACATACTTAAGGGGTGTGGAATTTTTGTTTGAAAAATCAATTCGTATAATATGGGATCAAATGCTGGAGAAAATCCATTTGACCTCTAAAATAATCATCTTTTCCTACCTACTACTTAAATAAACTACATGGCTAGGGGCAAAAAACAGTTCTGTTTCTTCTCCTCACTCACCACAGCCTTGGTTCTTATGCTGACTCGCTGGTTTCATCGCCCAATCTCCAGTCTCTCACAAAAGACGCTTCATTCCCTTACCTCTCCATTTTATTTCATTTCCACAGGTTTCGTATCCCTTTCTCCTTCACCGGTTTATGACAGACTAGCATCATGCCTCCTTCGCCACTCTCTCACTACTTGTTACATAGTTGTTTTCTGCTCTTCTCCTTTCCACCGTGGTCTGCATGTCTTTTTTTCCTCCTCAGTCTCACACTGGATCCTGTCCCCCTTCTGTACTTGTCAGTTGCTCCACTCTCTTGACTTCGAATCTCTCAAAACGTATGCCCTTTCGCCGCAAGTTCCATGATTCTTCTCCTCCACTTTCAGCACAGTTTGTGTCCCTACTCCCGCCACTCTCACCTTAGCTTCCATGATTCTTTTATCCGGTCCCTCACCACAGGCTGACTGTTGCTACTTTAACAACCTGTGAGCTGTCCTTGGCTAGTGGACAGGCTGTATGCAGTGCTAAGCTTCCCCATCCTGTGGCTTTGTAGACTTAGGAAGTCTCACTGATATCCCAGCTTCCTACTATCCTGCTGTACAGTGGACACCATAAATGCACACTTTCCCCAATTATTCTAAATGAACAGCATTGTAGACCACAGCCTAACATCCTTGTTTGTACTCTGAAGTGACAGTGAAGCAACATGTTCATGCAAAAAATGACATATAATAATGCCGCTCTGTTTTTGGGACTAGACAAACTGAAAAAAGGTGATACTGTGTGTTACTGTCTGGGCTTGTGTGAGCAAGCTGTGCATGGAAGATGATGCTTTGCTTCTTGTTACAATGTTTTGTTGCATTTTCCACAGCATATGTTCTCGTGGGAGATGGACAATGTAAGTGCCTTTAGAAGATTTAACATTAGTTGAAGTTGTAGGTGTAGGATGATTGATTATTGTGAAAGGCATGCTATTTTTTATGGTTGCTCTTTAACATGCTATTGGCATGTAGTGCTCATACCATGTCCTGTGACATTAGTAATCACCACCCTAACAGTAGTCAGGCTTAATCTTGAAGGAATGTAAAGCAGCTTGTTTTACCAGAATATCACCTCTTAAATGACTAGATGAAAGGAGAACTACACAGTGTTTTTATAAAAATATGTATTTGTGAATATAACACTCTCTACTAGTCTCTATGTGAGACTAGGGCACAAAGCACAATATACTGAATCAATAGAACATTCGTAAATAGCACAATACACAGCGGGCTTCAGGGGGAGACCGAACCATGTACTAAAAAAATGGTATAACAACAACGACTTAACTAGAACAGTGCCTAGAGCACGTAGAATCGCTGGGACCCCAAGAAACCACCCAGAGGTGTGACACAGGGAGCCCACGGAGGACGGGTGCAGTGAATAAACACAGACGCGTGCTCCGTACAACTCTATGGGAACGTCACAGTTGGAAAATTACAGTTTAAGGTCACTTCTAAGAGGACTTAGCGCAAACCCTTGGGAACATAGGAGGTTCTAAGGCCAACCCACCAGTGAGTACCGAGGTACCCGTGTTAACTATCCCAGAGGAGCCAGGTGCATAGGTGTCAAGTGGTGTCGGGAACCTTCGTCGTTTTCAATGGAGAGCTGCAAAGAAGTACTGTAGCCAGGAAGGCGAAGAGTGTCCGGTGGAATTCAAGCCTGGATTCAAGGTGAGAGGAACCTGAAAGCAGAGGGGACAGAGCCTGAGTCATTTCTGCTGAGCAGGGGCTCTGTAGTCTAATGGCCACCGGTCGGGTGCTTCAGGTGCAAAGAAGGGTTGCTTGACTCTGCAGCCACAGGGACCAAGAGACGTCTAGGACTACCAGAATCCGGAGTGAGCTGTCCCTTGAAGGATGTCGAGAGCTGAGTGGTCAATGTCCGGCTTGAGTACCAACAAGCCTTGGTAGCTGCAACCCACGCGGTCAGAGGAAACAGGTTACGGTGTGGACCAGCAAGTACTGGAGGGGACTCTCCAAGTAATGGAGAGTCCAGGGCACGTCTGGAGCAACCAGGTAAGCCCAAGAATTCACAAGCTGACCCTCGCCTGGACCCACAGGCCAGGGATCACAAGGAGACCTCAACCAAGTATGCAAAGGACCAGCCCACAGGACACTCGTGGAGTGGAGGCTGGAAATCTTGGTGCAAATACTGCTCTGGATCAGCACTACACGGAGTCCAAAGCACAGGCTCAGGAATCTTCAATAAGTATATGCAACTGCAAAACCACGCTGTGCAAAGGGGTTTGGGTTGCACGCTCCCCACGAAAGATACTGGTGTCAGAATTCCTGAGAGGACAGATCGACATCCGGGACCTTTGGGAACCCACCTACTGTGTTGCTGAAATCTTCGGAGTCCTCAGGAGCTTGGAAGAAGCAAACCGGGTAGATGCGTTTAGGTGCCTGCTTTTGCAGGGGAGTAACGCCTTTACTCCAAGGGAGATTCTTCAGTCGTGCAGTGTTGTGCAGGCAATCAAAGTACTTGGTCTCTTCTTAGCAGAATCTTGTCAAGCTAAAATCTAAAGTCCTGTGATCAGGTAAACCACTTTATACCCATGGGAAGGGGTTGGATAGATTATGTGGACCCTCCTGTGGGAGGGGCAGGACAGAGGGGTGGCTACACCCATGTCCTTTGTCCAGTTGTGCGCCAGAGCAGGAGCCAATGACTCCCAGAACTGGTTTTAGCGAGACTATGCACAGGGACACCAAATGTGCTCCCAGGGCAAACTTTCTGGCACTCGGAGAGTGCACCAACCCAGCCCCAATACACTAAATCCTGTCTGGGAGGTGGTTACACCTCCCTGTGACAGGATGCCTATTGTCATACCTTCCTCTGCGCGAGCCAGATATTACTTTCCTACACCATAAACAAGATAAACAAATGCAAGTAGACAGGCAGACCTAGAAACTGATGAAGGGAAATCTGCTAGTTGCTATTGGACTCCACATGTCACCCCCACTGATGCACATATCTGCAACACTCCGACTCAGCGACACTGTGCACCCACAATGTTGCAATATGTTCCCTATACATCAAACCACAGACAACCCTCTTTTAACCATGAACTATTGACGGTGCCTAGCCACTTGATGCAAAACAGAGAGCTCGATTTCCTTTCTAAGGAAATGAGGTCATATATATATATAACACCACCTCATTTCCTTAGAAAGGAAATCAAGCTCTCTGTTTTGGAGGATGTAAGGCACATGCACTTTCTACTGGTAGAACATAGGGTGGCAGGCAGCTGCACATGCTGCATTTGCACCCTGAGCGCCAGATTGACCTTTTTTTTTACCCAAGCCAACACTGCACCAAAGATGCTGCTCTGCCTTGTGTCAAAGGGAAAGAGAAACAAGCATTTGCAATGCAATCGGTCTCGGCTTTGGCACCTTATATGTATTTAGCTATGCAGCACATATACTGTTCTTTAACATGGAGGGAAAGTAAGCACCAAGCTGCGTGACACGTATGGGACCACATGGAGAGAAATATTGTCTTTCAGCTGAAAATGGTACAGTCCAAAGCTCTGTTTTTAGTATAAAATCAGGGCCTTTGGTGGTCATATCCCTAAAAATAAAAGATTCGTAAAAAAATTGTCTACGGGTGCTCGTGGAAGACGATTTCTATGGACTGGAATCTAGGGAATGCTAAAGTGATTCTGGTATTTTACTGACCTCTGCTGGTCGTTTTCTGTCAAAAAAGTTAGATTGAGGCAGTTGCCAGAAAAATAAAAAAAAGAAAGTCCCTCAGCAGAAAGCAATTCTGGTATTTTACTGACCTCTACTTGTCGTTTTCAATCAAGACAGTTAAATAGAGGCAGTTGAACAGAAAAAAAGTAACTGTGCGGAAGCAGACAAGTCCCAGGGCTGATCTCCAGAGTCCACAAAGTACAGTACATACACATATAAGTATATAATAAGTATATACTAAAGTATATACAAGAGGTCTCGAATGCTCAACCTAAAAAGTGCCATATCTGCTATGGTATGGTGCCATTTTCCTCTTCCGCCAGCCATGGCACACTCCGACAGTCAAGTCAAGTCAATTGAGCTTTATTTCGATTTAGAGTATAAATCATAAAAAGCGAACAACAATCATATGACAATACATTTCATTTACGATAAATTCAATATATACAAATAAAAACCATCATGCCAAGTCTTCCACGTACAGAGCGCAGTTAAAAAATGATGCAATTATACCATATTAAAAAAGGAGACTATACGTGAGAGTTCTCGCTTTTAAGTTTTAAAACTTAATTAATACTTTTAAAAGTTCGCCGGAAGTTCAATGGATGACTCGTTGTTAAAAATGAAAAATAGAAAACAGATAGTTAGGTTAAGAACGCTCTATGTCTGACCGTGCATTTCAGAAAGTTCACAACAAGATAAGTAGTCCTTTCACCATCCAACTGCTGCAGAAATAAAAAAGCTAGGCGGCATTGTCTGAGTCCAGTCTGTTTTAGTAGTGGGATCAACCACGTTTTCCTGAAATCGTGGAAAATTTTGCAGAAATGGATGGTGTGCATGGTCGATTGAGGGGAAATGTCGTCACATGGACACAACGGAAGGTCTTTGGCCCAATTATTTCTTGTGGGGAATGTGATCAATCGATGGAATAGGTTCAGCCTAAACCTTACCAGGAGATACCTCTCATAACCTGAAGTGTTTAGTGTAAGGTATGGCTGAATGGAGGTGGTCGTTTGTATTTGTAGTGAACGTATTACTGAAAGTTTTGTTACCTCTTTTGTTAGTCTCAATTCCTCTAAATTGGATAAGCATTTCATTTGTAGTTCCTTTCTTGAGACTTCGGACATTGAAGAGGGATCGTGATAGTACCTTGCCCATCCTAGGTCTTGCAAAAACTTTTTTATGTAGCACAGCCACCTGGAGTTGTGAGCCTTATCCAATGCTAGGCAGTCCGTTAAAATGGAGTGGGTAAAAGTTGCTTTCTCGTTCCTCCAGATTCTATGCCATAATAGTATTGGTTCAGCTTTTGCTAGATCAGTAACATGTGGCAGACCCAACTCTATGTGGCACGCCATAGTGCCCGAGCTTCTCGGGACCACCAAAAGATATCTCAGGAAGGAGTTTTCCACTTTCTGAATCTTATCTGTCGGTGCAAACCCCCAGAGGCCGGCACCGTAGAGAGCCACTGATAGACATTTGGCTTGGTAAATCTTTATAAGTTCACAAGGAGGTCTTTTCCCTAGCTTTCTGGAAAAGTTTGCTAGAGCTGCTGTAGTTCTTAGGAAAAGTAGTTTTCTGGTTTCTACAGCTGTATTCCAAGCTAGTTTGTTATCTATCGCTACGCCCAAATAGGAATAGTTTTGTGTGGTCTCTAGTTTTTGCCCATATAGGTGAATGTCCCTCATTTTTCGTTTGTGTCATGTGCCTGCCCTCATAGCAAAAGCTTTACTTGTGTTAATTTTCATATCGAGCCCTGCCATAAAAGCCAAGTATCTGTCCACACTCTTTTGCAGTTCCAGGGGGGTACGGGCTAAGATGACAGCGTCATCCGCATAGAGGAGCGCTGGTATAGGTCGACCATTCACCATAGGAAGGTCGTGAGCTCCCCTATTCATTGCAACCTCCAGACCGTTGGTGTAGAGGGTGAAGAGGAGGGGAGCCAAGACACCTCCTTGCCTGACTCCCTTTTCCACGGAAAATTCCCTTGTTAGTTCCCCCTGCACTCCGACAGTCATGCACCAACAAAAACAACCTTGCAAAATAAAGTGAGGATGTGTGCTCTCTCTGAACACAGTACAAAAAGAAGGCTTTACCCACTTTGAATGGGTGTTGTACAATGCAGCATACATATGCAAAGTTGGAAAAATTAGGAGAAATTAACACATTTCTCCTTGTTAAGCTTTCTTCAAGGAAGTGTTGATTTTGGGCAAATCCCTGTCTGCTAAATTTTGTAGATATGAATTTGCTCAAACCCCATTGGTGGATACATGGGAACAACCATGCATTACCCATAAACACCCCTTAACTCAAAGTAATGTAAAACAAAATAACTTTGCATTACTTTGGAAAACTGACAAATGCAAGTTCTGATTTCTGTTGGATAGTAACTTCCACACTAACACTTTGAGCCGGGTTTCAGTCACACACATCTGGCCCGAAGCGTTAGTAAAGCAGGGCTGCAGTGCATTGGAGTTAGCACCGTCCTGCATGGTGTCATTGTCCAGGCCTGTCACTAATTTGGCTAAGATCAAACTTTTTGGTCAAGACTGGAAGCTGGGATTTGAACCCCCAGTTTTCCTGGTTATGTATTGGGAAACATAGCCAATAACTTAGCCACTGGATTGCTTTTGCATTTTACATTTCAAACCAAAGGACCCTATGTCTTATTTGGTTTTCCCAGGAGCTAAATAGTACAGTGTTAAACAAATAATATCATCATAAGGTAAACTAATCCAATACAACACACAGTTCTATAAAAAATTATCAAAGTTAAAGAAGGAAATTCAAGAGACATTACCAGTCTCATTCTCCACACCTGGTGATGCTGGCTCCTTGTCATGGGTGTAAAGAAGCTTGTCTGCTGTATAGCCTTGGGTTTTACTGTAGGGGACGTATGTTCCGATAATAACAGCTGTACCTTTTTATTGTGATTGAAATGGCCATCCGTTCTATATCCTATCCAAGCCCTTCGCCCTTTCATTTCCCTATTTCTTTCCCTAATGTAACATCTATGTTTGACAAAATGCAAATAAAGTTATTTAAAACAAAAAGTGGGTGTAAATAAGCTTGAAGGCAGGTGACTACAGCTCTCAAATCATCATGTGATTTGAAGCAGCACACGAGCATGACCACCCTGCGTTCTGAAACTGTGAGGTCCAAGCAGGGGTGGAAGCTGTCGCCCTACACAGCTGCAGTGACTGTGCAGGCTCCGTGCTCCAGGTCGATCAGAGGCAGCAAGCTTGTCTGATGACTTGGGGACAAGCAAAGACAGCAGAGCATGGATACAAAACTGACCCCCAACTTCAGCGTCACTTTCATTTTCTGTTTCCAAGCTGAAAGACCTTGGAAATGCGTGTCTTGTCAGCTCCTCCACACTAGAGCACTTAACCAACATATGACATGCCCTAGCAGGACTTATTAAGTACATGCATGCCTACAGAAACTGCAAGGAATATTGCAGTGCCTCTTTAATTTAACATCATAGGACTCAAAAATCTTAGGGGGGGGGGCAGACAAAAAATATAGGCTGGACAGGCCCCTGCCCCCCCCCCCTCCCCCCCCCCCCCCCTCCCGTGGCTATAGCCCTGCAACGAACGTGTAGCACTGAGTAGTAGGTAGAGGTGGAACATCCACTTTTCAAAGCATAGTATCTGAATCTAAAGTTAGAAACAAGTAATATGCCTGAAACAGCAGTTTTTGCAGTGCCAAGCAAATAGGACAATCCCACCTCCCGGAAGAGTCACAAACGAGATAACTGTTAAAACATATTGCTTTTAATCACACTCATTGCCTTACATTTTTTTCAGTATCAAGGAAAATGCAGTCTGAAAATGACAGCTGTGGTGTGAGGAATTGTGGATTTTAAATGGACAGCATGATGATAATTCCGGCTATGCCTGTTGTTGGCAACCACATATTTTAGGGTAAACCAGTAAACCAGTTGCTATTCCAAGTCCAACCATTAGATGTCAGGATGTTGCTCTGCATGTGAACCTAGATTATTTTATGCTACCAAAATTACTACAACTTGATTCTTTCAAACCTTTAATCAGTGAGGGGTATTTATATACCTTCCTTCACTCTGCCTCAGATAATCACGAGTGATTAAGGGGGAACTATCTGTCATGGAGCCTTCTGTCTTCTAATGCAGCAGATATGGCTGAGCTCCACATTTTGTCCGGAAAAATTCAGGGCTAGACCCTACTGTTTACGAACACACACAAGACACCCATCCTTGTTAAGCCTTGTACTTCTGTACAGTGGTGTACTTCCGTCGTATTTGTTGTTGTCACAGCTGCTATATTTTTCTTAAAATGTAGTTTCATGTGTGATTGAAAAACAATATAAATAAACCTCTAATTATACTGCTGCTTCTTCACCTTATTTCACTTCACTGTTACCGTAGAGCTGCCCCATGACATGACTTAAGAAATCCTATGTCAATAATAAGCATTGCATTTGGTGTGCAATTTATGGTTTGCATGGCTGTTGTGGGAGTTAGGAATTGCAGCCCGGACTATACCTTGCACCCTTTAGAGTTTTTTTCAGTTTTAATTTGCGACCATAACTGCGTTTTAGCTATGATTTTTTTTAAACCCTAGCTAAAGGTTTTATAATCCAAGCTACACATATTTTCACTTTAATCTTTGTGTTTTTTCAGTGATTTTTAGGCCCAAGCCTACCAGAAAGCACAGCTGTCTGGTTGCAAATCCATATTGGGAAAATGCTCAAAGCTTACCTAGGATTGCATTCCGCCCATTAATTACCACTGGCTTTGTGTTTGTAACTCACATTTCTTTGATTTCTATTCCCTGACTTTTTTGTTTTAGGCCGACCAGAATGTCTTTGCCCATCCCATGGAGCATAGCCTGTTTACCACCTCACTGATTTCAGATAACTCTCTTTTTCTATTTTTGTGAGGCTGTCCATGAATGCATAGGTTTTTAGCTGTCTCCCTTGTATGCTAGATGCTAGTTCACAAAGCAGCTGCTTCAGTAAATATGCTGTATTTCTTCGAAAAGATTTCCTGCCTCCTATTTATCTGCATGACTGATCATACTTATTTCTGGTACTAAGAGTTCATAAATCATGCATGCCTTTGAGGGACACGGTTCTGTCTACGAGCTTGTTTGCTTTAGTTAGTGCTCTTTACCAGTAACATAACTTTAAAAATCCTCTTACTCAAATCCACGCTCCTGTCATAGGTGCTGGAAGTAGGAGTGTGGGGGTGCTGCAGCACCCCCAAATAACAATGCTGGAGTTCAGAAGATGAATAAGCAATAAAGAGACAATTACATTTTGTTTTTATCTTAGCACTTTTGCTGCGTATTCAGAAAGATCAAATGTAAGACTCTTTCTTCTGAGAAATTTCTTTTTAAAAGGGAGTTTAGTGCTTACTTTTCTTTCTCCGACTTCAAAGTGAGAAGATATTGTAAAATAGACTATGTGACAATCTTGCTGGGTACAAGGAGTGTGAAGGTAGATGCTGTAGGACGTATTTTTGTTCTGTCACACAACAAAATGTAAATACCTCAAAAATAAACTCTACAAATATTTCAGAATATATCAGCAGTTAGGAAAGCACAAGAAAAGTACATTGATTGTAATTCTGAAATGTGGTGGAATCAAATATTTTAATACAGTCAAATTAATACACTTCATACGTAAATGAAATGAAATATTTGCTGGAACAGGATTTCCACACTTTGTTTGTGCGCTGGATAGTTTATTCAGTAAAACTGTACCTCTCTGCAAATTTAGTGGCTGTTTCAGTGGAAAAATATGTTGCCTGCAAATGACAATGCTTGCAGCAGTATGGTCCAAAGTTTACCACCAGCTACATACCTCATCCTTACCACTCTCCTCCTTAAAACATTTGCTACACTTGTTCATTGTATGACGCATACGTTTTTCACAATCTCTCTGACTTAAGAGATGTGACATTAATGGCAAAAACAACAGGTGATGGACAGAATGAAGAACCATGTCATACATTCACCCAGTACAGAGATCTGGGCCTAAATCCATCGTTTTTTTGCTCACCATGCCATTCCAGTTTGAACCCAGCCATATGCAAATCAGTCTTGACCCTGTGCCCCATGGGAACAGTCCAGCCACCGCTTTATCTACTTGAAATGAAAGATTTTACCTAGTTCAGGACCGTACCGGTGATGCCCGCTGGTTTTAGACTGTAAAGAACGATCTTGCCAGTTTCTACTTTATCAATGAGCTGGTAAAGATTGAGTTTTGATAGGGCAACCACCTTGGTGCTATGAGTGGGACGTAATCCTGCTTACTACCTATACATTAGGTCATTATATTCTGCAAAGTTCCTGAAGCAGAGCCCCATTTTTCCAGAGATTTTCTCATTTAAGGGAGCAATGAAATCGGTCTAAGATTGTTCATATTCTTAACTCCCATTGCAGGCTTCTTTAGCAGAAGCTTCACAATGGTTCCCTTCCAGAGGTCTCGAAAAATGACATCCCATAAGACGGTCAGGAGTGGTTTTCGATGCCTTGTTCGATCAAAATCATTTGGTAAACAGAAGAGTATCTGTTTGTTATAGTCCGCACCACAAAAGTTCCTCTTGTGTAATTTGTATGAAGGTGGCTAAATGGCTCAGCTGTCTGCAAAATAGAAATAAATGGTGAAGTGGGCTTAGGAATTGGATCTTTATTGATGGAGTTCTGACTAGTAGAAATGTATTATGAGAAAAAAGTGCTCTTTTGTCGCAAAGGACTCGTGACAGTGGTATTTTTAGTTTTGTGGCTGTGGGTTGGTGGAATTATGAATCCTTTCAGATAACAGCATCTGCTGCTCAGATTTCAGTGTGTGTGTGTATATATATATATATATATATATATATATATATATAT
Organism: Lissotriton vulgaris; assembly: GCF_964263255.1. Lineage (NCBI taxonomy): Eukaryota > Metazoa > Chordata > Amphibia > Caudata > Salamandridae > Lissotriton > Lissotriton vulgaris. The sequence continues at coordinate 1,769,798,557 of NC_141691.1, forward strand.
ATATATATATATATATATATATATTCACTGAAAAAACCATAGGTTTCAGGCCTTATATAGTTAGGAATTAGCATTTAAAAAACCTTTGAAATTCACTCAAAAAACTATAAGTTTTAGGGGTGTTATAGTTAGCTGGACATTTCATTCATACAAAACCATTGAAATTGCTCCTATATAGTTAGTTGTACTAACTATATTTCGAGCACCCGCAATCCACTGCTGATGATGTCACATGTTACATCATTCATGACCTGGTCAGTGACATCACTGATGACATCTCAAATGACATCACTGATGACATCATCCACGTGACAATCACATACACCTATGTGGGTGGACAAAATCTCTCTTTGGACGCGTTACATTAGTGATCTTTTCATCGTGTGGCGTGGTCCAAGGAGCGAGGCCGAGAACTACATTAAGATCCTCAATGAGAATGATTTAAACCTACGATTTACAGGTTGTATCAGTGCCAAGGAGGTAGTTTATTTGGATATAAGAGTTTGTCTCAGATGATAAAATTGAGACTGCACTGTATCGCAAGGCCACGGCGGGAAATACCATCCTGTACGCTGAGAGTAGCCACCCCAAAAGAGTTGTGAAAAATATCCCAGTAGGAGAGTTCCTGAGAATGAAAAGGAATTGCTCAACTAAAACAGAATGTGATAAAGCTATAGCTCAGGCTAAAGAGAGACTTCACAAAAGAGGATACTGCAAAGGATTTTTAGAGAACGCTGAACTAAGGTGTAATGAAACAGAAAAAAATAAGCTACTACAAGATAAAGTTAAGTCTGAGGATAAAAAAATTAGACTAATAAGCAACTATACTGAGAAATCGTCTAATATTTATCAAATTCTGAGAAAAAATTGGAAAATGATTAAATCAGACAATGTGATAGGAAAACTGCTTCCCGAACACCCCCTGATCACATACAGGAGAGGAAACTTGTTAAAAGACCATCTGTTGGACAGTCATTATAATGCCTCCAAAAAGAAGAAAGTGAGCCCGGTGACGGGATTCTTCCCCTGTATGAGGTGTAAGGCGTGCAAAAATAGCAGCTAAGTCAAAATGTCCCCCATCCCAGGCAAAAAAACTAAAACACCTATAACCAAATTGTTAAATTGCAATTCGGAATACACCATCTATTGTCTAACGTGCCCATGTGGCATAAATTATGTGGGGAGTACCATCAAGCCCACCAAAATGAGAATCTTGGAACACATGAGGGCGATTACAAACAAGGACCCAGCTACCCGGTAGTTCGCCACTTCGAAAGGGAACACAAAAGAAACAGTAATCTCCTCACATTTTTCTGCCTAAACCAGATGGTAAGATCAGAAAGAGGTGGAGATAATGTGAGGAAGCTCCGAACATTAGAATCGAAGTACATCATTAAATTGCAAACAAAGGCCCCAAAGGGACTTAACAATGAGGAAGAGATGTGGGTTCATATAGGTCAATAGTACCATAGCAGACACCTCTGTACCGAGGTTCTGGGCTCCATATATCTTGTGATTTTGCTCAACTTCTGATTCTCTCCTAAGGAAGCTATATAATTCTAAAAGGAGTTTTATATTATCATCTGTGACTCAGTATTCTACTGCAACAAAAAATCCCATTCAGGGCACAATTAAATATGATCGACAGATGGGCAACCAGGCATATTTAGAGATGCGCACAGCTAAATAGCTGGTTGTTAGGAATTTTACCCTGCAACAATTCTGTAACAGCTTACAAAAGTGAATTAATAGGCATCATTCAATGTTTTATTTGTTTCCTGTACATAACGCACCACAGCTGTTTCGATACACAAATACAAAGTATGAATGTAATTGAAATTATGTATGGCGCTGTAGCGAGACATGAATGTATTGGTGAAAGTAAATACACCACTATAAGATGGCCACCATGACTAGTCCATCGTCGATTGTTATGATTTGTTTTAAGCACATGTAAATAGGACTTTCTATGTCTATGGATTGGACTGCACTGTTTATGATTTATACACGAATGCGTAAAGTTTTTGTTGACACTGATGAAGGCGGGAACGCTGAAAAGCGTTGGTCACCTTGCTTGCTGAAGCGTTTATTAAATAATATATAACTTAACCCCACATGGATTGCTTTTTTTGCGTGCTCTCGAATAGTGTTTTGTGGAAATACAAGAAGACCGGAGTTGTGTATACGATTGCGCGTTGCACCACGCGCCGAGAAAGCACCCGTAGCAAAGAGGAGCAACGGCTGAGGAAGAAACGAGTTGGATATATATATATATTCCAAGTTGCCAACACGGTTGAAAGGTGGCAAACCTTTTATTACCAGGGTACAAGCAGGCTCTGGTGGGAGTTTCAATCAGACAGTCACTGGTGCAAGAGCCTGACACGTTTCAAAATGTTCTTCCTCAGAGGCAGTCGCTGGGTGAATGCGTGCACCTGGACTCTCTACATGGCACTGTGATCCCGCCCCTTGATGGGCCTGTCCAATGACAGCACTGCACTATGGGAAATGTACTCCAGGTAATTCTAACCTTGGATGGTAGCACTAATTTCTGTCCCAAATTCAAAAGCCCTGGATGGGCCACCGCCATCAGTGTCCGCATTTGATTCCACAACAGTGTTCCACATGTTGGCCCTGCATTATTTGAAGCCGCGTGGCCCCCAGGGTACCGGGGTGGTGCAAATTCGGTGGTTGGGCAGCTGCCCTAAATATACGCTCCAAGTTGCCCACACAGTTGAACAGCACACAAGCACGGTTGAAAGGTGGCAAACCTTTTATTACCAGGGTACAAGCAGGCTCTGGTGGCAGTTTCAATCAGACAGTCACTGGTGCGAGAGCCTGACACCTCATCAAAGGTCTAATAGTTCCCTTCACTATTTCCTTTCAGCGATCTGAGCTTATTTCGTTTTTTACCGATTTGTTTAGCCTCCTTGAAAATCAAGTATAATTTCTGCTTTGCATATTTACAAATTTGTTTGGTCCTGGACTGGCAGTCTTTCGTTCAGAGTTGCAAGGAGTGAGGCGGTGAAATGATGAAACGGAACATTAGGGTTGGACTCTGTGGCTGCTGCACCTTGTTGGGCTCGTAGATGTATTCATTCTGTGGCAACTTGGCCTGGGATGAAGAAATTCCAGTTGCTCCTGATGGTCGTCACTGAGGGTATATGGCTACCGACGTTTTTTGGGTACTTTTATGTGCAATGTAATTCCAAAGCAGTCAGACCAGATTACAAGGGTGGCTTTTGTGCACTAAAATTAGATTGGCAAGACAAAAATGGCATCCAGCATATGGCCTACAATGTGACTTCAGTTTCTGAGCTGTCAAGTAGTGGATGCTAAGTAACCACCCTTGAGTGAATTCTTCCAAAGGAGAGATTCTAACCTGCTGGAAAATAAAAAAACTAACAACCTTTAGCAGTCTTGCCCTAGGATGTAGGCTCTCCACCACAGTCAACTTAAGTAAGAAACCTGAGAGTGATCTTGGAATCCTTTCTCCCATGGGTTAGCAAGTAAAAACAAGCTATTAAAAGTGTTTTCAGTACAAGATGATCTTTTGGTTACATTCTCCTTTATTTAAATTTCCCACAGTAGTTCCAAGCCATCATTACTCCTGTTGTCTTGCCTAGACTAAGCCAATAGACATAGGGGCCTTTCTCTTACTGCTCATAAAACTATAACGAACCCATAATGTGGCTGTAAGATCACTCCTAATTCTTAGCCTTCATGGCTATAGCTCACCAGTCCTCCGAATACCCCACTGGCTATCCAAGACCTGATGCTTTACCTTCAGAGCATTCTGCGTTACTCACAAACCCATCCTCAGGAAGGGCCCATCCTTCATCCAGTTAAAACAGTAAAGATTCTCACAGAACAATCCCCTGCCCTCCCCTAGTCTGGCACATCGACTCATCATACCATATGTGGTGCTAACCTTCATTCTCCTTCACTCCATCCCAAGCTTAAGTGCAGTCATATATTCATAGCAACCCTGTATAAGCAGAGTCTGCCAAAAATGCACAACAGCAAAACACTCCCACGTAGCCCATACTGAATCCCCCTCCCCCTCTTACCAATAACTTCACCACTATTTAACATCTTTCTAAGTATGCCTAAGCAACCCACCTATCACTCACTTTCACTCCATTCCACAGCAAGTCTCGGTGACATTACACGGTAAGAGTGAGCTCTGGACATCATGCGCAATAGAGAAGCAACTAGTTCAAGGGCTGCTCTAAAAACAAGCACTTATCAATCCAAGGCTGTCCAGTGGAGTAGAGTGCTGTCTGTCAGCAAATCACATTGATGCTTTTTCTGGGTCAGGAAGCAGTTTACAAATGCAAGTAATACAATTTGTATATACATTACAATCACAAAACGTGAGCTGGCATATCAATTAACCCTCTAGGGGTTAGCATGACTGCACGCTCAACATACCTTTTTTTTTCCTTCCTACCTGATTTAACCAATCGTATGTCCTCACCCTATTTGCTGAATATAAAAGGGAATCTAGAATACTTGTATTCTAGAGTCTGACCCTCCTGTTTCTTCCAGACATATGGTCATCAGCACCTAATTTGGAACCCTCGCCTAAATTCTATAAGCCGAAATTGAGGTAATCTATGACATGTTCATTCTACTGAAGCAATTGTGCACCATTTTCTGCTCCAAAGTGAGATTGCAGCATACCTTCCCTTTCTTGTCTCTGTTATACTCATTCAACATCTGCACCAAATCCCCAAGGTTTCACAACCTACTGTCAACTGCCCAACTCCTTCGCCTGATTACTCTCACATCCAGCATTGTACATTAGAATATGTGCACAGCTTCTCTGCACATCCCTTGAATAAGATGACCTGAGTAAATGGAACCTCAAATGACATCCATTTTACACGTGGCTTTTTTAGAGGCCAAGATCAATCCCGAAATGTAGCTAAATGTCAAAGAAAAGGTCTTTTTGATTCCAAACTGTATACAGTTACTTATTTGCATTTTTTTTAGTTTGTCAGACAACCGGTATCAAGTACTGAAGTGTTAGATTAGACTGGACTCCAAGAGTTGACCTATTGGTTATAATAATTTGGTGGGTTACCCAAGGATTGAAAGCAAGGCGACTGGAGACACATGAATTGCTATATCTTTCCTGGCTAGGAGAACTTAAGATCGTTGTGATGATGCACAAAAACGGACATGATGAATTATAAATACTTAATCTCTTACAAGCTAATCCAATGGCAGTCTTACTTGAGAGTCTTAGTTGACTTAGCATGCACGAAATGCACACACATAAATCTTCTTGAGTGAGGGTTGCTCTTTGAATATAAAAGGGTAAATAATATTTTTTTTAAATACATATATATATATTTTTTTTTCTCTCCTACAAATGAAGCGGCACTCCAGAGCAGGTTACTTAATGGTATTTATTTTACCACAAAACCACTCAACCAACGCGTTTCAGCCTGGATGGCCTTAGTGAGTCCCTTTTCCATTTCACTTTAAATTCCCATTTCTGCCACAATGAGGCATAATAGGAATGGTAGTGTTATTCTCGTTCAAAACTTTATACATATATACAACATGCATTTACAATGCAATGGTTTCGCCTTTGGAAAAGTTAGAGCTATTGGCATTGTAAATGACAAAATTTGTATTTATGTGCTTAATCTCTCGCAAATGTGAGACCTATTGTACCCTACGGACGAGCTCAGCAGACAGCAATTACTACCACACACACACACACCCAGAGCCACACACACACACCCCCAGAGCCACACACACACACACACACCCAGAGCCAGCCACACACACACACACACACACACAGCCAGAGCCAGCCACACACACACACACACCCAGAGCCACACACACACACACACCCAGAGCCACCTTCAACCACAGCAGATTCACCACAAAGTATCTCAGTTGAAGTGAATGCCCACCCTTGGGGTAACTTGCAGGGCCTGGAAGACCCAACCCGACATACAACTCACAACAAAGTTCACAAAATGTATTTCTTTAACACGTGGATGATCTGACATTAACAGGGCACGTTATAGGACTGCTCTGAGAAGCATTAATTAATAGTGATAGTTTTCTACAAATGGTAGTCTGAACTCACATATTCGCAGGGGCTTTCATGCGTGAGGACGAACAAAAAAGAGATTTGGTAAAAACAACAATATTTGCCTAAAATCACACAATGTAAGCAAGAAAGCAGGTGCCTGTCCAGGTTTTCTGGTTTCACTCTGTACAAACAGCCAGTAAGTAGGTTTCTGTTTTTTTTAACCTCAGTGCATTCTTCTGCATTTTTTAAAAAAAACAGCACAACCTGGACCCCAGGTATTGAGAGCTTTACGTGGGTATCAGACAGTTCATTACACAACCATCCATGCATTGCTTACAGCCATGGGGAGATGAAGTAATTTGCCCAGAAACACATGATGTTGAGCGGACGCCGAGATTCGAACCTGGCAGCTCAGGCCACAACACCAAACAGCGGGTTGAGGAAGGCAGACGCCACAGGAAAGGTCGGCTCGGTATGATCTCGCGGTTACAACGGCACTTCGAGCCGAGCCGAGCTAGCTTCATGTGCGAGTCTGGCGAGTGATCTTCAGTCAGCCCATGCTCTGTGAAGCACGCACGGTGCATACTGGTACTTGTAATTCCGGTTAAGCTACTGGCTTAAAAAACAGCTTTGTCGGCTAAAGTTACGGCTGGCTGAAGTGCAACCCCGATCCACTTGGGGATGAAGGGTGGGTGGGGTGGCCGACGTGTTGCGGGTAGACAGGGGCAGGATCGCGTCTTCCCTCCTCCGTCATCCTAAGAAACATTTCAGGTACACATCCCCCCCCCCCCCACCCCACCTCCCCCACCCGCAGAGGCACTGAGGTGAAGAGAAACCATCGCAACTGCGAAAACAGCTATGAGGGAAGGAAGGAAGTCTATTTAGGACACACCTCTTTTCCATTCCTGGACTTTGCTTTCACGTATCATTTCTTTTTTGTATTTATTTAATGCGATTTTATATAGCGCAAACTTTACCCGAAGGTGTCAGGGCGCTTTACATAAGAACCAGTTGCAAAACATAAGGACTTAGGATTACATGCGTCACATAAAAGACACAAACAGAAAAAATTGCAAATGTGCAAGATGTAAAGTCACACAAGAACGAGATACAAAGAAAAATTGCAAATGTACAAATAGTAGAGTCACTCAAGGAAGAGATACGAATGGATATACTCTAAGAGTCACATAGGAATGGTAGAGAGTACAAGGGTCTACTGCATATACCTGTGATTAGAGTTATCTCTATATACATAGGGAAGGGATAGGAATGGATATACTCTAAGAGTCAAATCTGAATGGTAGAGAGAACAAAGGTCTACTGCATATACTAGTGATTAGAGTTATCTCTATATACAGAAAAGCAGAGTTCTATTAAGTGGGGTCGGAGGGGGGATGCAGTTACAGCACCAAGGGAGGGTGGGAGGGATACACGGGTATGGAGAAAAGGCGAATCAGAAAAGGGAAGAAACATTTGAGGATCATCAAGGGGGGAAACGAGAATGCACTGATCTGTGTAAGCACAGGAGTGGGAAACTGGTGTCCCAGTAACATGGGTCACCTCGTCGCCTTGCTGTGGGGTACTGTTGAAGCAAGCGCTGCCCGCCTCATCGTGTGAGCCCCCGAAGTAGAGGTGGGCGACTCAATGATGGCTCGAGGCAGGCGCTTGGCTCTGGTTCATCTTGAGCCAGGCCAGTGACAGCTCGAGGCGGATGCCTGGCTCTAGCGGATCTCGAGCCCTCATGAACCTTTGCGCCCCAAAACGAGACATGTCTGGTGCCAAGAATAGCAGACAAAGAGTTAATGTGCTATTTGAAAAGGATATATAATAGGAAAATGTGGTCGGTATCATCTAGTGCTTCAATTACACAATCTGAAACTAGAAAACCCCAGACCGGTCCTGGCTTCACCAAATTGTGTGATCCTAGGCAAATGTGTTATTTCACCGAGCCTGTTTTCTTCATCATGAAAGAGCGCTTTCAAATAAGCGATTTCAGGGTGCGTGCTTTCCAAAAAAAAACGATTGTATTGATTAATACAATATGACATCGTTTCATCTGTATTGTGATTTGGCACCTACAGGAACACTATATCCTTGAGTATTTCTCTTAAATATGTTGTAACTAATGGTCAAAAGAGGGGCTCCTATTTCTCTTGCACTTTAGCTCACTGGTGGCATTGTCAGGGCGGGGACGGGCATGAATTTCTCTCACTTTATGTTGAATATCTATGGCTCATATTACATAGCCCTCGATACAGGGCGATTGAAACGGGTGACCTCGGGTTAAATAACCCCTCACATGTTAAAGAATGCATTTTGTAAACGCTGAAGAGACGTTATCCCAGTTTTACTCCGCGATCGCTGCATGATTTACACGAGCACTTTGTCAAGGCTGGGCTCGTGCACGGGCGCTCCGAGCCGAGCCAAGTGCTCTCGCAGCTCACTTGTTGGCTCGCCCCTCACCCCAGATCCCCCTCACTCACCTGGTCTGGGGGTGTCTCTCCGGAGGCAGGCAGCAGCTGGAGGTACACTCTGGGGAGCAGACACACTCGGAGGGCACTTAAATGTGTGACTGCTTACGTTACGGACGGAAAACCCGCTCGAAACCAAGTACCGTGAATCTCACTTTCAGTTTCGTTTCCTCTGAGCGCGAGCAGCGCCTTTCTGTAAACGGAGTGACTTTCTGAAAGCAGCCGGCGGCTTCCGCCTGGGGTGCGGCCTTTCCTGCCCCGGAGGGCGGGTCCGTGCACTGCGGGGATTCCCCCTTCCAGTTCCACCTCGAGGCAGCGAGCCAGGAAATGACCAGCAGAGCCGAGCTAAGGGTCTGCTTGGCGCCGAGTGCCCAGGCACGACTCGAGCCATCGAAAGCGTTGGCATGGAAAAGAAAAAGAAAACATCATGTAAATGTGAGATATATGGAACCCTCACATGTTAAAACGTGTATTTCTTTAACACGTGGTATCGTTTTACTCTAGAAGAGTATATTATATACAATATTTTGAATTGTAGGGGGGGGGGGGGAGTGATCTTCAAAGCCCATTAAAATTACTCCTGGGGATAGCAATTTAACACTGTTAAAAGTTGCATTTCAATGCACTTTGGGGCAGTGGACGTAGCAGTATGTAGAATTCTGTGCACTATTTTCTAGGACAATCAAAGGTGAATGAAGTATTCTTATACATTCTGGCCCTTTAGAGTGAATCTCGAGGGCTCGAGTCGGGGTACCACGCCGGTCTTGGCCGCAGGAAAAACATGAAGCACACGGACAGGGGGGGGGGGCGGGGGGGTTGGGTCGGGAACAGACAGCGGGAGGGGGGTCGGGAAGGCTTCCTCCGTTGGCGGTCGGCCGCGGAATGGCCAAAACAAACCTGGACAAAAAGAAAAAATAAACCCCGTCCACGGCGCGATGACGATGCGAAAAGGGTGCAGAGGGAAGAAATCGCGGGAACGCCCACAAATCTGGTCCGGCCATGACGGACAGATCTCTGTTCCAATGGCTAGCCTCCATTCATGGAGCTAGCCAATGGAACCGAGGGGCGGATTCCCAAGCCACTCTAGTTCTCATTAGGTTTTCACCTGCGTGAAAACCTGCTTGCGCAGCTTTCACTTAGGCGAAACCTAAAAAGGACATTTGGTGTGAACAGGGTTTTCTTTCGATGATTACATTGTTTTTCATGAATCAAACTTCTTTTGGAGAAAAGTAATTAATTGGGGTCAGGATACGACCCTAACTCTGGGCGCTTTTTGACAGAAACAGGATCACATTGTGGCACCTATATATATTCACAATGTAGAACTCCCGCAACCTCCGAGTCGGCGAAGAAGGAGAGACGGACCACTGCAGTAAATCAGGCAACATGTTTATTTAGACCCTTTCAGCAAGATGACTCGTTTCGGGCTCGAAAGCCCTTGTTCACATAAAGACTGTAGATCTGCTAATTGTATTTTAACACTGCTATAAGCACACCCCCTATCACGAGATACCAGTCACATGATTGTAGAGCTAAACAAAAGACTTCATTGCAACGTTTTGCCTGCAAATTACGATTTCATATCAGTCTTACATTTTTTCTAATTATCGAATAATTAATACCTTAGGGAATATCCCCAATTGTTGGTTCTGTAAACTCGTTATTGCTGTATAAATACATTGGTGCAACAAGAGCCGGTCATGAGCAAAATATATATACAATATTACATCTCTTATTCTAAAAAATATATATAATTGGTCCGAACTATTTCTTTTTTCTTCTTCATGAAAATGTATGGTGGCCTCCTGCCTATGACTAGGCACATCTCTAGCATGTTTGAAAAGAGACCTGTTTGTAAACATTAAATACTCATGTGCCACTATAGCTGGTTAAATCCATCAGTCTAGAACCACAAGATTTAAACGATTTCCATATGTATAGATTTTGTATTCGATTATTATATTGTACCTTTCATCTACATCGGTGTTATGTGTAGGGCTCTTGAAATGTGCAAAAAAGTGCAAAGCAGCGAATAGTTTAAATTGTGCAAAGCCGTGCTAATATACTCTCAAATTAGAATAAAGTGTATTAGATAGATATATATAAATGTATAAATATTGATAACAATAAATAACCTAGATTAAATACTGTTAAAATCATATAAATAACATTTATATATCCTAAATACAAGTGCAATAGTGTTCTAAAACCATTTTTTCCATCTTTGATTTTCAAGCATCAGAGGTATTCGGATCTTTCCATTACAGATTGTGTTCTAAGACAGTTACTTCCCTAGACACTCTCAAAATAAACAAAAAAAGTCTCTGAAAAATCCAATGGAGAATATATATATATATATATATATATATCTGAAACTTAAAAAATTCTTTGAACTACATCCGAAAAAGAACACTGAACCTGAAATCTCATCCAGTCCCACTTTTTCCAGCAGCCAAAGCCAGGCCAACTTTGATACAATTTGGGATTTACAAAATCAGTCCTCCTTGGGGAACCTGAGGGATGTTCCTCTAGAATCGATTGAACAGCGAGTTACCCCTTTCAAGCCGAAATCCACCTTTCAACCAATCATGGTTCATGACAATCTGGACACATTTCAGGAAAGTGTGGTCCGTGACATTAAACATCTTTATACTGCCATCAACAAGAAAAAGTTTCACATTTCCAAACAAAATCAATGTTATAAACAACTAATTGTGAAACTTAAGAAGAACAACAATGTCATCGTCAAGCAGGCCGAAAAGGGCGGCAATGTGGTCCTATGGCCTAGAGACATGTATTTACAACAGGCGGATTCACAACTGAATGATACATCTTGTTACCGCAGAAGTAACATACAGATTGTTAAAAATACATGGACTGAACAACACCAAAAACTACAAGTGTGGAGAAGTGAGGGTTTGCTCACACATGAGGAATTCAAATATCTCAAGAAAGATCATCCTGTCATTCCCTCATGGTATTTACTCCCCAAAATTCACAAAGACACCCATGTACCACCTGGCCGTCCGATCATCTCGGCCATAGGCAGTTCTTTGGAACACGTGTCCAAATACATCGACTTTTTTTTGCAAAACCATGTTAAGAATCTTCCTTCCTATGTTAAGGATTCCTTTGATTTTCTTGCAAAAATTGAACATTTCATCTGGGAGGACAACATGGTACTCATGACTTTGGATGTTTCATCCCTTTATACCTTAATCAGGCATGAGGATGGACTCGGAGCTTTGGACCATTACCATAAAGACTTACCTCTCCCCACGGCACACAATAAAATGCTGGTTGACATGACCAGAATGTGCCTAGAACAAAATTTCTTCATTTTCAATGGCGCAATCTACCACCAGGTCAGAGGTGTGGCGATGGGGGCCTGTTTCTCACCTAGCTATGCGTGTCTTCACGTTGGGCTATGGGAGGAACAGGTCCTAGTCGGCCAGCACCATGATTTCTTTTCTTATAACCTTGTTTTATATTTGCGGTATATTGAGGATGTTTTCTTGATTTGGAGGGGTAGTGAGGAAGAGGCCAGAAAGTTTGTTGATTTGATTAATTTAAACACCATTAATCTTAATTTCACGGCGAACTTCAGCACTGAGTCTATCTGTTTCCTAGATGTTGAGGTACTTGTGGAGGGCACTGGTCTTAACACCAGATTGTACAGGAAGCCGAGTGCAGGCAATACTATCTTGCATTCCAATAGTCAACATCCAGCACACTTAATTCGGAGCATTCCCTTTGGGGAAATGCTCCTAATGAGAAGAATCTGCTGCACAGATGCCGAATGCGCGGCTGCGCAGGAGGCATGCAGATTACGCTTCCTGGCAAGGGGCTATTCCACTGAAATTTTGGCCAAGGCTATCAAACGTTCCAACTCAGTAAGCAGGCAGGAGGCATTAATACCCAGAATGAGGAATGCTCAACTGAATAAAGATGTGACTAAGGATGCTCAAACCTGTTCCCCCAGAGCTATTTTAACATTCAACCGACAACACGGGGCTCTTCGTAAGATTATCAATAGGAATTGGAATCTAGTTCGCAGTGACCCTGTGATTGGTCACATGTTGGACACTAAACCGACTCTTACCTTTAGAAGATCCCCCTCAATGTCCAAGGCTCTGGTTAACAACACTTTGGAACCAAAGACTTCTACTACCTGGTCAGCATTGTAGAAAGGTTTTAAGACTTGCCCCCAATGTAAGGCCTGCCGCTTTGGCAGCAATAGGACACATTTTAAAAGTCCTTTTTTCGAGCATCCTACCGCCATTTCCAAATGGCTCACATGCAAAACAGAATACGCCGTCTATGTGTTGGAGTGCCCTTGTGGGCTACAATATGTGGGCAGCACCAAGCTGCCCGCCCACAAGCGCATACTCCAACACATACGGGCTATTTCTGGACATGATCAGAATTATCCGGTTGCCAGGCATTTCCAGGATAAACATCTAGGCGTCCCTGATTCACTTCTATTCTTTTTAATTGACTGTGTTGAGGCATCGAGGAGAGGAGGTGACCGTGAGGCCAAGCTCCGGCTCCTGGAGACTCGATATATTCTGGAATTAAACACCAAACATCCGAATGGCCTCAATGACAGGGAAGACCTTTATACTTGCCTCTAGAACTAACTCATATGCCTGCCCTTGCCTGTCCAGATATTTTAACAATCAATTAATTGTTCCCTGTAAAGTTGTTTCCTGATGTACATATGATGAATATTTCTCTTTTTTATCTTCAGTATATTACCGTTTCTGATTTTATCTTTGGAATCATTAATGATTAATATTTTGCACTTTACTAAACTTTTGCACTTCACATTATGCACTTTATCTGCCTATGACAATTATTGTGACCTGCCCACTTGGGCTCAATTCTGAATGCATATTCTTATTGTGTCATTTATTTGCTGCTATCAGATTTTCCTTATTTGCATTATTTGTAAATATTATACTCTTTTATACATTTCGGAATACTTGGGTTTTTAACACTTCAGAATGTACATAGATGAATTTACTTATCGTGTGCACATATATGATAGTGTTTTTTTTACTGATCAAGTTTTGCAATTTTTACATGTTTTTATCTTGTACGTATAGATTCATGTATATAATTGGCTGAAAATGTGTGAATTGCCTAATCTTGAATCATGGTAGCCCACTTGGGCTGTATCTACCATTCCGTTGTATATATATGCAGCAATTGCGTTTTGAAGTATTTCCTTCATTTCTATGACACAACTTAATGCACTGTCACTTTAAAAGTCCAGCTCGATACATGCTGTTTGTCATGTGATCAAGCCTCCCTGGAGGCGAAACGCGTCATGGCGGCAGCGCTGGCTTCCACGAAATAAAACACCGTTCACCAGCACCTTTTGGGTCGGCTCTTTGTTGCAAAGCATTCGGACATCTGTTGTTCTGTGTGACAAGATTCGCCGTATATATATGTATATGTATATGTATGTATATGTATTTATATGTATATGTATATATATATATGTATATGTATGTATATGTATATATATGTATATGTATGTATATGTATATGTATGTATATGTATATATGTATATATATATATATATATATATATATATATATATATATATATATATATATATATATGTTCTCTAGATATTGCAGTGTTATTAAACCATCTAGAGGCATTTCAGACCATTTTGCTGAATCTCTATGTTCTTGTTTGACTGAGCGCCAATACTCTTCAGCCAGGTCTAAAACATTTGCAAGTGAGCACAAACCTCAAATAACATGTGCTGATAGAGCTTCTGCTTTTGCCCCTACCCAGACGCCCACATTTGACCTCTCCATGCTGTGACCATAAGATCATTGATGTGGTGTCCAATTTAGTGGTGGCAGCCACTTTGCTCCCAAGTGAGTTCCAGGGCCGTTGAACACATAAGACATTGTGTTTCGCATTCTCACAAGGCCTAGTTATAGATATTTTGAAACTTTCATTAACCTATCTGGGAACGTGTCGCCATAGTCAAACATGGGTTGCCTAAATTAAGTACTATATTTATAGGGAGACGTGTTCTCCTGAGCTCCTCTTTAACCTGTTGATATGACTTGGGTTGGATCACTCCTGTTTTTTTCTGAAAGTGTGGAGCTGGTATCTGCTTTGCTCATCCAACTAGTACAAAGGTTCTGCCTCACATTTGACTGGCTGCTAAGAATCTAATAGTTTTAAGGAAATTATTTTACCCAAATGTCAGGATGACTTTCAACATCTGCATGAGATTAGAAGGATGTGTATAGGATGAATGGGAACTTCATGATCCAATCCTCCTTCTATAGCCTGATGAAGTTATTTCAGAGTCTTGGAATTGCTTAAATCTGAAGGTATTTTTTATGAACTGCTGGCCAAAGGGGTAGTTGAAAATGATCTTTATGGCAACAGACTTCGCATTGAACAACTCTGCCCTCCACAATATTTAGCATCTCGTACATAATGTGAACATTTGAAACTCTCGGGTGGAGAGGGGGCACCTCTGTTCCGTGGCCCAAACGAATTGAGGCAGGGCACGTTTGTGGTTTTAACAAACAGTCCTAAGCTTAGCACAGCCCGTTTTTATTAGCACAGAAAAGTGAGAAACGTGCTGTCATTCATGAATTTGTGGAAGAGGGAAACGCAAAAAGAGCAACTTTTACCAGAAACCTCTTTTCACATACCAGTCTCAGAAACTCCTATTAATTCAAACTACCACAAAGAAAATGGAGAAAATGCATTGAATTGTTTCCTAAAGCACATAAGACTAACCTCAGTAGACAAAAATTACCAATAATCACTGGATTAACCACTACTTTAGGTTTAGAGTAGCATGCTGCTTTATAAAGCGCTTAAACACTACGTCCGAGGGGGGGAGGGGGGGTGTAAGCGCTTTATCAATGATCAATGTATTTACAATATAATCGAAAAATACTGCTGAATACGAACAGTGACATAAAATGAGTGAACACAATAAATACTTATGCTTTTGCACAGAAGTAATGGAGAGGACTACTCTGGCTAGTGTTTGATAGGTCTATCACATTTCTGTCTTATTCCGATGTCCCTGATGCTATTGGGAATGTTTGCCCATCCGGGCAATGTCCGCAAAGGAGAATATAGTTATACCATAAAATCTACAAACACAGCCAGAGGCAACAACCGTAACTTTTGATAGACCTTTATGATGGACATTTCCTTATTTTCTGGCTCTCTAGGTGTAAAGTGAAATGTGTCTCCCCCCCCCCAATCTTTAAAGAAAAAAAAAGATTCTTGGAGGAAATCTAGTCTCCTGGCTGATGGCTCCCTAAGTGGCATTTTCGATTTGCCTTGCTAGGTTATGAAGGGCCTGCCAGTGTTCAGGCCTAAAGGGAAACGGTGCACTAACCAGTGTGCGGAGGTCTGTCGCTTGTAGTCATCACCCATAACTAAAACATACCTGTCGCCCACGAGGGCCTTCCCTAAGCACGAGATGATTCAAAAGGCATGTTAGCATAGGTCACATTTAAAAAATGCATGCGAATAGTCTTAGGTAGAAGTGTACTTTAACCCAAACTGAACATGTGTATGAAAAGGAGCTTTACTTTTTCCACCTCTGAGAGGCATAAGTCAGAACTGTACAAAGGCTGTCGAAGTGCCTAACCACCTATCTTATGTTTATTTTACAGAGACATCACAGATGCATTTATAAATTAATTTAAAAGATCTCTTTTCGTCTACAAAAGCGGTGAGGTTCTACTAAATCAGCAGCAATTTGCTCTTTTGAAATTAAATTAAAGAAAATCATTGCTTTTAATTAAAATAAAAGCCCCGGAAAAGCCTGAACTTGGAATACACTGACAGTTTGCTGCACAATGAGAAATACCGCGATTTATTGAGCCAAGCCCAGCTATTTAGGCTGGCTCAGTAGAAAGGACTTGCCTGTGTGGAAAAAATGCATCCATTTAGCTGGTAATGGATGGCGGATCTGATCCCCGATTGAAGTGTAGACATTAAGGCGATGATTTAGGTTGGACCAAAGTGATTTGTCTCTTAGCTCTGGTTTGGAAAGAAAAGTTTGACTGTTTTCAACAGCCGTGCATCTCTAAAGCACACTACCAGCAGAGTTAGGGATTCTTTTCGTGAATGCCGGCTTGAGCTTCACAACTGGATGTTTCCATCATCCAAATGTCTGCAATAATCAGGTTGCATCATATCAGCCAACTGTTTTGACAAGTTTGTTTTCCGTCCATCAACTCTTCCTCAAAATCCAACAAATCTTTTTCATCTGCTGTGATTTTAAAACTGACTTTTTGTTAGAAATCAGATTGTTATTGGTATGCAGTAAACCAGTAAATGCATCGAGGTGGATTTGTAGTTCCTTCATATTTGTAAAATGCAAAAATGCATGAGGATAGAGATTATATGGAAGTGAATTATTATCTTCAATTTAAACTTATATCTGCAGATTCCTCACCTCTTTAATACTTCTCCAGATGCCCACTTGATACGGAAAAACTTTTCTCCATATCTCTACCCCAACAGTAGGGGCAACTGCCCTGTTCTAGGCCAGATGTGATACTCTTGTGATGTTGCTGTTCCCATGAAGCACCCCACTGTCCTACCGATGTCCTTTTCCTTTTTTCCACACCTTCACTCTGCTTCCTGAGCAGTGGCGTAGCTAGGCCTTTGGCTGCCCATTGCGGCTCCTGCTTTTGCTGCCCACGGCTGTCGAATCTAAGAGCGGGGGAGGGTGCTAGTGATTCCTGGGGCTGCTGCCCTCTCCACCAAACCCCCCCCCCCCCAACGATGGCTGTAGGTAAGAGTGGGGGGGGGGGCTTCTCCCCCAACCCCCCGTCCCCCCTCCAAACTTGTGCGGCCGCCCCAAAACTCGTGCTGCCCTTCAGACTCATCAGAGCCAAAGTTGGTCAAAGCTTTACCGCCTGAAGATCTGGCACCAACGGAGGTCCGTGCATCTCCATTCCTGGACCCTGTTCACCCCTAGTCCCTGGACTTTCCGACCCCATCTCTGAACAGGATTTTATGGACCCATGGTACTTGTGCGTATCTTGTAGGGGTTTTAACCAGTGGACCTTCCCTTTGCATACTCTTCATAATTCACCCAATTTTTGCTGATTCCAGCAGCACCAATGGTTCCATAGACTTCACCTCGGGCACTAACCACCGCCTTCCCCTTCACTCCCTCATTGCCATTGAGGCTGGCCCTGGCTTCAGAGCCGACCCACCCTCAGGATCCATTACATAAGTTTAAAAGGGAGCCACAGTGTCATCTGGAGGAGTGGCAATTCTAAGAGCACCACGCTGTATACAAACATTTTGGCACTGACTCTGTGCTGGATGGCCTCCAAGAGCCATTACAGGAATTTCATGGGTGTGCTAAGATACCTCCCAAGTTGGAGTTCCTGGACTCCTCCTTGCTGGAGCATCCTGTACCCTGCGCTATTCACTCTTGCTCTAAGTTGATAACAGAATACCTTGTCTGCTTTTTTGGTTAGCCAAAAATATTTTTTTCAGTATATTGAAGGGCATATTCTAAGTTTCAACAAAATCTAAGTTCCTGAGTTGTGATCGGATGGCCACCACTTTACGCCATAGTTTACGAAGATGCGTGTTTATGTTCCTGCTCTACGGCCATTTTCTGAGATTTCAGGTGCTCTATTTTCCCCTTTAGGAGTGTCCCAAATGATTGCAATTGGCGTATCTGGATTGTTGATTTCTTATAAATAATACAAGAATGCTTTCCCCATTTGATCTTTAATGACAGGGTCATGTAGTGAAAACTCCTGTACACACCATTAGTGGTATCTGTAAAGCGGTTGTAGAAGTTGTGCGTCAATGTGGCATGATCAGATAGTGCCAAAAGACCTATTAGAGAATCTGACACTGCTGATAGTAAGCTAAAGCTCAAGAGAAAATGATCAATTCGAGCTTGAGTAGGTAGTGTAGTCCCTTTCTTCAGCAAGTTTCTCTCTCCAAAAATCCACTACAGCGAGCCATTGTCGAAATTCTATGCTAACCATTCCTTCTCCATCATATCTGTGTGAGGATCTGTGTCTCTGGTTATCTATCACTGTATTAAAGTCCCCTCCTAAGATTATTTCCCCTTCTGTAAATTTAAATATCTTGGAGATTGTGGGTTTCACTTGGAAGGCTCTTTAATGCGAGGGCGTCCAAACTCAGATGTCGACCTTTAGTGCATCACAAACGTATTTGCAACCTGAGGTGGCGCAAGGTCTTTTCCACGAATGGCAAGAACTTTGCCTCAATCTCTTCCCCTCTGCAGAGAGCTCACATTTTCAAGATGTGTCTCACACAGAGACTCATTCTACCCCAAGTGGAATTCAGGGCATCTGTAAGCCTTTCTGCACGTACCGCTCCTGCTTAGAGTTCTCAAGAAGATCAGGAATGACTGGGCCCGAGTCTTCCTTGTGGCTCTGGACTGGTTTCCTACTGTCTGGTACTCTGAGCTGTTGAGCATGTCCATTGGTCCTCTGATCGGGCTGCCCCTTCATGAGGATCTTCTTTTGTAGCTGCAGGGGAGGGTGCTCCACCCAAACCTGCGAATGCTCCGCCTTCAGGCATGGAGATTGAACAGCGACATTTGACAACTTTCGACCTTCTGCCTAAAGTCCGTAATGTTATTTTGGCAACTCTGTGTCCATCCAAGTGGAGTACGTTTGTGGCATGGTGTCTAGCCAAACAGATTGACCATTTATATTCACCCTTTTTCCAAGCTTTTGTTTATCCTTACCGAGGCCTAGCAGGGCTCTGCATTGGGCATGTTGAAGGGTTATTTATCTACTATCTCTGCCTTTCTGCGGCTGCCAGATCAGCCTTCCCTTATCAAGTTCCCTATTGTAAATAGGTTCCTTATAAGTCCTCAACACCTTTCCTCCAGCTCTCTTCGTTATGCCTCAATGGGACGTTAACTTGTTTCCTGGTTTTTCAAGTTGTGCTCCCTTTCTGCTAGTTCATACTTGGTCTCTTAGGCTCCTCACCATCAAGACGGCCTTTCTGGTGGCGATTACATCTGCCCGGAATGTCAGTGAACTGCAGGTGCTGTCATCTCAGCCTCCAAATATCTTTCTTCCCAGACAAACTGGTCCTTTGGACTCGAGCATCCTTCTTGCCGAAGGTAGTCACCCCATTCCACGTAGGCCAGTCCATCAATTTGCCTAACTTTTAATCTCCACCTCAGCCATCTAAGGAAGAGGAGAGACTCTACCAGCTGGACTAAAAAAGATCATTGATGTTCTACCTTGACCACACAAAACCGTTCCAGGTTGACAATCTACTCTTCATGGGGTATGTTGGAGTCAAGAAAGGGAAGGTTGTGCAGAAAAGAACCATCTCCTGATGAATTGTACTCTGCATTAAGATCTGCTACCCATTGGCCAAGAAGTAAACCCCAGAGGGTTTTGGTTCACCATAGCAAAGGATGCGATCACTGTGTTAGCATGCGGAATTCTGGTCCTGGACGCCTGCCAGGAAGCAATATGGGCCTTGCTGCACACATTCACCAAGCACTACTGCCTGAACAGTCAGATCTGTTGGGACAGGCAGACGAACACTTTGCCTGTTCTGTCCTTCAGGACTTTCTTGTAGAAATTTTGTTTGCAGAACCTCTTCTGGGGAGGTATTGCTTGGGTATATATTCTAAGGTAAGTAATCTCCAGCTAGTAGCCTGTATTAGATGAACAAGTTACTTACCTTTGGTAACTCCTTATCTGGTAGAGACTCAATCTAGTTTACTTACCGGCCACCCATTGTCCCCACTCTGCAGACCAATTCCTAGTTACAGGGCTACTCCCTTTTCATGGTCATAGTTCCACACACAAGGGGTCAGTGTTCTTTGTGGAACCATTCTCCTGGCATGGAAAGTCACACAAAAAAACTGACAACAGCACACTGGAATGGCACCTATATAGGTACCCTGCATGTCACTTCCAGCACAAATGACACCAATCACCACACGTTAAGGGGAACAGCGTGACCTACTAGTGCAGAGGGGTACTGCTCACAAAAAATTCTGGATCCAGTCTGACACCTGGGGATAATTCTAAGGTAAGGAATCTTTGGCTAGATAGTCTCTACAAGATAAGGCCGTACCAAAGGTACGTAACTTGTTCTTTGGCAGTGCACAAGTGTGAGGTTGGTTCCCTAGATGGGTAACATTAGAGCACATTGAAATTGTGGAGACTTAACTACATGGTATTTTAAAAAGTGTGGATTCTGAATGTAGCGGTGCGGTCACTAAAGGAAATGGTGGTGACCGAGAAGAGTCACTGAGGCAAATAGTGATGCCTGAAAAGAATCACTATGGGAAATGGGTGTATATGAAAAGAAGTCACGTTCATTAGTACGTTTTTCACTAAAATGCTAACCATTAAAAGTCGCAGTAAAGGCATTAGTTACAGGCTTCTCATTGTCACAAAGATGTGGTGCTCAATCCTCTCTAATTTAATGAACATCAGTGTAAATATGAACCGACATCTTAATTATATTTATAAACATATAATACAACAGGAGCGTTCTCCTTCTGTTGTGAAAATGGTGACTGGTGCATATTGCAAGTTCGTCTCTCCAGTTCTTATGGCAGAATGGGGTATTCAGGCTGCTGTTAATGCTGTGTGCTACCATCTGCCATTGGTACTCCTTTGTACATTTCACTTTCTAATGGTCAATGCTTAATCCAATGGAGTTGGTGGTAGTGGGTGTCAGACTTAAATACTGTTGGACACAGTAGTCCCCTACAGTAAACTCAATATATGATATCAATTTTCAGAGTCATGTTGCTGGTCGAACATCCCTCTGAGCAGCTTCTCTTCCAGATAAATAAAACTTACTGACTTAAGAGGGGACTATCTATCTACAAATGTGTGCACAGACAATAAGCCAGAGCCAGTCAAATTGCAGGGCCAGGGTGAAAAAAATTGTTACCCCAGTCACTGCAGTAGAGAACATCTTCCGATGATTTCTCCACAAAAGAAGGGTGATAACAGACACTAGCTAGTCAGTGGAAACATAGTGTTCGTAGCATGTGGGGCTCTGCATACTTCTGTCATCCAATGTTGGGCTCTGATGTTTGCAAGTTGTTTTTCTTTGAAGATTTTTTCAGGTCACAAGATGTGCTGAGGCTTCTCCCTTTGTAGGGAATGCGCATCTGCACGGACTCCATGTTAGAAAGTCTTTTTTCCACTATAAGATTCAGTGTACACCGGGAAGGCTCCGAGCTCGTGTTAGCAACACATTTTTCTGGCCCATGTTGGTGCAGTTCAACAAAGATGCAACAGAAAAATGTACTCGCTGTTCAATAACCTTTCATATCTCTTCCCATTAACAGGCATTTGAGGAGGACCAATCACATGGGGGTCTTCCACGTCCTTTAGAACCCTTTGAACTGTGGCTCCAACGTATGCTGACCCAAAAGAGGTGATGGAATGGACATTCTTTCAGCATTGCCCAAAGGCATGCTAAAATCTTCCCCTGACAACTTTAGGGAGCCTGTCAAGGGCACCCAAGCTAGAAAAAATGTAAACCCTCACCAATGACCCATCTATATCGGAGGTTAGCTTCCCCCAGACTCCTTAGTGGTCTGCACTGCCCCTAAAAGGGCCTCTATCCAAGCTGCAGGTGACATCCTAAGGCCTGATAAAGCAAGAAGATCAATGCTGTAGGCAAAAGGCTAGCAGTGTGGGCTGCCACCGACTGGTGCATAGCTAGTTGAGCGCCTCTAGATATGATAGGTTCCAGTGGAGAAAGATGCAAGATTTGGTCAGACACCTGCCACAGAAGACAAAGGAAGAGAGGGGAAGGAATGGTTTCCAAGGGAAGACTGTCTGAACTGCTAACATGTGCTTTATAAGGCATACACAGGCTCCAGAGGCATTGCCACCAGTGTTGTCCACATCTTTGAGTTCACCAAGGCTCAGCAGTATCTCCTCAACCTCCTGTTTGATATGGAACATCTCTTTGGCCCACAAGTTGATGATATGCTTGAAATAAAAAAGGACATAGAAATCACAAAGTCCATGGGCCCTACAAACTCCAACTGCTAGAGGTTCCACAACCTTGGAGAGGAACCAAGCCCAATTCACCTACTGTCCCATCAACCTCAGGAGCATAACTTCCATCTGGAAGGTTAAAACAGGGTTGCATATAGGAGTAACAACAGAGGCAAGAGCAGAGGTGGCCCTGCTTAAGGAGCTTCCACCTTGAAACAGCGACTTGCCCTGCCCCACCCCCCCCACCGACCCCCAAACATGTCATCTGTTGGGGGAGAATACATGATTCCTCTCTTGCCTGGGAGGAAATCCCATCAGGGAGTTCTAGCAGTGGTCCTCCACAAATACTGACTAGAACTTCTCACGGCCTCTCAGAACATCCCAACCCACAGACATGTCCTCAGCTGAGACAATCTTAACCTCCTCAAAGAAATTGTCCAAGCCCTTCTCCAGAAAAGCACAGAGAGGTGTAATAAAGCGGGTGCCTCCACACCAGTGGGGGAAAGGGCATCTTCTTCCTGTACTTTTTTATCTCCAAAAAGGACAACTCCCTCAGGCCTGTCTTAGACTTCAGGTCTCACAACAAATACATTCTCTAGGACAGTTTCCATATGATTACACACAGGTCATCTTCTCTGTGCTCAGAAAAGGGGATTACATGATGGTATTAAATCTCAAGACAACTACTTTCTCATACCCATTCACCCTGCCCATTACCGGTACATGTGTTTTGCGGTAAGTGGGCATCACTCCCTGTTTCTTTTGGGGGCATTTGGACTCCAAGGGTGTTCACAGAGTGGCTAGCAGTGGTGGCTTCCCATAGTGAAGGTGGCACTCACGTCTTTTCCTACCTTGGTGATTGGCTCATGAGTGAGGAGTGGCACCAGGCAGCAGTGCCTCGCCCACACTCAGCAGCTATCTTCCGGCTCCACAGCTTGGGATTCAACATAAATGCCACCAAGTCAGAACTGCAACCTTTCCTAGGGTCCCTGTTAAACGCAGTAATAGGGAAAGCCTACCCCAACCAACAAAGAGTGCTGGCAACCAGCACCTGCTGTCTTTTTTTCTGTCCAGTAGCCTACTCCCCGTCAGAACCGTGATGCACCTTCTTAGGATGATTGCATAATGCCTCTCCATTGTACCTCACGCCAGGCTTCATTTTGTGTTCCCTTCTATAGGGCCTTGTTGGGCAATGGTCACAGGCAGAGGGTCACTGGGAAGATTTAGTGTTGATAAGTAATTTAGTGTGGTGAGTGGGCTGTGGGAGGCCGCGCTTACTGCTGAGCGCTATTGCTGTGTAAACCTGTTTTGTGTATCGCTGTAGCTGTAATCACCGGCACAGTACTTTTAACTCATTTTTACTGGGGCACGAAGAATGTTTTTAACGGTACTGAAAAACAGGCACTTACTTGTTTGGGGGCCCGCAACAGTGGTACTTGGAAGCCTGGTCTCAATTCCCTCCTACCCGCCCCGGTCCGATGCGGTGAGAGCACCGTTGCGCGGAGGGCGTGGAAGGTGTAGAGACAGGCACTTCCGGTTGGGGGACGGTTAGCGCTCTAGTCGCCAGACCCTGAGCAGGCATTAGGGATATAAGGCGAATGCTCAAACGGATGCGCAGCGGACGCGCGCTGCGGGCGTGCCGATGGTGCGCCGAAGGTAAGCTCGTCTGCGCCCGTCCGCGTATGTTCGAGGGCCGGGGCCCCAACCCCTGGCCATTTTTATGCAAAAATTCATTCTGGCAGGGAGGAATTGATAAATCTATGCCCGCGGTTGCACCCTGCTTGCAGGCACAGCATGTCAGCTGTGCAAGGTAGCACGTGTCAACAATGCTCTTTTATTTGGAGCTTAGGGCACACTTGGCAGGAGGTAAGAGGGTCTCTCTCCGGTGGCCTTCTAAATTGCAGATCCCTGAGCAAACATAAAATTGAAATTTTGGAGCTACTCGCGGACGCGAATTTAGACCTTCTGTTCCTTACGGAAACATGGCTGGGAGATGATCCCGATCCGGACATCATGGAGGCACTTCTACCCGGATATTCCATGACTAGAATTGACAGACCAGAAGGCAGAGGGAGTGGGATTGCGATTATCACCAGATCTCCCCTCGAGTGCATTATGGAGCCTATTTCTATATGGGACAGCGAGGCGGGCCTTTTTACAATAAAGATTAATTCCAATCTCTCAGTTACTGGGATTTTGATATATAGGCCGCCAGGTTCCTCTACTCGTTTTAGGCCTAGTCTGCTTGATAGTATTGCCCATCTAGTTATAAGACGTAGCAAACTCTTAGCTTTAGGGGACCTATATCTACACTTGAAGAACCCTTTGCATAAGGAGGCATCCGATCTGCGTCAGGACTTAGTCGTTGCATCTGGACTTAAAATCCTGTTGTCCTACACATCATCAAGGTCACCTACTCGACCTGGTGTTTGCCAGCTGGGAGGAAGTTGTGGTAATGACTCCTCTCCCTGTCCCCTGGTTTGACCACTTTTTGGTCCCGTTTATAATATCGATGCCCACAAGTGTTTGCCAGGAGGGGAATTCGAGCGGTAACCCGTGTAGAAAGTGGAAAAACTTTGCACAGGACAATTTTAACAGAGAACTGACATGGGGTGGCCCGCCGGGAGGTTCTGATATTAAGACTGCATGTGAGAATCTGGAGAGGCGCATCAATTTTGCCCTCAAGGTGGCACCGCTGCTCCCGAAAAAAGTTAGGGTCAGAGGGCGCAAAACCGCTCCCTGGTTTACTCCCGCCCTGCAGGTGGCCAAAGCGGTATGTAAGCACCTGGAGAGGCAGTGGAGGAAATGTTTTAAGATCCAGGTCAGACTGCTATATCGGCTGGAGCAGATCAAACATGCTTAGACGGGCTAAGGCCACTCATTCCAAAGATAGAATTGGAGTTGCTGAGAATTCCACTAAAGAACTTTTTAAAATCTTAAAAGAAATATCTTCCTTGGCTACAGTGCCGAGCTGCGGGTCCATTGGAGAGTGCAATCGGATAGCAGTGTACTTCTCGGAGAAGGTGGAAAAAATCTATTCATCCTTCTCAGGTAGTACAGTCAGTGGGACTGATTTTGAAGAACAGATGCAGGACAGTAGTTCAGGGCTGAGACTACTCGTGGTCAACACCCCCCCCCCCCTCCCCGAGTCCTTAAAGAGCATCTGTTTGAGCGTAAAATCTGGCTCCCCTAGAGACCCTGCTCCACCCAAAGTGATGGGGGCTGGTTTGGACGCCCTTGAACCATATATCAGGCATGTGCTACAAACCTCGTTTACTCAGCACATGTTGCCTGATAGTTGGAAACGAGCGATTGTCCTCCCAATCAGGAAAAAAACGAATGTAAGCTTGGACATATTAGAAAATCTGCGTCCTATTTCCCTCTTGCCTTATCTGGCTAAAGTGGCGGAGAAGGTGGTCAATCACCAACTTATGGCCCATTTGGAAGCCGCCTGTCTCCTTCACCCTTCACAATCTGGTTTTCGGCGGGCCATTCTACAGAACCTGCATTACTTCGCGCTACGGAAACCCTCAGACAAGGGGCAGACGCGGGACAAACCATGGCACTGACACGTTAGACACCGTGGCACACTACACCTTGCTACAGTGTCTGAACAAGGGTGGCGTCTCAGGTGCGGCCCTGAAATCGCTAAAATCTTTTTTAATTGGGCGCAGTTTCCAGGTCAGGCAGGGTGTACACTATTCAGAAGACACTAAACTGGAGCAGGGAGTTCCCCAGGGTTCTGCCCTTAGTCCCTCCCTGTTCAATTTATACATGTCTCCTTTGGCGGAAATTGTGCAGGGCTTCGAAGTAGATATAGTCTCTTATGCTGATGACACCCAGCTACTGATATCCCTATCCCAGGCGCCTAGGATTGCGGTTTCCAATTTCAGAGCCTGTATGCAGGAGCTTGCCTCCTGGATGGATAAGAACTGCCTGAAATTGAATGGCAGCAAGACGGAGGTGCTGGTGGTGGGAGGCAACCACTCTAGCTGGACCTCGGAATGGTGGCCTCCGAGTCTGGGTCCTATCCCTACCCCTTCCACTGAGGCATAAAATCTGGGGATTTGGGTTGATCCTACTCTCTCGTATGATGGTCACATTCGATGAGTTCTGGGGAAATGTTTTGGCGTATTAACAAAACTACGGAAACCGCTGAATCTTCTCCCATTAGGGGCTAGGAAGACGTTGATACACGCAATAATTACGTCTCGCCTTGACTATTGGAATGTACTCTATCTGGGAGCCACTGCAAAGGGCCTTGGGAGACTACAGGCTCTACAGAATGCCGCTGCTCGGTTGTCTCTTATGCAGCCAAGGAGAGCGGCTTCAAAAAAGGCACTTGACTCATTGCATTGGCTCCCATTGGCTCCCAGTTAAGAAAAGAGTACTGTTCAAAATGTTTGCCATATGCCATCATCCATGGTGAGGGTCCGGCATACCTAAGAGACCTAGTTACCAAGTATGTTCCTAGTAGATCTCTTAGATCCAGCGGGATGGGGCAGCTGGTAATCCTCAAGATAAAGAAGGCCAACATGGGTGGTCGTTCCTTCCGGTTTCTAGCCGCTCAGAACTGGAATAGACTGCCGATCCCCCTGAGGCTGGAATGCTCTGAAATTAAGTTCAGAAAGCTGTTGAAAACACACCTGTTCTCTGCTTAGCGCAAGGCAGTTCCTGCTGTCGCTTCTGTCTTCTCCCTCTCACCTAGCGCGGGGACACGCCGAGATGGCGTAACCATGCGCTTTATACATTTTATTATTATTTTATTATTATTATTATTATAAATATCAGCACCCACCTCTCTGCATTGGTGAAACTGTAACAATTGGTTGCGGGACAGGCCTTTCACTACCCTATTCTGCAAGCGACAATTATAGAACCCTCTCTCCCAGAGGGGGGTGTGCATCTCAGCAACATGACTGGTCAGGGGTATGGCCACCTCATCACAGTGGCAACCACGTAGGTTACCTAGAACTGCTAGCATTACACCTACCCCTCAAATCCTTCTTACAGGTCATTCAAAGGAGCGTAGTCCTCTTCAAGATGGACAACTCCATTGCCACGTTTTACCTACATAAAAAGGACAGCACCCATTCTCCCACCTCTCAGCACTTGCTCAGGGGATTTGGCATTGGGCTATCTGCTCCAACCTACATCTCTGAGCAGAAAATTTTCTAGTTGTGGATAACGATTTTGCAG
Organism: Lissotriton vulgaris; assembly: GCF_964263255.1. Classification (NCBI taxonomy): domain Eukaryota; kingdom Metazoa; phylum Chordata; class Amphibia; order Caudata; family Salamandridae; genus Lissotriton; species Lissotriton vulgaris. The sequence continues at coordinate 1,769,826,301 of NC_141691.1, forward strand.
ACGCTGCAACAAGTCTGCGAGTATGAATTCCACCTGCAAGTCATACAAAGGTACTTCCAGCATTTGGGTACTGCAAAAACAGACCTGTTCCCCACCTTGAAAACTCAAAATACTCAAACCTCTCCTCCAGGTACCCACAGTTCATGAGCAATGTACTATGGATGAATTGGCCGAAGGTATTTCCGTATGTGGTGAGGAAGATGAAACAAACATCCCTGGCACACATCCTTGTTGCCACACAACCCTGGTACTTCATGCTCCTGGAAATTTCCATTAGCCGCCATGATAAATTACTGCACAGGCCAGATCATCTCAAACAGAGCCATGCCAGATCAGATGCCCAGGCCTCAGGCAGCTCAGCCTAGAAATCTGGCACCGGAGGCCTTCGAAACTGGATACTCAAACCTTCCCAAACAATGTATGATCATTCTACTTAAAGCATGCAGGCCCACTTCACACGCCTGCTACACCACAAAGTAAAAAAGATGTGTCCACTACTGCATCTCCAAGGACGTAGACCCATTGAAGCCTGCGGTCCATCATCTGCTATCTGTTTCATCTGCTGAAGTTAGACCTTGCCTAAACATCAGTACTCCTACATTTAACTACTGTTGAGGACTGTATGAGAAACAGAATTCCAGTAGTAAGGGCTGTCATGGAGGGTCTTAAGAGGATTTTCTCCCAGAATATCTCCAATCCCTGTGTAGAACCTTAGCATAACCCTCACGAGACTTATGAAGCCTGGCTTTGAACCTTTTCATTCAAACACTTATGCCCCCTCGAGTTCTTTTCCTGGTAGGTAGCTTTCCTTGTGGCTATTACTTCCCACATTAGCGAACTGCAAGCACCCCCTTTAGAAGAACACTTCATTTATGTTTACAAAGATAAAATTGCAAAAAAATAAATGGTAGGTGTCGCAGCTATCCACAGAGGGCAGGAACGTTCATGACTACTGTTATTTTAAATGTTTGCCTTCTGTAGAACTTCTGTGTTTTAGTACCCTTATTGACATTATCAGTAACGTATAAAAAAAGTAACATCAGTTTTCTGTTTCTTTTTATAAGACATAGCAACTGCATCATTCAGATCTTCAATGACCAGCAAATCCTAATACTTTGACTACAGCTGACTGACCTAGATTGTAATTGGCTGCAAATATATTATATTTCTGTTTTCCTTCAGCTGGCCCCGCGTGAGAGAGCAGCTCTGAATTATAATGAAAAACTGAAGGAGAAATTTAAGCACCACCCTCAGATCAAACGTATAGCTCGTCACCGTCATCTCCCGAAAATTATCTACAGCCAAGCAAAAGAACAGCGCATCATGAAAGAAGCTCGCCGGCGCAAGTACGTTCATTTTCTTCTTTTTTTTGCGATGTTTAGGATGGTAGAGAGGTGTAGATTCTCTTTATCTTATTTCTTTACCAGATACCAATACCTTTCACCGTTGTTTCGACCCAGATATATTGCTGTGTTTTAGATCAGGAACCAGCAACCTAGTTATCTTCAGCACCCTGCAATCAGTCGGAAGATAGCGCCCACCAAGAAGGATTTGCACATTGTTTTGGTACAAAATCTATAAGTATGAAGGTCATAGTTATAGTCGGCACCCTGCAAAGTTCCACATCGCCTTAATCGGAAGATAGTGACCATCAAGAATGGTGTGTGCATTGTTTTGGTATAAAAATGAGATGTATGAAGATCAGAGTTGCACTTACAAATTGTATTGCGTAACAATGATTCACAGACGTTTCTGATCAAATCAGCCATTTTGTGTAATTAATTGTTAGGCTGTTGTGATCAGTATGGACATCTGTAAATTACACTAACTGTTCTCACTGTCTCGATGAAGAGTGGCAAAAGAAATGATCGAAACACACACTGAGTTGTTTTTTGTCCAGCACCCGAGCAAGAGTTTAAGATAGAGTTGAAGAAAGATAGCAATTGTTTAAACTTCTGAATAACTAAGGGAGTATTAAAGAAGAAACTGAGTTGTCACAAGGTGGGTTAACAATGATAAGAACAAGTTAAATCGAATTGCTCAGAGGCCAAGGGATAACATTAGAAACAGAAGCTTGGGGGTCTGAAAAATAAGTTGGATATATAGAGATTTTAATAATAAATTCTGGCTGACATAAAAAAGTGCCACTAGCAATGAAAACTTTCTTTTTGCAAACGTCTTTGTATTGATGATCTGCTGATTTAAAAGTGCAAGAAGATTTCATGGTTCAAAACAACACCCTCCCCAATCAAAACGGGTTCACTTTGCTCCAAACTAGAAATGCTGTTACCGGGGGGTTCCGGCTTGCAATTAACTGGCTCTTTCATGGCAGTGGACAGTAACATTCTCCGTGACCCTTTCATCATGACAGAATTGCAGGAAAAGAAGTTTACAACCAGTTAAGTTTCACTTCTTTCTCTGAGGATGAGGTATTTTCCTAGCATCCATCTGGAGTGATAACTTAGAAATCTATTGTGGCCAGTTTGACCGCACCTTTCTGAAGCTATTTCAAAGATAGAAGGACGTTGTAAGGTGCCAGGGCCTGATTCTTGGAGGATGACCATGCTGAACCCTTTTTTTTAAATTTCAAATCATTTTTATTGAAGAAACAAAAGGGGAATAAAATGAAATGGAGTGGACAATAAATAATAATAACAAGGATACATAAGATATATCGTGCAGTGGCTGACAATAGAATAAATAACTGATACTAGAGAGAATATTAAATTACAAAGATGAGTACATGTATCAAATTATAAAAGGTGTACAGCCATGATTATAATAGAAACTAAATAAATAAATAACATATAGGAAAAATGCAGATATAAAATGCAAATACAGAGTGCCGAATGCCAGATGCCCAATATAAATGTAGTACACATCACACATCAAAGGTAGCGGTTCTATCTCAATCAACGTTACAGTACATTTCACATACAACAGTTCGATAGCCAAGCAAATATTAGCAATAACAGGTGCGCCTACGGGGGATCAAAGGAGAAGGAAGAGGCATCGAGGGATTTCCACAGTTTCTTATTGGAAGCACGCCAGGGGGAGGAGTGCAAGGCGCTGTTATCTGTACCTCTAATGCAAGATACTGAATTTTACATCACAAATGTCTATGCCCCAAATATATGTGAATTGGCATTCTGGGCAGATCTCACGAAACCGCTTGATACTACCCCCGACACGGCAGTCCATATCCTGGCGGTTGACTTCAACTTACCGTCTAACCCCACTCTTGATAGAGACTCTAGGTGCCCCCTTCGCAGTAACAAGGCACATAAAGCCTTCACTAAGCTATGTAGTAGATTTCACTTGATAGACTCCTGGTGTCTGCAAAACCCGGTTGGGAGGGATTATACATTCTACTCTTCGCCGCACGACTCATTCTCCCGAATCGACTACTTATTTATTACCAAGAACGCTACGGCTAGGATTGAGGAAACAAGCATAGAACCAAGGGTTATTTCAGATTACTCTTGCATATCACTCACTGTCGCCAACATAAAACCAACACTCCGCCAATCACTATGGCGCCTTAATGAGGAAATCCTTGAAAAAGAACAACACAGGAACACTATTGAAACTGCCATAAAAGACTACCTGGAAGACAACAAAAGGGGTGATACCACTGATTCGAAGCGCTGGGAAGCTCTGAAAAGCACTATACGGGGGGTAATCATTAAACTTAAATCCGCCATAAACAAGAATTGCAATGCGGCCATAGAGAAGCTAGAGGGTGAAATCTCCATATTGGAAGCTAGATACTTAAGTGATAGGACAGAAGAGACTCTGAATAAACTAAATAATCAAAAGTATGCTTACAATAAAATAGTAAGTGAAAGAGCAGGAGTGTGGCTAGACAGGAGGAAACACTTTAAACTCTGCGAGTCGAATAAGGCTGGAAAGAGCCTAGCGGCCTATCTCAAATTCAAAATTCAGAAAAACACGATCAACTCTATCACGGACCAAACTGGTGTGACCTGGTCTCACCCCCTCAAGATTGCGGAGATATTCAAAGAATTTTATGAACGTCTTTATGCCAAGAATCTGAATGTGAAAAAAGACAAAGTTAAAGATTATTTAGAGAATTGCGCCCTACCATCCCTCCCCAAGGAGGACCAAGAGGGCCTAAATAACCCTTTATCAAAATCTGAGATTGAAGAAGCCATAAAATCCCTTAAGTGCAGGAAGGCTCCTGGGCCTGATGGATTTACTGCCAGATTTTACAAGTGCTTCTCTTCCATGCTCACCTCCCGACTCCTTTACCTATTTCGTGAAATCCATGAGACGGGTGAAGTTAAAGGCACACTAGCGGAGGCAGTAATTGCTGTACTACCCAAAGAAGGCAAAGACCCAATGCTCCCCAAGAACTATAGGCCTATCTCGCACATCAACTTAGATTGTAAGCTTTTAACCTCGATACTGGCCAACTGCCTACAGAAGGTCTTACCAAAATTAATCCACCCCTCCCAAGCTGGGTTCCTGAAGTATAGGCTGTCCAGTGACAACACCAGAACCCTAGCCCACGTTCTTGAGAAGGCTAGACTACTGTACACCCCTACTGCAGCGATCACACTCGATGCAGAAAAAGCTTTCGATAAAGTGGACTGGTCATATTTAGAGGCTGTATTACATAAATTCAACCTAGGGCCGTCCTTCATTAAACTAGGCATGTCCCTTTACTCATGTCCCTCAGCCAGGGTTAGAGCGGGAGGGTCTTTCTCGTCATCGTTCAGACTACAACAGGGAACCAGGCAGGGGTGCCCCCTCTCCCCTTCGTTATTCCTTCTAGCCATGGAGCCCTTTCTATATCAAATTCGCCATAATAAAAGCATTCCCAGAGTCATCTTTAAAGATTGCACAATAAAACTTACAGCTTATGCAGACGACGTGCTAGTCGTGTCTGAAAAAGCAGGAGAGGCAATACCAGCTCTTATGTCCACTATTGAGGAATTCTCTGAAGTATCGGGCTACACGCTAAATAAAGACAAGACAGAAGTCAAACTATTGAATAATCAAGGAAACAAGGAAATCTTAGGGGATTCGGGTCTAACATGGCAACCGGACTGCTTTAAGTATCTGGGCATAGACTTTGACAAAAACCTCATCACTACCCTGCGAGTCAATGAGAACCTGCTCCTAAAGAAAATCTCAACACTGCTTGATGGGTGGTCTCCTAAGTTCCTGTCATGGTGGGGGAGAGCTGAGACCCTAAAAATGATGGTGACCCCGCTGGTGAATTATCTAGCGAGTATGCTTCAATGACATTCTCAGAAGACTTCCTGCACAAAGTGGATAAACTCTTTGGCACATTCTTATGGCAAGGGAAGAAGCCCAGGGTATCATAAAGAAGCTGCAATTAGCCAAGGACAAAGGCGGCCTGGGTCTCCCCAACTTTAGGAATTACCAGACAGCATTCTTGTGCAAACAGGGGGTACACTGGTTGATTGAAGACCAGTTGTATGTCCCACTTAGGGTAGAGATAGAGAAGTCCCTCATTGGCAATGTCTCCCTCCCTGCGCTACTCACCATTGAGCTGACACATCTTTCTCATTCGGAGTACATATTGTTAAACACGAGACGTGCACTTTTAAGGTTAGACCAAGTACACAAGACGGGCCTTAGGGTAAAGGATACCACCGCAATAGCCCTATGGCACAATCCCGCCCTTCGAATTGACATGCAACCCCTCAATTGGGAACACTGGTCTGCGAAAGGCATAAACATGGTGAGTGACCTATACGATGGGCATTACCCGCTACCCTATTCCTCGATCCAAACAACGCACTGCCTTACTCCGATGGACTTCTATGCTTTCCTCAAATTAAAAACACTCCTGTCTACACGCTCTCTCACACACGTAGAACCATGGCTTAAACCACAATTGACACACCTCAAAGCAACGGGTCATTTTGTGTCCAGAGTATATAAACTTCTCCTCCCGGTGCCGGGGAAAGCCCAAAAGCGTAATGAATTACGATGGGAGGGGGGGGGGGGCCCAACACCACGGGGATTGCGTTTGACTGGAGCAAAGTCCACGCCACGGCTCTTGTAAATAAAGTCTCTCCAATACTGTCACAAACTAAATATATGATACTTAACAGGGTGTTCTGGACACCCCAAAGGCTATTTAAACTCCAATTAAGAGACAGCCCCAGTTGTTGGAATGTAATCTGGCTGAAGGAGACCTAGCACATATGCTTTTTCATTGCCCCTCCCTGGGAAACTACTGGGAAAAAATATTAAACTGCATATAACACGTCCTTAAAATCAAACCTTCAAGAGAATTCGTTTATGTCATCCTGGGGGCTCTGGACCCAACTGTGATCAATGATAATGATCGTCAGTTGCTAGACCATGCTGAACCCTTAATGTCTGTGATCTAGCATCGGTTTGGACTCTGCCTCTCATTTGTTTCTCCCCCATCTAATCTTTATGTATTTATTTTCTTATCCAGTCTCTTTTTGTCTTACATATATGTCTGGAACTGGGAGCCATAGAGGCGGTGCTGCCAGCAGTGATCAGTCATTGCTAATGTTATGCGTTCTTTACAGTGGACAAAAGTATGAACAATCAGTACATATTGTATCATCAGCCTGTTAGCCACCTGTTGTGCCTACTCTTGACATATAGTGGTTAAATTAGACTAGGTGGTTTATTTCTCTCAAAGCTTTTAATTCTGGGCATTACCCGTGGGTGTGTCTGTGATGAGATTCCCATATGATGTTGATTGGTGCTCCACAATGCAACAACATGCATTATTTCAGTGGTTTCAATTTTTGTCGCACTCATGAAACTGCTACATTATTCTTATTGGTTAATAATAGATTTAATTCTCTTTTTAATACACAAAGGGAGAGAAAGAGTAAATCGCCATGGCATACCCTCCTTGTTTAAATGTATTCACACAACAAATGGCTAGGCCAAAGAAGCTTTATTTACTAGGTGGAAAGGTAGTTTTACAGCTGGGAAATTAGGATTCCTGATAGGTCGTCTCACCCACAACTTATCTTGGCATGCTTCACCATAGTAAGTAAGTAAATCTTTATTTGCAGATTAATACAAATCATTGCAAAAAGTACAATACAAAAAGATTAAAATGTTCTTGTTGTGTAGAGTGTAAAAGGAGCGATAAGTTCGAAAATATACAATATGCATTGAGAGTGAAAAACGTGATAAGTAATAAATAGTAATTGATCTCAAAAAAAGAGTTGCGAAATGTTGTGCGGATGTTCTGTACTCCAGAAGGAAGAGGGGAAATCTCTAAAATGCAAAAAGAAGGGGTAAAAGACAAAGGAGAACATTATGACACCAGAGGTCACCTACTGGCAGATAGCAGTCTTTTGACTTGTAAAAACGTTGTTGCCCTGCAGTAGAGCTGGATGTTATGCCATTTAGTAGCGCCATCCCTGCTGAGCCAGGATCTTAACTGGAGAGCCCTCAGGGCAGGATGTAATAGTTTCCGTCTGAGGTGAATGACGGCGGGTCAGTTGCCCAAGAAATGTAATACGCTCTCCTCGAAGATACTACATAGTCAACAGCAAGCACTAGCCAGGGTTGCTTCCATGCTGGAACCTGACCTTTTGATGGTAAGGTACTCATCCAGTCCAGGAGAAGAGAGTGTTGGATGGTCTGTGAAATATGATTTGTGAGGTAAGGTTTATAGGAGAGTAGGGTCTGCTTTCTATGTTCACCCCCACTTTTTGCTTTTGCTTTACTTGTTTTCGACTTTAATGTGGCTGTGGGCCTGCTAATCAGACCCACAGCCCAGCTGTTCTCTCTCTAATTTCATACCATGTACTTTAGGTACATATCCAATTGGGAATTGGGTCACCTTTGTGAGCCCCTGTACAGTGTACCTTAGGTACACAGGGCATAGGTGCATCCAAGGCCTACCAGGGGCTGCAGCATGTATTATGGCACCCCTGGCTGGCCATCCACATTGACACAACTGGCTGATCACTCAGCCGGGGCAAGGTCGTGTAATCACCCCTTGCTTAGATATAGTATTCCTATATCTAACATTATATATAGACACATATGCACCTATAAGTCACTCCTCTTTCTTCTTCATTCTTTCTTCTCTTCTTTTCTTCTCTCTCTCTCTCCCCCTCTATTTTCTCTCTTACAACAAAATCTTCTTTAAAAGCTTTTTCCCTTAGTAAAGCTCATTTACCCCCTTTGGGGTTGTTTTTTCAGGTGTTCTACTTTAACACATTGTAATTCTTTTTGCTGCCTTTTTCTTATGTACTGATGTTTTACATTGTATACTTTCTTTAATAAAGCTGTTTAAACTTTTAAAAAAATAAGTCACTCCTATGGCAGGCCTTAAGAAGCCTGGAGGCAGAGTGCTTGGTTTTATGTGAGATGAGGAACTAGCATGAGCTGAGCCTGTCTGCAGCTTTCAGAACCATGTCCTTATAGCTGGTCTATGATTTAGCCATACCATATACTCTTAAGTGCATTATCATCCTCGCGGTTGAAAGCTAACTTTGGTTTGGCTTTATAAAAACATGTCGTGTAAGGTGTCATATGCTTTGGAATACTACCCCCTCGCCAGTTCTGGCGACGGGGGTAGCATTCCACCCTTCTAGAGGGAGAAGACATGTTGTTCCTAGTAATCCCGGTTAAAGTTAACCAGAGCCTCAGCATCACAAAATTGATGTGAAGAACCGGGTTTTAGATCCCAGCGGTGCCAGGGGCACGCCCAGTGTCTTTGGGTTCACCTGTCTTAGAATACAGAGACACGGGATACTTCTCGGTGACGTCAAAGACCAAATGTATTGGCTGCAACCAGGAACAGAGGTCTACGAAGCACAACACGGGTGGTTCGTCAGAGACTGTACAATTGTAGTATTGCGAGACATCGTCTTTTATGCCAAAATTCACATTCCCGACTAGCATCAATTATTTACGTATTGTCCAATCACACAGTAACATTTCAAAAGATATCGCATAACGACAAGCCCACTTTCAGTTGTCCAGCCCACCATAAATGACAAGGCAAAATCCAACATTCTTGCTCGGACAGGCCGGACAAAACCCATAATAAAAGGACCTCAACCCAAACCATAAATAAGCCATAAAAGAAGGAACAGAAACAGATGAGAAACAAGATAGAAGGGTGTGTGCATGTACCATAAACTCAGCAATGTCCTGCTCTTTGATCTCTATCTGACCAGCTGCCTAGCAAGGAACTGGGTCAACAAGGTCAGCTTCGGGCAATGGAGTCTGTTCGTTCAGGTCACACAGAAGTCAGCTAAAGGTGTACGTGTCCCAAAGACTCGTTCGGCCGTAGTCATCAGCCTATGTGAGGGCAACCACAAAATGGCTGCCGCGCACAAAATGGAACCTGGAAGTTCGAACGAAATCCCTGAATATGCAGTGCATCCATCAATCGAACATGACGAAAACACTCGTACATACCGCACTCGTTATTTGCGGTCCGTTTTAGTTTGTGTTAACTCGTAACCTGACAACCGAGCACTAGTTAAATGCTGTGTCTTGGTCCTGTTCAACAGAGTATCCACTGCATGTGGAACCATCTATTATCCATCACCAAACCAGCAGACTGTGGAATATAGACAGCCGCTGCTGCTGTAGCTCTCAGACAACTCGGCAAAGCTCTAGCTACCGGATCCAAAGTAGACGAAAAATAAGCACATGGACGTTGTTTATCGCCAAACTGTTGTGTCAAAACTGACAATGCACATCCCTCTCTCTCGTGGACATAAAGTGTAAAAGGCTTACTGTAGTCGGGAGTACCCAACACAGGAGCCGAACACAACGCATCACGCAATTCTGAAAAACTCTTCTGACATTCGTCAGTCCAAGGAATAGGATTTGGAGTATCCTTAACAGTAAGAGCTATCAAAGGTTTCGCAAGAAGCGAAGAATTAGGGATCCACTGTCTACAGTACAATGTGATACCCAGGAAAGCACGCACTTCTCTCTGTGTCGTTGGCACACTCATTTTCGCATTCGCATGAATTCGTTCTGGGGTCAATCTTCTTCCCTCCTTCGACAAGAGGTGACCTAAGTAGGTCACTTCTTGTCGACAATATTGCAACTTCGAAAGAGACACCTTATGATGGAAATCAGACAAATGACGTAACAACGACAAAGTAGCCTCTTTACAAATCTCTTCATTGTTAGCAGCAACTAACAGATCGTCAAAATACTGAATAAGGGCAGCACCATCAGGTAAGACAATCGAATCAAGCTGTGTTTTCAACGCCTGACTATAGATGGTTGGACTCTCACAATAGCCTTGAGGAGCGCGCTTGAACCGGAAACTTCGGCCTCCTAAAGAGAAGCCAAAAATATCCCTACTCTGCTCGGCAATCGGGATGCTGAAGAAAGCATTCTTCAAGTCAATCACCGAAAACCAGGTAGCAGAAGCCGGAATCAAAGTCAATAAAGGAGTGATATCTGGCACAACAGGAAATTGCGGAACTACGATCTTATTCACCTCGCGAAGATCGATCACAAACCTATATACAGGCAGTTGTGAAGAATCTGTACATTTCAAAACAGGCAAAACCGGACTATTGCACACATTGCCTCTCGTTTCTTCAATCACACCTTTCTCAATCAGATCATAGATGATTGCTAAAAGTGCTCTTTCACCATCACTGGAAATCCGATATTGGGGAATACGTGGCAATCTAGCATTCGCTTTCAACGTTATAACATATGGTGGAATCTCCAAAAAACCCACATCATTAGGACCAGTAGCCCAAAGAGAATCAGGAAAAGAAAACAATTCAGCTGGAAGTCGATCTTCAGACAAATACATTGGATAGACCACTCTCTTACCCAATGTAAGCTGTACTCCTAAAGGAGAGCAATGTAGCGTTGCATACAATCTTTTCAACAAGTCTAATCCCAACAAGTTCTCGCCACAACCTGTCGTCAGAATAAGGGGTGCTTCGAATTCACAAGGTCCAACAGAAAGAGACAAAGGACTAGAAATCAGATTACTAACTGGGGCGCCAGAAAAACCTACTGAAACATTCGTCAAGCCAGACAAAGGTGCGCCAGGGAGTTTAGAGTGCATAATAGAACTCTTCGCAGCACCAGTATTCAACAGAAAAGGCTCTGACACACCTGATGTAATCACATCAACATAAGTTCCACTCTGATCTACTGAAACTGAAACAACTCCCTCTCTTTGTCTATGGCTGTCCTAGCAATCATTACCATCCATATTCTCACCTTCGACATAATAGTCGTCTGCATAGTACTGAGCCGTCCTACCAGACGCACCATTCTGCTGATCAAAACTATTCATAGAATTCTGTGGAGGCAAGGAACGCGCATTCTGAGGAAACACACCACGTCCTCCACCTCTAGGAGCTTGCTGAACACCTCGACCTCTCACACCAGAAGCACCATTCGTGCGCTGTAACAGAACCGACAACTACTCTTGAAATGACCCTCTTCCTTACAATACGCACACTGATTAGGGCCTACAAGAAAACGCGGCTGAGAAGACTCGAACCTTTGTGAGTTTCTCTGATACTGCTGAGGTTGCTGATAATCGCGCTGATTATTACGAGGCGGATATGCTTGCTGCAAAAGAACCTTCATCTTTAACTCTTTAGTCTTCTTCTCGGCTCTATCTTTCACGTCCTTATCCCTATTCTCGTAGTACTGTGCAGTAGCCAAAATCTGTGCTGACGATGAAACAGCCCAAGCACTCTCAGAATCCTTCAACTTAGTGCACAAATCTGGAAGCAAATTATGCACGAACTTATCAACAAACAATTGTTGACCACCTTCCGTACTCATGTCCTGGCCACTATGGTCGATAAACGTCTCTTCAAACCTAGTGAAGAAATCGGACACACTTTCGTCTTTCTTCTGCTTACATGCAGACAATTTGTCCCAGTTTACACGCATAGCAGGCATCAACGTCTTCATGTAATTAATAATCCTACCAGGGAGTTCTGCAACTAAAGGCTCAGGTTTAGCACCACCAACTTGTCGGCCATTTGCAGCACCAATATTAGCCCATGTATCACCTAATTCCTGCGCATGATCCGTATAACGAATCAGTCCCCATTAAAACTGTGGAACTACATTCCCAAACAACATGCCTATGTCGGCTAAATTCATAACACATGAGTCTGCAGTCTGTGATAATTCCTTATAGTACCCTGCAGGATTTTTACGTGGATCAGGCAAAGTCTGCTTAAGGGCCAAGACTTCAACTCGCTTCCATGGAACATTTACCCAAACACGCTGAAAATGTTGCAGAATAGGTGGATTAGCGGCTACATCTCCCGCTCTCCAAACTGCGGGAACCTCTCTCAGATATTGACGCACTGTCCTCCTAACAGAAAAATCCGGCTCAAACAAGGGCTGAGAAGGAGACTCACTCCTAAACGACAACAATGTCGCACCTGCTCTTTTAACGTCGAGACCCACTATAGTTCCCTTTGCAAATTCGGACTGTACGCGGAACAACTCAAACGCAGTCTGTCACAAATCACAAAGTCGTAGGAGTTGGAGACGGAGCAAGTAGCAAAGTCGGCGGCCCTGGAGAAGGCTGCACCAAAGGAATAGGAGCCAACTGAAGAGGAGCTGGCGGTTGTACAATAGTAGGAAGCAAAGCAACCGGAGGTTGCGCAACTAAAGGTTGCGGAGGTGCTGTAGCACTCTGCACATAAGGGGTTGGCGAACTCAACAAATGTGACATCAAAGGATCTTTCTCAAGGTCCTTCGTTGCACCTTGCTGTTGAGGTGGCAAAACTGGATAACACTTATCAATCGCCATTTTACGTTGCCTGTGCAACTGCTCACTCGCTTGTTCTTCTTCGTTATCTTTAAACTGTATAGCAGCTTGCATTATCGAAATACCTTTCTCTCTTTTATTTCTTTTTGCTAACTAAATTTCTTTCTGTTTGGCTTCCTTTCGCCAGAGGCAGAAAGAGTCAAGCATCGCCGGCCGGGCTTTCTTCTTGAAAAGTTTAACTTCTAAATTATCTAAAATCTCCGTGTCATAACTACCATATTGGGGCCACTTTAGGATACCATCCTTCCTAGTATATCTAATCCATACTTCATTATACGTGATAGGGCCCCCGCCATGTTTTAAATAGAGCTCATAGGTCGGAGTTCCAATCTGAGGCACCGGACTCGAGTCCTCCAATCGGGAATCCCTATTACAACCACAACAAAATATCTTTCCAAGTCTGCTAAGACCAGGCATCTTCGCTCACTAGTCTAGCTTCAAACTTCAAGGGAATATCGAATACGATAGCCTCGTGAATACACAAGTCCCTCGGCTTTGGAGCTTGCAAGTCCCAAATCAAAGATCCCAAGGGGATACCCAAAGCAAAACTAAGAACTGGGAGACTTAACTGAAATATCGATGACGTCGCCAGAAGACCCGTCTATTGTCTCGCTCTACAAATCGTCAAAAGGCTCCAAGACAGGGCGACAGTCAGGGCAGCAGTCCTTCGTAGCCGTCGGAAAGCGGGGAACCTCGCAGAAAAGACTTTCGGACCACGACGACATACAGGGGTCGATGAAGTGGCAGGCCTTCCTCCAGAATTTTCACACGAAGCTCCTCACGATCTTCAGGCTTGGACCGGTACCGCTGAAGTCGGCCCATGTTGGGCGCCAACTGAAGAACCGGGTTTTAGAACCCAGCGGCTCCAGGGGCACGCCCAATGTCTCCTGGTTCACCTGTCTTAGAATACAGAGACACGGGATACTTCTCGGTGACGTCAACGACCAAATTTATTGGCTGCAACCAGGAACAGAGGTCTACGAAGCACAACACGGGTGGTTCGTCAGAGACTGTACAATTGTAGTATTGCGAGACATCGTCTTTTATGCCAAAAATCACATTCCTGACTAGCATCAATTATTTACGAACTGTCCAATCACACAGTAACATTTCAAAAGATATCGCATAACGACAAGCCCACTTTCAGTTGTCCAGCCCACCATAAATAACAAGGCAAAATCCAACATTCTTGCTCGGACAGGCCGGACAAAACCCATAATAAAAGGACCTCAACCCAAACCATAAATAGGCCATAAAAGAAGGAACAGAAACAGATGAGAAACAAGATGGAAAGGTGTGTGCATGTACCATAAACTCAGCAATGTCCTGCTCTTTGATCTCTATCTGACCAGCTGCCTAACAAGGAACTGGCTCAACAAGGTCAGCTTCGGGCAATGGAGTCAGTTCGTTCAGGTCACACAGAAGTCAGCTAAAGGTGTACGTGTCCCAAAGACTCGTTCGACTGTAGTCATCGGCCTATGTGAGGGCAACCACAAAATGGTTGCCGCGCACAAAATGGAACCAAGAGGTTCAAACGAAATCCCTGAATATGCAGTGTATCCATCAATCGAACATGACGAAAACACTCGTACATAACGCACTCGTTATTTGCGGTCCGCTGATACCAAAATCGTCTTGATACGACAACCTTTATTGAACGGGTTCAGAATCACGGAACCTCAGATGCTGCTGCCACAGACACTAGTCTGACCTCATGCTGCTGGGAGTCCTTCCAGCGAGGGAGGCTTGGACAATAGGTTTCCTGTCTTGGGAGGTGCTAGCACCACCCCAGACAGGCCATAGTGTATTGGAGCAGGGAGGGCTGAAAGAAATGAGACACTGCCAGTTACACACAAGGTGCACCATGCATAGTCCGGTTGAAACCAGTTGCTGGGGCACTCCAGCCCCAGCTCTGGCGCGAAACTGGACAAAGGGAAAGGGGTGTAACCACCCCCTTCCCTGGTCCCACCCATAGGAGGGACCTAGCAGGTAATCCAGCCCCTCAGATTGGTATATAGGTAGGAGCTGAGTCAAGAGACTTTGTATTTATCCTGTACTGAAATTTGAAACAAAACTCTGGGCCTTTGACATTTTATTGCAACTAGAAGACTGAAGAATCTCCCTTGTGGTCAAGGAGTGACCACCCTGGGCAAACAGGCACCATCCAGTGATCTGCGGTTTGCTTTGTCGACGCTCCCGCCGGAGCCCGATCACAGAGCCTGACAAGAACCAGACTTCCTTAAGCCCGATCCACAGCCACAGCAAAGCTGAGACCCGTAGAGGCGACGAGAGTCGTGGGACCGGCCATCTTGAAAAACCTGCACCTTGCTACTTGTGCAGTCCAGAGGCACCCTCGAAGCTGTGCATTGGGGATTGAGAAGCCCCCGCCCTGAGCACCTTCTACACCGACGCACAGCCCTCCACACTCTACGAGTGCCGCATGGGGCCTGCTAGTGTTTTTGTGCTCGACGCGTCTGTCTGTTCACTTGCCCGTTGGCTAGTAGCCTCTGTGACGACGAACCTACGAATCTACACTGCTGGCCCGGTTGCTCCAGGCTGGCCCTTGCTTCCCTGAAAAGGAGAAGCCCTGCAGACCTTGCTGGTCTGCCCCAGAAGCCATCTTCGATTCCTGCGTGGAGTGCCTTTGCCAAGGCTTGTTGACTCCAATCCGGAAGTCGACACCGCCGACAGCGAGATCCTTCGTGAGACAGTCCGTGCCCTGCTCCTGGTCGTCGTCGACATCTCCTGGTCCACGTGGCTGCAGAGACAAGCTTCACGACATCACCTGATTGCTTCACAACATCGCCTGGTTCCTTCCTGGTCACTGGCTAGTGACCCAGACTCTGTCCCCTCTGCTTTCAGGTACTCTTCATCCTCAATCCGCCCTTGGATCCAACCGGACACTTCTCTCCTGGTCGCCTGCAGCATCTTTCTCCAAGCTCCATAGGATTCAGCAACGAAACCCGACACACTTTGACACCTATGCACCCGGCTCCTATGGGTGAGGTAACGCGAGTACTCCAGTGCTCCTGTGGGTATTAACTTTCCTAGTGTCCTCGTTTTCAGTAGCTTTCTCCTAGTCCATCCGGAAGTGTCCTAAAAGAACTAGTTTCCAATTCTTTTGTTCCCATTGGTAACTCGCGTGTGTGTTAAGACACTGCACACGCTTCCCGTGGGTCTCCTGCTTCCTAACCTTTGGTAGTACAGTGTAGCCCCAGCGATTCTCTAGGCCCTAGGCCTATTCCTTGTTCGTGACGTGGTTCTTATACCATTATTTTAGTATATGGTTTTATGTGCCCCTAGGGCTCTACTGTATATTGTGCGACTTATTGTATGATAATTAAGTATCTTGTTATGTGCTTGTGCCTCTGACCTCATAAAGAGTTCAGAGGGGTAGTGTTAGTAATAAATACATATATATTTTATATATAACAAGTATGTATGTAATTGGTTTTGTATAGCGCATAAATCACCAAAGGTCTCATAGCGCTGCAGAACAATCAGATAAAGAGGAAGAAGGAAATTTTCTAAATGATTTATGATTGGGATCACATCTGATGGATAAAGGAAGTGCGTTGCAAGTGGCGGGGCCAATTTTAGAGAAACTTCTGTCTCCATTTCTGACTGTGTGAAATTTAGGGACTGTTAAAAGGTGTTTATTAGATGATCTAAGAGTTCTACCCGGACAGTAACCTCGGAGCTTTTGCATCAGGTACTGTGGACCCTGTCCATACAGGGATTTATGAACCAGGCAGCAAACTTTAAATTTAATAAGTTTTCTGATTGGCAGCCAGTATAGTTTTTTCAGACATGGGGCTGAAGGGGTGCGGTGTGGAAGATCTAGGGTCAGTCTGGCTGCCGCATTCTGAAGAGTCTGATGCTTGGTTAAGAGGCTTTCATTAACGTCCGCCAGCAATGAATTGCCATTATCCAGATGACTGATTATAAGCCCCTGAACAAGGGGTTTACGTGATGCCAGCGGTATCCATTTAAAAACCTTTCTGAGGTTGTGCACCAGTCCTATGCTTGTATGCACGGTTTTATTTATATGCGGTACAAAAGGAGGTGGTGACGGACGGAGCATCTGAATCAATCAAACACTCACACCCAGTCAAAAGATCTGGGTTTAATCCATCACCGTTCTTTAGCCCACTATGCCACCCCAGTTCAGACATGGCTATATGCAAATCAGTCTGACCCTGTGCCTCATGGGAACAGTCCAGCCCGAACTGCCAAGCCATGTCTTCCCTGGACCGGAAACAAGCTTCCGAGGACCAGTTTCTGGCATTCCAGCCGTCTTCAGCCCGGCTTGCTTGAATCCAGTGGCAAAGTGAGCAAGGGACTCACGTCTGAGCATACCCTGCCACACTTATGGCGGCCAAAAGCGGTACAGTTAAAGGATACTGTTCATAGCAAGCCCGCTCTTCGGTGCTAGATGACAAACCACAACGCAGACCACGTTTGACATTGTACAAAAGTGACCCCGAACACAGGCGCTGACACTTGGAAAAGCTGCACGAGACATAACTTGCTTGATTGGTCTCTCGTTTGTGAAAGCTACACCAGGCAAGCAGCCACAATTGTAACAAGGAGCAGCTTAGAGGGGCTTTGTGGCATTTCAGATTGTGTGCTCTTGCTGCACAATGCATGAAAGCGACTCTGCAAAGCGGACATATGGCTCAGTCCGGAAGGGCTGAAGTGGAATTGGAATAGTAAACAAGCTGACGAAGGGGAGAAGGGAGGGGGTAGTGAGAGCAGACAGCAAGGGGGTGGAGGAGCATGATTCACACGCTGCCATGAAGCCGACGAGGAGAGGAGGAAGGGGGAGAAGGGAGGGGGTAGTGAGAGCAGAGAGCAAGGGGGTGGAGGAGCATGATTCACGCGCTGTAAGGCTTAATGAGCCATTACAGAAAGCCAGATGGCGGCTCTGCGCATTCATGCACGCGTAACCGTAGGCTTGAGGCCAGCAAAAGCTTGTGGTATCACTTTTAAAACCCACTTACTAAATGTTTCGCAGAGCAGTGCATGCGCTGGCTCAGGCGAGACCTAATAACGTGGCCTGTAAATGCGCCCCCCCCCCCCACCCACACTTTACCCTCACACTGAGAAACGGTAAAACAGACTGGCACTGACCTGAGCTTGCAGGGGACAAGGAGGTTGTTGCAGCATCTACATTGACAATGGTCTCCTGCCTTCGTAGGTTCTGAGGATACCCGCAAGAGACGATAGAAAGCAGGTGACACTCTTAACCGCCATTTGACTTCGATGATTGGGGCTTTGGAGATTGGGCATGGGGGTGGAACAAAAGGGAAGGGAGCACTTCCCCTGTGTGACGTCACATTAGTGGTTATGTGCAGTGAACCAGATTTCGATGTGGTTATTCACATTAAAGGTTTCCAATGGAGACTGTATACAATAAATTCCTTTTTCGCCCACAGAAAGTAGGACAAAGCAAGTAAAAATGGATTGAGTCGTACAAAGTAAAGTAACAGACTATATCTCAATTTCATAAAGAATGTATGCGAAAATGAGCTTCGAGCTGTCGTGCATGGCAGCCGGCGCGAGACCATAAAACATGGTAGTGTATATAGACCGCTGCACGCACATCATCTCATTTTCCCTAGAACAATGAAGACATCTTTAATAGTTTAATAGTCTTCTGTGGAGGGGTCTCTGAACTGTAATTAGAGCCTCCCTGTTGTAGTTGGAACCGTAGCTTTCTATCAGCTCCTATCTTATTTTTATTTATTTTTTTATCAATTATTCGTATTTATTTGATGAACTAACCTTTGGTAATGTGAGATTTAAAATCTAGTACACATAATCAAAATGTCTCTAACTGGTCCAATCAGTATTTTATTATTGCTGCCAGCACTGTACCTTTTCTCTGCTTTGTTATACATTCTTATTTAAGTCTCCGTTTTGTGTCTCTCCAGGGAAAAGAATCGTCGCAAACACAGCAAGCCCGGATCGGAGCCCTTTGTGGCGGAGAAGAAGAAGCATGTTGTGGCTGTGGTGAAGTAGGGCATTGCCATTTTCATGTGCTGTCTGCAGCAAGGCTGTACGTCGTGAGCATCACTCTGGCAGTGTCATTGCTGCCTTTAATTGTAAACTACCGGATCCGAATGACCAGGTTGCTATTCATGCTCAATTTACATTGCATCACCTTTTGTAATTTACTATCTGTTAAAATATTTTTATGGAAATAAAGTTTATATTGAAAGCGTATAGTTGTTTTCTTTTATTTATTTATTTATTTATTAATTTATTTATGAGTTTTGTAAAGCGCACGGCTGCTCACGGGGTGTCCCGGCGCTGTGGACGACAACGGCAAAACCAAGAAGTTAGTAGCTGGAGAACATCCATGTCTTGAGTTTACATCTGAACTGAAATTCCAGCTCAATAAGTCGAATACTCAGCGGGATGGAGTTCCAAAGCTTAGATGACACCACCGCGAAAGCCCTGCCTCCTTTTCTGGAGCGGAAGAAGCGTGGAGGTCGTAGGAGGCGGAGGTGGTTGGACCGGAGTGCTCGTGATGAGTGTACTAACTTCAGCCTTCTTAAATATCCAGGACCCTTCCCGTTCAAGGCCCTGAACGTAAGGACCAGGGCCTTAAACTGAATGCGGGCGGATAGCGGAAGCCAATGCAGGTTCTTTAAATGGGGGACAATAGAGTGGCGGTAGGGCAGTTTACAGTTTGATTTCCGCCTATTTGACTTTAATAAATACCCTTCTATTTGTAACAGTATTTTTTAAAAATTTTATTTAATATACTACCATGCCGTAAATAGAATGTCTTTTTTAAAAATGTTGTTATATTTTGAGCGGTGTCCTGCTATCTTTATTGGGCTGATAGAGAAGTTCTGAGTTTTAAATGTATCCATGTAAAACAGTTTCAGGATCCCCACTCTTTGGTAACCCTCATCTTTGCGAAAAGGTGCAGCACCCAGGCTTGAATTGCCCAGCTCATAGTGTGTGTGCATTCAAAACATTTCGAAGAGGTTGGATTCTTGTGCCTGTCTAGAGTGTAGTTATGAAGGCTGTAACTGGATTGGTCCAAATAATAATTGCTTCTTTTCAATACACATAAACCAAAAAATCAACGTAAAGTGCAGCAATTTGTAAATTGTCGCAATCCTTCATTTTGCTACATTTTCACAACTATACAACCCTGTTTCATATTGAATTTGTCACTGTATTGATTTTAGCCTACAATCGTGCATAGGATTCTCTCTTCGGGCTTCCTCAGCCATCACGGCAAGTTGCACTACTGCAGCCCTGTCTACCTTTGTTGCAAAGCTTGGTATGAAACTTTCCTCTACACGAAAGACAAAACAACTCAGATTGCCAATGCTTGTTTACTGCATAATCTGAATAAGGAGTGACCCCTCACATAATTTATCAGCAGAGTTTATTGTGGTTTTACTTGACAAGACAACTTTGTAAAATTTTAAAACGTAGCTGACAAGTCGCCCCATATCATTTATAACGCCTTCAGCCAATTCTGGAATTGTAGCCAACAGCACTTTGCATGCTGGAGTTTTGAGTGCAGAAGGACAATGTTTTAAAGCCAAACTATAAGCCTCACAATTCAGCATGCTGTTGACTGAATTGCCAGGAATGGCTGATGGTCATCTGTCATAGTGTTACTTAGCAAACTTGTGAAATGCAAAATGAAATTGAATTCCGGACTTTCTGCCTTTTTTACTTGTAGGCAATCAAGGGTCGAACAGCTGTTTCCGAAATAGCTGTTCAAATGCGAATGAGCATTAGTGCTAACTGGCTAACATTAACTCCTCTTGGAAAAACAGCCTTGCATTTACCAGGATAAAGCCAACAGCAGTAGCTGAACACACCTGAAGAGAGACAGGCAGGGGCGTAACACAGGCCCACGCAGCCCCCACGGTGCGGGGGGCCCCGCGCTCCAGGGGCCCCTCAGTCTGAGCAGAGCCAGCAAGGCACGCCACGGCATCTTCTTTATTACTTAAGGTGCAGGCCGGGACCCGGCCTCTTAATAAATCATCAGACTCCAGTTCAGGCCCGGGCCTCCGAAAGTGCACCACAACTGAAGAGAAGAGGCACAAGAAGCAGGGGTAGGACAAATGGTGAAGGAGTGGAGACAGATGTGGGGGTGACGCAAGAAAAGCAAGAGAAGAAGAGGTGAAACCAATGAGGAAAGGGGCTTGAGGAGAAGATAGGCCTGTGATGGAAGGCAGAGGACACACACGGTGGAGGGGGGGGGGGGGGGGTGTAAGTGAAGGGGCCCCCCTCTGTCTCCCTAAAGCAGCTTGCACGGGCTGTGGACTGAAGAGAAGCAAAGTGTCAACACTGTTTCTCTTCAGTCAGAGCCAGGCCCAGAACAAGGATGGGGTGGGGGCCCCAGAGAGGGCACTGCTCCTCTGAGGCAGCACAGAGCTGACTTAACCTGGAGAATTTCGACTTTTCAGCTCCAGGCTTCGCTCGCTTGAAGGGGCCCCCTCCCCCCACAGTGAAGAGAGTGCCGAAGCACACGCCTGAGCACTGCACACCAGTTCTAACCAACTTCATCCTTTCATTGGGCAGGAAGCAGTTTTCTGAAGATCTTGCACACAAACAAAACAGTTACAATTTATAGCTTGTGTTTCTTGCTTGTGTACAGAGGCCAGAAAGGGAAGGCACCCCAGGATTTATAAGGAAACCAGAGTGCCGGAGTGCAGAAAGAAACAGTGACAGAGCAGTGATCAGGAGAAGGTCAAAAGGAAGTTCAAAGGAAGAAGCAATCCTGAGAGGGAGAGACAGGTGATAGAACTGTGTGTGTGCACGCAAAGAGGCTTACCCCCGCCCGCCCCAGGTGCAGGATGCCCCGGGACCCCTTAGCCATGCACCTTGCTTGTCCTGATATTCAGCAGACACCAACATGCTCTGTTCTTTGTGCAGAGACACTGCTCTGAAGGAATGTAAGTAACCCTTTATTGTTACATTTTAGGAAGCCACTGATTCTACAGGAAGCCAGGCCAGGGTTTTTTAATTGCAGGAGTGGGTGAGGGACTCTTGCAGAAGGCCTGGAAGGATGACTACAGTAATATTCAGTGTTTGACTGTGGACCAGGGGCGTAACACAGGCCCCCGCAGTCACTGTATTGCGGGGGGGGGGGCGTGCTCCAGGGGCCCCCTCACCCAGCGAGAGCAAGCACTGTTGAGTAGAGCTGCTCTGCCAGTGGCTCCCCATGTGCTCTTCATGGAAGAGTGTTGCCTGCATGGGTGAGGGGTGGCCGCCGATGGCAATTCACTTGAGGGAGGTAGGCAGAACCAGCTCACGGTTTTGGGGTGATGGTTCTGCCGAGGGCACTGTGGGGTGTTCACGGACCTTGGGGCTGGGGGTGGAGGCATACAAGAGCGGGTGGTTACGGGCAAGCGACGTGGCTTGTAGTGGGCACGGGGGGCTGCTGACTCCAGGCACTAGCAGTTGCCCCCGAGGGGTACATCAGGCCCGGCTCCAGGATTCCGGATCTGGGAGGGCCAAGAGAAAGCATGGGTGGGCCGTGAAGATGAATGGAGTTGCATAGTTTTCCCAGGTATCAGTGAGTTGGGATCAGCCATGCTGAAGGGGCTTTGAAGGGGGGCTGAGCTGCATACTGTGCCTACTGCTGAGAGCATGTACACTAGTTTTAGTTCTGCCTTTCTTGGGGTTTCACCTACATGCTTAATCTCTTCTGTTCTCTCTGCATCAGGCTTCTTTCTCTCTACCACATGATCCTTTCTCCCCACCTCACCCATCTCTCTTTCCACCTCAACCTCCTTCCTTTCCACTTCACCCTGCTCACCTACCCACCTCCCCCTCTTTTATTTTTTCCCCTTTCTTTTCTTTTCATCTCACCTTCCACTTCCTCTGTCTCACCCTGCTTCTTTCTCCACCTCTCCCTTCTCTCTCCCTGCCTTGGCTTCCTCTCTGTTTGACCCACTCCCATCTTTTTCTCATCTCACTCGCTGCTCTTTCTGCTTCACTCTCCCCTCTCCACCTCTCCGTGGTCTGACTGCGCCTCCACCTCCACTCCATTCTTCTCTCTAGCTCACCCAACTCTCTCTTCTTCAGGCTCCTCTCTGTCTCTGCCTCACCAGTCACCCTCCCTTTCTCTTTCTCACTATTTTCCCTCTGCCTAGCCCTCCTCCCTCTCATCATCACTCTTCTACCTATAACCCTCCCTTCTCTCTGCTTCACCTATTCTTCTTTCTATCTATCTCAACCTTGACTCTCTCCACCTTACCCTCATTTGTCAGTCTTGCCTTTCCTACTGCTGCATGAGGGATAGTGGCTGTACTTATGTGGGTGCATGGATGTGTGTAAACCTGCTGCCCTGCACCTGTTCCTGTTCTTCCCTGCTGGCCTTTACCATTTGGAATGACAGCAGCAACAATGCCTGAATTATTTACATAGTGTGCTCCTGAGCATGCAGAACATCTACAAACACTTGAAAGCGATACTTGTTTTAAAGAAGAAGTAATAGCCTATGCAACTTTTTTTGAAGTTTTGGATAGTGCCTACTGCGGTACATGTACTCCAAATAAGAAAAGTAACAACTGGATGATCAATCAAAGTTGCCCACCTAAGTTGACCAACCAAACTTCAAACAGAGGTCTGTTTCAACCCCTAGCTTCCCACTGTGCAAAGATTACAACTTCTGAGAATGACAAGTGGTCCTTCAATTTGGTGGCTAGTTTCCCAAACAATATGTGACTGTCTGCTCTTTGAGCAAAATGCATTCTAGGTGAAACCTTAAAAAACATACATCTTAAGTGAATGCTTCAAAACTGAACTGTCTCTTCAAAATTGTGAGTAGCTTTCCCCCTCCTCTTTCCTGTTTTCCTACTTTCTCCGACTAGTATATCCTATTACCATCACTGTCCTCTTCATTGTGTTCTACCACTCACCTCTTAACACCATTTCCCCAAATTATCACCCTCTCCCAGTAAATGTCTACTAATCATCAGTCTACTTGCATCACCCAATTTGATCATCATTCTCCTGCTCCTATATCCTGCTTTCCCAGTGTCCTATTTCATCTGCCTTCATCCAACTCAAACACCATCTTCATCACCTTCTCTAGTTTAACACTCATCACCCTCATACTCTTCTCTAATCAACATCTGTTAAATGTGTTCTCTTGCCTTCTCACTTGGTTACTCTTTTTTCACCTACCTCTTTCTTTACCATTCTTTTGTTTTATCCTTTTTTCTTACCTTCATCTTTTTTATCCTCACATTCTGCTCTAATCATCCTCCTCCATTTCTCATCCCTGCACCTCATCCCCATTTCCTCATCAGAATTCTATAATTGTTGATAATCTTCCCTGCCCTAAAGAGCCACAGGTATGAAAACTGTTGACTTGGGTTTTTCAGGACTTCAGTTGAAAAGACACCATCCCAGCTGCTAGTTAATCGACAACATTAGTGCGTTATGTGTTCTAGCTTTTGATATGCCCCAAAACACCAGATTTCTTTGAAGCTTAAATATCTGTGTTTACCCAGATCAGAGACACTGAGAAGCTCGGAATATTTATACTGATGTAAGGACATACAAGTTGTCCCACTCTTGTGTAAGTAATGAAAGGCTGACAAGATTTTAACTTACTAAGTCACAGATTATAGGAACATCTTTGGAGCAAGTGCCTTAGCCCACAGGAGTATCTTATCTCTTTATGATCTAAGGGGCTACATCAGTGCTATATTCCATTTGTATCTATTCATATGACAAAAAAAGAGAATAAAACGAATACTCAGTCACTGTTGCTCGCCGCAATGTGTGGTGTTTGTGCCATAATTGAGGTGTAATTATATTAGACTCAGCCATCAGCGAGTCCCGCTGGAAATTAAAAGTAGGCAGTACAGCCACAGGACAGCCGCCAGTGTTTTTTTCCGTTTATTAAGAACTTGCATTGCCCCAGTCAATGCTGTTTCTGTGTTGTATTAGTGAAACTTGTCAAAAGTCTTCACTTCAGAAAAGTCAAAGGATGTGATCTTTGCAGTATATAGTGCTGAACTTTGAGAATAGCACAAAAGCACACTAACATATAAATACTAATTCCACATTTTCAATTACTTACCATGGGATGGCAAAATACTATCAGATTATTGTGGCCCGGTAGTATCTCTTAAATACTGTTTGATGAGAGCTTTTGTGTCTCTTTTGATCGGGTACGGGTATCACAGGCTTTCCTCCTTTTTCACATGTGCTCATTGAAAACAGCAATCCTCACTGACTTCAGGCCTGTCTACAGGCACTTCAAGCAGCTCATGGCATTGGTGCATATCATGTTTATTAAACAATTAGGATGAGAAAGCGAGACCGCTGGCCCAAATCAATCATAACAAAAAAAAACAACAATGTTTTTCTGCTTGCAAATCGGCTTTGGGAGGGCCATGGGGCTACCTTAGGTGGGCCTGGCCCACCAGGCCCTCCAGCTAGAACCGGGAATGGGTACAATCGAGGTCAGGGGCGTGCTTGACGAATAACAGGCGGTTTGAGGGTGCCTAAAGGGTTCTCTGGGAGGGCTAACAAGGAGCACTAGAGTGCTGGCACGGCAAGCAAGTGTGTTTACGAGGTAGGGCCAGGTACCCGGGGACTGAGCGAGGCTGATTGTAAACATTGGGGCATTGACTGCGGGCACTGGGGGCTGTTCACCTGGACAATGGCGGCTCACAGGAGCGCTGGAGAGAGGCTGTGGAGAGGCCTTTAAGGGCAGAGAATCACAGGCTTGAGTCTGGGTGGCACGGGCCCCCACTCACTGATGAGTCTGGGACAGTCTGGCAAAGACCTGTGGTCCCTTTAGGGTATCAAGACTCTAGAGAGAAGCTTAAGGAAGGGTCTGCTTACTGTGGCACCCCTTACAAGCCTGGGGAGAGGAGGGTCTGCGACTGGCGCCTCTTTGCCTCCCAGCCACCAGTACTGCATGCCTACTTCTGAAATCAGACCCCAGCTGGTGTCCTGTCACCTCCCACTGCCTACTACGTCATGTGCCACTGCCTACTACGTCATGTGCATTCAAACGTTCAAATCCAGTCCACCCATTCACTCACCCAAATATCCATCCATCCAACCAACCATCCACCCAACCAATAATCCACCATCCTCAGCCACACACCCGTCATTCCATCCACCCGTCCATCTATCCATCCATTCAACTATCCATTCATCCATCCACCCAGCAGCGGTCCGTGCAGTTAAGCGTCGAAGGGGGGATCTATAGACGATAGAATAGAGTAAATTAAATAAATCCTATTCCAACGTCCGTCAACATCACCTGCCGAGCTTAACTGCATCACCCGCTGCTGCATCCATTCGCCCGTCCGTCCATCCATCCATTCAGCCATCCATTCCCAGCCATACACCCATCCTTTCATCCATCCAGCCATACCTCTGTCCATCCGTCCCCAGCCACATATCCATCTGTCCATCCCTGGCTACACACACATCCGTTCATCCATCCATCGATCCATCTGTCTGTCTGCCCATCCCCCCAGCCACAAACCCATTCATCCATCCATCCATCCACCCACCAACCCATCCATCCGCCCATGCAACCATCCCCAGTCACACACCTATCCTTTCATCCATACATCCTTCCGTCCATCCATCCACAGACACACACCCATCCGTCCATCCACCCACCCACCCATCCATCCGTCTGCCCATGCAACCATCCCCAGTCACACACCTATCCTTTCATCCATACATCCTTCCGTCCATCCATCCATCCCCAGCCACACACCCATCCGTCCTTCCATCCATCCGTCCGCCCGCCCATGCAACCATCCCCAGTCACACACCTATCCTTTCATCCATACAGCCTTCCATCCATCCATCCCCAGCCACACACCCATCCTTTCATATATCCATCCATCCGTACCTCAGTCCACCCGTCCATCCATTCCCAGCCACATATCCATCCGTCCATTCCTAGCCACACACACATTCGTTCATTAATCCATTCTTCCGTCTGCCCAGCCACAACATACCCATCTGTCATCCACCTATCCATCCATCCCTCCACCTATCCATCTACATCCATCCATCAATCCGTACCTCCGTCTGCTCATCCATCCATCGGTCCATCCATCTATCCCCATCCACACATCCATCCATCCATCCATCCATCCATCCACCCACCCACATCCATCCATTCATCCGTACCACCATCCACCCACCCATCTGTCAGTCCATCCAAAGTGGAGCAAAGTGGTAGGGTGTGGCCGGGCCATGGGGGGGGGGCCCCTCCATGTATTTTGCAGGGGTGCCCCCTCAAGTTTCGTTACGCCACTGGAGACAGAGAAAGGAAGAACAATGTTTAGGTTCCCCTCATCAAAAGTGCATCCTTTTCCTATGAAATGAAATGAAATACCAGTATTTGTAAAGCGCAAACAATTACCCCTAACTGTGTCAAGGTGTTAGGGGCCGTCAGGAAGATTAAGCGAGCTATTGCCCAGAGTCACATGGTGCTGGGCTAACCTGCCGCCGGCGATCGAACTGTGAGCCCCGGTGTTCCGGAGTCAGCCGCCCTGGCTGCTGAGCCACACCTCTTCCACAATATGTTGTGGGTGTTGGTGTGGTTTAGTTAAAGTGCTTGCAACACAATTGTGATGATGCCGTGCCTTAAACCGGTTCAGTAAGTGTTACCCTGCATATGCCGCCAGTGCCCATGCTTATTTTGCAAGTACTGTATCTAGGAAAGTGGAAGATTATTTGGGGGTAGACAAGTGTAAGGATAAGGCCATCATCTGCTGGATGTCACATCAATTAAATAAACCTGTGCTCAATCCCTGGTAACGTGACCACAAGCAGTCAGGCTTGAATAAAAGTCTGAGTAAAGTATTTCAGCAGTACATAAACAATACAAAAACTAAAAAAAAACTCCACAACCAATTTTAAAATAAAGAGAACGAATTAGAGTAAAATAAGGCCAAAATAGCAAAACACCAATAGGGGGAATCAGAAATATGAATTTTATAAGAATTAAAGTGAAAAAGTTCCAAGAAAATAAAGTACTCCATGAAAGTCAATGGTTGCAGTAGACCAGGGCCAAGGTGCAGTTTCAGACAGACCGAAATGACGTCCGTGTGGATACACCAAGTGGATTGGTCACAGTGAAAGCCTGGAAGTCAAAAAAATCAAAAAAGTTTCGAAGTCCCACTCCAGAATGGAACTTTCTTGAAGACATTTTTGACATTTCCTATATGTCCCAATGCAAAATGGGACTTACTTACTTATTGAGAAGAAAATTGTTGACAGTGCGAGGCACCCCTGAAACTGTAGTTGCTGCCGAAAGCAGGATACCTGAAGCAAGTTGGTCCCTCTGGAGCTTTGGAGATTTCTCAACGCACTGGGACTTAGGTTTTTTTTTTAGAGGTGCCGAAATCTCCACTTGGGATGAAAATGAAATCCAATCACTCACTGTGGAACTGGTTGTCCCATTCTTTCTCCAGTCGGTCCTGCTGAAGCTCTGAATGAAAAGTTTTCAAAATATTGCAGACTTTGTACTCAAACCAACCACTGAAGTTCACTTCAAAGGACCTTAACACCTCATGGGAAAGAACTAGGAGATTGTCAAGGTGTTAGGCAGAGGTCAACTGCAAAGTCCATTACCAGCTGAGTTGCCAAAGCTCCACTGTGATTCTCCACAGGAATGTCCTCATCGGCTTTATTTTATTTTCCTGGAGCCACCCAAGGGATCAGCCTTCTGATCCTTGGATTTCAAATGGAAAGGGGTTTAACCTTCTCATTGCCTTTTCACTGGCCACAGATTCCAAGTTCAGCAGGTTCAATTCTCAAGGTGTCTTTTCACAAATCCAACAGTGTTCTGAGGAAGGTGGGTTGTGAGTCCAGCTTTGTAGGATTCACCATCCTGTTGGTGGGAGACCCCCTATGCCACTCATAGTCCCTCTATGACCAGTGGACTAAATATTCCCAAGCCCTGGCCTACCTTTATTTTCAGTAGTTTCTTTTTGCCTTACTGCAAACTGGTTCAAAATTCAATGTGTCATTGCAAATCCAAGATGACCAAAGTATGTAGCCACAACACACTTGCGATATGAGAGCTGGGGGTGTGCATTATGGAAGTATCTAGTGTCCTCTCACACCTAGCAGTAAAATCCAGTTTGAAGTCTGCCGTGGACCCACAAAAAAGTGGCATGGGATACACAAAAATTGTGATCTGGGCCGGTTTGATCCCTTTCAAACTTGCAAACGATTTACTTGTGCCTCAGACAGGCCTGTCTTGTATGATTTGACATTGTGCCAACTGAAGGGGCAGCAGTCCCCACCCTGAATATTCTGTTGAGCACAGATAGGTCATCCATGTCCATTCAGGTCGAACTGTAAATCAAAGTGGTCTGATGTGTTGCTCCTGTCAGGAATTTCACTCCTTATTACAGGCAAGGCAGTTATGGCCATACATGCAGACTGAGGTTAATTAACAGTGTCTCAAGCAATTAATTATAATGTTTCTGAAACTTGGTAATTTTAGGAGTGACTTATTAGGTGCTTAGAAGCAGGTTTTTGGGTATGTAAATGAGTTAATTTTTACAGGCCTGGCCCATCAACACTGGAAACCTCCTCCAGTATGCAAACATGAGAGCTTGCAGGCTGTCACACCCCAGGCCTCAGTGGAGGCATGGCATGTTTTCAGGGACACAAAGCAGATGGGACAATATAGTGCTTCAGTCCACAAGGGGCATTTTATTTTATATTCTACTGGAGTAGTATTTAGATCATATACCTTATAATAAAATTAAATATGCCAAATTGGGGTTTAAGCCAATTGCTGCTTTGTTTTAGTGGTCAGAGTACATAGCACTGTGCACTGGATAGTAGTGTCCCAGGGTAGAGTTCCAAAAATGGGGTCAATCTGCATCACAGTGATATAATTTGCCATGTATGTATTTGTTGTTCCAGATTAAGCTCTTGTATGTCTTGAGATACTGAGTTCCTTAAACTTAGTTATCATAGCATACAAGATTGAGGCATTGTGATTGGTTAAATAACCATTGACCAGGCCAATACCTATCTGTATGCCAGCCGGTAATTGGATGGGGTGACAGAAATGGGTGGGGTCAGAACTAATTAGGAGTTTGGAGCTCTGGGTGCTTTTGTAAACTCTTTGATTCCTCATACTGAAGTCTGCCTTCAGTGAGAGAGATGTCTGTGTAAGAGAGCCCTGTAAATTGTTGACATTTAGGTGCACCATCATTTTCAGTTTGGAAGCCTTCTGACCTACCTCCTGACTCCCGAAATTGCAATTGACAATGAACAGTAATTCTGTATATGGGATAATATTATTGTACTTGACATAAGTGACACATTATTTCACAACTCACACAGAAAGGAAAACAGAGAATTGTGTTGCACAGAAGGCAACCACATTCTTCCAGTCTACCTAATTATTTGCCTGTTTTTTAACATATCCAAACTGGTATCGGTTGTTATAATCTCTTCTCCAAGTATTTTAGCTCACCTGTCCACATCCTTGAGCTTTTTTAATTCCTTTACTTCTATTGTATAGTTCTAACTGCAGATTCCTCACCTTTAGAATATTCCCCAGGCGCCAGGCTGGATCCAAATGTTTTCAAAGCAGTGCTCCCACTCGCCTATAGGTGGTGCTTTGCAGCTCTGCATGGGTTTCATTCTGCTGTGGAAGTGACAGTAGATAAGACGCATACAAGCGCCATCCCTTCATAGCGACAGCTTTTCCTTTCTTTCCATGACTTTGAACATGGATCCGGAGTCCAGAACCCTATTCTGCAGTTATTGAATTTGCTTAATTCTTTTCCATCGTGCAAGGGAACAATGTCGCAACCGAAGACTATAGGGTGCAGACTGTACTGTCAGTCACAGATGTCCGTGGCAGACTCATGCGAGGTGTTCTTTTGGTGTTTGGGCTTAGGCACAACTTCAAGTTATGGGAAGAATGCGCCTCATGCACCTGAAGGCGCTCTGGGATTGTGAAACTGAACGCTCGAGTACTGCATTGTTTTATATGCCCGTATATATCCATTGTTTTAGCACCATGGTAGAATTATAGCTACTATTGACAATTTTGGTGCTTGTAATCACTTTTATCTGCCTTGTCTATTAATCATTGCAGTACATGTATTCTATATAAGAATAACATTGCTTCTAGATAGCTTTCAGATGTTTTAAAGAGTAGTTTATTAAAGTTTTTTTAACATCCTGCTGGCTTTATATGGCTTTTATTTATCAACCCTTAGTATGAGAAGTGGGTGTTAGATTACTGAGTTAGGCCCATGCAGCGATGCAGCTTATTTATTACATTGTCCTCACAAATACATTTTCCGCTGTGACCTTTTGCACATATTTGATTGTGCGACAATGTTGGATTTGTTTCCCTGAAACAAAACTTGTTTATACATCTACATCTAGCTTCGCACAACATTATCACAATGCCCTGAAACATCATGTAGGAGGTCTATTTTCACACAATGTACAAATGTAATCTCTATCTTCCTCCACAAGGCTATCTTCATATCCATATCTGCAAAAAGAACAATTGATGGACAGAATGCAGAACAGTGTCATATCTTCACTCCAACATAGAGATCTGGGCCTGACATCTTTTTTTGCTCCGCATGCCATTCCAGTTTGAACTCAGCCACATGCAAATCATGGGCTGACAAAGTCCTGGACCTACATCTGGCATCTGTGGAGGTTGCAGCAAATGTCCATACTGAGTTTTGAACCCTGGGCAAGCATTGTCTGAGCCCCTATGTCGGTTTAATGAAGCCCTGACTGATAATCTTATGGGCAGTTGGGCTAAGACTTGCTGTTGCCCACTGGTAAACAGTCAAGTAGCCAGAAGCCAGAGGCTGGTGCCTGGTGACCCGTATTTCCGTAAGCAGCATTGTACCCCTGAGAGTTTGGTGGTCCAGGCTTCCACCAGTAAAGTAAATTCTAATGCATTCACCACGACTTATCCTGACGGAATCAAAGTATTGAGGCACTTGAGAAGCAAATGTTCTCTTCTAATAGCTTGGCATTGCTGTTGGTCAATGCAGTCTGCCTGTTTGACAACTATATGCAAGCCTGCTGGGACATGGCCAGCAAGATCTTGCCGGTGGTTCCAAAGGAGTGTCGGGACTCTTTGCCTCAAACCATTCAAAACGACCAGGGTGCAGACAAATGTGTAATCAGGGCTGGCCTGGATATTACTGATTTCTTGATACATGTAGTGAGCATTAATATGGTGCTCCAGCACCAGGTATGCATGCGATCTACTGGATTTTCGAGAGATGTGCAGGTATCCTTTATGGATGTGTCTTTTGATGGGCTCCATCTATTTGGCAAAAGATGCAGATTCTGCCCTCGAACACTTTAAGCATAGCAGAACCACTGCACATTTTATGAGCCTTTCTATTCATGCTTGAAAATGTCCTCACCGGTTTCAGTCCTTTCTATGTTACTCCTGCGAGTTTGTGTATAGACCACGCCAGTCCCTACCAACACCGCAACAGCCACCCAAGTGATTCAATGACTGGGGATGGAGATCAAGCAGACATTGTGCAGGTCACACTAGGGACAGAATCCTTCTCAGTCCCCCTTCACTGCATTGCCTACCCAACCTGCTTTAGTTCGCCCTTAGTGGTGTACAACCATCCTGTGGGAGGCAGGATCAGACATGGTATCTCAGGGTGGCAGTACATTACATCCAACGTACAAAAGAAGATGGAGTAATCCTTGCAAATTGTATAACCACTCTAGTTGCTTGGGGCAGTATTCCAACCCTCATTCTGTTGCCCACCATTCCACCTCATTTTGACCCAGGCATATGCAACTCATTCTTTACCAAGAAGAAAAGCCCAGCCAGAATGCCCGGCCAAGTTCTCCCTGAGCCAGAGCGCAAGCAACCAGAGGCTGGTTTTACCCTGATTGGGGCTTTTCTGTTAGGTTTAGTTTGATTTATGTGGCACAGCGAGCATAGGACCCACATCTGGTCATACCCTTGCCTCAAGACTGTACATCAAACACACAAAAAAGTGATGGGAGTAGTGCTTGCAATTTGTCTAACCACTGGAAATTGCTAGGGGTAGGATTCCAACCCATCGTTCTTTTGTCCACCATGCCCCCTCAGTTTGGACCAGGCCATGTGCAAATCAGACTTGACCCTGTTCCAATAGGAACAGTACAGCTCGAACATCCAACAGATGGGTCCTCCATATCATCCAGCAGGATTATGGCCTGTGTGTTTTTTGACCCACCAAATCAGAGCAGCTTTCAGAGGATCACCTATCGATCTTGCTGCATGAGGTGCAAGCTGTACTGAAACAAAGGGGCCATCAAGAGGATACTGACCTCTGAAGTAGGAATGAGTTGTTATTCTCAATATTTCCTTGTGCCCAAGCAAGATGGAGGCCTTTGACCTATTTTAGATCTTGACCCTCTGAATGTCTTCGTACGGAAGAACACATTCAAAATGCTCGTACTGGCTCAAGTTTTGCCTGCCCTGGAGCTGGATGACTGAAAGGCTCTCTTGGATCTGCAGAACATGTACTTTCATGTGCCCATCCTGCAATCTCACAGATTTTACTTGTGGTTCCAAGTGGGTCAAAAGCATTTGCAATTTGTTGTGCTTCCTTTCGACCTTACCATTGCCCATTGTGTATTCGCTGATATTATGGAAGTGCTTGCTGCCCATCTTCGAAGGATGGGGATACCAGTTTTCCCCTCCCTCCACAACCGGCTGTTGAAGGCAGACGTGCTCCAGTTAGTCTTATACCTTCTCCAGATGACAGCTAACCTTCTGATATCATTCTGGTTCTGGGCCTTTCCTCCATTACGAGTCCAGAACATTCGGGAGATCATTCAGATGTTTCAGCCTCTCTCCTGGATATTAGTTAGAGAAGCTCTGAGATTTCTTGCCCTGTTGGCTTCATGCATGCTTCTTATCCGCTTCGGCAGGTGACACATGCAAGCTCTGCAGTGAGATCTGAAGTCTCACTAGTGCCATCATCTAGGAAATCTGCTATATGTGAGCCAGAGTTCTTCATAGACTGCACTAGATCTGACGTGGTTGCAGCATGACGGCAACTGGACCAGCAGTAGAACCCTCTTCCTTCCCCATCCAGGGCTGATGGTGGTAACGGATGCGTTCCTGCCAGGCTGGGCAGGTTATCTGAGAGAAGTGGAGATCAGGGGACTTCGGTCTTCAGGAGAAACCTGGCTCCTTATAAATCTGTAGGAGCTGCAGGCTAGCTCCCTGTTGTTGAAGGCCTTCCTGGCATTCATCAAGAAAAGGCTGGTTCAGGTTTTCACAGACAAAACCACTGCTGTGTTATTCTGTAACAAGCCGGGCTGATTCAGATGTGGACCCTGTACCAAGAAGTAGTATGCCTCTAGAGTTTGCTAGAACGTTAGGGTATCTCGCTGATCATGAAGCACCTGGAAGGATCTTTAAGCACCAAGGGCGAATAGCGGTTGCATTCCAAGGTGGCGCAGTACATCTTCCGACAGTGGGGATAGCCCTGGTTGGATCTTTCCACCCCTGTCGAGATGAGCAGTGTCAAAACTTCTGCATGGTGGAGTTCCAAGATCGCTGTCTGTAGGACTCACTTTCAAGCTAGAGGAGAGCATGGGACTCTTGTATGCCTTTTTGCTTCCACCTCTCCTGCCCCAACTAGTTAAGGAGATCAGGAGCGACTGGACGTAAGCCATCCTTTTGGCTCTCGAATGGACAATGTGGTACCCCGACCTTTGATGCATGAGCATCTGTCCTCCAATGAAGTTACTGCTTCGAAAGGATCTTCTGTTGCAGCAGGAGGGCAGGGTTCTGCACTCGAACCTGCACAATCTATGTGGAGATTGACCTGTGGCAGGTATCTTCATTCCATCTGCCACCAAAGGCTGTGGATGTCACCCTCACTAGCAAGCACTCCTCTACAAACTCAATTTTTGGTGATCAATGGGCAGCCTGTTATGGAATCCACAAATCAGACCCATCAAACAAAACTGTTGTAGGTTTTGTTGTTTGTTTTGTCCTTGGCTCCGCAAGGTTTTCCAGAGGGCATTGTTAAAGTTTGTTGCTTCTTTCAGCCTTTTTGTGTTTACTGGACCAACCGTCCTTGTTTAAATCACCGGTTATAATATGGTGTATTAAAGGTTTGACATGTATATTCTTACCCAAACCTTTTGTGATATCACAGTGGGATCTTAATCTGGTCCTCACATTATTCACGGGGGCCCTTTTGAACTAATACACAGCTGCTCTTAGCATCTTCTGACTCTCAAAAATGTATTTTTCATTGCTTCCACTTCCGCCCATCTTGGGAGTAAGCTCTGGGCTGTGTCGGTGCAGCAGTTCTACACTACCTTTTTCCCTGAGAAACTGGTGTCAAAAACCAGGGCAACCTTGTCGCTAAAAGTCATGACTCTTCACACACTGGGCAATGCATCATCATCCCAACTTTGTTTGCACTTGAAAAAGGATAGAAGCCATTGGCTGGACCCCGAAAGAGCCTTAAACTTCTACATCGATTGCATCAAGGACCATCAGGTGGATGATCAGCTTTTTTGGGGGTTCTCATGTGCAAGGAAAGACAAATTGCTGCAGAAAATGACTTCATGATGTTGGTTAGTCCTGTGTATTAAGATCGGCTACACATTGGCCTAGAAGGCCATTCGCCCATTTGATCCTGCTGTACTTTTTGGTCTGTGCACAATTCATAGACACCCCACCTTGGTAGGATCTGCTTTGTTAGGTGACGAATCTATGACTAGAAGTATCCCTCAGAAGAACAAGTTGCTTAACTTTGGTAATGCTCTTTTTATGGTGGATACTCTATATAACAACAGATTCTTACCCCCCTACCACCTCCCTGCCAACTTCCTGTTCTGTGGCGTGGTCTCTTAACCATCTAAAAATGTCCTAAATTAGAGATCTGTATCTGAAAGAAACACATAGTGATAGATTCTTTACCTTAGATTTACCCCCAGGCGTCAGACTGGATCTGAAAAGTTTTTCGTCAGCAGCACCCCTGCGCGTCGGTAGGTGTCGTCGTGCAGCTCCGCGTGCGTCGTTGGCGTCATTGGTGCTGGGATGACGTTGCCGGAGCTACTTAGACGTGCCCATGCGCGCTGACGTCAGTTCTTTCTTTTTCCAGGCCAGCAAGCGCAGATCCGGGAAGAGCAAGTACCCCCAGTCACTTTTTGACTGAGTTTTTTGAGGCCTTTTACCTTATCTTTTCGAGTCGTTCGACTCCTGGTGTCGTAGGGATACCCGGGTTCAAGAACTGTGGGGACTGTCACCACATGATGTTGGTGACGGAGCCACACCGCATATATCTCTACTGCCTGGGGTGTGACCACGACCCCAAGTTGTGCCCTGACTGCCGGGCCTTGGCGCCGAAGACTTTGCAGGAGCGGTCCCGAATGTTGCTTGAAGTCTGGCACTCTGCTCCATGCCGCTCGAGGTCCCGGTCCCGTGGGGGGTTGAGGGACCGGTCGCGCAGTCGTCACCATCCTTCTTCTGGATCTAAGTCTTTGCACTCGGGGTCAGGTAAGTCAAAGCATTCCAAAAAGAAGTCGAAGAAGCATCGTCGCTCTTTGACTGCCCCTCGCCCGTTGCGGTTGAGTGTGCGGGTGGTGCCACCCCCGCAGCTCCGACGGAGCCTGTGATGTCGCCCCCAGTCCACCCCTCCTTCCCGGGTGCGGGGTCGACGCCTGCTCAGATGCAAGAGTTTCTTGCTGCCATGGCCCGACTCTTTGGGCTGACTGGCCCCGCGGGCCCGACTTGGGGTCCTACTTTGCCATCTCCAGTAGCTCCGGCCGGTGTCGCTGGCGGCTCTGGCCCCGACGCCGCAGGCCCCCCAAGGATCCGGGATCGGATCCCGATCAACGCCAGTCCACCTAGTGACACCTCCACCGGCGTCGATCTCCCAGGCTCTGCTTCCGACGTCGCCCACTCCTCGGGCGATGTCGTCCCCAGGTTCAGCCCCGACCCGGACCCGATGCCGATACGGACGCCGATGGGGCCTTTTGTGCCCTATGTCATCCTCCTTATTTTGAGCCTGTCCCACAGACTTCAGAGGAAGGGGAGAAATGGGAGGGGTCCTTTAGCACAGGACTGTGCTTATGATTAGGACTGTAGTAATAGTTTATTAATGAACTGTGCGATTACTTAAAATCATTACAGTATAAAAAATACAGTTTGGCTCAATAAAATACAGTAAAATACCCCCCCCCGCTCGATCTACACCGGTCAAGGACCATTGGTGCAGCTATGTGGTCTCGATACTGACTATGTTTACTGGTACTATACATTATTAAAAGAATTAAAGTTTTAGAGTCATCGTGAGACCTCGCTTACTAGAGTCTGGAAGGCGTGTAAAAGTTCTACATCCTCAGTTGCACTGTGGGCTTCATCGGACCCTTAGTCGGCCCCAGTTGGATACCTCTGGCTGATGGGACCATTTTCTTTTCGGCTGCTCCCTGTGTTATCTGTGGAGTGCCAACTTTAGGGCGGCGGGTCACAGGGCTCTTCTGGATGGTATCCTTTAGTTGATTTTCGAGTGCCATTTTAACTTGATTGATGAACTTGCCTATCCTGGCTAATAAACATGTTGTGGTTTCAGAGAAACACCAATCCGAGACCTCTCTGCAAGTTCTGTGGCCCAAGAAACGTAGTGCCGGACGTAGCAATCGCTGTCGGTCACTGGTCAGCTTAGTGCAGCAACATAGCAAGTGTAGCCAGGATTCTCTGCGATAGTTGCAAAGTCGGCAGGCAGTGGCTCCGTCCGAGCGTGCCCACCGTGGGTTGAGGTCCGTTATCCTGAGGGCCAAGAGGCGCATAAACAGAATTTTCTGTCTTGCTTCGATTGTTAGTGAGTCTTGTAAGTATGGTTGAGGTTTACCGGGAGTGTAGGACTTGTCCAAGGCCAAC
This sequence comes from Lissotriton vulgaris, assembly GCF_964263255.1. Classification (NCBI taxonomy): domain Eukaryota; kingdom Metazoa; phylum Chordata; class Amphibia; order Caudata; family Salamandridae; genus Lissotriton; species Lissotriton vulgaris. The sequence goes on from NC_141691.1 coordinate 1,769,864,022, forward strand.
GTTAGTGGGTTGGGCCGGAGCGAGGAGAGGTCTAGCTCAAAGGAAATAGACTGGACTTGGCGCTTGACGGCTTTTGCCCAGGCGGAATATGGGATTTCGTGTAAGTGCAGACTCCGCCCCTCGATCTTCAGAAGTTCAATGGCTAGTTCCACCTTGGCTTGCCATGGGGAGCCCGCTTCGCCAAAGATGGTTTTTAGCGAGTGCTTTAAGGTGTTTTCGGGCGACTTCAGAACTCTGATGTAGTATTTTAGCAATTCCCCCAGTAGTACCAGTTCAGGACGTTTCAGGCCTATTTCCAGTCTCACCCTGTTATTCCGTGCCTGTTTGGGGGCCCGTAGCACAATCTTATAGGCTTTCACCTGTGCCGCTTGGACCACTTTCTCAAAAGCCCCTGGATAGGCTATATGGCCGTACGTGATGGCGGGGATCAATTTAGCCCTGAGTACTGTCAGCATCGGATCTGCAGAGGGACTGGCCAGGCTGTGGCTTATACGTCTTAGAGATGTAATTATTTTCTAAATTTTTGGTTTAAGCGCCTTCAGATGTTTGACTGCAGTGGCCCTCTCTGATACCCATGTGCCCAGATAGTTGTAGAATGGGGCCGTGGTGATTCGGTGTTCCCCCAGAGACCATGAAGCTTTTGTTTTGTGTGGATTTTTGCCAAAGATTATTATCTTGGTCTTGCTCACATTAATATGTAGCTCGATCTCCTTGTTGTACGTGGCGAGACTGTTTAAGGCTCTTTGGAGGCCTACCCTGGTGTGGTCCATAATTACTGTGTCATCTGCATACAGGAGCGTACCCAGAACCAGCTTCCCCAGTCTGGGAGGTGCTAGGTTGGCATCTTTCAGGGCGTGCCCCATGTCTGCAGTGTACAAGTTGAAAAGCAGGGGGGCCAGAACGCACCCCTGCTTTAATCCAGAGTTAGTGGCAATTCTTGTGGTTGCAGATGTGGCGCTCAGTTTCACCTGAACCCAGGTCCCCTCGTAAAGTGCTTTTATGGCCTTTAGAAGATCTCTAGGGATCCCCCAAGACTCTAGTTTTGCCCAGAGCCGGCATCTGTTCACACGGTTGAAGGCAGTTGAATAGTCTATAAAGCAACAGAACAAGGGCAGCTTATTCCGCATGTTGGCCTTCTTAGCGAGGTACGAAAGTGCTATGATGTTGTCCAGCGTAGAACAGTTAGCCCTGAAGCCAGTCTGTGAGGGCGGGAGTATGCCGTTCTTATCCACCCAGGTTTCCAGGTCCTTAAGTAGCAGGCGGGCATAGACCTTAGCTTCAATGTCAAGGAGGGCTATCAGTCTTTAATTAGCCGGGTTCGAGTGGTCACCTTTTTTGTGAATATGAAAGAGGATTGAGCCTTTCCAAGAAAATGGCAGGGTTGCAGTTGCGAATGCGTGATTGAATAGAGGAGTAAGTTTGGAAGCGAAGAATGCAGAATGTTTCTTAAAAACCTGTGCGGGGATCACGTTGGGGCCAGGGGCACCGTCGGTTCTGATGGCTTTGATGTGCTTTGCAATCTCCGCCTCCGAGAATTTTCCAGGTCGGGTCGGACTTGATTCTTCGTTCGGGGCACTTTCAGAGCTGATGGTAGCTGCCGCCGCCTTGGACCACCCGGTGATACAGTGAGACATCCGATTTGGCTCACAGGTATACAGCCCCTTTGCATATTTTTCCTCCAACACTGTTAACCTTGTGTACGCCTCCTGATGACAAGCTGTTAATGTAGCGCCAGAGCTTACTATTATCTTTACCTTTAATTATGGAAAACACTGTCAGCCAATTCTGTTTGGTCCGTTTTCTTTTCAGATCCCAGATGTTCTTTTTGTACTTGGCTCTCAAGACAGCAATGGGGGGCCCCCCTGGCAGGTATATACCTTTCTTTTTTGCTCTCACTGCCTTGTTAAGTGCCTGCTTAGCTTGCTTAAGACTGTGGGTTTTTTGGTGGCCTGGGATGACATTTTTTTGTCCGCTTCTTGATTGGTAAGTGTTGCCCAGGCACTTCAATAAGTCATTGGTCAGTGTTTCCCATAGGTGTAGTATACATTCACTATCTTGTGGCCTTGGTACTGTCACCCTGTTGGCTACAAATGCATTAAGTCTGTGGCTAAGATTGGTCGACCATTTTATTCTTTTAAGGACTAAATGGTGTTCTTCGCCTGTGGTCATACCAATTACGGCGTAGGGGTCCGCCTGTTCTCGTGTCAGGTTGAATGTGACACGAAGGGGCCTATGGTCGCTTTCGGCTCTGTCGTCCACAGTGAAGTTGCGAAGTTTGTTAGCCAGCCCTGCATTGATGAAAATATAGTCTATAGTGGAGACATTCCTGAAGGTCTGATAGGCGGACCATGCGGGGTTGCGCATTTTTTGTATCCCTTGGGTGGATTGCAAGTTGTAATTTGCTAAAAGTTCAATCAGTTGGGCTGTCTTCCTTCTAGGTGGTATCATGGATAGCAGGTCCAGGCCTCTCAAGTTAAAGTCACCGACTATGATTACATTGTGGTGCAAGCAGCTTATTAATAGATCTTCCAGGGCGGTGATGAATAATTCCAAGCCATGTGGGGAGTGAAGTTTTGCAGGGTTGAAATAACAGTTGATTAATAAAAGCGTTCGGGCTGTTTGGTCCGCTCTCAGTCCTTCTATTGAGATAGCTTGTAGGTCGGGTGGCTCCAGAGATAGTTCTTTTACATTAAATTTGCAGGCGTGGCTTACGAAGATTGAGAGACCCCCTGACGGGCGACCAAAGATCGTCCTTTTGGTTGCTGATTTGAAATATTCGTGGAAGCCAGCAATTGGCGAAGTGGACCTCGCCCAAGTCTCCTGGATACATAGTATGTCCCCCTGTGCGAGATAGTCATGGGTGGCTGTAACCCTGCGGATGTTATTTAACCCTGCAATGTTCCATGAGATGATGCTAAGGTTGTGATCCTGGCCTCATGATGGGCATACGCGACTGGTTTTTTCATATGTGTGGGAGGGGTTTGGAGCCCCGTCTCCATGTGTCCTCCGTGAGGGCCTGTCCTTGCTGAGGAAGCTGCACAATGCGCTGCTTTTCTTTTAGCAAGATTTTTATTTTTAGCGGGGATCTTGGCCTCCCTGATTTCAGTCCCCCGTCAGAACTTGTGGAATTTGTGCCTTTGAGAACAGAGATGGATTGTTGTAGACCATAATGTGGTCTTAGGACGTGCAGATATTTTGGAACCCTGGGGGCGGTGACTTCTATACCCCATTCTGCCAGTTGCGATGCTTCTTGGAGGACAGCTTTTTGGGCTTGCTGGTTTGCTAGTCCGACTATGGTGGAGTCACCGTGAGTGTCTGTCTCCAGGCTCTTGAACTTCACCCATTCGATCATCCCCGAGGTGATGTGTGCCAGGGAGTCAATGTGGCCGAAGAGTCGTACGATATTAGACCTGTTCAGGATGTCAAAGGAGTCCATGGCTATAAATCTGGGGGTGAACAGCAGCTCGTAAATTTCTGGTGGCTTATTATTTTCTGGGGAGCGCCGTTGTGTCCCTTCACCAGGGGACACGTGCCTCTGATGAATTGGATGTGCAATGATTGTGTGACGGTCACCTGGGCACTGTCTTTCTGAGATCGTGATTGGAGGGCTTGCCTCTCTTGACAGTCCTTTCTGCTCATCATTGATAGCGTTCGGGTGTGGGAGGTTGTTGTATATAGCTCCTGATTGCTGGCTGCCTAGTGCCTCAGTTGGTGGACCTACCAGACAGGGCAGTCCCAACTGCGCTCCCAGATACGGAGGGCGGGTTGATTCTATCTTATGTTGGGGGACCCAACCAGTTGGGCCATTGGTGCTGGAAAGTCCTCCGGAAACCACTTGTGAGGGCCGTGGAAGATCCTCCACATTACAATGGCGCTCCGGAGGAGGGATTGAGTGTCTGGGGGCCTCACAAGGGACAGGTGGTGCGTCACTAGGTTTGACAGTCTTCAGTGCACGGTTTGAGGTGAAGATAGGAAAGGGTGTTTTGAGAGTACTTTCAGTTGTAGTGGCGCCGGAAGTTATTATGGCTGGTGGTATGATCCTGCTTTTGGTTTTAAGTTTCTTTAGTTGTTTCTTTAGTCTTTTTTTTGCTCTCCGTGACAGCGGAGCATTCGCGCCAGCCGATGCGCATTTGGCCTTTTCCGAGAGAGGAATGCTGACGGATGAGTCGTCGCTTTCGGTGTCGGGGTCCAAAACCTCAAGGTCCCCGCTTCCTTGTTCTGGCATGGTGAGCTTGCTGCATGGCACTGCCAGCGAACCTTTTGGCGAGCTGGTGACCGTGGTGCAGAGATCGTTCAAAGCTGGTGGCTTTTGAGCCAACTGTGTTTGAGGGGACCTCTCTCCAAGGCCCTTGGCTAATGCGAGCATATCTTTTAGAACTTCGGATAGGCTTGCCCATTTTTCTATAATGGCGGCACCAGAGTTGATGTTAACCGCTTGGGCTTCAAATAGCACCTCTAACTTTGCTAGTTTGTCGTCTTGGCGCACTAGGTGCTGGGCAATTGAGTGCAGGAGATCAACTTGAACCTCCATCTTCGTGGACTGCCATAATAAGGCCCTAGCCATGGTGTCTTGCACTTCTCTTATTATGGACAGGTTTGATTCTTTGACCGTGACCTCTTCGACTGAGTCTTGATGTTGTGTTAGGCCCAAGGGGCTCCATGCCTCCGTCTGCTGCGATCTCCTGGGATTAGTTCTGGCTGAGTATATGGGGGTATCTTCAAGTGTGCGCTCAATTGAGTGTTCTAGTTTTTGCAGGAACGATGCCGTTAGCGCGGCCGTACCCGGAGTGGTCGTCTCCGTTGTTACCCGGGGTGTCACTGGCGTGCACAGGTACGTCCCAGGGCTCGTGTGGGGAGAGGGTGCAGTGCCCGTGTTTTGCTTTGCGCTACCTGTCTCCTCCTGTACACCCTCGGTGGTACTCCTGTGAACTTCTGCTAGGATCCTTAACGGGCTTTTCGCTCTGGCAATAGAATGAGGTAGGGCTTCCTGGCTTCGGGCGTCTTCCAGGCTTTGGGCTTTTCCGGAGTCTGCAGGCTCGCAAGAGTAACTGCAGGAATGATCTTGCTTCGATATTGGCAACCTCGGTGTGCCACTGCCCTCGAGTCCTTGTAGACTCGTGTCCGTGGTTATCGGGCCACTGGGGGCCTGGAAGAATTGGGTGATGAGACCCTGTGGGAGGGAAGTGCCCGGGACTGAGTCCTGAGAATTTTGGAAGTTGGTACCTTTAGTGCTCCTAGTTGTCCTTCTTAGTGCCGTGTTTTCAGGGTTCGCCTCCGCCCCCACCTCCTCCTCCTCCTTCGTGCTCGTCTTGATTTTTTTAAGCGTCATCCTTTGAGCACCTTTAGGCACCGTGAGCTGGGGCTGTGTGATGTGGAGGGGTGGTAGGATCCACTTGCTTGTATTCCTGGTTATTGAGGTGACTCCCCTGTGGAAGCCTTGAGCTTATTGAGCTTATTGTATGAGTCTAGGGAAAGTTACTAGCTCTCCACTTGAGCAGTGCTATACTTGGCAGCCTCTTTTTCAAGGGGAGAGGGCGGCGGCAAGCGGAGCACCCAGGGGGACCGCAGGCTGGGAGACCTAGTCAGGCAGCCCCTTGGTCCGCACCCTCGGCTCTTACTTTGTGACTGCCTCTAATGGCTGCCGCGCTTGCCACTGCCACTTACCTCCACACTGGCTGCTCGGTTAGCCTCCAAAACTCCAGGCTCCAGGCTCTCCGGTTGCTCCAGTTCACGCTCCGGTTCACACTCCAGAAAATTCCAAAAGTCCAAAGACCCAAAGGCACACGACAGCTGCCTCAACTATGGATGCTGAGGCCCTTGCGCGTCCAGCTCACAGCTCTGTTACAGGCTTCCGGGCTTTGCGTCCTCAGGGCAGAAATAGCTAACAGTAGGTCAGTGGGACAGCACAGTTTCCCTTGTTCTGTCTACACTGAGGTCGGTAGTGGGAGCTACCGGGAGCTACAGGGAGCTGCCTCAACTGCCTCTGCTGCTGGGGCTGCTGGCGCTGCTGGTGCTGCGGTACTGGTGTTGATCTTGCGGTGTTGGTGCTGCGGCTCGGGTTTGGCCCGTGACAGGGCTCTGGCTCTGGCTCTGGCTGGATTCTAGCGCTTCAGACGTGCACTGGCTCAAGCGCTAGCACACTGAAAGCACACTGACAGCCTCCGTCGGAAATCCCCTCTGCCGCAATTCGGCGATGTCAAGGTTTAAAAATCTGCAGAAATCCGCAGCAGGTGAGGGGTTCTGGCGGGTTCAGGTGGGTGCCATGAGCAGCGCTGCTGGGCTGGGAGGGAGGGACGGATTGATGCTCCCGGCTGCCCCCCTACCTGCCACCTGCCGCCTGTTACCGCCGCAGAGGGCTCTGTGGGACCTACCCTATAACGGGCCAGCTCGCGTGCAGGCAGGTTCCAGGCGGGCTCCGGCCCAGGTAAGCCCTGGAGAGGAGCTCCGGCAGCTGCGGCGTGCAGCAGCGCTGGGCTATCGTGGCTGCAGCTGCTGCAGTGTCTTGCTACTTTCGGTGATAGCTGTGGAGCAGCGGATGGACGGAGCGGAAGAACGGAACAGCAGTCCCCCGCTGGCAGTGGGTGACCAGCTACCGGCTGCCTGCTGCCTGCTACCTGCTACCGTCTACCGGCTGTTTTCGGAGCTCGTAGCTCCACCGCAGCTGCTGACTCGTGGTGCAGTCCTGGCGTTTCTGGCGTGCTGGCGTTCTGCACTCTGGCGACCTCTGGCGTCAGTAGAGACCGGTCCTACAAACTGCGGGAGAAAGGCAGGGCTCCTGGGAAGGCAGTCTGCGGGCCGGGCGTTTTGGAAGGTCCTGATTAGGACTGGGCTTATGATCAGAACTGGGCAGAGCATTTGGGGGAGGCCAGTGGTCTTGACACCTCGCCTGACCTTGGCATGCTGTCTCCTCCCACCGTGGCTACGGAGGAGGGAGCCAGTTATGCAGTGGTGTTGCGTAGGACGGCCGGGGCTCTCCGCCTCGAACTTCCTACTGTGGCCTTCAGGACTAACCCGACAGAAGTACTCCAACCAGCAGATACCTCTTCGGAGCCTTTGCTACCCTTTAATAAAGCACTATTCGACGTTCTTTTGGGCACCTGGTCCAGGCCCAACACAGGGGGTCCTGTGGATAGGAACGTGGCCCAACGCCATCACCCGGGTCCGGGCGACCCCCTCTTCCATACCCAACACCCCACCCCAGATAGGGAATCCAAGAAGCTGGATCAGTTTGGTAAGAAACTGTTTTCATCTGCCAGCTTAGGGCTGCGGTCGGTGAACACTGCATGCCTCTTGGGCCGTCATACCCACTCTGTGGGACACAGTTGCGCAGGCGCTGCCTAACTGCCCGGAGGAGGCCCAGGTAGTTCTTTCCCAGGCGATTGCGGCCGGGAGAGAAGCAGCAACGTTCACCATACATTGTGGGCTAGACACCGCCGACTCAATGGGCAGGTTGATTTCCACAACGGTGGCGCTTTGGCGCCACGACTGGTTGAGGACAACTGGCTTCTCAGGGGATGTCCAGAACACTCTGATGGACATGCCCTTTGATTGCATTCACCTTTTTGGCCATAAGGCAGATAGTGCGTTGAAGCACTTCAAGGACTCCCGGGCTACGGCCAAGTCCTTGGGCCTGTCGGCCGTTCGGCCTCCTTCCTCATCTGCTTTTCGTTCCTTTTGTGGCCACGAAAGGGGCGTCCCACAGCGTTCGCAGAGCCACAGACCACAGCAGCAACAACCTCAGCGTGATCGTGGACATTCGCAGATCATGGGTTTCAGTCTTCCCTTATCTCGACGACAGGCTGTTGAAGGCGGGCTCTCCAAAGGCAGTTGTCTTCCACCTCCAGACTATGGCCGACCTCCTGCATTTGCTGGGGTTCTCCATCAACGTGCCGGTCGAACCTGATTCCCTCCCAGAAGCTTCTTTTCATCGGAGCGGTTCTGGACTCATCGCAGTTTCGGGTTTATCCTCCCAAGCAGCGAGTCTGGGACATTCAGGCAATGATTCCGATCTTTCAGCCTCTGTCCCGGGTTTCGGTCAGGATGACCCTTTGACTACTGGGTCTGATGGCCTCCTGCATCCTGCTGGTGGATCATGCCAGATGGCATATGCAGACTCTGCAGTGGGACCTGAAGTTCCAGTGGGCACAGCATCAGGGCAACCTGTCCGATTACGTCCAGATCTCGGAGGGCACTGCACAGCAATTGCAGTGGTGGCTCATGAATGGCGATTGAGTCAATGGTAGATCCCTCTCCCTTCCCTAACCGGAACATAAAGTTGTGACAGATGCGTCCCTTCTGGGAAGGGGCGGCCACATGGGGGAGGCAGAGATCAGAGGCCTCTGGTCTTCAGCGAAGTCCAAGCTCCACATCAACCTTCTGGAGCTTCGGGCGATCTGACTTGCACTGAAGGCATTCCTTCCTTCTGTCATGGGGAGAGTAGTGCAGGTGTTCACAGACAACACCACCGCCATATTGTACTGCAACAAACAGGGCGGGGTGGGGTCGTGGACCTTTTACCAAGAGGCTCTGCCTCTCTGGGCTTGGCAGAAACTTCAGGAATTTATGGTTCAACATCTGGCAGGTTCTCTGAACCCCAGGGTGGACGAACTCAGCCGCCGGTGCATGATGGATCACAAATTGCGTCTGAACTCTGATGTGGCGCAAGTTCTCTTTCAGCTATGGGGAGAGCCTTGGTTAGATCTAGTCACCACCGAAGAGAACGCGCAATGTCATCAGTTCTGTGCGTTGGAATTTCCAAGGAGGCACTCGCTCTTCAACGCTTTTCGTCGCTAGTGGAGTTGCGGTCTGTTGTATGCCTTTCCGCCTATACCACTTCTGCCCAGAGTGCTGAAGAAGATCAGGCACGACTGGGCCCAAGTCATCTTTGTGGCTCCGGACTGGGCTCGAAGAGTATGGTATCCCGAGCTACTCAGTCTGAGCATCGATCCCCTGATCCGTCTGCCTCGTCGGGAGAATCTTCTATCGCAGAAGCAGGGGACGGTCTTCAACCCGAACCTGTCCAGTCTCCACCTCTTTGCGTGGAGATTGAGCGGCAGCAGTTGACGTCTTTCGATCTGCCTCCCGAAGTCTGTAATGTTATCTTGGCAGCCAGGAGTCCCTCCACTAAGACGGTATACGCCTGCAGGTGGAATACGTTTGTGGCATGGTACTCAGCAAAGGCTGTGGATCCCCTTTCTGCCCCTCTTTCAGAGGTCCTTCTTTTTCTTCTCTCTGTGGCCCAGCAGAGCTCTGCTCTGGGCACTATCAAGGGCTATCTCTCGGCCATTTCCCCCTTTTTTTTTTTTTTTTTTTTGGAAAACCTTTATTGATACTTCAACCAGTTACAAATATGGGCCTACAACCACCGGGGCTGGCCGCTAATCAATGTCATCATAGCAAGTTAATTAGGACAAGACTCGGTCTCTCGGGAAGCGAATGTATCACAATTTCAATTAACACTGGCTGTTGAACATACAATGCGAATAACAGGATACTAAAGGTTCCATTTTATAATATAAAATAGAAGGATCAGGTGCCATACAATATCACAAAATCGCATAAAGGGCGGACGAAATAGTAGGAGTTCCACAATTAACTCGATCTCATTTGAGACCGTGGCGCAAAAGCATACAATTCAGGATAAACAAGCATATAATCACCGTTTGCACCAATTAAGCGCCCGCCCAGTGATACTAAAATACCGTGAAGAGTATAGGCACAGATAAAAAGTCGACAGTTGACAGAAGAATAGACCCACTACGCTGACCCGAAAAAGGGAGAAACGAAAGAGAAAGCGAGAAAAGATAAGAAAGAGAAAAAGGCCATAGAAACAAACGGAAAAACAAAATTCCCCTCCCCCAACCCCCCACCCTGCACCCCTGCAGATGACTACGGCCTACCCCCCTAGCAGCGTGCCTGTCGCCCCAAAACAGAAACCCGAAATATAGGAAGAACAAAGGGAAAGAAAGAAGGGACTAAACCCCTACCCTAAAAGGAAAAATGGAGGAGGGCTATATCATACGCATTCCCGGTCCCTCCCCACCGCCTTAACGAAGAATCCCCCACTAAGCTGACACAATCGAGCAGACCACAATAAAAGTACACCGGAGGAAACTATGAACCCCGCCCCGGTCTCCGTTAATCAAGTGAAGCAATCCCGTTAACAATGAAACCATAATGTGAAGCCCCAAACAACAGTCTCAGCCTTGGCCCCATCGATCAACTTTGCTGATTCCCTCCGATAAGTAGAGCTACATCGCCAAGTTGTCCAAATTTACACAGAAGTTGCGGAAACATGGTCTGTTAGATGGATAAAGGATGGCAAAACCCAAAGCAGACGATCGGTTCCAACGATGCCCCTCCCCGACTCCAAGGCCAGGCACTGTCCTGTCCGCCATCTTGACGGACCAGCTGGGAAGGGGATGCAACACAGTCCAACACAGTTCACAATGTCGACCAAAAGTCTCCAAATCGGGAACAGCAGTTAAATGTTCCGCCGGTTGCAGGGCCAAAGATTCCGACCATATAGTTGAAACGTCGATCTCCGCATGTTCGAATCGTTCCACTTCTGTAGGGGCAGGCACAGCTCCAAGCACCGGGTCTAAATGCACCGCTGAGGTAGCTGTGGAGAAGTGAACTGGCCACCGGGCCTCGGGCAGCAAGGCAGGGTCCGGTCTCGATCCACTAATTCCATCCGCTGCCGACATCAGATTCCAGGCCTGGGCCTCCATAGTCGCCCGAAGCGCCTCAAGGGCTGCCAGCACTGACTGCAATGACGGGCCGCACTCAGCCCGCTCCGCCAGGTTCCGCATAACATCAGGCATCGTTATCCCCACGGAGAGGCGCCTTCCCCGGGGTAAGATTAGGCGGAGCAGGAATGAACCGTGAGGGACAGATCGTCAACAAGCGTTAGTGCGTGCCAAGTCTCCAACCCCACGGCGCCGGCGATCTGAACGCCAGGCCTCCGGGTCAGGGACCTACACCACACCTCCTCGGGCGGCACTCGTCTCCTCACCTCCAGTATAGTGTCAGGCAGCAGATCGGCAGCAAAGCAATCCAAGAGATGTCGGAAGTTCCATGGATCGGACCCTGCCGCCCTCACCGGTCTTCTGTTGTTCAACTCGGACCCGGCTGGACCAATACTCGAGACCCCGGCTTCCAGACTGGGTTAGGCCTCAAATCAAACCTCGGCATTACTCCACTCCACAATGTCGGAAAAATCTCGGGGTTGCTCCATCAGATTGCGCATTAGTTCATACACACGGATATGGGGCGGGAAATCAGGATAAATGACAGGATCATCGAGCGAAAGACGGAGGTCAGCGGAGCCGGGGAACTATGCGGCCATCTTGCTTGCTGTCGTAGCTCCTCCCCCCCATTTCCCCCTTTTTAAGGCTTCTAGATTAGCCTTCCTTTTTCAAGTCCCCTGTTGTAAATAGATTCTTGAAAGGCATCACACACATGTTTCCTCTTGTTCCTTTCGTGATGCCTCAGTGGGACTTGAATCTAGTTATTACTTTTCTGATGTGTGCTCCCTTTGAGCCACTTCACAATTGCCGTCTTCGTCTCCTCACTCTAAAGACTGCTTTCCTGGTTGCCATCACCTCTGCCAGACGAGTGAGTGAGCTCCAGGCTCTTTCTTCTATGCCTCCTTTTCTCTCTGTCCATCCGGACAAAGTTGTTCTAAGGACTTGTTCTTGTTTTCTGCCAAAGGTTGTCACTGTCTTTCACATCAGGCAGACCATCACTTTGCCCACCTTCTTTCTGCCTCCGCATCCCTCAGAGGAGGAAGAGAGGCTCCACCGTCTGGACCCAAAACGTGAGCTCTCTTTCTATCTGGACCGCACACAACAGTTCCGGGTGGATGACCAACTCTTTGTTGGCTACGTGGGCGCCAAAAAAGGTCGGGCTGTGCACAATCGGACCATCTCTCGATGGGTAGTTCTGTGCATAAAGGCTTGTTAGTCCTTGGTTAAAAAGGAGCCTTCGGTGGGGTTGCGCGCCCACTCTACCAGGGCGACGGCAGCCACTACTGCTCTGGGACGGGGAGTTCCCTTGCATAACATCTGTCATGCAGCTACGTGGGCCCTACTGCGCACGTTTACCAAGCACTACTGCCTGGACAGCCAAGTCCGAAGAGATGGCTTCTTTGGCCGTTCTGTTCTCCAGTACTTTCTGGCATGATCGTGGTTCGCACACCCACCACCGGGGTTTGTATTGCTGGGGTATCTAATCTAAGGTAAGGAATCTATCACTACATGTTTCTTTCAGATGCACAAGGTACTTACCTTTGGTAACGATATATCTGTAAGAAACATTAGTAGTGATAGATTCCTTACCGCTCCACCCGTTCTGCAAACTGATTTCTAGGTTAAGGTCATCCTTTCAGGGCCCTAGTCTTTCTTGCATGGCTCTGCGGGGGGGGAAGGGAGGGGGGAGGGGGGGCTGGCTGGCTGCTACTGCTCGAAAAGCCAGGTTTTGAGTTGCATCCTGAAGGAGAGATGGTCCTGGGTGAGTTGTAGGTGCGTGGGGGAGGTGTTCCAGGTCTTGGCCACCAGGTAGGGGGTAATCTAGGCGAGAGAAGGAGGCATGGGCACTAGAAAGATAGGTGTAGGCACATGTGATGGGGTGGCTAGTCCTCCACGAATCAACAGTGGTATCAGAAAAACAATCAGTCAAGATCTAGTTGCAGAATCCCAATACAAGCATTGTATCTTTTGAATACAAACATAACATATAGAGAGTGGAAAAGAGTTCACCAGCTAGTCCGGTCTGCAGAAGAACATTGTTCCGGGTTTTCAGTCTCCAGAATGTGAGGGTAGGGAAGCCTCTGTGGCACGCTAAGTTTAGATAAGGTATAGTAGGACCAGCAGAGTCAATAAAAGGGGGTGCTCCTCTTCCTCACACAAGTGAATCCCGGGAACGAGAAGCACCCTGAGACTGGGAGCGACGCCTCGAACTTGATCTGCAGTTCACTTTTGCCTTAAGCGTGCAGCCTCTCCAGAGGATGACTCTGAGTCAAATCGCGGTGGAGTATGTGGTTTGAGTTTCGGCGTTTCATCCGTCCAGGCGAAAACTTCCTCTGGGGTGTCAAATAAAAGTGGACGTGAATTGTGAATAATTCTCAGGCGGGCCGGTAAGAGCAGCACATACTGAAGCTTGAGATCTCGCAGCCGAGCCTTTGCAGCAGTGAACGACTGCCGGCCTTGTTGTACCAATTTCGTATAGTCTGGAAAGATGAGGATGTGGTGAGAATTATATTACAGTTTGTCCGCCAGCCTGGCCTGTGTGAGAAACGCATCCCGGTCGTGGAAATTGGGGAACCTGGCAATAATAGGTCGAGGTCTGGCCCCTGGTGGAGGTTTTTGCAGTAAATCACGATGTGTGCGTTCGATAATGAAACAGTTAGACAGAGACGCTTGGGGAATCCAGCTCCTAATCCACGTTGTTAGGAATCGTTCCATGTTAATGTCCTCGCAACCCTCAGGGAAAATTCACAAAACGAAGATTATTCCTCCGAGCCCTTTCTTCAGCATCCTCTGCTCGGAGCGCGAGACCCTTAGTGATAGATTCTAAGGAGGACACCTTCTTAGAGAGAGAAGCAACCGTGTCTTCTGTTGTTGATATTCGAGCTTCGGCTTCTGCTATTCTATCTACTGCTTTGCGGAGATTTTGGCAGATCAACATCACATACGACCCAACTGCTCCAATTTTGCCCTCCAGCACGTCTCGTGACTGCATTATGGCCCCCATCAACGCTGGGTTATCCGCACCAGCTGAACCCTGACTCGCCGGGTCCGTCGAGTGAGCCCCAGCACAGGCATAGCGATCCAGGGTACTCAATTTGGCGCCCTGTGGCAGGCAAGGGTGAGAGCAACTGGGGAGAGAAAAAACTTTCTGATGGCACAGGATATTGTAAGGATTAACAAGCTGGCCTTCAGGGCTCGTCTAAAGTGCGTCCTCCATGTTGAACTGCTTGGCCACACCCCCATTTTAGATTTTTAAAAAGTTTATTTTATATCTGTGCTGGGATAGGAGCGTCACTATTCGGTGCACCCTGTCTTAATGTTTAGTTAAACCATCATTGATTATGTTGATATATATGATAACACCTCTGGATTGTCTTACAAGATCTTCATTATTCTTGAAGAAAAGAGTCAAGAGCTAATCTTATACCCCTGGGACAAAGATTGTTTCTGTATATTGAAATCTGCCATACAGAAAAGCAGTTTGATACTGCGATTAAGGTGCTATATTTTGTCTAAAGAAGCTGTTCAGGATATGAAATTTTGTTTTATATTTTTTTTAGAAAGAAGTTTGTCATCAGTCCTCTGTGAGCATTTAGCAATACGTGTCAGTGAGTGCGTTTACATTTCTATATTCAAAAACTATTCTGCATTAATTATCTGGCTTCCATAAAAAGGGGAGGGCTCAAGGTTGAAGACAAGAGTCTATTACACTTGATACTTTTTGCTCTAAAATAACTTTTATATTGGGCTTGGCTTCTGTCTTTAAATGGTATTAAGCCTGCACTTTAGGCACACTTCCTAGGGGAATCACATGTGGAACTAATTCTCTGTTCAACCCCATTATGATTCTATCCAAAATGCTGTATCTTGCTTTAAAGCCCACTGGTGTGCCTATTTTTCCATGGGCTCTTCAAGTACTAAGGAGAATAATGTTTGACACTATTACCAACTTATCTCAAGCTGCATCCTTTATATATGATGAAAGCCAATCATCCTATGCAAGGGTGCTATTGTAGGTGTTTAACAAATACAACCAGCATACCACTTGAACTTTGCACAATATAGCCCTTTCAATCTGTATTTCTAGATCATAAACCCTGTAAGGATAGTTTCTACTTGCATGTGGTCTTCAGTTGGAGTTATCACCAGATGCTATTTGAGAGCCAACCAGGCAAGCAGGAGCTTTTGGGCCCAACCATAAGGGTTGAGACCTTTTACTCCTGATGTTCATGGCCCTGCCTTCCATAAATCCTGAGCTAGTGGGACAAGTACCATTTCAGCACTTGACTGTCAGTGGTAGCATGGATCAAGCAGTTCAGCACTTCTTGGGGGAGGTAAACGGTGTGAACAGAGGCTCACAACTTAAAATATATTCAATGGAAGAAAGAAATGATTGTCCAGTCAAATACTTTCTTTTATGACAAAAGAAGTATTTATTATATATGACCATAAAAAATACAGCATTCACAAACACATCAGCCCCTTGAGGTCAGGGCTCTACTGTTTAATAGGCAGGCACCTGGGTCCCACTTCCCTCTCACTAGCTGTAGTTATTATTCCCAATTCACTATTGGTTGAAATTCAGGTTTAGCCCCACTACCTGTCCGAGGTGTCAGGAGTCGCACTCCAACTCTGTTAGAAAAATCATAAGTGTTCCAGCACCAAAGCACTATCTGGCAGACAAGTTCCTAATGGGGCCTTATGCCCTTCATTCAGTCTTACCTCCACCAGCAGGGATTGTCCGACCTGAGTCTCTAAAAGCTTCACAAAGTTCCTGTAATATTCTGTGAGTCCTTAGGCGCTAATCTCAATCTGGGAGTTAGGTACCTTCCACTCCATTACAGACTGAATTTCGGCATGCAAGTGGTGAATCTTCCTGTTCCCCGCCTCAAGCCCAAGGTAGACTACTGAGGACAGCCCACCCGACAGTCGGTCAGTTTTGCCCCCTGTATCATAGGCAGCACCTATTCTAGGTATCTCAGGTGGTTCTGCCATGAAGTGCTGGATACAGCAATGACATCCAGGTAGGCCATAAAGAACTTCTTCAGCCCTGCCAGAACGTGGTTCAGCAGGCACTGAAAAGTGACAGGAGCATTCTTAAACCCAAAGGGCATCACATTCAAATTATATAGCCTGTCTGGCTTAGAAAAGGCGGCCTTCTCCTTGGCAGCTGATGCTAAAGCAATCTGCAAGTATCCACTGATCAGTTCCATGGTAATCAAGTACTTTGCAGCACCTAACCGATCCACATGCTTATCGCTCTTGGGATTGAGGCGGCATTGTTTTTGGTTACCTCATCAAGGGCTCTGTAGTCCACACAGAACCATAAGTCAGAAGATCCTTGCTTTGGTACTAGCACCACAGAACTAGACCACAAACTGCAAGATCTCTTAATGATCGACCCCCCCCCCCCCGGGCCAACATCTTGTATTTCCACCTTAATGAATCCCTGAACCCCGTCAGATATTCTGCACATCCTGCCCTTTATTGGCAGACTGTTTCATGTGTCTATATCATGCATACAGACAGGCGTCAACCCTGGAGTCGGTGAGAGGAGGTTGGCAAACCTTTCCAACACATCTCTACACTCTCTCTGAAGCTTAAGTGTTAACTTAGGTGCTAGGTGAGCCCCTTCCACAGTTCCATCAGTCGTTTCACTATGCAGCAGGTCAGGAAGAGGCTCACTGTATTCCTCTACTTCCTCTGCCATAGTCATGACATTCACAGTGTGACCTCTGTGGAAATTAGACTTCATCCTGTACACATGGAACACCCTCTTGGGTTTCCTTGTGGCACCTGTGTTCACCAAGTAGTTGGCCTCAGAAATCATCTGAGCTACCTTGTATAGCCCACACCATTTGTCCTCCACTCCAAAGACCCAGGACAAAAAGGCTTTAGCATCAATGCTTCTAGATCTTTCTGATATACAATCAGCGTAGCTTTCTGGTCGAGACCCTCCTTCATCCGCGTTTAGCTAGTCTGAATATTTTCCTTTGCCTGACTCATGCATTACACCATCAACTTCCTGAAGCCAATAACATAGTCCACCATATCCTTCTGTGTAGACATTGAGGTTCCTTCCCACCTTTCTTTCACTAAGGAGTGGACCTTGCACCTGGCGTCCATACAGAAGCCTATCTTTTTATGTGCAGCATTTTCCGTACTGACTGCAGAGTCTTAGCAGTCATAAAATTACTATTAAATCATAGTTTGTGAATACCGAAAAAAAGTAAACTTGCACTGAGTGTAATTTTACTGTTGTGAATCAGGCCCACAGTGTCTCAATGCTAGACCTTGCAGCTTTACTGTATATGGATATAGTATATACCCAGTTAATATGGGCCAAGAATTCCTTTATTACTTAAGGGACACTTTCTGATATTCTGTATTGCATGAGGTAGTTGTCCATCTAACCATATTTGGTGTTCCTGATATCGTAATGGGATTCCTGTGTCACGACTGGGTTCCAATATTGCAGATACTGCAACAGTGCTATATGTATGAAAGTTTCCAGTGTTTGGATCTACAGGATCAAACTCCACTCATGAGTAAACGTTTTCAAATGTGTATGCAGCGTGTGCATTTACAACACACAAACTGGAAAAGCTCCTAGCCAAAAGGTATTGTCTGAGTGGTGTCCTGAAACTTACTCTTAGCGGAATAGATTGTGCTATTGTAAAATAGATTTTATAAATACATTTCAAATGATTGACAAGCTCATATCAGAGAGGGGGGCATCTATCTCAACTGAGGGAGGAAATCAGTATTACAAAGGACGTCTCTGCTATCAGTAATGATTGGTAAAATCTGGGTGTGTCATTCAAAATTACTCAAAGATTGGACCAATATTGGTTTCCAATTATATGTTTTCTAGAACCTATCCAGAACACATATGAACTCTCTAGAACCTCTGCCAGCATAGACTTGGTCAACATACCACATGTGACAGAGAACCCAGTGGACTGTAACTAACACAACCCACTGAACATTACACGTGCTATATAAATCTACAAACTAATTAGTGGCAACAATCTTGGATAATAAACAGAATAGCAGGAAATCCTGCAACATTATAATGGTAAAACAGACTTATCCTGTATTAGTTCTCCTGCCCCTACCTCTTTACATCTCACTTCTCTTAGCCTGTGTGAATTGTCCATTACCTGCATACCTCAGTGGAACAGTGAAGTTATTGTTCTATAAGAATATAGTTGTTGTCTCTCTCTCAGCATTCAATGGCTACGGTGTCCCTAAGCAGGCCAATAAGAACCAGTTTGGCAGTGGCTCAATATGGCTTCTGCTGGCCTTTGGAAAGGAAAGGTGTTTACAGCTTCTGTTTGCGTGACCCTCCACATGCGGTCACTGACAATAAAGATTCCTCTCTCTCATATAATGATCTAAATGCAGCTTAAATACCCTGCTTATATATTGCCAGTATGATAAATATCCAAGGTATGAACCCTAATTATATTCCTGTAAACCCGTGTTGACTATTTAAGGTACATGTATGAACAGCTGAACACCTGCTGAACAAACATTATGCAAAATTAAGCATTTTTACTGTTCGAAAAAAATGACTGTTAGCAGCATTATCAAATTCATCAAAATGCTAAACAAAATAGAGGCACAAAACTGGGTTATCCTAATCACGCAAAAAAAGATACTAAGCAATATAGTTGTCCAACCTGAATTATCAAATTGCAATGAAACAAATTGTCAACAAAATTGACTGCTGTGCACTTATAATTTAAAATTGTGGTTTGTAATAAATGAATATGAAATGTAACAGAGAATACCTCAATATAAAAAAGATGAAGATTATATCAACTTGATTCATTGCATACCATTCAGAAACATTATTGCATGGAGGCTTAGACAAGGACAGATGGACACTTCACAAAGGCTATGATGCATGATTCCCTAGGTTAATCAGAACTACTGAGTCCTGCTCACAATGGTATTGCTTCGGGGCTCATTCATGAGGAATCTGCTGTATTCATCAAATGGAAAAGATGAGGTAGATAGGATGGTGAAAATGGGAGAAATGGAAGGTAACTGGAGAATGTTTAAATAGCCAGAAATTATACAGAAAGGTAGAAAGAGTTAGAGGTAGATGGAGAAAGATAAAGAGGTAAGGGTTTAGAATGAGTTAAAGAGAGCACGCAATTTATCTCCATTTCATTTCATGAAGCTTTATTCGGTTCATAACAATTAATGACCATAAAAGCACATGGCAAAATGCAACAAGATAAAATACAGAAAATTGACAGTAGTGTTTAAAAGATCATACTTTTCCTAAAAGCCGTAGATTTACAGATAAAACTCGCAGCATAAAATATATAAGGACAGTCCATGTTGTATAATAAACACATTGCTTCCTCCACAGTAAGAATACCATACTTAAGAAATATTTGTTTTAGATATGTAATCCTTACATTCTGGAACAATGTACAAATGAGCATAAAGTGCAAAGTGCTTTGTTTAGAATGCCCATCGCAGGGACAAGGGCCAACCGGGTGCTTTTTTTGATGTGGAAAGGCCACCAAAACATGAGCAATTCCAGCTCTCAATCTAGTCAATACAAATCGATGCGCAGGCCTTGTTACCACACTCAGGTAATTCTGGAATCCCTCAGTAACAATATATTTAATGTAAAGATTAACAGTGATGAGAGAATTAGTCACAGATGAGCGTTTCAGAGCTCTATAGGACTTAAAAGAGTTTTTCATGTCCTGTTTGGCAAGACCTCTAGGAGGACGATGGTCTAACAGCAAGTTAATATCATATATACACAGGTAACTATCAACAACATATTTAAGCCATGGTATCATCAAACAGTTGTCTAAGCCAAGGCAATCCCTAATTACAAGTTGATTAAACTCAGTCTCTTCCTTGAGCCAAATGGCTCGATAGAGTAGTAGAGGCCTGAGTAAGGCTAGGTCGCCCAAATAAGCGACCCCTACCTCTTTATGAATCAACTCTGTTGGGGCAGATTTAGGGAGGCACAGTAATTTCTTTATGAAGTTATTCTCTTCCCTCTGCAGGTACTCAACATTGCAGTACCCCCAAAGCCCCGCCCCATAAAGGGCGATGGATACACTACGTGCCTTGTAGATCTCCATCATATCATTAATTCGCCTATCTCCCAGCTTAGAAGCAAATTTAAAAATGCCAAAGGAGCTTTTGTTCATTTTGGTCCTAACATTGATTAATTCTTGCCCCCAGCTACCATCGCTGGAAAAGGTAACCCCCAGGTAGCAAAAACTATTAACATGCTGTACTTTTACCCCTTCTATAAAAAAGGCACAGTTTTTCCCCATCTTTGTCCCGCAGGTCATAGTGTGGGTTTTATTTTTATTAATCAGCAGTCTCCTACTCCCAATAACATGAGTAAACCTGTCCATCAGGCGCTGCAGGCCAACAGGTGTTCGGGACAGAAGCACCGCGTCATCTGCATAAAGCAGAACTGGGACACTATTCCCAGCAACCTGTGGGGCATCAGCTTTGACAGTTTTCAGGGCAGATTCAACCCCATTAATAAAAAGAGTAAACAACAGGGGGGCAAGAGCACACCCCTGTCTAATTCCTCGTTTAACATTAAAATTTGGAGTACACTCCCCACTAACCCCATAGCGGACACATGTTTGCATCTTACTATACAATCTTGCAAGGAAAAAGATAATTTCTTTGGGAGCACCCATATCTAGCAGAACTGACCACAGGAGAGAATGGTTTACTAAATCAAAAGCACTGCTTAGGTCAGCAAAGCAAAGATAGATATTACCGGGCTTGGCTCTAGTGTACTTGCCAATCAATAATTCTAGATTCAGGCACTGATCTAACGTCCCTCGTCCCTTCCTGAATCCGTATTGTGAATTGGCAAGGATCCCGTTCTCATCAGCCCACTCTTCTAATCTATACAGCAACACTCTGCTCATGATTTTAACCGATGAGTCAAGCAGGCTGATCGGCCGGTAGTTGCAGGCTGATGACTTATCCCCCTTTTTAAGGCTCGACCTCTGCCAATGCGCAAGCATTGCAGATGTCGAGACATATTATGGCCTATCCAGAGCTTACCCAAAGGGGCGATTTGATGCTGTGCCCGCGAAAAAGCTCGTGCACAGCATCAAAGCCACCAGCCTCCCTCCCACAAGCTGTCCCCAGCGTGAGCTCTGGCATATCTCCTCCCCTAATTATTCACTGCCCACGGCCGGCCGGCACATCAAAGGCTGCTGCTCCCCGTGCGTCTCCCCTTACTCTCCCCATCTATCTAATTATTTTCATACTGATGGCCGCCGCTTTAACTTTAAGCACAGCAACAGCTTTAATGTATTTTTAAATTATTTTGTGCGTCTCCCCTTACTCTCCCTATTCTTCCCTTCGTTTCTAATTATTTTCATACTGATGGCCGCCGCTTTAACTTTAAGCACAGCAACAGCTTTAATGTATTTTTAAATTATTTTGTGCGTCTCCCCTTACTCTCCCTATTCTTCCCTTCGTTTCTAATTATTTTCATACTGATGGCCGCCGCTTTAACTTTAAGAACAGCAACAGCTTTAATGTATTTTAAAATTATTTTCATGCTGAGGGGGATGGTAAATGCTCTGTTCAACAGCCGCACGACTCTCAACTCAAGCGCTTCAGTGCACGCAAAGCTGTTGACAGAAAAGCGAAATCAAGGACATGAGGTGATTTACCAGGGATCACACAGTTTGATCGAGTGGGGTAGCCAGGATTGTAAAACACTAGTCTTGTATTGCGCACGACTCTCAACTCAAGCGCTTCAGTGCACGCAAAGCTGTTGACAGAAAAGCGTTTTGAATGCATGAGTGAATCAACTAACAAACACCTACAAATAAATAAGTGCATGAAAGAATGACAGGTTAAACGAATCACACAGTGTGCTTCACGCACGCAGTTAAAGCCTCGGTGCCGGCTGGTGATCATGGTTAGAGCAGCGGAGGGACCGATTTAGAATTTGGGCACTTTAGTGAAAGATGCTTTTTCAGGAGCCCTTTTGCATAACGTCAAAGGCCTCTTTTCAGAAAACAGTATTCAGTTGGATCAAAGTACACAATTAGAAACTGTTCAACTCTGCTGTGTACAAAAGTTTATTGATGTGTTTTTGTGTGCTCTTTCATGTGCACCAGGCGCAAAATGAAAACAGTCTTAGAAGTACAGGAGACATTTTATTTTGTGGCGCAGAGGCACTGTGGACTTACAGCGTCATCAATGCTGCAGACACACAACATATTTACAGGTTTTTTAGGTCAAGCTTGTGCTCATAAGTATGTATCCCGGTCTAACTTTTTGTGTATGCGTATATGTATACTTGTCTCTCTTCGAAAGAAAGTGTTTGTTTTCAGGTATCTGTGGTGACCTCCATTGGTGTGTGTGTTCGTGTTTTTGTTTAGGATGTGATATGTGACTGTAAGTGTGTTTGAGGTCTTCTTTTGCTTGTTTCGACTTGTTGGTAGAGTCTCTTAGTAATTTGTAGAGCGAGGAGACAAGCTCCTCCCCGAATGTCTGCCTTTCAATTGAAATGACGTCAGCCCAAGTTAAAATGCAGTCTGGCACTTTGAAATGCCCTCAGTGAAACCTGGAGTCTGCTGAGGCTGTTCCCCTGAGCTCTGTGTACAGAAACCAGGTCGGCCCAGCTGCCCACGTGGGTGTCTGTTTTACCAGATATCTAAGTTCTCGGTCACTCAGCACATACTAGTTACCACACCAATGTCTTTCTTTCTTTCTTTCTTTCTTCCTTTCTTCCTTTCTTTTTCTTTCTTCCTTCCATTTCCTTCCTTCCTTTTTCTCTCTTTCTTTCTTTTTCTTTCTTTCTATTTGTTTCTTTCTTTCTGTCTTTCCCTTTCTCTCTGTCTTTCTTTCTTTCTTTCTTTCTTTCTTTCTTTCTTTCTTTCTTTCTTTCTTTCTTTCTTTCTCTCTTTCTTTCTCTTTCTTTCTTTCTCTCTTTCTTTCTTTCTCTTTCTTTTCTTTCTTTCTCTCTTTCTTTCTCTCTTCTTTCTCTTTCTTTCTCTCTTTCTTAGTTTCTCTTTCCCTATGTCTTTCTTTTTATTTCTTTCTCTTTCTTTATTTCCCTTTCCTTCTCTCTTTTTTCCTTTCCCTTTCTCTTTCTTTCCCTTTCCCTTTCCCTTTCCCTTTCTTTCTTTCTTTCCCTTTCTCTCTTTCTTTCTTTCTCTTGAGTCAATGGATTTAAAGAGTAGATAAGGGGGTGGGCAGGTGGGATAGAAGTGGTGTCACCACACTGTAAGGCATACTGACGCATGTTTCTATTCCACCAGCTAAATACAGGGTCTTTCCTGCGTTCCAGTCACACACTAGTGGGGTTCAAGCGAAGTTCAGAAAAGTTACACCCACTCTATCGATCGCCCTCACTCTATCTATCTATCGCCCTCACTCTATCTGTCTATCTATCGCCCTCACCTTATCTGTCTATATCGCCCTCCCTCTATCTATCTATTGCCCTCCCTCTATCTATCTATTGCCCTCACTCTATCTATCGCACTCACTCTATCTATCTATCGCCCTCACTCTATCTATCTATCTATCTATCTATCTATCTATCTATCTATCTATCTATCTATGTATCTATCTATCTATCTATCTATCTATCTATCTATCTATCTCCATCTATCTCCATCTATCTATCGATCTATCGCCCTCCCTCTATCTATCTATCTATCTATCGCTCTCCCTCTATCTATCGCCCTTACTCTATCTATCGCATCACAACAGCATCACTCAGCAGCATCACTCAGGGGCACCTCAACATCACTATGCGCTACCATAGCAGCACAGAACGCCACAGCATCACTCGTCGCCACCACCACATCACTCCGCGCCACCACACCATCAATCTGTGCAACCATTCAACAACAGCTGGATCAAATATGTTCTCTCAATGTTTCAAGCTTTATTACACATGTCACAAAAAGATGTTACTATTTCACTTCTGTTCTTGGATTTTCGTCACAATATTATGCACTGAACATAATCTTCACAAAAGTTATTTACAAAAGTTTAAGCTATTGCCATTATAAATTACAATAACTTTTATTTAACCCCTTCGACGCTCATGACGAGCTCAGCTCGTCATGAGTTACGCCTGTCGTACGCTCATGACGAGCTGAGCTCGTCATGAACCGCGGGATTTTAAAAAAGTCAGCGCACAGCGGGAAAACGCATAGCGCGCACGGGGTTAAGTATTAATTATTTAAAAAAATTAAAAGCCATTGTTATTTGTAATATCAATACATCTAAGTCACGTAAATGCAACACATATTGCATTAGAAATGCGATCGGTGTCACGAAAGTTATAACTATTGGCATTGTAAATGGCAAAGCTATTAATTTAGCAATTTACAAAAATAACACCTAAATAAAAAAAAATCATTTATAAGACCAATAGCTCAAACTTTCCTAATGCGAGCCCTATTGCATTTCCAATGCTTGTTATAAATGGGGACAATAATGGAGTCACCCCAAGAAGGTGGGATCAGGGTGGTAACCGCAGCATTGAGTGCCAAAGTAAGTATTGGTCCCCAAAGCTGCGGTTGAGCCCTGAACACATCAATTGGGACTCCATCTGGCCCCTGGGCCTTACCACCCTTACTCGATTTAATACTACTTTCCACTTCCTTCAGGGTGATATCTAAAGGCACCACAGGCCAAAGCCTTTGCTCTTCAAACGTCTGGGTATTGTCCTGGAAGATTGCAGAAAAGTGTTTCACCCAGTCCTCGCTACCAACGTTGGAGGAGAGCTGTGGATTTTTATCATCCTGGAGGAAAGGGGAGTTAATGTTGGACCAAAATAGACGACTATCAGCAGTTTCTGCTGCCTTGGATAGGTGATCCCAGGCCTCCTGCTGTAATTCCTTCTTCCTTTTGGATAGCGCCTTTTTATATTCAATTCTTAAAAGTCTGACTCTATTCTTATCTCTTGGAGTAAGGGCTAAAGCGTGTTTAAGTTGTGAGAGAAGGGTTGTACACGTATGGTCAAACCTACCGATCCCTTTTCCGCTTCTGCCCGATTTGGTCCCCGTGAAGATGTTTTTAATAACGTTGTTAATGTTAAGAAAATGAGTCATAACGGAGGCAGGCGGACATCCTGGAGTCAGGATAATATCAATGTCCGCCAGACATTTATTTACATTAATGGGTTCCACTATAGATGCTTTTTCCCCTTTCCACCTAAGCCTGGTCCCATTAGCCCTGTGTGGCTCAATGTCACCCAAAATTATTGTTAGCAATTCTACTCTGCACTTCCATGTAGTTATTTGCATTGTGATGTAGTTATGATCACTCAGGGCGGAGCATCCCTTACCTTGGTCAGGCAGTGAGGGACCAAATTAGATGAAACCATAATATGGTCGATAGTGGATCCGCCATTCCGCCCAGTAAAGGTAGGAATGGAACTCTCACTACCCCCTAGATCAGTACTCACTAGCTCTAAATCATAAGAGGCCATAACGTTATTAATAGCTTCCCCATAGGCATGATGTGGGAAATGCAACATGCTTTCCCCACTATTGGTTTGAATCCCACACGCCCTGGAGGAGGACAGACTGCAAACTGTTAAATTAAAATCCCCTAACCAAATATAAGAAAAGTGCATTTAGCCTCAGATATGAGCTTTATGAGGGCACAATCCAACTCCTCTATTACTTTGTGCCGTGAAATGTTAAAAATATTATTATAAAAATGTATTAAAAGCACATCAGTGCCATCCTGTGCGCGTACCCAAAGAATTTGTGAGTGGGGTTCGACTAGCAAATGTTTGATAATAGTCAACTTTAGATCTACTGAAATTAAAAAAAGTAGACCTCCCTTTGCCCTGCCATGCCTTGATTCAGTAGCTTCTAGACTATAGCATGTGTACCCTTCGAAACTAGGTTTGGCAACACACCATGTCTCCTGTAGGCATAGGATGTCATAGGACCTTACAATGCCCTCCCACTCCATTTTGTGTACCTTAGAGGCCCAACCGGCAATATTCCAGCTAACAATAGAAATCCCCATGTTATGGTCACTATTAGAAATGCCATGTACATTGTTGGGATTCTTGCCTTTACTACTTTGTTCACTCACAAACCTCCCTATATTACTACCTACATCCCTCACTGGGTCCTCAGAGATCTCAGTCACATAAGACACTGTTGTCCCACTACTCATATTACCCATGATATCATTAGTCTGTTGGCTCTCAATAACCACCTTTTCCTCACTAGGATTATCCAGATTGTCACCCCTGGTGGCATCCCTCTGAAACCCGTGTCCCTTATGAAGTCAATCATTCTGGTCCAGGGAACTCAGGAGTTGATACCTGTTCTGGACAGGGACTTCATAAACCATCCCACGGGTTGGTGGAAAAAATCTGTCACCATTAGGTTGAAAATTGGGGTTAGATGGAAAAAATCTATCACCAATAGGTGTAAGGTTTGGTGTGGGCAGGAAAAATCTATCACCAGTGGGTACAAAATTAGGGATAGGTTGAAAGAATCTCTCACCATTAGATACAATATTAGGGGTGAAAGCCCTATCTCTACTTGTGGCAGGTGGTATCTTGTTAAGATGGTTGTAAAAATAGCCCAAAGGACGTGCAGTTACATCGGTCTCATACTGGGTTACTGCAGCTGCTCTTAATAAGACCGTCGCAACATGCTGGGGGTGTTTAAAATTGACAATCACACAGTCTCCCCCACAGTTCTTTCTGGTGTTGCCAACCCAGTTGACCCTTTTAGTAGATAGAATTTGGTCCGAGAAATTAACGGGGAACCCACAATGTCTATGTAGCCAAGAGACCGTTTTGTTTTTTAACGAGTCCCGCGGCTCTTGGAGAGGTGTAGCCTGACTGGGTGCTAAGGGGGGAACATTGGTTAAAACCACAACGTAGGGTACACACTCGGGTGGGAAGTCTGCCGAGCGATTATTACCAACAGATGCCCCCTACAGACCCATCAGACCCAGCAGCCGTACCCGGCATTGCTGGTGCCTGCACTGCCCCGCCTGTCTTAGGAGCTGGTAGTGTGTTTTTACAGGTAGGTCCCACTACAGTCCCAACAGCTGCAGCCATCACGGATGGTGTCTGCATGACCCTGCCTGAATGACATGCTGGTAACGTGCTCGTACTTGGCAAGGCAGATAGAACCTGCAAGGTCAGACTAGCCGTACTGGAGCCAGATGTAACATTTTTCGTAGGGCAAGACCTCCCCTTAACTGGCTTAGGAGCAGATTGGATACTAGGGGCATCCTTACAAGCTGGTCCAGTGTTAATTAACTTCGCTGCGTGCACATCTAACTGGGACCCCAATCTAAATACTTCGGCTGATAAGGCATCAATTTTGGCAAGTAATGGTTCAACAATCAGCTTCAATTTACCATCTATGCAACCCACTAACAATTCGAATTGGTCAATATTAATAGTAACACAATTGTCTTTAGTTAAAATCCCTTTGTCACAAACATTTTTCTTAGGTGTGGATTCCTTTTTCCTCCTGGACGTATGGCCTCCCCGCTTGATAGTTAATTTCCTACATGCTCTCATAGAACGTGTAGCCCTTGTGCATGGTTGCGTAGTACCCTCAGGACTTTCCAGTTGGTTTTCCACAGGGATAGAGTCATCTAACACCTCTACAGGAGTAGTTCGATATTACAACTGGTGTCCTTAGGCTCGACTGTCACAGTGGGAAAAGTGTTATTCTCGTTAGTGGGATCCAATGGTAAGTCAGATTGTGAGTCAGGTAGATTAACTTGACCCAGGGATTTTCTTCTGTCACTGTTAATCCTACTAACAACTTTGACCAAATAGTTATCCGTTAGAGTGGTTTGTATCGACATTGTTGGCAGCAATTTTGGAATATAGGGCACAAGTAGTAACAGAAGAGGTGTGGAATATTATAAACCACACAACACACAATTGACTCCTCGGTATCTACAGTAAATAGTTTATGAATATCAGGGCACTTACTCAGACCAACGGCCAAGGGGGGTGGCCCAGCCCAGCCTCCTCCGGCCCCTGACGGCCTAAGACGGCCCGCCCTCTGCCCGGGCTCAGCCCGGCATCGCCCGCGCGCGTCCCGCGACGCGGGAGGTGCAGCTGATGTTTAAGCGCCTCCGGGCGGAAGCAGCAGGCGTCAGGAGGTGGCGTCCCGGTCACCCAGGGAGCGCTGGGAGGTGTAGTCCTTCAGGGAAAGGCTCGTCCCCTCTCGGCGAACGGTTCAATCTCCGGCGGCGGGGGGAAGCGATGGCTAGCGTGGGCCCCCTTGAGCAGCGTCAGTGGTGGAAAGTAGGTCTTCCAGCCCCCGAGACACACAGAGGCTAACAGAGGCTCCCGCTCCCCCGGAGGTGCAGCTGATGTTTAAGCGCCTCCGGGCGGAAGCAGCAGGCGTCAGGAGGCGGCGTCCTGGTCACCCAGAGAACGCTGGGAGGTGTAGTCCTTCAGGGAAAGGCTCGTCCCCTCTCGGCGGCCGGTTCAATCTCCGGCGGCGGGAGAAGGCGATGGCTAGCGTGGGCCCCCTTGAACAGCATCAGTGGTGGAAAGTAGGTCTTCCAGCCCCTGAGACACACAGAGGCTAACAGAGGCAATTTATCTCCATGGTTCACCTAAATTGACTATCCTGCTGCATTTTTGTTATCTAATGATGGTGAACCAAAAGCCTTTGTAAATATTGTCACTTCCTCGTCTCTAACTGTATCTCATCTCTAACTGCCTTCTTCCTCTACTTCATCTCTCTTGCTGTGCCATTCTCTTTTACCTCTCTGTCTTTGAAATAGTTAAAATCCCCAAAGCAGCACTTTGATTTACCCTGCAGCAAGACTCTTTCACACTGTACTGAGATACCTCTCCACCTATACTCCCACACCTCTCTCCTAGTACTCACACACCTCTCACCTTGTACTCACACACCTCTCACCTTGTGTTCATCCATCACTCATCTACAGTTCACCCTACACCGGGGGTGGGTCCTGCATTATAGCAGAGGAGCGTCTCCCCCTGCTGACAGGCAGCAAAGGCAAAAGTGCAAAATAAAATGATAATAAAACCACTTTATTATCCTTTATATTTTATTTTTCACAGAGCCAGTCGAGTCTAAGGGTGGGAGAGGGCCATTGTGACGACAGTCAGGAGCAGGGACGAGGAGTGATGTGCACTGCTAAGTGTGCATGTCGGTTTGGCTGGCTGCCTTATCACAGTTAAACTGACGTGCACTTAGAATTTCTCCAACACGATCTTTTTTGCACAGCCGGGTGGAGAACAGATGCAGGCTCCCAGGCCCTGTCTGAGTGCCAAACCAGCCCACTCAGACCCATCCCAGTGCTTATCTCATGCTGGGAATAGTATTTACAGCATGAGAGCAGCATCTGGATTGGCATCTGGGAGCCTGTGCAGTGTGCAACAGTTCATGGACGTCTGGGAGGCGAGGATCGGGACAGGAGCAGAAGAGCAAGGTGGCGTTCAGCAGAAACAGGTAAGTACTCTTTTATTTTTTTGTTGCATTATTTTGTCCATGTTTTTTAAGTATTTCTCTTGCCCTGCTAGGCCACTTAGGATTGAGAGCAGCCTCAGCTGCCCTACACTCACACACCACTCTCCCTGCACTCAGAAATCACTCATACATGTCTTATCCAGCAATCACCCACTGCTCACCCAGCAGTTACTCACTGCTTACAAGTGTAAAGTAATTTTTAGGTTGTGCCTACCAGACAGCGTAGGCTGTCTGGTTGTAAAAGCCTGGTCTGGTTAGAAAAGCCTGCCTATTGCTTACTATTGCTTAGCTTTAAATTCACTACAATTTGCTTGCTTCTTGTTTGAAGGTTTACCTTGTCCTTCTTGTTATTGTACCTCCTCCAGAACATGGCCTCTTTACTTGGATACCTCCAGTGTTCACGTTTAGCAAACTACTTTTTCTTTTTGCTTAAGCACTCCGTGAGAGTGAATTGTTTTTTTCCATCTGTCTTCCTTGTTTGTTGCTCTACCCCTATGCTCTCTGTTGATATCTCTTGTCTGTGCCCTTCTCTCCCCTTCCATACTACTCTTTCTAGCCTGTTTGCTTCTCCTACTCTATGCTGCATCTCCCTCGTGTGCTTCTCCCTTGCCCCCAGTATTACTGTTTCTTTTGTGTGCTTCTTTCTCCACCCTTGTGTTGCTCTCTCCCTCATGTCTTCCTGCCCACTCCTGTTGCATTCCACCACCCAGCTCCCCCATTCCTTTGTTGTCCGCCATCTCTGCTGTTTATTTTTAAATGTATATTTTAAATATTTTTTTAATGGACCAGGCAGCAAATTGCGCCAGCCCTCCACAAAAGCACATGCACACACTTACAAGTTCTTTTTTTTGTTGACCAACCTAAATGATATCTCCCATCGTAGATTGGCCAGTAAAAAATAAAAGAAAATTGCTCCTGTGTCATTCTGTAAGCACTTGCGTGGATGGTGACACAAGAACGCACCTACAGAATGATGAGACTGTCAACAGCTGCCACATCATTGTGTCTTTTTTGCCTCAAAATTAAAGAATACTGGAAAAAAACATTGGTTTTTACCAATGCTGCCACCATTACCAAAAAAAATAGTGGGTCCCAAAAGCAGAACCTATTCGCCTTGCCAATGCTTATTAGATCAAGCCTGCCAGACAATGCAAGTTGTCTGGTTGCAAAAGGCCTGTTGTCAGCTTAGCAGGAACATAGAGTTGGCTTCACGTCCGCCCAATGAGTACCAATTGTTGGATTTGTTTGTCACTCTCATTTGCTTGCTTCTTATTTGATGGTTTGCATGTCATCCTGTACTTGTCTCTGCCCTGGAGCACCACCTCTTTACTTTTGTTCTTTCACTGCTCACTTTTAGGAGACTACTTTTTCTTTTTGCTTACTCACTCTTTGAG
Source organism: Lissotriton vulgaris (assembly GCF_964263255.1). Taxonomy (NCBI): domain Eukaryota; kingdom Metazoa; phylum Chordata; class Amphibia; order Caudata; family Salamandridae; genus Lissotriton; species Lissotriton vulgaris. The sequence continues at coordinate 1,769,894,664 of NC_141691.1, forward strand.
AGGGCAGTTGTTTCCCATGTGTCTCTGTCGTCTCCGTCTCTCCTACCCAGCACTCCATTTTGCTCTGTCTCATAGGTGATTTGTCTACACTATGCTTCATGTTGCTCTCTCTCATCTGTGTGATTCTCTAACCCTGCGCTCTGTGTTGCTCTCTTTCGCTTGTATGCTTTCCCCTTGCCCATGTGTTGTTTTCTCCCTTGTGTGCTTCTACCCTCCAGTCCGTGCTCTTCCTTCTGCTCCCCACCTACCCATGTTGCGTTTGTTAACCTGTTCCCCCACCTACTCTGCTGTTGCCCCCATGGACCATTCTTTTTTAAATATTTTTTGGGAGGGTCATACAGCAAATTGCTGCCAGCCCTCCACTAAAGTGCTTTCTTGCTTTTATAATTTCTGTTTTTAAACAACTGTTCTAAATGATCTTTGATCGATAAATAAAAAAATAAAAGCTAATGGTGCCTGCTTGATTGTAATTTATGTTTGGTATATCAGGCAGGCAAATACTGTCTCTCTAATGACAAAGAATACTGTGCACCCAAAGATGGAATCATCTTTGGGTGCACAGGTACATGAAGGTGAACTTATCGCAAAATTTACAGTCATGCCCTGAGCTGAGACACTAAAGACACAGCAGAAGTTGAAACCTATATTTTTGAGTGGGAACATTGTTACCTAGCACACTGGTAAAATCGTTTAGAAGCCGTTGGAAAACTGCCAAAGTATAATTTAGAAGTATGGTTAGAATATATTTAATAATTTACATTTAATTAAATGGAAATCATTTTTGTTTAATTTAGTGTTAGAGGTATTTATATGTTACTTTGGTTTAGGTTTAGCATTGGAGATAGAATAAGGTTATTTCATGTAATTTGTTTTATTTACTGTACCTTTGTTTAATTTAAGGTCAGGGTTAACCGTAGTTGAATTTAATTTAAATGACATTAATTTAATTTAAGGTTAGGGTGAGTTTGTCGTGCATTTCCTGCATGACCCCTTGTAGTTTTCTCTATGTTAGCCTAACTATGTTACTCATGGGTGCATGAAACAACTGTTTCTGTTGTGTCTGTTGAACATCATTTAGGGCATGGATGGCATTGGATTGAAATACAAAATGTTTTAGTTTTTGGGGGATATTTCACTTTTTTTATGTGTGTTTAATGCCTTTGTTGGATGTGTGTGGTTGTAACTTGCCATTTTTTTTTATCCCCGTGGGTTTTTGTTTTTTGGCATTGTTGCATTAAAGATGTGTTGTTTAGCATACCTCATTTGCCTGGCCAGTGAGTGAGTGTGTTTGCAATAGTGGACCATCATTTGCCTTGGCTGAGCCTCAAACTTGTGGCAGGGGGCCATTTTGTGAAGTCTGTGTCCATATAGGCCTGCTTGAGTTTATTGTTTTCCAGGCCTCCTGCTTGTTGTTGTTGTTAATGTGTTATGACCATGTGGCTGGCGGTAATTTTGTGGTGCAGTTAGTGTGCTTTTGCCATAGGCTTGCATGTCTTTATGTTGTTCTTCTTGGCTTATTGCTTATTGTTTTTTGTGGTATTTCACCAAGTTTTTTTTCATGTGTGTTGTTTAATTAAATGCCTTAGTTGAATGTGTGTGGTTGTAACTTGCAAACCTTTTTAGCCCTGTGGATTTTCGTGTTTGGCATTCTTGCATTAAAGATGTGTTGTTTAGCATGCCTCCTTGGTCTGGCCAGTGTTTGAGTGTGCAGGCTATAGTGGGCCATCATTTGCCTTGGATAAGCCGCCCCATGTGGCCAGGGACCATTTTATAAAGTCTGTATCCATAGTCCATACTCCATATAGGCCTGCATGAGTTCATTGTTTTCCAGACCTCTGGCTTAATGTTGTTGTGTGACCATGTGGCTGGTGGCCCTTTTGTGGAGGCAGTTAGTGTGCTTTTGCCACATAGGCCTGCATGACTGCCTTCCCTGTGTTCCCCTTGGCTTATTGCATCCGTTTTCATTGGTCAGCTGCAGCTCCCTGAGTGCTGCATCCCACGTGATGCACAATGCCAAACAGTTACATTTGTATTTTTGTTGTTGTTCTTCTTCTTTCCTATCCTTCCTAAGTATAGTGTACACAGGACACCATGAAAGCCCCTGCTGTTGCCAAAGTCTCACAAATGGTTACACTGTATTGTTAATTGTTTCAATAACTGAGGTAATAACACTAACAAGTGTGACAACACACACTAAATTATATTATATTTGTTTGTACTAGTAATTTAACCACAATAACGCCATGTTTCACTGATGTTCTACTTACTTCTTTGCTTTTAGGTGCACAAAAGAGGAGACAACATCACCCATTATACTGCCAGACATCTCTTCAACTTGTGCCACTGCGTGCAGTGCTAACTGAAATCTTCAAGATAGCCCCAAAGGTACCATGTCTAGTACCAAGAAAGTTGCCAGTGATGAAAAAGAAGGCACTGCCACTTACCACCACCGGTATGTTGCCCAAGACCTTTTTTGGGAAACCAGAAATTGCACCTGCAGCAGCGGTGTCTGGGTAGCAAGCTGGGAGCAGCACCCCCATATCAGTGGACCACCCCACCAACCTAGCCCAAAGCTCATGTCTGTTGCAGAGGCAGCCAGTCTAATAACGACAATGCGGACGAGCAGTGATGTTGAAATTGACATATCGTTATCGCAAAGTAGTACATAATCAATGCAGGAAACTCAGACATGTGGGCAACAACAGCCACAATCGCCCCCAATGGTAGTTGTTCCTCCCGAAGTAGGAGAAGTTCAAGAGATCGAGCTTCCTGCTGAGGAAGAAGAAGAAGAGCAAGACACGCTCTCAGAAGATCCATTGTCTCCCAGATCCCCAGCAAGAAAAAGGAGGGTTAGTCCGTCAACGTATTCTGCAAGCCCACCCTCTGATGATCTAGACGCCACTTGGATCCTACCTCACTCTGGGAGTGAGACATACCACGAGACAAGGCTAGGGAAAAGGAATGTTCCAGAAAGCCTTAGAGTTATGGAGGTAGATGTAGAAGAGGAGGATATTGATGAACCAGTCAGCATGGACATTAGCTCCGCCCCAGTTGAGACCGACAATATCCCATCCCAAATTGCTGTTAGGGATGTGACATAGATACCACCAACACAGATACCACCAACACCACCTCGGCTGCCATATTTACAAACTCCCGGCAGTGACCTACATCCACCACAACTACCTCAGTAGAAGTAGGTACTGCAGAGAGTCAAGCGTCACACCCACCTACCAGTTAATCCGACATTGCAAGTGGAACCAGCAGCATCAGAAAGTTGACCTCCCCAGCTAGGGACTTCTTTTTGGTTAACAGGAAGGAGGTGAACATTGCTATAGGCTTCGAAGTGAACTGATCCGGGGTTTTTTAGAAAATTCAGATATCAAGGGCGCACTGCCTCAATTTCTACGTTACAGTGTGTTGTGTGAATGGTTGATGTGTAGTGCGTAAAGAGCAGGCGGAAAACACCCTTAACCGTCTAAAAAAGTCAAAGGCTAAACAAATTTACAAAGCTGTGCTCTCGCAACTACATTAAGGTGTTACAGAAAAAAGTACAATGACCAATGTGATTCAATGAACAGAAGCAGATTCTTTCATGTGTTTCTTATCACAGCAAGATGATGGTTTATTGGTTCCAGACTTGAGAAATGTCACAGTTAGCCGACACATGTTTCGTCGTGTACAGTTGAGTCAACACGACTCTTCAGGGCTGGTGGTACAAAAATAACGTATGCATATTCAGTTATGCGTCATATCACTGTAACATACTGCATATGGTGACTGGAGTGCACCCTACATGCAGTAGTGCTATAGGCTTCATTTGTGGAGAAGGTGCTAGTCGGGGTAAGCGTGGTACAGTGGGAGGCGTACCTTAGCGGTCAAAAACGGCATGTGTTGTTGGTAGAGGGAATGAAGAAGATACGATCACGGTGGAAGGTGAACAACAAGGAGACATTTTCTGTGGTATACAAGGCAGCCCTGTCCCCAGAAGTGCAGTGGTACCACCCACATCATCATCAGCAACATCGCAATGGCACAAGAGTCAAGCTGAGACACTAAGTGGTCCAAGGCAAGAGAGTACCACAACGAAAAAACACACATTGAGCCTAGCATCTGGTGTCAAGAAGTCACCTACATCAGTGGCACCTGAAAAAGAAAAAAAATCCAGGCTACTGTACTCAGCATGGTAAGGTCGGAGGGGCAGTACAACTGCAACCACCCAGCGGCACATTTGTACAACATGAAGCAGGCTAAAATGTTAGCGCAGGACCTCCTCCCTTTTTCTTTTGTGGAAGGGGTGGGTTTTCTTGAATTTGTGGTAGTCATCTGCCCAAAATGGAAGGTTCTCAGCCGGTTCTATTTCGCCAGAGTCGCTGTTCCAGCACTACATCACGACGTGCTGGAATTGCTTGGGCACGCTTTACAGCAGAATACTGTTCACACTATCCACCTGACAACAGGTATGTGGACCAGTTGCCTAGCCACTGATTACATGTTCATCACTGCACACTGGATCTCTCATGTTCGCCATTGAGAAATCTCATACTGCTGTAAACATTTTGGAAGGTTTTGACAACAAGATCTTTGAATGGCTGCGACCAAGAAGGCTTAACATTGGTTTTGTTGCCACGGACAATTGCAGTAATATAGTTAAGGCCATGGCCGATGGTGGCTATTTCAGAGTCCTGTGTTTGGCACACTGCAATAACATCATTGTTCAAGACTTTCTGAAAAAAGAAAAACAGAGTCAGCAACTTACTGGCCACCTGCAGAAGAATCTACACACATTTCAGATATTCTTTTAAAGCCCGGAAGCAGCTGAGGACCATTCAACGTGATAATAGAATGCCAGTTAAAGCACTCATCCAGGAGGTGCCAAAACATTGGAAGTCAACTTATTACATGCTTGAATGTTTGTTTGAGCAGTACAGACCAATCAATGAATATGTCATGCAAAGAGGGGATGCTACTGTGAAAGGTGTGATCATTGAGATGGACCAATGGGGCCTAGTTAAATGCCTGACGGAGATTCTGCTTCCTGTCACATGTGAAGTCTGCAAGGAGGACTGTACCATGAGCCAAGCTATCCCATTGTTGCACATGCTACAGGAACAGCTAAAGGAGGTTTCTGCAAAGCAGGTGTGGAGGAAAAAGGAATAATATGAGTTGGTGGAAAGCTTAACCCTTTGCTTATCTGAATATACAAGGGTGCAAAGAGCCATTGTGTCATCCAACCATTACATTTGTGCCACAATTCTTGATCCACGGTACAAACCATTACTGCACACTTTCATTCCTTTTTTAGACGGGGATGTTGCTAGCTACAAAACTTGGATAGCTGTGCAAGCCAGTCAGCTATAAAAAGAACATCCGGTAATTAGAGGCCCCCTCTTCCAGCGCACCACAAGTACTACAGGGCAGCCTTCAAGTTCAACTTTAGAGTCTGAGGGCAATGTGGTAGGCTCACAGCAGCCAAAACCACCAAGAACAACAACAACAAGAACAGGAGCATCAGCCCCAAAATCAGCACAGGAATAGTTTCTACAGGGCTTACAGTACAGGGCTTAAGTCTAACTTACTAAGAAGATAACTATCATGAGAGGAACCAGGCAGGGATGTTCCTCTCTCGTCTGCTGTTTAATCTACATATTGAACCAGTGGCGAGCAAGTTTAGGAGTAACCTGGAGATAGCCTTCTTTAACTATTGAGGGTGGGAGAAAAAAGTGGCACTATACATGGACGATCTAATGATATTTACCAGCAACTTGATATGATCACGCCCTCCAATAGAGGATACTCTTGATCAATATTGGAAGGTATCAGGCTATCTGGTCAACCAATCTAAGTCTGAAATCATGGAATGGAATAGCCATAGCAATAACCCACTAGTAAAAGAAAAAATATGGTATTTGGGCGTGGAATTAGTAAATGACATTCACAAAATATCTCATATATATTTCAACAGAGTACTTGGAGAGGTCAGGAAAGTCCTTAAAGTCTGGGGGCCTCCCATTGACCTTTGAGGGACGATCAAATATAGTATAGATGACAATTCTACCCACATTTTTGTATATTTTTAGCTCCATATCACTGGAATTTAAAAGTCAGTGGATAAAAAAATTGCAAGGGGAACTGAGCAGTTTCATAGGGGCCTCAAAGGAGACAAGGGTAGCCTGGAGGAAACCTAGAAGAAAAAAGGAGTAAGGGGAGATAGCAAGCCCTGATTTATTGGAATACTGTAGAGCATTCCAATTTAAGTACATGAGGATACTGCTAAATGAATACAAGACTTCTCCTACTTATTTATAAGCAATGGTTAATGCAGAAGGTAGCCATTTTCTGTATAAATATGAACATCCAAAGTACTTTAAAAAGGAAAAGCTGAAAATTCTCTGGTCAGCTGCAAGATTATGGCATCAAATAAGATCCCTGAAAATACCTCATTATAGTGAATTCGTCCCAATATGGGAATCCCCTGGAACTCTAGAATGCCTGAAGGATAGGCTAGCCATCCCGCTGATGAAAGTAGGATAACCAAATGGGGTCAGCTTATAGAGGAAAACACCATAATAGACTTGGACCAACTCACAACCAAAACCAACAGTACTCTATCAAAGTTTAAGTATTACCAATTATTGAGTTGGGATATGAGCCAAAAGGAAGACGAAACAGGAACTAAAAAAAATAGGGAAGAAATTCCCGGGAGGTGGGACAGCAAAAAAGAAGCTTCATGTTGGTACTGGGCCCTCATATCGTCTGGAGAAGAGAAGTTTACATTGCCCATCACAATCTGGGGGAAAGAGCTGCCAACGCTGGATGTGCTGACCAGATTGCAAGAATCTGTGGCTACATGTTGGTACATTGTAAAATCTGCCTCCCTTTTGTTTACCATACGTAGAGCGTACTGGTCACTGAAGAGGCTGTCTAAATTAAGTAAACGAAAGGTTAAAAGTTGGCCAAAATGTGAAGAAGACAGGGTAGATGACGTGCACATGTTTTGGCAGTGCCCCCACTCAAGAAATTTTTGAATAATGTGGGTATAGTTTTCACGAATTTGCTGGATCAACCAATAGAGGTAAGCACAGATCTTGTTATTTTTGGGGTCGGACACTGTATTGAAGGTTATCCCAAATTAAGTAAAAAAACAAGAAAAACTCCTTTTTCTTTTGATTTTGCTGGCCAGAAGGGAAATCTGTATTACATGGATAATGTCTAACCCCTAACGCAGTGGGAATGGTTGACATTGGTTCAGAGGTTAAACTAGCTTTATCGAAGCAGGAGGCAAAGTTAGAGGTACAACCTTTGGGCTATCTGGGAACAAAGATAATCAGAATATATGAGAACCACTGATTGGTTTCTGGATTTTGAATGATTATGCAATAGCAATAACCAACAAGCAAAATTCTTGTTCGAGTAGCCACAACGGCTAGCTCCTCCCATGAAAGGTAAACACTGGAAGTGGAAATAAGGGGGCCAGGCCAACCGCAAGGATAGATCTCCCCCTCACCATTTGTTCCCACAGTGGGCTGATTTAAGTCGGAACAGAAAAGCCAGGGGCCCCCGATATCTCCTACTCCAACTTATTGCACAATGAGGACTATGAAAAAAAAAGAGTAACCCCAAAAAAGATTTACATTATATGTAAAAAACTATTAATAATGTATTTCCCTAACAAATAAACAAGAATGAAAGAAAGAAACCCACACCTGACGCACCCCTCTCCCTAACCAATGTCCACTAAAACGTCCAATTGTCCATAAATGTTCATTAAAAAAAAGAGCACCCACGTTTTCCCCAATTCCCACATGCCTAGCCTCTCTCCAACAAGAGCGACCCACCCAAAAAAAGAGATTAAAAAAGGGGTAAGGGTCAAGACAGAAGTCTAGCGTCGGGCTTGCCGGATCTTGCGCTCTAGGGAGTGGAACCACTCCTCAAGCCTGGCCTTTAGGCGCACCATCTGGAGAGCATGCAGTGCTGACATTTTTTGCAGGAACAACAGGGGTGGGTAGCAGTTTTTGAATTGCGGCAGGCGGATGCCAGACCATGGTGCCGTACCACCAGAGGCACTAGGGAGGCCTAGCTGGGGCCCGGGGCATTGGAGGCTGCAGCTGCTGCCTCCTCCTCCTCCTTTTCCACCAGAACCACCAGCTACCGATATTCATCCCTTATGGCCTTCAGCTTCCGTTGCCTGGCCCTGGCTGCTAACTCCTGCCTGTTGGATTGGGAAGGAGTAGCTATATCAAGGAAGAAAAAAGACAATTGTAACCAATACTCTTAGCAAAACATTAACAAAAAAATATACACATAAAATTATAGTGGCACAGTAGCACTAGCAGTACATAACATTTGTGGTATCCTCACTTCCACGGCCTCTAAGATTTAGGTGTGATTAGAGTTTCAGGGATAAGGCTCTATGGAGTAGATCATTCTTCTTCTTCTCTTTCTTGTATAGACATACTCTGTTAAATCAATGGTAAAATGCTCAATTTCACTTTCACCCTGACTACTACACCAAGGCAGATTATATATCATATGATTACTAATATGAATGATGATATACGGCACAATGTGAGGTACTAATATTGTTTGATTGTAACCATGCAGCCGATAGGCTAGCCATGGCTGACACAGTTGAAATGACATGGGTAGGGAGCGGGAGTGGTCCTCGGAGTCAGAGGGAGGCAATTGATGATGAGTGGGTCCATACACAATATATATGTTGTGCTTGCAAACTACTATGAGTCAAGGGAGTGTTCTGAAATACAACCTTGAATCAAGAACCTTGAAAAAAACAGTTCTGTTTATTCTCCTTCCAAGCGATTTCTCCATTTATCGTTGCATTGCTCGTCTAGCATTATTTTTTAATTCCTCAACCTTAGCTTTGATACTCTGGCATGGTTTAATATTTTACAATCTCTTTTTCCAGTCTCCACCTATTCTATGATTGAATACCATCCAGGCATCGATCCATTCAAACATTGCTATCGTTCTCAATGTCAACAAACCTTTCACCAACAACATATATTTGTCATTTTAACCACTACCCATGCGTCCTTACTTGCCTTAGAGTTTGACCCATCAAACCTCCCAGAGGATTCCTTACACCCATACAGTTTCACCCACCCATTCGGGCATCCTTTCTTTCATCTTTCACCCATCCTTCAACCACCCATGCATCCTATCAGCCACCTACATGCATCCCGAGCCCCCTTCCTTCACCCACACATCCTTCTCTGCCAATCATATATTACATATCACCCGTCCTTCCTCCTTCCACCCTTCTTACCTAACCCTTCAAGGTTGTCTGACTCTTAGTCTTCTTCATAAAACTTTCTCTGCCGGGTTTAAGAACAAAAGGTCCATTAGTTACTCAACTCCTGCTAATGCTGAGTAAAGGGTGTCTTCAACTGTTCACAACAACTTAGTCTCAACAGGACAGTGTACACCCTTCCAGTGAGTGTATTGTCAGTAAGTAAGGAATATGACTTACCAATGCCTGCCACTGCTGCTGGCTCACCCCCTGGAGCTGCCACATCAGCACCCTTCTTACTGGCGTGTCCTTCGCCGCTGGCCCCAGCACTGGTGGTTGGTACAGTTAAAAAAAAACTTTCAAATTTTTTAGATGCTTTATATGCCTCCCCTTATTTATTTTTTTACTAGCAAGATTGAAAATACAGTACATACACCACACACATCACTACAATTCGGGTACTAGAGTATAGTAGACAGTATGTCCTATCAAAAATAATAAAATATCCGGTAGGGCATTTTGTTGGTGGCAATTTTTGAAAAGCCTCTCAAGAAGATGACAACCCAAAGGACTGGACTCACTGGCTAGAGCTATTGGTGAATCTGAGTTTTTAAAAAGAAAAAGAGTGGCCAACTGGGCAAACAATCAGACATGAGGTTGGAAAATCTAATGGTGCATCCTCCTCCTCATCCTCCTCCTCCTCATACTTCCTTCCAGCCATGGTGCACGGTAATCAGTTGTTCACCATCAACTGCTACTAAAAATAGTACCAGGTCTTCACAAGAAAAAGTAAAATACATCACTTTGGGGTGTCAAATATGACCATTATTTTATTTACTGATTGAGCATGAGAAAGTAAAAGCAATCCTTCTCATCGCAACAAACATGCGTAGAATACTTTACTTGGGCATGCAATCTGCACATCAGAGTAGTTGTACTAGTACTAGTAGTAGGAAGGACCAATGGGTTCTATGAGTCTTACAGTACCACCACTAGGCAGTCTACAAAATATATAAGGGGAGAGGGAAAGCTTACTGAAAACCAGAAGAAAGCAAGCTACAGACAGACTAACTAATACAGAGTCAGAGCAGTTTGATTTGATGTAAAAAAAGAAAAAAACAGACACTAGAAATATAAATAACTAAGTTGGTAGGTAATGCAGGGATAACAAGAATTTAGAAACAGATAGATGGAAGAGGATTTGGTAATAAGTAATACCAGGAAATGGAAATAATTGTTCTAAATAAGATGTGGTAAAAGTTAGGGAAATATATATTAATATTACCAACAGGAGGACTTACTGGGGCTAGCAGAGCCATCAGCAGCGGAGCATTCCTGCTGGGAGGTACCTCCATCTCCTGCAACCGCCTCAGCAGACCCCGTCTTCTTCTTGCCCCTGGATGATGATCATGTAAGACATAATTAAAGAGACAAACATTTATTGGTGTTAAATAAATATTACAAAATCGCTCCAAAAATATTTTTTTAAAGGAAACAGCAATTGCAATAACATTGCCCTATCTAATCAGATCGACCAGTAGTAGACTAGTATCGCGGTCACGGACTGTCCTATCTTTATTATTCTACAGTTCGATTCTGATTCCTGAATCCTAAACCTACCTAGCCCGCCTATTCCAAACACTTTGGAATGAATTGCAAAGAAATTATATTTGCTTCTAAGCTCTGATCTCTTTCGCAATCATCTCAACCCCCTTTGAAGGGCCAATACACTAAGTCTGTATTTAGTCTTCTTAATAAATGCATAGATGTACACATGCATATTGTATACACAAATTGGTTGGTTGATTGCTTGCTATATTCACTTACCATATGAACTACAAAAGGTTCTATTAAGGCATATGGAGTCACTCAGCATGTGAGAGGAGGACGCATCACGCGGGCTGCTAAATTACCAACTAATACTAAGTAAGTAACTAACTAACTAACTACCACTATCTTAGTGACAGGTCAAAGGAAAGGTGTCTCTCTAGTCTGCATTACCTAACTTAAGTTCTGTAACCCCTCTTACATAATCAGCCCCTAACAAGCACAAAGTTGAAAACAAGTAAGATTAGTAGCACCGAGCGCCTGTCTAGAAGAATAACAATGACATATTATAAGATTTTTCAACATAACTTACCTGCATGTAGGCAACAGCATTCTTGCTATTTGGGAAAAAAATAATATTTGCAGTAAACAGAAAACAATAGTAATAAATAATTAGCTACTCACCAAGCCCCATGATCTCAAGGCCTAGCAGATCCAGCAGGTCCTGCTCTTGGTCCAGGATGTAGGACCACTGGTGCGTCAGTTGGCTATGGGTAAGACAGACCTCAGAGCAGCAAAACACTGTGAGGTTTTGTAATTCTCGAGTCTGACTCCATTTTGTTCTGTGCCACCATTTTGTGTTGCCCTCACGTAGGCCTGTGAAGGTAGCCTGGCGAACAAAGTGGCATGGCCTTCTTAGTTCATGTATACATTAACTAGGTTTCTTTTTGACTCTGAAATGAACTGTAAGAAACTGACCTCTTCACCTGAAACTGACCTCGCGAATCCAATTTCCCTGATCGATCTTTGTCTGAGATTGCCAATCAATGTTCAGGACATCGTTAACTTTTAGTTTCCTTGCACATGCCTTATCTTGTTCAGCTTCTGTTACTGTTTCTTTTTTATGTTTCTTCATTACATGGGTTATGCTTTCAATTATAGGTTTGTCCGGCTTGTGGAGATTGAATTTGGGACATTCCTAATAATTAACTTTTGGGTTGGGATACTGTAAATTGAGTTTTTGTTACGTGATACTTTGTTTGAAAATGTCCCTTATTGGCTAGAATTTTGTGCAGTGGGTGTACATTTATAATGTGAATATTGGGTATAAAAGGAGACGTCTCGCCTTAGTAAAATGAGCAGTCTCCTGAGAATTTACACCGTGATGTATTTCTAGGATCACTGTTACTAGCCGCAGCTAATAAACTTGGTCTCTGATGCCATCCAGAAGTATTCCGTGTCTCTGTATACCAAGACAGGTAAACTCGAAGATCTTAGGCGTGCCCCTGACACCGCTGGGTTATACCCCGGTTCTTCAACTGGCGCCCAATGTGGGGCGACTTCAGCGTTACTGGTCCAAGCCCGAAGATTGTGAGGAGCCCCGTGAGGAAATTCTGGAGGACGGCCGCCACTTCATCGACCCCTGCATGTCAACGTGAACCGAAGGTTTTTTTTCTGCGAGGTTTCCCCTTTCCGACGGCTGCGAAGGACTGCTGCCCTGACTGTCGCCCTGTCTTGGACCCTCTTGTGATGATTTGTAAGACGAGACATTAGACGGTCTTCTGCTGGTGTGACAGACATTTTGGTTAAGTATAAGTGGGTCGCTCCCACGACTTTGTTTTGTTACTTGGTTTTGATTCGGCCATTGCAATAGTCGAAGCCGAGGGGTTCGTATATTTGCGAGTGTATCATTTTTGATAACCCCTTAAAGTTTTAAGCAAGACTAGTGAGCTAAAAGATGCCTGGTTTTAGCAAATTTAGGAAATGGTTTTGTTGTAGTTGTAATAGGGATTCCCGAAAATGGTTTTGTTGTAGTTGTAATAGGGATTCCCGATTGGAGGACTCGTGACCGATACATCCGGTTGTAACTCCAACTTATGAGCTCTATTCAAAGCATGGTGTAGGTCCCATTACCTTTAATGAAGTATGGGTCTGTTATACAAGGAAAGATGGTGTTTTACGATGGCCCCAACATGGTAGTTTTGAATCAGATGTTTTAGATAACCTAGAAGTTGCGCTATTTAAGAAGAAAGCTCGGCCGGTAATGTTTGACTCTTTCCGCCTTTGGCGTAAGGAAGCCAAACAGCGAGAAATTAAGCAAGCTAAGAGAGATAGGAAGGAAAGGAATATATTGGTAATGCAAGCTGCTAGGATCGTTTAAGGAAGATGAAGAAGATCGTGCGATTGAAGTGTCAGATAGACAACATTGCATGGCCATTGATAAATGTTACCCGGCTTTGCTACCCCCCCTTTCAAATGTGACTGAAGACCCTGAAAAGGATCCTTTGATGTCACATTTACTGAGATTGCCACCCCCTTATGTGCAGGGTGCTACTGCACCTCCGTTACCTCCAGTTGCTGCACCCCTTGTTGTCGTTCAACCCCCTGTTGTTGTTCAGCCACCCGTTGCTTCACAGGTGGTTCTTCCTCCCCCTACGCAGCCCCCTCCAGGGCCGCCAGTCTTGCCACCAGCCTTGCCTCAAACTCCTTTGCCTTACACTCCTTTATCTTCGACTTCTCTTATTTCTGTCCCTACGTCTCTGTCACCTCAAAACACTTCGTCTCCTGTCCTCATGTCAACTTCTTCTCCTTCTGCTCGGCAACGAATGACTGAGACTGTCACTAGTCTTTTGTCTCCTTTCTTTGGGTCACTGAATATGACCCCTGTTTCTGAACATAAGCAGAGACGTAGTCAACTCCCTGGTCCCGAAGAGCGGGCAGTGTTAGATCTCCTTGCTCGTAGATGGGTTTCAAATACCTCCAAGTACAGTCCACAAGAGGTTATGGATATCTTCCTACAGTGGGAGGCACCAAAACAAAGGTATGTTTTTGATGTCATGTGTACCTTCCTTCGTCACGAGTGGGAAGATAATGAGTTGGGTTCAGTTCCACTAGAATTGCTTAATGTTCAGTCTGAATTTACTAAAGGGACGATAGTGGGTTCAGATGTTGAGGAAGCGGTAGAGACACTACTCACTTTTAGGTCTAGACTTCCACTTCAGTCATTGTTCGAACCTGACCCTTCTATTAGGAGAAAAGTGAAGAAGTATCCTATGAGAGAGGTTCCCCCTGTATGGAGAGAGGCAGTTGTGGCTGATGCCGCTCATGGTATTGCGGCTGCACCGGCTCATTTTCAGCGAGTGTGGGTGCATGTCCCTTGGAAGAGAGCTGAGGTCCTGGCTCTTAAGCAGACCTTGCCTGACCCCCGTAAAAATCCTGCTGGTTATTACAAGGAGTTGTCTCAGACAGTTTATGCGTGTGTTATGAATTTAGCTGACATAGATATGTTGATGGTTAATGTAGTTCCTCAACCCTTGTGGGCGAAGATCCGTCACGAGGATCACGCGCCAGAGCTAAGAGATACATGGGTTAATATTACTGCTGCAGATGGTCGGCAGGTAGAAGTATCAAACCTGAACCCTTAGTTGCAGAACTACCTGGTAGGATTATTATTTAATGAAAACTATGATGCCTCCTCTGCGGGTGAATTGGGATAAGTTAGCAGCATGCAAACAAAAGAAAGACAAGAGTGTGTCTGATTTATTCACTAGGTTTGAGGAATCATTCATTGATCATAGTGGTCAGGACATGAGAACCGAAGGTGGTCAGAGGTTGTTTGTAGATAAGTTTGTTTTTAATTTACTTCCTGAACTTTCTAATAAGTTAAAGGACTCTGAGAGTTCATGGGCTGTTTCTTCTTCGGCCCAGATATTGGCTACTGCACAATACTATGAGAATAGAGATAAAAGTGAGAAGGATAAAGTAGAGAAGAAGACTAGAGAATTCTAAACAAAAGTTCTTCTGCAGCAGGCTTATCTGCCTCACCCTAATCAGCGTCAGTTTCAGCAACCTTCCCAGTTTCAGCAACCCCCGCAGTTTCAGAAACTGTTGCAGAAGTCTGAGTCTTTTGCTTCGTGACTCCCGCTAGGCCCTAATCAGTGTGCTTATTGTAAAGAAGAAGGTCACTTCAAGAATAGTTGCCCGATCTTGCTACAGCGTGCGGATGGTATGTCCGGTCTGAGAGGTCATGGTGGTTTCCAACAAGTACCTAGGGGTAGGGGACGTGGTACATTTCCCCAGAATGAACGTTCCTTTTCCCCTCAGAATTCTATGAATGATTTTGACAAACAGAATGTTCCGACCGTCCAGTCCGCTTAGTACTACACTGATGATTATTATGTTGGAAGTGAGAGTGCTGGTTTTAATGATAGTTAGGACAGCCATGGACAAAGGGAGGGAGTAGTGCCAGTTCCAGTAGACCAGAGTGGACCTTATGTTGAAGTGATTACATCTGGTGTGGCAGAATCTTTTCTTTTGGATACTGGTGCAGCAAAGAGTTCTATCATGCACTCTAAACTCCCTGGCGCACCTTTGTCTGGCTTGACCAATGTTTCAGTAGGATTTTCTGGCGCCCCAGTTCGTAACCCGGTTTCTTGTCCTTTGCCCCTTTCTATTGGTCCCTGTGAATTGGAGGCTCCCCTTATTCTAATGACTGGCTGTGGCGAGAATCTGTTGGGTTTGAACTTGTTGAAAAGATTGCATGTGACATTACATTGTTCTCCTTCGGGAGTACATCTTACGGTGGGTAAGAAAGTGATTTCCCAGATGTATCTGTCTAAGGATCGCCTTCCACTGGAACTGCGTTCTCTCCCTGATACACTTTGGGCTACAGGTCCCAATGATGTTGGTCTCTTACAGATTCCACCCTACGTTGTTACCCTTAAGTCGAATGCTAAATTACCTCGCATTCCTCAGTACAAAATTTCCAGTGATGGCGAAAGATCTCTTTTAGCGATTATCTATGATTTGGTTGAGAAAGGTGTGGTTGAAGAAACAAGAGGTAATGTGTGTAAAAGTCCTGTTCTGCCTGTCCTTAAGCGTACTGACTCTTCTCAGCCACCTGTGTATCGGTTTGTGATCGACCTTCGAGAGGTCAATAAGATCGTTGTGCCACAGTTTCCTGTTGTCCCGGACATTACTTCTTTATTGACTATGATCCCTGCCTCAGCTGCTTGGTTTTCTCCTATTGATCTGAAGAACGCTTTCTTCAGTATTCCGATTGCTGAGGAAAGTAGGGATATTTTTGGCTTCTCTTTAGGAGGCCGCAGTTTACGGTTTAAGCGCGCTCCTCAAGGTTATTGTGAGAGTCCCTCCATTTATAGTCAGGCTTTGAAAACTCAGCTTGATACTCTTGCATTGCCTTCTGTTGCTGCTCTTATCCAGTATGTTGATGATCTGTTGGTTGCTGCTGATGAAGAAGAGATTTGTAAAGAAGTTACTCTTTCTTTGTTGCGACACCTGTCTGACCTTCATCATAAAGTGTCACCTTCGAAGTTGCAGTATTGCCACCAAGAAGTGACCTACTTAGGTCATCTCTTGTCGAAGGAGGGAAGACGATTGACCCCAGAGCGTATTCAAGCGATTGCCCAAATGACTGTGCCATGCACAGAGAGAGAGGTGCATGCCTTCTTAGGTATCACCTCGTATTGTAGACAGTGGATTTCGAATTTTTCTTTGCTAGCGAAACCTTTGTTGGCACTTACTCTTAAGGACACACCACACCCTCTTCCTTGGTCTGACTAATGTCAGAAGAGTTTTTCTGAATTGCGTGATGCATTGTGTTCTGCTCCGGTGTTGGGTACCCCCGACTACAGTAAACCTTTTACACTTTATGTACACGAGAGAGAAGGTTGTGCATTGTCAGTTTTGACGCAACAATTTGGAGACAAGCAGCGCCCATGTGCGTATTTTTCAGCTACTTTAGATCCGGTAGCTAGGGCGTTGCCTAGTTGTCTAAGAGCTACAGCGGCAGCGGCTGTTTCTATCCGAAAGTCTGCTGGTTTGGTATTGGATAATACATTGATTGTGATGGTCCCACATGCAGTGGATACCCTATTGAATAGAACGAAGACTCAACATCTTACCAGTGCGCGTTTGTCAGGTTATGAGTAGACGCTTTTGGCTAGCCATGTGCACATCAAGCGGTGCAACACATTGAATCCAGCTACATTGTTGCCGATTTTTGTAGAGATAGATGCTCAGGAACAGCATGACTGTTTTCTCCGGACAGAGGAGGAAACGAAGGGTCGAGTTGATCTGAAAGACACTCCTCTTTCGAATCCTGATGGTACCCTATGGGTAGATGGTTCGTGCTTTAAGCTTCCAAATGGAGAGACGACTGCAGCATATGCTGTCACAACTTTGCACATGATTGTTAAAACAGCACGTATTGCACAGAATTCAGCGCAAGCAGCGGAGTTGATAGCATTGACTAGAGCGTGTGTGTTGTCAAAAGGAAAGAGAGTGAATGTTTATACTGATAGCCAATACGCATTTGGCGTGGCTCACAGTTTTGGTCGCTTGTGGAAAGAGAGAGGATTTCTTACTTTCCATGGAACGAAAATTCAGCATGGACAATTAGTGAGTGAACTTCTTGAATCACTTACTTTGCTGACCCAAATTGCGATAGTGAAGTGTAGTGCGCATAAGAAGGTTACGGATGATGTGGGTCGAGGGAATGCGTTTGCAGATGAAGTAGCAAGAGAAACGGCGAAAGATGTGACGAGTCGGATGTATGTTGCAGGTCCTGTCAGATGGGTTGTGGAAGGAGGAATGTGTGAAGATACAACAGAAAGAGTGAAGATGATTCAGGCCGAAGCTACTGAGAAAGAATTGAGTATGTGGAGAGAGAGTACGGTGAATGTTGGATTCAACAGGCTGTTGGGTTGAGTTGTCAGAGCACCAGCAATGGTTGTTGCAGGATGCATATGTGCTTCCGGTGGTTACTATGGCTCATGGGTTGGCTCACATTAGTTCAAAAGGGATATGTAAGTTGTTGGCTCCGGTATGGCAGAATGGCGGAATTCTTAGGTGTGCTGAGAATTTGGTTAAACACTGCATGATTTGCTTGATGCATAATCCTGGAAAGGGAACACCAACTCCAGCGGGTCATTTTGCTCCTCCAACGAATCCGTTCGAGTTGCTGCAGATAGACTACATTCATATGGAAAGATGCAATAACTTGAAGTATGTCCTTGTGGTTGTTTGTGCCTTTTCCAGATGGATAGAGGCCTACCCCCTAAAGGATAATACTGCCTTGTCTACAGCCAAGGTTTTGCTCAAGGAATTCTTTCCCAGATATGGCTTGCCGAGGATGGTATGGAGTGATAATGGAAGTGAATTTGTGGGTCAGATTATGAAGAAAGTATGTGCGGGTCTGGGTATTAAACAGAAATTTCATACTGCGAATCACCCCCAGTCAGCAGGCCTTGGCGAGTGCTATAATGGCACTCTGAAGCTGAAGTTGGCCAAGGTGCAAGCGAGCTCTGGCCTTACATCGTCCGATGCCTTACCATTGGCACTTTTGTCCACGAGAACAACAGTACATTCTCGTGTGGGACTTAGCCCATACGAGATTGTTTTTGGACGTCCAGCGAATGTCTGGGGTGTGCCGAGGCCTAAGAAGTACAGTGATATCGAGTACCCTATGTTGGTTTACTACTTACATGATTTGACTGCTAAATTGCGTGTTCTTCACCAACAGGCCCATGACACTTTGCCTTCAGTTTCTGTAGACGCAGGCCACTCGATTCAACATGGCGACTGGATTCTAACCAGGAATTTTCAGAGGTCAAAGAACTTGGAACCAAGATGGACCGGTCCATACCAAGTCCTGTTATCAACTCGGACTGCTATTGAGGTGTTCGGCAAGAAAAACTGAGTACATGGTACCCATTGCAAGAAGATACCTTTGCCCTTACCGTACGATAAGTGGGTCCGGGAAGGTGTTGCCGATTCTGAGAGTGAAAGGGTTCTGAGATTTGTACCTTTTAGCGATGCACATCTGGAATGGACTCAGTCAGAACGTGCGGATGATGAATTCTTGCAAGAAGCTTTGCCGCCGTGTTTGAGCCTTGATACTACGCACCCAGAGACACTCTTTCAGGATCAAACTGTGCCTGGTAAAGAACGCTACAACTTAACCGTCCTGAGCCTCGGCGAAGCGGTCGCTCCCCTCGCTGCTCCCTGCACATCAGCCTGCTCATCAGCTGGTATCGTTAAGATCACGCTCTGCACGCATTGCTCATTGTAGCGCCTATTACCTGACTTGCTTCACACTGCAAATTGATTTGATTTAAAACTGTAGCGCAGTACCCCATCTCGTCCTGTAGCGCTTTTTGGAACACTGCCATTTTGTCTGTTTGCTTGTTGTTGTTTTGCCTCGGCTATCCGCCCCGCACCCGCCTCCCTGCTGCTCCTCCCTCGCCCCTCCCCCCTCCACTATCTATATATGACAACCGCTTTTACGCGCAGCGTTCACGCGCAGCGACCGTGCCCAATTCGCGCCGAAGGTGCGCCAAAGGTAAGCCCGTCTACGCCCGTCCGCGCCTGGACCGCGCCTAGCGCCAGACCCCCTGGCCCCCGTACCACCCACCCCACCCGCATCACATACGACGCCTCCACCCTCTTACCCCTAAACCCCGGCCGACTCCCCAACTGCGCCCAAGCCGCTCCTGGACACACCCATGGACCCTTCACATGCAACTCCTGCAATTATGACAGCACCAAGACCAACTCCTCATCCACTAACACCAAACAGAGATCTGACACCAACCACCTAAAATGCATCCTGCTCAACACCCGCTCGGTCCACAGACACGCCATCGTCCTTTGGAATCTACTAGACACCATCTCTCCGGACGTCGCCTTCCTAACAGAAACATGGATGAACGCCTCCTCAGCCCCAGACATCACCATTGCCATCCCGGAAGGCTACAAGATCATCCGTAAAGACCGCACCTACCAAACAGGAGGAGGCATCGCTATCGTCCATAAGAACTCCATCCGCATCTCAACCAGCTCAGACGTCAACCTTGCTAGCGCCGAACACCTTCACTTCCAGATCCACACCGACCCCAAGACCACACTCAGAGGCACCCTCCTCTACAGGCCACCAGGACCCCGTGCACAATTCAGTGAAGACATCACTGACTTTATCACCCCACACGCCCTCCCCTCCGAGAACTACATTCTACTGGGAGACCTCAATTTTCACCTGGAAAAGAGCAACGACAGCAACGCCACCACCCTTCTGGACAATCTCGCCAACCTCGGACTCAAACAACTTGTTAATACCCCCAGTCACTACGCAGGTCACACACTCAACCCTATCTTCACCTCCAGCAAACATATCTCCTTCAGTCACACCACAGTTCTCCATTGGACGGACCACAGCTGCGTTCACTTTGTCTACAAAAAGACCACAACCCACAACCATCCTCAACCTACTCTGCGAAGAAACTGGAACAAAATCACCATCGACCAGATCTCCTCATCGCTTCTTCAAAACCCCCCTGCCCACTCTTCAAACCCAAACCAAGCAGCCATTAACCTCACTCAATGGCTAACCAACAGCGCCGACAACCTAGCACCTTTGAAAAAACATCAAATCAAACTAGGCAGCAAAAACGCCCCCTGGTTCAACGATGATCTTAAGAAATCCAAGAAACTCTGTCGCTCCCTTGAGAAGGCCTGGAAAAAAGACCCAAACACCAGCACCAGGGACGCCTTCAAAAACGCCACCCGAATACACCACCAACTGATCCGGACTGCCAAGAAAGCCGCATTCAAAGACAGAATAGACAACAACGCCCACAACAGCAAGGAATTATTCAACATCGTCAAAGAGTTTACCAACCCCACTGCCAACTCCAACGACATCACTCCCTCTCAAACCCTTTGCGACTCCCTAGCTTCGTTCTTCCACGACAAAATCGCAGACATCCACAACAGCTTCGACAACCTACCCGGAGACCAACCCACCCAACCTTCTGCCGTACCTTCACCCCCCTTGAACATCCTTAACGACTGGAACCCAATCTCCACTGAAGACACCATCCGCCTGATGAACTCCATCCACTCAGGATCCCCCACAGACCCATGCCCTCACCACATCTTCAACAAAGCAGACTCCATCATAGCACCACACCTCCGAGACGTCATCAACTGCTCCCTCAACTCCGCCACCTTCCCGGAAAGCTGGAAACACGCCGAACTCAGCGCCCTTCTGAAAAAACCCACAGCTGACCCCACCGAACTCAAAAACTACCGCCCCATCTCGCTCCTTCCATTCCCGGCCAAAGTCATCGAGAAAGCTGTCAACAACCAGCTCGCCGCCTTCCTCGAAACCAACAAATCCCTTGACTCCTCACAGTCCGGCTTCCGAGCCAAACACAGCACTGAGACCGCACTCATCACAGCAACAGACGACATTCGAACTCTACTGGACAATGGAGACACAGTCGCCCTCATCCTCCTCGACCTCTCCGCAGCCTTCGACACAGTCTGTCATAGCACCCTGTTACAACGCCTCAGAAACATCGGAATCCAAGGAAAAGCACTGGAATGGATCACCTCGTTCCTTGCCGGAAGAACTCAGAGAGTCCGCCTCCCACCATTCAAGTCAGAGTCCACTGAAGTCATTTGCGGCGTGCCACAAGGATCTTCACTCAGCCCCACCCTCTTCAACGTATACATGAGCCCCCTCGCGACCATCGCACGCCAACACAACCTCAACATCATCTCCTACGCTGATGACACTCAACTGATCCTCTCACTCACCAAAGACCCTAACACCGCCAAAACCAACCTACATGAAGGAATGAAAGAAGTAGCCGAGTGGATGAAGCACAGCCGTCTGAAACTGAATTCAGACAAAACAGAAGTCCTTATCTTAGGTACCTCCCCCTCCACCTGGGACGACTCTTGGTGGCCAGAGGCCCTTGGAAAAGCACCCATCCCGACGGACCACGCACGGAACCTGGGCATCATCCTGGACGCCTCACTCTCGATGACCAGACAAGTCAACGCCGTTTCATCATCTTGCTTCAACATTCTTCGCATGCTCAAAAAAACATTTTGCTGGATCCCCACCGAAACTAGAAAAACGGTCACCCACGCACTGGTTACAAGCCGCCTGGACTACGGAAACACCCTATACGCCGGTACCACCGCAAAACTTCAGAAAAAACTCCAACGCATCCAGAACGCATCAGCCAGACTCATACCAGACATCCCGCGTAAAGACCACATTTCTGGTCACCTGAAAAACCTCCACTGGCTCCCCGTCGACAAGAGGATAACATTCCGCCTCCTAACCCACACACACAAAGCACTTTACGAACTTGGACCCGAATGCCTCAACACACGACTTTCCTTCTACACCCCCTCCCGCCAGCTACGCTCTTCCAACCAAGCCCTTGCTGCTGTACCTCGCATCAACAAAACCACCATGGGAGGAAGATCCTTCTCCTACCTGGCGGCCAAAACCTGGAACTCACTTCCCATTCACCTTCGCCTCACTCAGAACCACCTAGCATTCAGAAAGCAACTTAAAACCTGGATATTCGACAAGTAATTCCCCACCCCGCTTCAAGCGCCTTGAGACCCTCTGGGTATGTAGCGCGCTATATAAATTAATTGAATTGAATTGAATTGAAAGGTCTAAAAAGGACAAATAAAATAGGAATTTTTTTGTGAATTACACTCTTTCAGACAAGAGACTATTTTTCTTTTTCTTTTTCGAACCACCATCCGGGTTCAGCTGCAGGGTCGCGGTATAAGACTTAAGGGGTGGCCCGCATATTGACGAAAGGTCTGCGATTCTAGGGGCGTCTAGGACGCCTGGACACACACTTGAGTGAAGAAGGAAAATTGCCGCGAGCAGCATGTTAGAGGATGGAGTCTGTTGTAACTGAAAGAGATGTTGAGAGAATAGACCTTAAGACAAGATTTTGTACATTGATACATAGTTTTATAATATTGTGCTTTTTGACGTTTTTAAGTATCACGTTAGCTTGTGTGGGTTGGACTGTCTATGCTACACAACAGACATCTGCACCCACCTCCCAACCTATGCTTTCTTTCACTACTGTTTCTTTGCACCAGTTTTATACGTTGCCTGAACATGAACAGACAAGGAGATCAGAATTTGTCAACAACTCGTTCATACAGTTGTTGCATCAGCATCAGTTAGTAGTAAATACCACTAATTGTTGGGTTTGTGATCTTATGCCTCATATGACAGATAAAGGTATGCCATATTTGGTTTCGCCTTTTTCTTTTAATGGGTCTGTGTGGTCTTTTAAGAGCATGTTTATCTATGGAAATGAGGTACGCCCCTTATGTTCCCTTAAAGATAACTCGAGCAATAGTGCCTTGATAAGGGGAATAGTAGCTATGATCCGAGATATTGATGCATATAATGCTATCCCTAAGGAAGAGGTGCAGGCTTACATTGATTGGAACGTGACTGGATATAGTACCAGCTTGACAGAGAAGGAGAGACGAAAAAGGTCTCCCCCTATTTGGATTGTACCCCACCGAGGCCATTTTTATTTGCAAGGTAATGGTCGGAATCCAAAAGCTCAGCTAGGTAAGAGTGTGTGTGCTCAAACCTATGTCTATTCATCTCGGACTTCTCCACCGTTTGTGACAGCTAAAGGCACATATTTTGTTTGTCATGACAGAGCCTACACATGGTTGCCACCTGATTTTTCATAAACGTGTTATGTGGCGTTTCTGCTTCCCTCTACATACACTACTGCTTCAGACTATCATAGAACGAGATATGGTAGAGGTGTCTTCAATCAGGAAGATACTGCAGCACATGAAGTAGGAGATTTCTTCAAGGGCTTCCTGCCCTTTTGGGGTCCTATGATCAATAGTAGGCATATTCGACAGCTTGTCCGCGTTGTTGAAGCTACTATTAATGAGACAGCAGGTGCTCTTAGTAATGTTACAGCTGAGCTTCAAACGGACCACCTTATAACTTTGCATAACCGTATGGTTTTAGACATCATACTTGCAGATCGAGGATGAGTATGTAAATTGATTGGATCCAGTTGCTGTGTTTACATACCAGATAATGCCCCTACAGTGTACCAAGCCATCTCTAGGTTGTATAAAATCTCTGAGTCTATCCATGTAGATGAAGGAGACTGGTCATTGACGGGATGGTTTTAGGGACTGCTGTCCAAATGGAGATGGAAGACTCTGACATTCCTTGGTATGGTTTTAACCATCCTTTTCTCTCGTTGTCTTTGCATCCAGTGTGGTACCGCCATTTGTAGTCTTTGTGCTACTATGTGTTTTCGAAGACCTGTCCCGAGAGAAGTAGGGAATAATAAGATTATGCTACAGCAACACCTTGATGACCTAATGAATATCGGTATAGACCTAGATTCAGGTTAACATGAGTCTTAGGTTATTGCCTACGTAATGGCAAAAGGAGGGTCTGAGGTTTTGTAATTCTCGAGTCTGACTCCATTTTGTTCTGTGCCACCATTTTGTGTTGCCATCACGTAGGCCAGTGAAGGTAGCCTGGCGAACAAAGGGGCCTGGCCTTCTTAGTTCATGTATACATTAACTAGGTTTCTTTTTGACTCTGAAATGAACTGTAAGAAACTGACCTCTTCACCTGAAACTGACCTCGCAAAGCCAATTTCCCTGATCGATCTTTGGCTGAGATTGCCAATCAATGTTCAGGACATCGTTAACTTTTAGTTTCCTTGCACATGCCTTATCTTGTTCATCATCTGTTACTGTTTCTTTTTTATGTTTCTTCATTACATGGGTTATGCTTTCAATTATAGGTTTGTCCGGCTTGTGGAGATTGAATTTGGGACATTCCTAATAATTAACTTTTGGGTTGGGATACTGGATATTGAGTTTTTGTTATGTGATACTTTGTTTGAAAATGTACCTTATTGGCTAGAATTTTGTGCAGTGGGTGTACATTTATAATGTGAATATTGGATATAAAAGGAGACATCTCGCCTTAGTAAAATGAGCAGTCTCCTGAGAATTTACACCGTGATCTATTTCTAGGATCACTGTTACTAGCTGCAGCTAATAAACTTGGTCTCTGATGCCATTCAGAAGTTTTCCATGTCTCTGTATACCCAGACAGGTGAATTTGAGGATCTTAGGCGTGCCCCTGACACCGCTGGGTTAAACCCCGGTTCTTCAACTGCCCAGCCACACTTGCCCATCGCCGGTGACTCTCCTGGATCCTGTACCCAGACCCAGGCTTGCCGCCCGCTGCCAGGGTTTAGGGGAGATGGCGCTGCACAAAAAAAACAGTGCAGCCACCTCCACCTCAGAAAATAAAGCCCTGGGCTGCACCCCTTCCAGGCGACACCTTCTGCAAGGAAGGCGACTCCTGGTTGCACAATGTGTCATCTTCTTTCTCTTAGCCATTGTTCTGGGGGGCGGGGGTCTGAGGAGAAAAAATAGAAGTAAAAAATAAAGTCAAGAGAAGAAGTAGGGAAGTAAAAAAAAATAAAAAGCAAGTAATAGAAAAACAGTAAAAAAACACAGTTAAACACACGAAGAGTAGAAAAAAAAATGCAAAATATACATTCAGGAAGAGAGAGGGATATATAATAAATATAAAAGATCAGAAAAAAGTTATAGGAACAAAGGATTGAAAAGATATATGGAGGATTCAAAACAGGCCCCAGAACAATTACAAAGAGTAGAAAAACAAAATGGCTGCACCCATCGACGACCGTGCGGTAAAATTCGTGTGATATTTCCCCCAGGCACGCAATCCGCATTGCCGAACATCAGAAACGTAGCGTTGCAGAGTTTTTTTACGCTTTGCGGAGCAACTCCGCAAGGCTTACAAGGATGCAAAACCTACCTGTGAGTTCCCTAAAAAAATGGGCTAAATTTAAGTAAGTATGAAACAACAAGAGAGGAAGGGTCAGAAAGACACTCTTATACCCCTTAAATAAACGTATACCAATCAACAAAAGAGTGACTGAAAAGGTCAAAATAGAGAAAGGAACAGGGAAAAGGTAGTGAAATCATAAATTGAAGAGATTACTACCAGCTAGGCCCGAGTGACAGACCCAAAAGGACAGTACTGAAGTGGGTTATACATGCACAGTGTAGAAAAAAGAACCCTCAGGCACCAACTGAAAGTCGGTTACCAGTTGTCTTCATTGGGTTCTTATTTGGAAAAAATATATATCTCCAACAGTGGTAAGAGAGTGAATTAAAAGGAGTACGGGCTACTCCCTAAACCCTTTTAATGAAGGGGTAGCTCTGACTCTGTTAAAAACAGTGATGAAAGACGGACATGGAAGAGGTTAAATTATTTTGAACCAAAATGTCCTATACAAATAAATGTACAAAAAAAGGTTGACATGTTTCTGCTATCTAGAGCCAAAATTCAGCTCAGCATTCATCAGGACCAAGACAGGCCTCACCTCATCAGTGACGCACGCTAAGGCGTCACTGGCAAGAAAAGGCGGGATAATTATAACAATTACAAACTTGTATGTAATCTGTGCATAGGGAGTTCTTCATGTATTCCCTGCACTTTGTGAATGATGCAGAATTCGTGCGAGAAATGCGAAAAGCCTCTTAGGCTCGTGGCGGGGGGAATTCTTCAGGCCAGGAGCATTTGTGTCCCGGCGACTGCCCTCCTGTGAACCTAACGGGTCCACATCCACGATTTTGATTGGTCTTTGATATTTCGGCCTGCCTGGTTTATCTGTGCCCAACCTGTATTTCACTGCATCTGGTGTCCCTTTGAATGGGTCCTGGACATATACTTGTCCTCACAGACCCCCGCTGCCTTGGACTTTGGACTGCTGCTGAGGCCCTTAGCAACCCATTTTCAGAACTGTCCATTGGGCTTGCGACTTTTACACCATGAAAGGTTTGAGCCTTTGGCCTATGAGGAAATGTGTCCTTTGGCACATAGATCACAAGATACAGCCTCTGTCAACACAGATTAATGTTGCCTGATAACTGTCTCAGCATTGACTGAGACCCGAGACCATATTTGTTCTCTGAAGCTCATGACGTGGACTGTCAACCAATAATTATGTGCTGAGTCTTTGGACTATGAAAAAGTGAGTAACATTCTGGATTCCTCTGAAGCACCATAATTTGATGATTTATTGACTTTTTCATCTGCATTTATGTTTTAGTCAATGACATTTCTGAAACAAGGCTTTGAGAATGTTTACTTTCAAATTACACTTATCTTGTCTAGTATCTTTCTAAGTGCTATTGTCCTGACCAAAGGGAAGGGGCTGTGTGTTTCCTGCATTGGCCCTTGTGGTTTTCCCTATGTTAGCCTAACTGTGCATGTTGTAGGCCTAATTTTTCCTCTGCACATGTTACTAGATAAACATGCTTGCTTTTGTGCCTTATTGTATTTTCTTTTTACCTGCATATGTTTTCACATTCTGTTCTTTTCCTGGGATTAAATCTGAACACCACTGACAAGGTCAAACAAAAATGTCCCTTGTAATTCTTTCTGGCAAGGCAAGGCAAGGCACTAGCACCTAGATATAACCCAAGAATGCAGCTGTTGCTTTTGTGCAAACATGTCCTGTCATATAGATGAGTACATGAACCGGGAACACACACATGGAATGAGAATTCTGAGACAAGAGCACTGCGTCTGCTGAGATGTAGAGCGTCCATCAGTGTATGCCAAATTACCGGGTCTGCCAGTAATCCAAGAGATCTTTTTTATATATAATAATTTAGTTTTAGTAGCAGGGGAGGGGGTTTAGGTCAATATGTCCTATAAAATGACAAGGCTTTCCTTGGTATACAGATTATTAACCATGATAACAGTATTTTTATTATGCATTTGTTTTCTGATTGTGGCACGTATACTGCATTTCAGAACACGATATTTTCAATAAATATTCTAAAAACCTTCATATCGCCTGGTTATCTTATTGTGAACAAGCACGAGTGAGAGAGCGAAAGGGTGTGTCCTGTTACCACGGCCTCCCAGAGCTTCGATATTGTTGTTTACTGTTGTGCCAATTCACTTGTTGCTCTGGTAAGATTAGGACGGCAAGTGAGGTACTATGGCTAGCTGGACTCTGGCTCATAGATGCTGTGGTGGTATGGTGGCTCAGCCCTGAACTACTGATGTTCTATGGATCCATGCATAGTTCTATTCCAGAACAGAATCCCTGCAACAAGTTTAAGGTTAGCGTAATGGGTAGAGTGAGTACTAATTCTAGGGTTAGAAATGGGGTTAAAAGCATTGGTAGCTCGAAGAGATTTGGTTGAAGTATTATTCACTGTTACACTATTACAGGTAGGTAGTTGAAGTAATGACCGTTATACCGTTAGAGGTAGGAGTTGAAGAACACCAATTATACTGTTAAAGGTAGAGCACAATTGGGGGTGCACTCAGATAGATGACGCCTACCCCCTATTTTAACAGGATGGTTGTCATCCCTCCTGCTAGGTAGTTGGGCCACAGAGAAGTAAGATGACCTTCTGTGAAATTTTCCAATGCCATGACACATTCTGACACTTCTACATTGTAGACTGCTTTCTGCTGAGCAACAACGTGCAGGCAGCAGAGGGGCTTTTTTTATTTTGCCCTCCAGCTAGGCTCAAAACGTAGGGCTGATTTAAAGGCCATCAGCTCTCCTTTTGTGCGAGTATAATCCATCTGGGACCCATCTGCAGCCCATACCTAGATGCCAGAGCATTGATGGAGAAACATAAGCAAATAGGGTGTGTAAGAATTGGGGGTCTCTGGTTGGCACAGGTAGGTACTTGTGACAAGCAGGGACCCTCCCCTCTAGTCAGGGCAAGGGAATTACTCTCCCAAAATAACCCCTGCTCACCCTCTAGGCGGCGTGGCGCGAGCAGTCAAGGCTTATTTCAGAGGCGATGTAAGTTAAGCAGTTGTGACCACATACAGTAACCCAGTGACAACACTACAAATGGACACCACACAGGTTTTATATAAAAAATAAGTTATATAGAGTTACCACAAGACCAATAAACAACAAAAAGAATCCACAGTACTATCAAATTTCAAGAGTTCAGGTTTGAAAAGCTTAGTTCAAGGTTCTGTGCGAGTCGGTAGCCTTGTCCGGCTACAGCGTTGCTGAAAAGAACACAGAGTCTAACAAATCCAGCGGACCGCGGCAGTCTGGGCCCACTCAAATGTCGACAGACTCAGTCACAGTACCTTTTCCTTGAGGCGGCCGGCACGTTGCAGGTCACGGTGTCCTTCCAGTCGCGTGCCGGCTACGACTCGTTGACGGCGTCGAGACTGAGTCGGTGAGCTCAGAGCTTGCGTTGTTTTAGGCAGACGTTGCTCGTTGCGGTGCTTCCAGCTTTATAGTGCAGCGACACAGCCGGAGTTCAGGAGCTGGTGTCGGTCTGTCCGAACAGCGGTGCGAGTCGGGGGATGTGTCGCAAAGCATGCGAGGCGGAACCCAACTCCGGTGCGGTCACAGGACTCAAAGTCAGCAGCAGTGACCGCGTCGGCCAGATCAGTTCGATTTGGTGTAGCGAGGCGTTGCACATCGCGGTGTCCTTCCAGTCGCGGTGCAGGCTATGGCTCGTTGACGGAGTCGGTGAGCACAGAGCTTGCGCTGTGCAAGGCGGACGTTGCTAGGTGTGGTGCCTACAGGACACCAGGCCGGTCTTGAGAGTCGGTCACAGCTCCCTGCCTCTGTAGCCACTTGTTTCCAGCAGCAATTCACAAAGGCTGGTGAAGTCCACTGGTCCTGGGACTTCGGCCAGGGGGAAAGCTCTCTTCCAAGCCCTTGGAGATCTTTGCACAAGTTGAAAGAAAAGTCCACAAAGTTCTTTCTCCTCCCTTTGGCAGTCGGGCAACCACTGCAGGCCAATCCCCCAAGCAGCCCTTCAGCTTGGGAATAGTCTCTCCTCAGTTTCTTCAGGTTTCTTCTCCTCAGCAGAGGTTTCGTCTTGTAAGTCCAGAAATGATCAAATTTCTTGGGATCAGGGTCCCAATACTTATACCCCAAAATCCTTTTTTCTCTGAGGGGGGAGGGGCCTGTCCCTAGTCCAAACCAGTTCTGAAGCACTCTGTTTACCAGACTTCTCCTTTCCTTTCACAGCGCAGGGCAGGCACATCAGATGCCCCACAGGAGGTGGAGCCAGCATTGCGGAAGGCAAGTACAGTCCTGGAACACTTTGTTGACAGTCTTCCTTCTCTTCTTTCAGTGTGTAGGGCAGAGACATCAGACGCACCATAGGGGGTGGAGCCGGCATTGTAGGGGGAAGGCCCAGCCCTATTCAGGTCCCAGGTGCAACTCCTCCCTCCCATCTAGATGCAGATCTCTCTATTCACCACCAGGCTGCACCAGCCTGTCTCCTGGAATCCCCCAGCCCTGTCACTCACAAATCCCAGACAAAGGAATACACAACCTCGAACAGGCAGGCTTGAAAGGTTAGGCAAGCAAAAACCTACTTTCTAAAAGTGGAATTTGCAAACACAGTATATTAAAATAAACCTCACTAAAATCTCACTCTGAGTCTGTTAGGATTATAAACATGTAATAATCTAACAGCCCATTTTTGCCTATGGAGAACAGGTAGCCTTGCAATAGTGAAAAACGAAAATGGCTGTAATTCACTATTAGGACATGCCACACACGTCAGGGCTTACAATGCACCCTGCACGTGTGCCTACCATAGGGGTGACTAATATGAAGAAAAGGGAAGGTTTAGGGACTGGCAAGTGGGTGCACTTTTCCAGTCAGCATGACAGTAGCAGACTGCACGCAGGTTCTGCAATGGCAGACCGTAGACACATTATACAAGGATGCTTCTGTGGGTGGCACAACCAGTGCTGCAAGCCCACCAGCAGCATTTGGTTTACAATGCCTGGGCACACGCAGTGCACTGTACTAGGGTCTGACAAGTAAACCACATCAGTCAATTATGGAATCACCAATTCATACATCAATTTACAATAAGGAGAGCATATGCACTTTAACACTGGTCAGCAGTGGTAAACGGCCCAAAGTCATAAAATAGCCAACAACAGGTCAGGAAAAATATAAGAGGGAGGCAAAAAGTTCAGGGATGACCCTGCAAAAAGGGCCAAGTCCAACAGGGTGTCATCACTTTACATGCATTTAAGCGAAACTACGGTTTGGAAGCAATCTTTTGACTTTGTTTAATCCCTATATAAAAGAGAATGCATTGTAACAATGTAAACTGTATCGAACTGTGTGAGTATTTACACAAACAGATTTCAATACCCTTTTTAAAAAAAATCATTATTGTACAGATGCCACTTCCTGTGATGCCACTTCCTGAGATGCCACGTGTTATGTCACAGTGTGATGTCACACAGTGTAGTGTTACTTTCACACTGTCTAACTTTGTTAGTCCTTTTTCTTTTTCTTTTTAGGACTTGTGCCTTGGTTAGGGGGTTGAAGTAATGATTGTTATACTGACAGATATAAGGGTTGAAGTAATGGTCAAGTAATGGTGGTCAATGTGAAGAAATGCACTCCGACTAAGCATTTTATGGTGGAACGCCATGTGTGAGTGTCCCTCCTCACTGGACCGTCCATAATCCCCTCCAACATAGGATTAAAAACTTTTTAGACTACATTGAAAAAGGATACAGTAGGCTCTGGATCTTACATTACTGTCCTAGCCAAATTATTTGCTCGCGTCATGGTACCTCGACTGCAGAGGAAGCATTTATTGGACGGTCTTTAAAATGGGAAAACCGATATAGAGATCACTGCTGTGTATGCTGAAATGTTTTGGAGGCAGAACCAATAGCACTCCAAGGGGTATATTATCAAGAACGGCTTTAAAATTATCTCTGTTTCCATATGTTTGGAACCACTTAAAGCCATGCAAAGTGGCTTCAGAAATATGACTTACGGTTTGAGTTACTCTTGTGATGCAGCCGTAGTTCAGAAATAATTTCT
Organism: Lissotriton vulgaris; assembly: GCF_964263255.1. Classification (NCBI taxonomy): domain Eukaryota; kingdom Metazoa; phylum Chordata; class Amphibia; order Caudata; family Salamandridae; genus Lissotriton; species Lissotriton vulgaris. The sequence goes on from NC_141691.1 coordinate 1,769,926,446, forward strand.
AAGCTTAACATCACCGCTTCCCTGAAATAATCAGTCACACATTCATTTACCAGTGGGGCCCATAACACTGTACTCTCTTCATTTATTCTCTAGTGCAGGGTTTTGGTGACATTTAATCGGAATAAACGCTGCAACATTTGGCGGAGTGTCTAAACCTATTTAACTATTTATTGTTTACACTTGCAGTTTTAATAACAGTTTGCCATGGTTTTAATAAATCTCAATATTATTCAGACACACCACCATAGTGGCGATGAACCTGTTAGTAGAAAAATAGGCGTAGGAAAATACCAGACCAGCTTTAATTTTCCTTCTCTCTTATTTTATTATCAACAGATTTCAGCATGTCTAAATATTATGGCATTTATTTAATTCTTTATTCAAGTAAAATTCTTAAACCTTTATTTCAACCAAATAATCATTCATTTAAGAGCTCAGAAATAGACATTTATTTAAAGTTCAGTTGGAAAGTTTAGCAAAGAACAGATAGTTCAAAATTTATTCTCTGCTAACATCCCTAGCTAACATCCTCATCTTATCTTAACAGTCCGCAAAGAAAACAAATAACTCCGAAAAATTTCTTACATCCAGGAATCGATCTTCAATCCGGCAGCATCTCCAGGGGAAATCGAAAGGAGCGATGCTTCTAAGCAAAATCAGGGGTTTTTATACACTAATTTCCTAACTTAATCTATCTAAAAAGTATCTAACATCACCAATTCGGGTCCTGATTGGACAAATTTGAGGTGGGTGAGCATTTCCTCACCATTACAACATCATTTTTTCAGTGATGCAGTAATTTTATAATACGTCTTTTGTTTTAGGACAGTCTTGGCCTAGTCACATCTGTGATTCGCAACGTCGAGAGCAATTCCCACGTTTAGAACATCTGAATGTCCACATCTTGGCACTCATCCTTGTTCACGGGACTTGGTAACCTTGAACTCCTCATCTGAGCACAGGCAGCTCAATCGCACTTGCAGGCTTTGGGCGCACATGCGCAGACTTATACTCGCTCGCAGTGAATCAGAGTGGCCATTTTCGTACTAGGCCTCAAAGGCCACTTTTGGAACTATCGTAGAAACAAACACAAATTCATGTTAAATATAGAACTAAAGCCCTTCTGTTTACCTCCCACCATACTAATGTTTCCCCATTAGTTATTACCTAGCAAATAAGCCACATATATGCGTTTATACTTACATATCCGATGATTTTCTAGCACAAAACATATACAATAAGCACACATATGCTGCGTGTTGGTAATATTTAAGCTGTGCATTAGTTCACATCACCATAACAATACATATTAATTAATTATTTCGCTTCATGCAGGCAAATTAGTTTTCCCACGTGTGTTTCATGTATGAAAATTATTCTAAGGTTGGTTATTCCAGGACATCACACCATTAGTAAGATTAACGTTATGGAACATTGACTTTACGAGGGGCATACAAAATTTTGCTTTGCCACCTCGCTCCATCAATTCCCTCATCTGGTGATTCTATCACCAAATATCCCTCAAAATTTTGTAAAATTTAATAGAACCTGTTTCAAATTCTTTATATTAGTACAGTCTATACTCTAGTATCCTTCTCTCTAGTGTCTTTGAAAATCTTTTCTCTTATGTCTTCCATTTCTATTTCATTTCTTTCTCTTTCCCTTGCTTTTCGTTCTTGAATTGTCTTGCTTACTGCTTTTCTAAAATCTCTTCTACTTTTGCATATACAACATAATCTTATCAAGAAAATCAGTATCACTAAAATTGTTATTGGAATTATTATTTTACCTATAATTGAATTACGTATTTCTTGAAAACAATGCTTAACTGCTATAAAACTTTTACCTAATCTATCAAGAACACCTTCAACCTCCAGTGGTTCCATTTCTTTGTGTAAATCTGTAATATTTGTAATATACTTTTCAAGATTTCTACTTTTGTCTGGGATATAAGTACAACAATGTTGCACCTTTAAAGTTCCACAGCCTCATCCCTCTTTTGCTAAAATTATATCAAGGGCAAGTCGATTTTGCATAACCATAGCCCTCATAGCAATCATTTCAGTATTAACCATCAGGAAACCTCCTGCAGTATCTGTTGACAATCTGTCAACTATTGTGGACAATTTTTGGATTCTATTTGCATTAAATGAAATTCAGACTGCTGGTATCAGTGCTCCAAAATCATCACCTATTATTTCCATCACACTCTCTCTTCTTTTCCGACTTAAAACTTTACCTATCTCATGCTTTCCATTAGTACCTCTATCTACATGAAAGATTTTCGGAAAGACAAAACCCACATAACAGGTCCCATACCAATGATCTGGGAGCCTATAGTAAGCTTTGTTCCCACAAATGAAGTATATAACAGGAAAAACAGGATCATTTCCTCCTTTAAATCCCCAACCCCCTAGGATTCTATAAGTATCTTTATATTGACTTGCACCCACAAAATAATTGTCATACAAAGTATTTTCTCTTCTAATACAAAATTTCCCTTCCATAGGAGTATCAATGCTTATTGCCACATTTACATTCCTGTCATCAATATTTTCATCATTAAAGGACCAATATTTTGATTTCTCATGATTTACTTTCTCATTTCTTTTATAAGCAACTCTATATTCTTCAACCATATTTAAAAAAGTAGTTTCTTCAATTCTCATTTTACAGGTTAGATTGTTATTAAAAGCAAAATCATGGGTCAATTCATCTACTTCTAGGAAATATTCTCCCATCGATTTTGCAGGTTTCTTTTTGTTTAAGGCACCATCAACTTTTAACTTAGCAAAAATCTCATCCACATTTGAATAATGATATTCCAATTTCCCTGTCTGATAAAATAAACTTGCAATTACACTACAAGTCACCCCATATGTAAGTGGAAGATGGTGATACGTCACCCCTTCTGACACTGATGCGGGCAATTTTACACAAACATAACAGTCATCAACATTCATTGTTTTAACATACTCAAGCAAGAGTTTTGAAAAAGTATTTTTTGTAAAATCGCTAATGGACCTATCTTGATACACTTCTGGTTTATACACATTGGTCCCATGAACCTCTGCTTTCTCACTCAGCTTATTTAAACTCACATTTAGTTTTAATTTTGCTACACTATCTTGAAAAGGAACAACAATAGCTAAAATCACCCATAATATTATCAAAGTCCCATGCAAATAGAACAACATCTGCACCATTTTTTAAAAATAGAACATTTTCAGCCCGATCCATCAAGCGAAATTGCGCTCGCAAAGGGCCAGATTCTGAGAATCTGGCCCTTTGCAAGTGCAATTTTTGCATTTGGGATTCATCATCCCAAATGCGATAAAATCGCTATTAGCGAAATCGCATATTTGCATGGAATTGGATTTAAGGAATCTCTAATAGAGATTCCTTAAATGCAATTCATCAACCAATTTGAAATTGCGAATTCGCAATATTTGGTCGCAATTTACCACGAAGTCTGACTTCGTGGTAAATTGTGAAAAAAGAGTAAAAAGCACTTTAGTGCATTTTTTTCTTTTGCATGTTACACACACACATGTCCTTTGGACATGTGTGTGCGCAACACCTGTTTAAATTTGCATTTAAGGGGTGCTACAGGGTGTCCTTTGGACACCCCTGGCACCCTTTAAATTGCTATCTTATTTGTGATTAGAAAATTGCTAATCGCAAATAAGGAATACTCCCCATTCATTCCTATGGGCCTTTTTGCCCATAGGAATGAATGGGGAGTTATTCCTTATTGGCGATTAGCAATTTGCTAATCGCAAATAAGGAATGTGTAGGAATCGCATTTTATTTTGCGATTCCTACATGAATCCCGTTTTGCGAGTCTGTAATAGCGATTCCTTATGAATCGCTATTAAAGTCTCGCAAAATGGGTCTTTGATGAATCTGGCTGTTTGTCTTATGGTTATTAGTAGGCATTTTCCCTAACACAATTTCTTCGACCTAGTGTCACCTATAAGTTACACAATAATGGTTTACTAACAGAATGTCTTCGACCTTGTGTCAATTCTATTCTAGACTATATTATAAATGGATTTTCTAACAAGTTTTCTTCGACATTATGTCAACTCCGACCTCTCCTATATTTACAATATCCGTCTCACAGGACTTCAGGCTTTTTACTTAATATCATATATTTCTTGAGCACCCAACAATTTTCTTTAAATTGACTTCTTTTACTCACTTTTTCCCATCACTTTTGGGCAGTACAAGTTCTCTTGGCTACTATTGACCTCACCAATAGGCGGTAGGACTATATAAGCCCACTCTGGTGACTTGTACTTCTGATTTGGTCGTCCTACTCTTTTTGGCCTTTGAACAACTTCTATTTTCTTTCCCAGTGATTGTTTTTGACTAGTTATCTCATGTACTTGCTCTTCTGGTTCTTTTGCTTTGTTTACAGTTTAAATCTCTGTCCATCATTTTCTTTAGGCCAATTATCTCCTTTACAGACTTTCTTAGTCTTTGGCTCTATTGTGTTATGCTCCACTCTCCAAGCTCTTTTCCTTGGGCTTTTTCTTAATGGAGTTTCATCTGCACTGTCATCAGTTTCACTTTCAGTATCCTCAACTGTATCGTTGATTATGATTTCCACAATGTCTTTATCTTCTTCAGGTTCAGCTTTCTTTTCTGTTACTCTGTTAGGAACACCTTCATAACTGGTACTCGGAATCTCATCCTTATCGTGAGTTATTTCATCTTCCCCAGTCTCAGGATTTCCGTACCTGCTTTCAGAGTTTCTAGACTGCTCTTCAGTTTTCTCCTCTTCTACGACCTTATCTTCACTTTCCTTTGCGTCTTTACTGGTGTCAGTTTTTACCAATTCTCAATCTTTAAGTTGATCTTCAGAATCTGGTATCTCCTCAATCTCTTTGTCACCTTTAGTTTCAGATGCAGAACTGTCTTCTGATACTTCCAGATGTCGACGTTCCTGTAGATCTTCAGTATCTGGAGTTCTTTCTGGCTCAGCTTCAGAGTCAGAGTCAGAGTCAGTTGTACTTTCACCGTCGTATGGGTGCACAGGTGCAGGCACACAAATGGTGTGGCTAGCATGCACCCACCTTTTCAGTCCAGCACACTTAACTGCTGTGGTGCTGACCAAGATGACTTGATGTGGTTTCTGCCACCGAGGTACCAGGCAGTTTCTTCTGCGATGTACTTTTACTCGAACCCAGTCTCCAGGGACTAGATCATGAGCTGAATTTTTCTCTTTGGGATTTGACTCAGTTCCCACCTGGTGGAGCACAGAAGTTACTACATCAGATAGATTTTTGCAGTATTCCAATATGATGTCATCATTTATTGTCAACAACTTATTAACAGGTACATAGGCTTGCCTCATTACTCTTCCCATCAAAATTTCATGTGGACTTAATCCAGTTTTCCTGTCAGGAATGCTTCTCAAGGTCATCAATACAAGTGGTAGGGCATCCGGCCACTTGAGTCCTGTTGCTAAACACATTTTTGCAATCCTGTTCTTAATTGTTCCATTCACCTGTTCAACTACCCCTGAAGCCTCAGGTCTATCAGCACAATGTAGCCTCTGGCGAATGTCTAGAGCTTCAAAGATCATTTGTATCAATTCGTTTTGGAAATGGGGTCCGCAATCCTACTCAATGGACACCGGAAATCCAAACCGCGGTATTATCTCTCGTAAAAACATTTTTGCAACAGTCAATCCATCATTCCTCCTCGTGGGGAAAGCCTCCACCCATCGAGAGAACAAACAGATTATCACAAGAATGTACCTAAGTCTGTTACATGGGGGCAATGCCACAAAATCCATCTGAACCCTTGTAAATGGACCTCCCTCCTGTCCTATGGTTCCCAGGCTCACAACAGTTTTCCTGTTTGGATTGAATTGCTGGCATACCAGACATCTTTGACATAAACTCTCGGCAATCATTCTAAATTTGGGATTATACCAAGTCTGTCTAAAAAGAAGGATCAAAGCATCTCTTCCAATATGGGCTTGACCATGGTACATTCGGACCATGTCTGAACTCATGCTATCAGGCATTACTGCGATACAAAAAGGGATGATGGACGGAGCGTTTGAGCCAATCAAACACTCACCCCCAGTCAACTGATCTGGGTTTAATCCATCACCATTCAGGCTTTACTGGTCTTTCATCTTTGTAAACCCAGATTTCATCTTCTTCTCTCTGTCTACATCCTGCTTTTAACCAAATATTATTTTCTTCAACTTCTGCTTCTTCCTGCATCTGTTTCACTTCCTGCCGTGTCTCAACTACAGTGGTTAGCTTTAAAGGACTTGGAACATGTTCTTTTTGTTTTTCCTTGTTAATTGAAATTTCATTTCTGGCACAATGTTTGGCAATTGCATCTGCGTAATTTTTTCCACAAGTGATGTAATCCTTGTTTCTTTTATGAGCTGAACATTTTACCACAGCTATCCTTTCAGGAAGGTGAATTGCATCTATTAACATTTTTACAAAATCAGCATTTTTTATTGGTGTTCCTGCAGAGGTCAATAACCTCTTTGGGACCAAAGCTGTCCAAAATCATGAACAACTCAGTAGCCATACTGACTATCGGTCACTTTGGTTACTTTCACCTCTTTTCCCAATTCACATGCTCTTATCAAAGCAATCAGCTCCACTACTTAAGCAGAACGAATTCCTTTCAAACAAGATGCTTCCAGCACTTCTGCCACAGTGCAAACAGCATAAGCTGCACTTAGAACTCGCCTTTCTGTTTTTAAACATGATCCATCCACAAACATCACATAATCCGATTCAGGCAAAGGTTGGTCTCTGATATCAGGTCTCGGTTTTGTGCAATATTCAAGAACCTCCAAACATTTATGATCAAGTTCTCCTCTCACCTCTGCTTCAATGGTATCAGGTAGTAATGTGGAAGGATTGACATTCACACATCTGGCAATTGTCACTTTTCAGCTCCTAAAATCACTTTTTTTGTAATGGGTCAAGCTGCTATTGGTCATGTACTGAGTTTTGGCTCTAGTGAGGAGAATCTCCACAGAATGAGGTACATATACCCTCACAGGAAATCCCATCACTATTCCTTCGCTTTGCTCCAGACTTACACTGGTAGCTGCTACTGCTTTGAGACATCCTGGCAAAGCCTTTGCAACAGGGTCCAAAACAGCTGAGAAATACGCAATTGGTTTTCTCATTTTTCCATGTCTCTGAATTAATACTGACAATGCACATCCTTCTCGCTCACTGCAATATAATTCAAATTCTTTTTCATAATCAGGCATCCCTAATGCTGGTGCTTCACACAATTTTGTTTTCAACTGTTCAAATGGTTCCATTTCAGTTTTAGTCAGAACTATTGGGTCTCTGATATCTGCTTTTAGATTTAACAGGCTTTCCCTCCTTGCTTGAGAGTATTTTAGACTGTATATTTCCAGTTTCTATGTAAATTGTTGCCTAAAGAATATGCCAATATTGATGTATTATTTTTACTGTTTTTAATGTACATGTATTGCTTTTTATGATATTAATATATATCGAAATAAAGCTATTTACAACATTAAAAAAAAGATATCTGCTTTTGTCAATCTCTGTAAGGGTTTTGCAATCAACGAGAATCCACTAATCCACTGTCTTCAATAACCTACCATTCCCAAGAACATTCTCACCTGTCTTTGAGTCTTAGATGGCTGCATTCCTTGTATCATTCTGATTCTTTCTGTTGTGACTTGTCTGATTCCTTTAGCAATCTTATGACCTAAGTATTGTACTTTTTTTTGACAAAACTGTAACTTTGATGTAGACACTTTATGTCCCTCTTCTGCCAAATGATTCAGCAATGCTACTGTGTCAGTTATACATGCATCCTTTGTTTTTGATGCAATCAAAAGATCATCTATGTATTGTACCAATACAGACTCTCCAGGCATGCTTAAGCTTTCTAATGATTTCTTTAGCAGCTGATTAGATTAAAAATTGATGGATTCTCAGTATACCCTTGTGGAATTCTACACCATGCTAAGATACGATTCTGGAATCGAAATGCAAAAATTGGCTGGCTTTCTGGATGCAATGGAAAAGTAAGGAACGCATTGCACAAATCAATCACCGTGTACCATTCCGCATCATGGGGAATTTGGTACAAAATCACTGTTGGATTTGGAACAAGCGGACAACATGGGACAACAATTTTATTAACCTTTCTAAGGTCCTGTACAATTCTAAATGTTCCATTAGGCTTTTTCAATCCCATGATCAGCAAATTACAGGGACTGCTTTCTATTTCTCTCAGTATTCCCTGCTCAATCATTTTGTCAATCACTGGTATTATTCCTTCAATCACTTCTGCTGTCATTTTATACTGCGGAATATTTGGGTAACTTGCACCTTCTTTTATTGTGATTTTACAGGATCAACACCTTTCATTAATCCTATATCGTGTCCAGTGAAATCCCATACTTCTTCTTTCACTACCTCTTTTAGTTTTAAAGGAATCGTTTCTCGATCAAAAACAGGAAACAACTTTCTCTGTTCTGCCTCAATCATTAGCATTGTCATTTTATGCAAGCTGTCTTCATCTGGGGTCTGCAGTTCTATGCCATCTGGTGAACAATATATGGCACAGTTCATCTTACATAGAATATCCCTACCTAACAGATTTACAGGGCTGCTATCACATACTACAAATCGATGCATGTCTTTAAAATTTCCAATTTCTACTTCTACTGGCTGTGTTAGAGAAGTTTTAATCTGTCAATTCGCTACACCTACAACTTGAATGTGTTCTCCCGAGAGAGGAAGGTTTTGAATTTCCACTGATCTGGCAGTAGAACGGTTAGCTCCAGTGTCCGCTAAGAAAGTTATTTCTACATAATTTACTTTTCCGTTGACAAATGGACCAGACTGATCTACCTCAAGAGTGGCTCCAAGCACACACTCTTCTTCCTCTCTCGGGCACCGTCAGAAACCTTCCTCCGACTCACCCCCAACTTCCTCTTGCAACCAATACTGCGAACTCGCACTCACTCTAGGTGCTCTTTTTACCTGTTCACCTCCGCAGAATCCTGTCTCTGCACTGAATTTTTGCTGATTTACACTGTATGGGAGTGGCGGCTGGGGTACCTGACTGTGCTGAGTATCTATTTGCTGCGGCTGCTTTTGTTTTACCTCAGTCTGCACCTGTGGATTTAATGGAGCATTTTCTACATTAACTCTTGGCGGACATTTACACTCACTGCCCTAACTTGCCGCAATTGAAACAGGGGAATTTCTTCTTCAATTCCTCCTTATTCCCTACTACTTTAGGTTTGCCTTTATAATTTGCTTGATTCCCTATATTTTTACTTTCCAATTGTGCTACTTGCTGTTCTGCTACTTTCACTTGTGCCCACATGGCTTTCTCTTTCAGCTTCTGTTTTGCATCAATCTCTTCACTGCAATATTTTGCCCTTCTTAATACTTCATCCACACTACACGACTGCCAACCTAGCAAATGATTACGTATCATTTCTCCAATCTCCGGTCTCAATCCATACACAAATCTGTAAATAAAGTGGCTCATATCCTTTTCACTTAACTCTTCATAGCCACTGTATTGCTTGAATACTAGCAACAATCTTTCATAAAATGAATGTACAGATTCCTTCGGTTCTTGAGTAGTTCTGTCTATTTTTACTCTATCAATTTCTTTTGGAGGTGTTTTATTTTTCAGCCATACTATCACTTGATCATATTTTTGCATCACATCAGGAGAAGGAGCACCTGTCACTTTATCTCGTTGAAACTCTTCTCTTGGCCAATTTACAGCTATTTTGCATTCTGCCACAACTATGTCAAACAATCCATCCAGATCTATCCATAAAACTTTTGACACTTTTACAAATCTGTCTACCTGTCGATACCATTCCACTGGTTTCTCTTTCAATCTAGGGAAATCATTTGTGAATGACAATATGTCTTGTCTAGTCCAAGGAACATGCACATATCCTCCTCCAGGTATCTCTCTCATGGGAAACTCAGTTGCTACTGCTTCTTTTTCCCTAGCTGGAAAAGCTAATGTGGATTTATCACTACTTTCCTCTTTCTTCTTTGCCCATTTAATTCTCCATTTGCTCACATCTCCCCATTTGCGCAATAGCACAATTAACTCTTTTATTTGAACTATCCTCCCAGCAGTATTCATATTCTCAATGTCTTTTTCCTCAAAATCCACTCTGTATGATTTCTGCAATGATTTAAATTTTGAAAATTCCACTCCTAGTTCAGTTGCTAATTCTTCCAACTGATCATACACCATTTTGGCTTTCCATGTTATACTTTTACACATAAACATAAGTTCATCATCCTGATATGTTTTTAGTCTGTCTGCTCCAATAGTTCCAATAATTATTTCTTACATATCTACTTTTAGTTTTGCTACATCCAGTACTTTTGGTTTATTCTCTTTTAATTTTAAAGTGTTAATCCAATCACTCAATTCCCTATCTGACGGTCCTACAGGAGTTTGTGTTAAGTCTATTTTGTCTAGACTTTTCTCTGGCGTTGCTGAGTCAGATTCTGCTCCAGTTGGATATCTGTACATTGAACTTTGGTTAAAAGTCAATTTAGGTGGATTTAAATTAGTATTTCGCTTAATTTCTGACAAATCAGGATAAATATTTTCTTTTTCTTTCTGCAAAGCTTGTTGCAATGGAATTGTTAAACTTGTCTCCTTTATTCTTTGATTTTCAAATACTGGTACTACAGGTTCTATCGTTACAGGGACAGTTACTGCTTCCATATTTTTAGTAAGGTTCTGAATTAGTTCATGTGCAGAACATTCATAATCAGAAATATTAGGTTGCACATCACTTCGGTTTTCACTATTTCGCACGCCTTTATGTGAATCATTCATTTGTACAGGAGTACCTGTAATTCTAGCTTCTGCAATTGGAGTACTTGGAATATATCTTGTTTCTACTCTCTCAGGAAATTCTCGGAAATTTGATGATTGTCTCTGGGTTTCACTAATTCTTTCATCTGCTACTGGGGATTCGGAGTAGTCCATGAGAGAACTTGGCTGATATGGTGGCGGTCTCCTATTGAATATTTCTTCTAATACCACATCTTCCAATTCACTATCACCATAATTTTGGTTCACTATATCCACATTATTTTTCTTTTCTGTGAATTTCCGTCCTTAATATCCACCTACCAATCTAACTAGATACATACCCTCGAACATACTACCGTCTCTCCATCTACGCATTCTGGTCTCATGTGTTTCACCCCATAAGTTTCAACCTCTACCTTTCGGTCTGATATGTCTACAAAGCCTTTCGCTCTCAAGCTCGTGCATCTCATCCTCCCATTCAACCAAAGCCTCAAACTGAGTCGGTCTAGGTCTCGGCTCAAGTTTCATCATCTTGTCTCTCAAATTTCTCAGAACCGCCAAATCAAACGACCCTTCCTCAGGAAAAACTAACACACCATCATCCTGAGTATATCTTGCCCAATTATCTAACCAAATGCACGTATGATAACCATATTTTGATGACATGTAAGAAGCGGGCGTCTTTGGTGGAGGAAGTAATTTTCCTTCTCTGGTCACTATTTCCTTGTCTTTTGAAAATAATTTTTTTAATTTCTTAAACCATGAAGGTTTCTTCTTCTCTTCTTCGTAATAGTAAGACATTTTTCTGATAATGCTCTGTCTTTCAAAAGATCGCGCACTTCCCTGTTTGCTGTTTCCGTACACCAACCTATAGCAGCACGGTTCACACATTGTTCCAATTAGAACACAATACGTTTTTCTAAGTGTTTAACCAATCACTCTGCTGGTTTTCTGTGATTAACCTATCAGCTCCTACTCTGACTTGTTCATGAGGACCAATCCCAGCGTGACACTTTTGACGTCACCAGCGCTCCGGCTTCTGCAGCGCCGGCTGACCCCTCCTTTACAGGGTTTTTTTTCAAGAAGCCGTATTTACAAGATATTTTATAAAATCAGTTAGTAACTTACACGAAACATCTCCACTTATTCTGTTTCGCTAATAAAGTGATAGAATCTTCTCAATCACACAAGTATTCTGTAGCCGGAGTAGACAACGCTTATCTCCTCAGAATTTTTAAACTCGTTGATAAAGTAGCACTACCCTCTACCTTACCCTTCTATCAGGCAATAACGAACTTGTTTCTCTAGGACGCACATACAGAGATCTTTTTCACCTCCTTAGAGATAATCCCAGAGTTTCACTTGAACGCATATTGCAATTTCATTTACACGCTTTCATACAGAAAACCCTATTCATATACACATGAACTCTGTATCTCCAGTAGGCAGCACTTCCGTCTAACCCACCACAGAATTCCTCTTTCGTTAGTAAAGTAGACACCTACTGCTTATCCTTCTATCAAGCTGGGGTTGAGTCCTACTACTCTCCTCAGCGATAAGTTTTAGTCAGAATACGCAATGATCCCTATACTTGAAAGTCGAGATTTCATAGACTGCCCTCACTATACATTTATCCTTTCACTTCTAAGGTCCCTATCAGTGATATACGGCGATGCCACCGCAGTATACGACGATACTCGTTTTTGAAACAGACCAGTGCGCTGTGCGACTTCACTTGTCACATTACCTTTGCCTGCAGACAAAGTTTCCTGGCTTCACGCAATACTCGGAAGCCTTTTCCAGACTACATATAACATAATACGGACTCAACAGATGTTAGTCATAATTCTGTACATCGAATCCTAGCTATCTCTATAACAACCTATGCTCTGTTACCAAGCTAATAACTGATGCAGCGGTAATTCAGAAATAATTTCTACGCTTAACATCGCGGCTTCCCTGAAATAATCAGTTATGTTATGTTATATATTGATTTATAACGCGCTCCGTTAGTCGAGACTGTCCTGGCGTGGTGAAGAAACTGAATCAGAGTAATCGGGGGAATAGCTATTCAAGATGTATAAAAAGGTGAGTTTTTAACAGTTTTTTAAAATTGATCAGGTTGGGAGAATGTCTTAGAGAATCAGGAAGGGCGTTCCACATCTGAGCTCCCCTTACCGTCAGAGATTGCCCCCCCCAGGTGAACTCTCTTAAATCTGGGGACGACCACCTGCTTTCGGGAGGCAGATCGCAGCTGACGGGTCGGTAGGTAGAAGGCAAATCTTTTTGCAAGGTAGGGTGGACATGGTCCATGCAGGGCTTTAAAAACGAGTACTAGAGCCTTAAAACGCACTCTTTGGGCCACTGGAAGCCAGTGAAGCTCCCTCAATTGCTTACGAATGCTGAGCCTCCTCGGGATGTTATAAAGGAGTCTCATCGTCGCATTCTGGACTACCTGTAGCTTTCTAATCAGAAAGTCAGGTGCCCCGATATAAATGGCATTCGAGTAGTCCAGGCGGGAGAGCACCAATGCTCTGGCTACCGTTTCTTTGGCCTCTTGGGGGAGAAGGGGAAAGAATCTTCAAAGGTTGGTCAGAGTTCCAAAGCAAGTCCCAGCCAGTCTAGAAATCTGGTCACGGAAACACAGATCGGCACCAAACCAGATTCCAAGGTTCTTAGCTGTCTCACCCTCTCCCTTAGGGCAAGGTAATTCACTGGGCCAAATGGACTCCCTAAAGTCAGTTGGAAATTGGCCGTAGAGCAAGATTTCCGATTTGTCCTCATTGCACTTGAGGCAGGCTCTTGCTAGCCAAGCAAATACAGAGGATAGGCATTGTCGAGCTCCTGAAGTGCAGATATTCTCCTTATTGGAGGCGCTAGGGGGCGCACAGCGAGATGGCTGCCTGAACAGCAGCTCCGCCGGGCGATCGCCAACATTGTGTGATCCCGCCGGTCTCGCCCCGGCCACCCGTTCCCAGAGCACTTCATCTGATGTGGGTAATGCTGCTGCAGTAGATGTGCGGCAGAGAGCCCCCCGATCGGCGTGGAATACCAGCTTAATCGCCGGTGGAAACAGTGGTGGGTCGGAATGCCTGACAAGATGGCCGACGCTACCGGACAAATGCGCAGATGAAAGAAACAGGCGAACTTCAGGGGTCCATCCACGCCACGAACAACGTTTCAGGGGTAAAGTCTGGCTCCTTGGACCCTCCGGTGCCAATACCCTGCCCTGCCATACTACGGGGTGCCGAGGACCTCCTCTGGGACGCAGGAGCTCATGCCTGACAATATGGCGGCTGCTTCCGAGAAAACGCGGGCATAGCTGGCCCCTCACCGGACATCGCGCATATACCGCGGCATTGCCGAGTCTCAGGTATGGCTGCGGAGTTGGCTGCAGGAGCGGCAGGATTGCTCACTGGCGAATATTTAGTCGCGTCTGAATGCCTGACGGTTCACCCACGCTAGATGTCAGACGCTTGGCCAGAGTGAGGCGGGCAGTCCACGCTCAATCATCTGCACCGCGTACAGTGCTTCAGAGGTGAGGCCTTGCTCCCTGAACCTGCTGCTGTCGCTGTCCTGCCCCCTCAGCTTGCGGAGAAACAGCGCACCGCTTCAACAACGCCGGGGTTGGCGCCTGCCAGGGCGGGGATGGCTGGCTAATGACCACGTGTATATCAGACCCCGCTCCAGTCAGCGAATAATTATCCAGGCCTTGCTGATCCACCGGAACGGCTGCGGAGGTTTACTGCCTGACGCAAAACTGTGCCCACGCAAAGAACATATAGGCTACGCTGCAGAACTAACGTCGTTGAGCGCGGTGTACGAGCGAGGCGCCCGCTGCACCCCGCACGCCGCCTCGGAGGACGGTGAGACCCAGGTGCTCCTTAACACGGTGAACTGTCACATCCTCTCGCACGATTTGTATTGCTGGGAGGCCACTGGCCGGCCACGTCGAGTAAAGCTGCGGTACGACGAGACATTCAGCGATCAACCACATAATATCACGCTTGGGCCAGTATCACCTCTGCCCACTGCACGACGCTGTAGGTCGGTATAACGTACGACGGACGTACCAGTTGTGGGATCACCACGGCGACGGCGACCAGAGCTGCGAGGGCATCGGGGCCCACGAACAGGAAGACAGTATCCCCGACCACCACCATGGGTAAACCGGACAAGCAACAACAGAAGCTGTCATTTGAGGCAAAAAAGACGCAGAAGCCCAACGACGAAGGGGTCGATGATGGCGATGGCGCGGGGCCGGTGCCCAACAATAACATAGAAAAGATCCTACTGGCAATTCAGTCGAATCTGCAGGACATTAATGGCAAGCTGGATAACCTTACTTGCAGAATGGACGGAATGGCAGCACGGCAGGAGAAACATGGCGAGCGTCTGGATGAGGCCGAAACACGCATCTCTGCGGTCGAAGATGAGGCGCGAGCCTCCACCTCAAAGTGCGCCGATATGGAACGACTCCTGGAGGTGATCAGAGCGAAGGAGGAGGATTTGGAGGCGTGCTCGAGACGCAACAACGTTGGAATCGCAGGCCTGCCGGAGACCACCAACACGGGGCGGATGGAGACCTACGTGAAAACGCTATGTAAGGACCTGTTCGGTGCTGAGGCCTTATCGCCCCTGTTCATCGTGGAGCGAGCACATAGATCGTTGGCCCCGAAACCGCCTCCTGGCACCACGCCAAGACCGATTGTGGCACGAATCCTCAACTACCGAGACAGGGACACGATCCTTCGACTGGCGAGAGAAAAAGGGAAGATTCAGCATCAGGGAAACGCCTTGGAGTTCTATCCTGACCACACGGTTGCGGTCCAACAGGCCCGGAAAGAATACACCGCGGTGAAGGCCAAATTACGTGATTTGAACATTGTGTACTCTATGATGTATCCGGCGCGCCTAAGAGTGGTGTGGAAAGAGAAAGCGACTGTACTGGCGACACCGAAGGCAGCACAGGAATTTGTTAAGAAGGTGCAACGCGAGATGAGGGACAACTCGCAGAACGAACGGCATCGTGACTCGGACTGAAGGCGTCGAATGGACTCTTAGTCGACCACTGGTGAGTTCATTGTTCTGTCCGCATACATGCGTTCTAGCATGGCCACTGTTGTCCACACCCATAGGGCTCACGTGACTCTGATCTCCTGGGAGAACAACTGTAGTGTTGGCACAGCAAAGACTGCGTGATTGGTTGGAGTGGGCGTATTGGGGCACAGAGACTACTGCTTGGTAATACGGGGACACTCCTGACTTTGCATTGTAAATGCCCCGCGGCCAATGCCCCCTCATGTGTGCAGTAATGCCCAACATTGACATGCAACATTGGTGCCATTTGGCGGATATACTGTGAGGCTCGGTTCGCATACAGTGGGTCGCTGCTCCCTGTATGATATGTTTTGCTTACTATGCATTAGCCGTCACGAGCTTCGGTCACAACCTGCCCTTGCGGTCTCCAATACACTATGGGTGGCGACCAGCACATATGGGGGGCGGGAGATGTATTCTTTACAGTTTTAATAATGCAACAACGTTGAGGTCGCACTGCTCTGGACATGCTGTTAATACTGCGGCACTGTTGATTTGTGTTCGGGGGGCGGTGGGGGGGGCGGCGGAGAACCACCTAAATTGCATCTCATACAGCTTTTTTAGTATCGCCCACACCCTTACACAGGGTGGAGAGTTGTGCCCCTGGCGGACCTCTGTGAGGGTATAACCCGATATGAGTTTGGTTCTGGGCACTATAGTTATGGTTGTGAATTTTATGGAATGGTGCACTGAATGGGGATGGCTTCGGCAGGTTGGGGTTGCTGGAGTGGGTGGGATAAGGGGTGGTGGGTTGTTTGACTGTATATGTAGACCGACAGAGTATGACGTATCTCTTCATGCTAGTTCACCGTTGATTCTGACCACCGATGTGCCACTTAGGACTCCCGCTGGAAAGCAGCTGGCAAGTCCTATACAGTTGACAGGGAGGACGTTGTCATGCATTGTACCACTCAAATTTGATGGGGTTGAGGGATTCGGGTAGAAGCGGTTTAAACGTTCTCACTTGGAACATTAGGGGATTCTCGCAGCCACGTAAAACAAGACAGATCTTCGCTAGCCTGACAAGGTGGAATGTGGACATAGCATTCCTACAGGAATCTCACCTGGCACCACACACACACGCTCAGTTAGGGTCAAGGTGGGCGGAAGGGGTTTACAGGGCCTCCTACTCTTCATACTCTAGAGGGGTGATCATTTTGGTAAAACGTGGGGTGGGGTTTGAGACACACACTGTAACACAGGACCCATCTGGTAGATTTGTGCTGGTGTCAGGTACTTTAAGGGGTCAGCGAGTGACGTTGTTGAACGTGTACGGTCCGAACACGGACGCCCCGGACTTCTTCCGGGAGGTGTGGGAACACTTACAGAAACACAATAGCACACACATATTATGTGGGGGTGACTGGAACATGACTCTCCGTGACGGCTTAGACTGATCACCTAATTCCATAGAACAACACAAGCAGTCACGCATACTGGTGGGTCACATGATGAAAGATCTGGGTTTAGAGGATCTTTGGAGGTTGAGAAACACTAACGCATCTGGGGCTACGCACATTACAGCTTCACATAACAGCTGGTCCAGGTTGGATTACTGGCTAGGCACAAAGGACCTGGCACTATGGGTTCATCACCTACAGGTGCTGCCCCGCGCACTTTCGGACCACAATCCAGTACTATTGCAATTGGATATTCCTCGATACACACCCCCTCCCTTCCAATGGCGCTTCAACTCGCGTGCCCTAACTGACACGGTCTATGCAGACACCCTTAAAAAGGCGATAAAGGATTATTTTGACCTTAATGCTCCGTCAACTGATGACCCCTGCATCCTATGGGAAGCATTCAAAGCCACGATCAGGGGGGTCTGTATTGGCACCACTTCAGGGGTTCTTAAAGATATTTGGGCCCAAATACGCAGATGCGAGCGGCAGATGAGGGACCTGGAATCCCTGTATGAGTCCACCCAGGATATCTCCCACCTAGCCACACTGCGGGAAGTTCACACTGAGCATGCAGATTTTCTTGAATCCGAAATGAAGTACCTGAACCGTACGCATATGGCTAGAGCCTTTGGAGAAGGAGGTAGGCCGGGAGCATTTTTGGCTCGTAAAATATGTACAGGTCGAGGTCCAACTACGATACTCAGGGTGAAGTCCAAGGAGGGAGTACCACAGACACATGCTGCAGACATACTGAAATGCTTTGTTAATTCATTTGGGTCACTGTACAAGTCCCAACCCACAGCCCCAGCTGCTGCAACATATGACTACCTACACGATGTGGCAATTGGATGGCTGTCGGATGCGCATAGGGAATACTTAGCTAGGCCTATCTCGGCGGATGAGGTGACTGAGGTAATAGGTTCGCTGCAAAATGGCAAAGCACCCGGCCCGGATGGGTTTACCTCGGAATTTTATAAACAATACGCGGACATTCTCGCACCACACTTAGTGGACATGTATGGCACCTCATTTGAGAAGGCAGTGCTCCCCCCCACGCTGCGCGAAGCCATGATCATCGCTCTCCTCAAACCATCTAAAGATCCGGAGGAATGCGACTCATACCGACCACTATCACTAATCAACGTAGACTCGAAAATCCTTGCCAAGTTAATTGCAAAAAGGCTGTCACCCCTGATGACAAGTTTGGTCCTGCCGGACCAATCTGGCTTCGTGCCTTCCAGATCGACCACACATAACACTAGGACTCTGTTTGCACTCTCACACTACCTACAGCCCTCGGTCAAAGCGGTGGCGGTCATGCTCGACTCTGCAAAAGCTTTTGACTCCATTGAATGGCGATATATGATCACTGTCCTGAATAGAATGGGGTTTCCGAAGCGATTTGTGCAGTGGGTCTCCCTGCTTTACACGAAACCACGTGCCAGGGTCAGAGTCAATGGATACGTTTCAGATCAATTTGAAATTGAGCGGGGGACGAGGCAGGGCTGCCCACTCTCGCCGCTCTTATTCGCGTTGGCACTGGAACCGCTGGCCTGCCTGATAAGACAGAACTACAAAGATTCGGCACTACACTTCATAGCCAGGCCGCTTCATATATCATTATATGCGGACGACATGCTACTGTATGTCCGTGACCCTGAGACCCACCTGAACACACTACTCCGGGAATACATTAGATTTGGGGGCCACTCGGGTCTAGCTATAAATTGGACCAAATCATTTATAATACCCCTCACTGACACCACCTCTCCCTTTGTAGTAGATTTCCCACTAGAGTGGCAACAAGACCCGATCAGATACCTAGGGGTCATGTACCATAGTAATCCAGAAGAGGTGCTGAGGGCAAACTACGGCGTGGTGCTCTCGAAACTGGAGGACAGTATTCAGCGCTGGATACATCTGCCCCTCTCACTAGCAGACAGGATAGCGGTCGTTAAAATGAACATACTGCCCAAACTGCTATACCTGTTTAACAACATTCCGATCACCCCTCCGCAGGCTATATTCCGGCGGATAAACTCCCTGGTCAGAACCCTGATTTGGGCTGGCAAGCAGGCCCGTGTGGATCTGCGGACTCTTACACTGCCACTTGCGCAGGGTGGTTTCAGTGTGCCTGATTTCCTCCTATACTACCTATGTGCGCAGGCGCACTACGCGGCGTATTGGTACCATGCAGTTCCTTACCTCACCCATGTGGCTGTGGAGGAGAGTGATGCGCACCCTGTTCCTCTCACAGCAATTATCTCACATACACGCCCCCCGCTACATGCTAGGGATATTAACACAGTGGACACTACGGTCAAGGCTTGGCACAGACTGGGGCAGCTGGCTCATAAGACCCCACTGTACGCACCGGCCATGTTGCTACACCATCATCAGGAGCTGTCAGTCACTGGGGAGGGGGTCGGAATGTCCCTACTGCGCAGAGCTGGAATTGACAGGATGGGGGACGTTTTTCAGGGTGGCGAATTCGTGGGCCTTGACAAGCTGGGATATGTTCAGAACCAAACATCCATGTTTCGCTTTACATATTTCAGACTCACTAGAGCCTTGAAGGAACACTACCCAACGTTCCCTTCGGAACCTGAATCCCTTGCACCACTGCAGTTATTGATCACAACTAACGATTTGTCACACCTGGTGTCTAGACTTTACTCAGCTGCACAACTAGAAATAGCTGGACACACATCGAAGGCAAAGGGGCGGTGGGATGCACTACTAGACGCGCCATTAACTGATGAAGAATGGACTAGCACTTGTGCCCTGACACAGATACTGACACCCAGCGGCAATTTGAGGATTATTCATTTTAAATTCCTTCACCAAATTTATTACACACCATCGAAACTGCTTCGATTCGGGTTACAGGAGGAAGATAGATGCAAAAGGTGCAACAGGGAGGGGGCGGACTTTGCGCATCTGGCTTGGGACTGCGCCAAGATAGAGAGTTACTGGATAGAGGTCACTACCACATTGTCTGTTATTCTGGAGGAGGAGGTGCAATGTACGCCTAAAGTCTGTCTGCTGGGAATAGTGCCACAGTTCAGGGCTTTAAAGCGCAAGTTCTGTGCAATAGCATTGTTATTGGCAAAGAGGCAGGTGGCACAATGCTGGCACAGTCGAAAGGTGCCTAAGGTGCAAACATGGTTACATGACATGTCCACATGCCGAGACAAACTACAAACTTATGAGGAGCTATTACCGGCGAAATCCAGACCAAAAAGTATTTGGGGTTATTTGGAGGAGTATCTTGCTTCCCTACAGAATGATGAGGAGACCTGACACTTGCATTGGATTGATCGAACAAATGGGTGGGACACCGCAAGTATATGTGCAGGGTGGTGGCGGGCTTTTGGAGGGAATTGTGCTATCATCACAACTGAAGAGTAGCATGTGAGGTTCAACTGTACGGTCTAAGTTGGGGAGTGTTGTTATGCGGTTCTTGTTATAAAAAGTGAAAATGTAAGACTCATTTCCTTTACCAGCTAGTGGCCATACATAAGACACGCGACGGAGCTCTGCATTGTAATGCAGAGGTGTGAATGCGAAACAATCATTGGCAATGTTGGTTACTGATATTAACGTAGCGAGCCGGCCCCAGGGTTGTAGGCTCATGCTGTGTCAACTGCTTTGTGACAAATAAAGGTCTTACACAAAAAAAAAAAAAAAAAAAAAAAGATATTCTCCTTATTCCAGGTAAAGAGAAGTTGGGTGTCGTCGGCGTATGCCATTATCTTCGCACCCAAGTTCTCTGCCAGCAGAATCAAAGGTGTTAGATAGACATTAAATAAAAGGGGACTCAAGGTCGACCCTTGTGGTACTCCAGTCTCTACCCTGCGGTTAGAAGAATGAAAGGGAGGTAACCAGATTTGTTGGGACCGGTCAGACAGGAAAGACCTGATCCACCCAAGGACCATGCCCGAGATGCCAATATCCTCCAGCCTAGACAAAAGCTGGAGGTGAGGCACCGTATCGAACGCGGCAGAGAGGTCCAATAAAATGAGAGCCGCTCTGCCGCCTCCGTCCAGGCACTCCCTGATGGCCTCTGCCATCTCCACAAGAGCAGTCTCGGTGCTAAAAGAGGTACGGAACCCCGATTGGGCCAGATGAAGTGCCCCAGAGGATTCCACGAACCTCTCCAGCTGCCGAAATGCGGCCTTCTCGCATACTTTGGCAAGGGCTGGGAGAAGGGATATGGGCCGGTAGTTAGATGTAATCAGTGGATCTGCAGTGGGTTTTTTAATCAGAGGGAGGAGTTTGGCTTGTTTCCACTGGGAGGGCACCATTCCTGAAGCTAGTGACTCATTGACTAGAGCAGTGACCATAGGGGTAATTACTTCGGCCACTCCACTCAGAACCCTCGCAGGGCATGGATCTGCTGGGGACCCCGACTTCAGAGCTTTTAGAATGGCCATCACATCCATCTCCTCAACATAAGTAAATTTAGACATCTCGGCTTTAACCTCTGTTACTAGGCATAGTGAAGGTGAAGGTAGTCGATCGAGTAGAGGTTGATCAGCTTGCAGAGAGGGTGGGTGGTCAGAGGGTTTGAAACTATCTTGAATTTTTTGTATTTTATCAATAAAAAAGGTGGATAGTTGCTCACACCAATCTGTAGAGATCGGGGCTGACATCTTCTCTGCCACCGGGGCTGTGAAGCTTTTAACAGTGGAGAAAATTTCTCGGCTATTGTTCTTAGCTTTAAGAATTCTAGCCGCGTAGAATTCCCCCTTGGCCATCTTAATCGCCGCATAGTAATTTTGTTGAGCTGCTCGGAGTTCCGATTTTGCAATGGGACAGTAATTTCTTCTCCATACTCGCTCTTGCGCCTTACATCCTAATTTTAAAATCTTTAATTGTTCAGTATACCAAGGGGATGTGGGGGTGGCCCTACGGTTGTTTTTTCCTTTACCCTCTGGTAGTGATCTAATGGAAGAGTCTATCCAGGATGAAAAATTATCAACAGCTTCATCCAAATTTTGTGCTTTCACTGGGGCGGTGTGCATAAGGGCCTCCACCAAGTCCGGAATATTAATTCTTCTTGGGTGATCCTCCGGCTTGGATTTAGGCAGCACACAAGTGTTGTTGATGTCCCAAGAAAAATGAACTGGAAAGTGGTCTGACCAAGTGATAGGGAAGGGTGGGTCGAGAGAAATGTTAAAGTTAGAGTATACCAAATCCAAAGAGTGACCCCCTACATGAGTGGCAGAGCGCACCTGTCACACATTCACACATTCATTTACCAGTGGGGCCCATAACACTGTACTCTCTTCATTTATTCTCTACTGCAGGGTTTTGGTGACATTTAATCGGAATAAACGCTGCAACATTTGGCGGAGTGCCTAAACCTATTTAACTATTTATTATTTACACATGCAGTTTTAATAACAGTTTACCATGGTTTTAATAAATCTCAATATTATTCAGACACACCACCATAGTGGCGATGAACCTGTTAGTAGAAAAATAGGCGTAGGAAAATACCAGACCAGCTTTAATTTTCCTTCTCTCTTATTTTATTATCAACAGACTTCAGCATATCTAGATATTAAGGCATTTATTTAATTCTTTATTCAAGTAAAATTCTTAAACCTTTATTTCAACAAAATAATCATTTATTTAAGAGCTCAGAAATAGACATTTATTTTAAAGTTCAGTTGGAAAGTTTAGCAAAGAACAGATAGTTCCAAATTTATTCTCTCCTAACATCCCTAGCTAACACCCTCATCTTATCCTAACAGTCCTGCAAAGGAAACAAATAACTCAGAAAAATTTCTTATATCCAGGAATCAATCTTCAATCCGACAGCATCTCCAGAGGAAATTGAAAGGAGCGATGCTTCTAAGCAAAATCAGGGGTTTTTATACACTAATGCCCACATGCATCAAAGTAAATTGCATTCACAAACGGTGTGAATCGCAATTTGCGGCTGTTTGCGAATGCAATTTACAAAATTGGGATGCATCATGTTTTTCGCAATTTTAGAAATCGCAATTACGTTGCGATTTCTAAAATTGCGATTGCATTTGAGAAATCGCAATTTGAGATTTCTTAAATTCAATGCATTAACATTTTAAATTTGCGAATTCACAAATAGGGAGAGGTAAATTACCATGAAGTTGACCTTCATGGTAATTTGCGAAAACTTTCAAAAATACACAAAAGTGCATTTTTGAAAGTTTCATTTTACACACACACATGCCCTTGGGGCATGTGTGTGTGAAAAATGCACTTAAAGTTATATTTCAGGGGTGCAGGGGGGTCCTTTGGACCCCCGCTGCACCCTTGAAATTGCATTTTCAATTTGCGATTCGCAAATTGCAAATCACAAATTGAAAATGACTTCCCATTCATTCCTATGGGCCTCTAGGCCCATAGGAATCAATGGGAAGGGATTCCTTAATTGCGATTCGCAAATTGTGAATCGCAATTAAGGAAATTTAAGAAATCGCAAAAAAAATAGCGATTTCTTGGTGCATAGCCGTTTGCGATTTCTTAATTGGGATTCCTTAATTTTCGCAATTAAGAAATCGCAAACGGCAACAATGATGCATGTGGCCGTTTTTTCCTAACTTAATCTATCTAAAAAGTATCTAACATCACCAATTCGGGTCCTGATTGGACAAATTTGAGGTGGGTGAGCATTTCCTCACCATTACAACATAATTTCCTCAGTTATTCAGCAATTTTATAATACATCTTTTGTTTTAGGACAGTCTTAGCCTAGTCACATCCGTGATTCGCAACTTTGAAAGCAATTCCCACGTTTAGAACATCTGAATGTCCACATCTTGGCACTCATCTTTGTTCACAAGACTTGGTAACCTTGAACTCTTCATCTGAGCACAGGCAGCTCACTCGAACTTGCAGGCTTGGGACGCACGTGCGCAGACCAATACTCGCTCGCAGTGAATCAGAGTGGCCATTTTCGTACTAGGCCTCAAAAGCCACTTTTGGAACTATCGTAGAAACAAACACAAATTCATGTTAAATATAGAACTAAAGCCCTTCTGTTTACCTCCCACCATACTAATGTTTACCCATTAGTTATTACCTAGCAAATAAGCCACATATATGCGTTTATACTTACATATCCGACGATTTTCTAGCACATATACAATAAGCACACATATGCTTCGTTTTGGTAATATTTGGGCTGTGCATTAGTTCACATCACCATAACAATACATATTAATTAATGATTTCGTTTCATGCAGGCAAAATTAGTTTTCCCACGTGTGTTTCATGTATGCAAATTATTCTAAGGTTGGTTATTCCAGCACATGACACCATTAGTAAGATTAACGTTATGGAACATTGACTTTACGAGGGGCATACAAAATTTTGCTTTGCCACCTCGCTCCATCACTTGCACCACACAACGCAAGAGTGATGCAAACCTTATGAATATGCTGCAAGTGTTTTTTCACTTCAGGTAATGCTCGAGATTTGAAAAGTCTACCACAACAGCGTTTGGTGATGCCTCTTTATTCTAGAGGCTTATGGACAGAGTGAACCCTTCATCCTTCAGATGTTGGTAAAAACAGCACTCAACATTGTAATATTAACAGCTCTTATTTACAAGTTTACAGAACGTCAGAACATATATTACCAAGCGGGAATGTATGTATATATGTATGTGACATTTATGAAGCGCCAACCTAGAAAAAAGGCAGTCGTAGAGGGTCAAAGGTGAAGATACAGCCAACGGGAATAACTGGGTTGTGAGAGCAGAAGTGGGCTGTTTGTATGTTGAAAAAAATGTCATATTTATGGTGTTCCTATAAGTGTCTCTGTTTACTTCTGTCCTTAAATTACTCTGAGTGCCACCGGGTGGGAGTGGTGGGCACAGCATGCTGTTGTTATTGATTGGGTGAGTTGCCTTAGAAACCATTCAACATAACACAGCAGAGATGATAGTTCATCTCAGTCCAGGGGCGGTGTCTTCACACTTGAATACCTCTTCTGTATTCATGTAATTCTGCCTAATATATACTGTGCAAATGCTGGCATTGCTGATTATCCCAGCCTGCTGTAGGCGGCGTCCTTGCTGTCTAGAGTAACCCGTAAATCTCTTCTGTCAGCCGGCGCAGGGATGGCGCCGGATACCGTTGAGACTGCACAGCAAGTGCATAGAGGAGGGAAGGGGCTGGGCTGCAACCTTTTATATTTTTTATTTTATGTATTTATTTTATTTTATTTATGCATTTTTACATAGCGCGGACTTTACCCAAAGGCGCCAGAGCGCTTCACAATAGGAACAAAAATATTACATGATGAGAGTATTACACGAGAACAGATTACAAAAGCAGACGTTAAGTTACATAAGTTAAAAGTGACAATTGTGAGCAAACAACAATACATGAGGTAGTACAAATTGTAAGAGATGATTTTCTGATGGCTGTCGTGAGAGTTGTGTTTCCCTTTGTGTGGGAAGGTTGTGCCCTCGCTTTTATCTCGCAGGACAGTTCTGTTTGTGGCACAGCTTGGTTTTCAGTGAAGTTTATGAATACGCTGAGCATGGTATCTTCAAAAATACATTCAACTTCGCGCATGTGAGAAAAATAGGATGAAAGGCGGAGCTCATCTGCTACGCTGACCACGTCCTCGGCGCGTGCGCTCCTGATATTAGCATGATTATCGCAGTAAGCTGTGATTGTGAGGATGCAAGAGGGACGGATGGTGTCCAGCCCTCGGCCCGGGCTCGCTTGAGCGGCTGTTATCTCGGCTCCAGGCTCATCAGGATGCTGATGGCCACCTCAATGCTAGTTTCATCCATAGGGCCATATTTTTCACAGAACCATTGCTCATCGGTAGCAGCATTCATCAGATTCTTTGACTGTGGCCCACAAAGTCAATGCTGATAAAAAGAAAATGTAATATGTATATGTGTATAATGTTATGTGTAGAGTGAGAATAGAGCTGGACAGCAACGAAACGCTGCCCTGAGGTACAATAAATAATTGTTTATGCAATTAGAAAATCGTTTTTTTTTCCATTTCATGTTTTTAAGGGCTTCCAGTACATTCACTGCGTTTTTTTTCTATGAGTATTTGTCAGTCAGTCAGTCAATACCTTTAATTGTATGATTAATAAAAATTGTTACAATGTCAGTGCAAATTCGCTAAACAGAAACGATACATGAGGCATGGATAAAAAGCAATATTTGAGTAACACAAGCACTTAAAAAGAGTTAAAATACCTTAAGAATATATTTTTTTAAATGTAAATGTAAAATTGATACTTGTATAGCGCACTACTCACCCGCAAGGGTCTCAAGGCGCCTGTACGAATACCGCTGTGGAACCCGTCCTGGCTTTCCCTGTGAGGCGTCCACTCCTGGGCACCCCCAAGGTGGAGGCCAGGCATCCTTAGCGTTGTGGGGGTCGTTGTGCAGATTAAGCAAGCTATTGCCCAGAGTTACAGAGTGGGACTCCATGATTGGAATAGCCACCAAGGCGAGAATGATCAGGTGCGTGGAATTTTGAGCCCAAGACCCACCGAGGCGGGGAATTGAACCCTGGTCCCGGGCTAGACCTCTGCATCAGAGTCTGCCGCTCTAATCATTGAGCCACACTTCAGTATTATCACATTACATATGATACACTGATAAAGACGCAGGAGTCCTCAGCAGTTACCAAAAGTGGCTGATAGTGCGGAGGGTATTAAGACGAGGTGGTAAAAAATCGCCACAGAATAGATAGCACCCTATTTAAAAATAGGAAAAAGCATGGAAATATAATAATATCAGCGGTATTGAAGTGAAATAAAAGACTTGGGGCCAAATGTAAGTGGCCAAATAGTGAGCTCTAACGCTGAAATTCAGCGTTTGCGATTTCGATTTGGCTGCGAGCAATGTAGGTGAGTTTAACGCCTTAACCGCAGCGGTTTTTCCGCCACGGTGCGGACGTTCTGTTGAGTGGGCGGGGCTCCATCGGCCGTTGGCCGACAGCAGCACCCGCGAGGTAGTGCTCCCGTTGGCCAACGGTGCATGGAACGGGTTAAACCTACTAGCAAAATAAGGAATCGCGAAATTGCGATATCTTAAATGCAATGTTAGTAGCACAAAAGAAAGTGCACTTTAGCCTTAAGGAATCGCTAATTACCACCAACTTCAAGTTGGTGGTAATTAGCGATGTCCTTTAAAAAAGCACTTTTTTGCTTTTTTTAAAGTGCCATGTGGCCAGGCCCGGACTGGCCATAGCGGGCACCGGGCAATCCCCCGGTGCGCCGCAAGGGTGGGGGCCGGTTTTGAGCCCCTGGGGCCGATTTTGTTACAGGGCCGGTTTTTACAGCATAGCTGCAAAAACGGCCTTGCAACAAAATCGGCTAAAAACCGGCCCAAGCAAAGCGCTCAGCGGCACCTCCAACCCCCCCTAGTTGGGAGGGGGGGCCGGCCGAGCACTTTGCCCGGGCCGGTTTTGGTTCCCTGCATGTGGCACAGATTCATGCCCTTAAAGCATGTATGGCTGCCACATGTGCACACATGCACATTTCAGGGGTGCAACAGGGTTTCCTTTACACACTGGCACCCTTGAAATAGCGCCCGCTATTTGCGATTCACTAATAGCGAATCGCAAATGGAGAATATCTTCCCATTCATATCTATGGGGCTCCTAGCCCATAGGAATGAATGGGTAGGTATTCCTTATTAGCGAATCTCAATTCGTTATTAAGGAGTATTAAGGATTCGCTAATATTTTAGCGATTCCTACCTTCATTCAAGTTTGCGGGTCCTTAATAGCGAATCGGTAAAATTCGCTATTAAGGATTCGCAAATTTGATTTTACCTACACCTGGCCCTTAGAGGTAGGAGTCAATGTTAAAGTGCTTTGTGATAGAGGAAATAACTAACCCTGGGCGTAGTGGGCGTAGTGGGGCTTCGCGGAGCTACGTGAAGTGGGCGAGAAACTACGCCCACCTTCGCACTCCGCGTAGCCCCACTACGCACCGCAGGCCTCCCTCCCTCCCGCCCTCCCTAAATCCTTTCATTTAAACGTTAGTAATAATTAAAAGGCACTTACCTTGCGCGCCGCTGCCCGCCGCGTCTCCGGGGCTCCCTCTCTTCATCTGCGCCGTCTTGGGTACTAATGCGCATGCGCGGGCGGCCGCGCATGCGCATTAGTACCCAAGACGGCGCAGATGAAGAGAGGGAGACCCGGAGACGCGGCGGGCAGCGGCGCGCAAGGTAAGTGCCTTTTAATTATTACTAACGTTTAAATGAAAAGATTTAGGGAGGGCGGGAGGGAGGCGGGTGGCGGCCAGCTACGCACCGTCTGCGGAGCGTGCGTAGTGCCGAATTCTACGCCTGCTACGCAAAATGCGTAGAAGCCGGCACTACGCACACTCCGTGCACGGAGCGTAGCTGCTCGCCCACCCTTAGAAATAACCGTAATGTGCAAAAGTTCTTGAAAGAGGCCCATAGCAGCAAGATTGGGCATGAAACCAGTGATGGTATACATTGTGGTTGTTGAAAGGCTAGGAAAACAATAGTTTTCACAAAGATCAAATGCTGTGTGCTAAACAAAGTTCAAATAATGTGCGTAGTATTACACATGGTAAACACCAGAAATTGCATGCCCCTGCAACCTTTCTGCTGAGAGATTTTACCTTTTTTAGATTTACATTTGCACAGTCTCGTTGAGATCTTTAAGGATATGTACCACTCTAATGTATTCACCAAATTTAGCCAGTTCCAGTTTAGTTAGCTCCATCGTAGTGAAAACAAACTACCTGGCCTCATTACAGGTTCTAATGGTGTGGCTTAGGAAGAATGGTTTCAACAGAATATGCCTGGCACGGAGCAGCATCGGGCAACAGCATAATACATGGTTAAAAAATGTTTTGTTTTATAGCCACACAGCCAGCACTTCATAATCTTGGCAAAGGAGGGCCAGTTTGGGTTGGTTGCTTTCATTTGAAGGCCCATCAACTTTGCAGCCAATAATTGTTTAAGACAGGCTTCCCCAGTTGAACACTGGAGGTATAGTTGTGGCTACAAGTAGGGTGGATAATTATTAGCGTAGGAAATTGCCAGCACTTCTTTAGTTTGTCTGTGCTGCTTGATTTCGACAGTGCTTTTGTCTGCTTTTTCATAAAAGTTTTAAATGTTGTGTACAAGAGCAATCATTTGTTCAGTGCTACAGATCTATTTGGAGACTATCAGCTGACTCATTTAGATAAATGGACAAAGGGCTACTATTAATTTTAAATATGTTCTGGAAGACGGATTTCAAGCTGTTAAGCGTGGCCGTAATACATCTATACAAGTATTTTAAAAAGGTGCCCATATTAGCCCATGCTTGGCCCTATAACCCAAATTCAAGTCCAATCAGACAACCTTCATGTATTGGGTCAGCCTAAAGACCCTCTAATATGCTTTTAGGTCGAGCTGTTCTGTGGTTTTAGTAAGTTACCCCGGGAAAGCTTCATGGCCATAGGTGATCACGGGTAGTAGGGTGGGCTGAGCATCGTCTGTATTAGGGCTGAAGAGGGACTTTCTAATGCAGTATTAAGCTGGCAGCCTAGTAGTCATTGGTGTGACCTCTTCTTTAATGTGGCTCAAGTGAGTTTTAGTTCTGCCATTTGTAGAAAGACACACACCCAAGTAATTGTACGATTTGATCCCAGTGATTTTTAGAGGACTCATGGTCAAGCAATAGTTTGATTTCTTGGTTGTGCTCCCAAAGGTTACAACTTTAGTTTTTGACTCATTTGCAGTTTTTTTTTTGCCTCGTTGTACTTATAGAGCACAGTTAGGTGTTTCTGAATCCCAATTTTGGAATGGTCCAGCAGGACGATGTTGTCAGCATATTACATTATAGTGATCTTAACATCTCCGATTTGTGGCATGATTAGATTAGCATATTTTAGGGTCACTGACATGTCCACAGTGTTCAGATGAAATAGCAAGGGAGCAAGGACACAGCCTTGCTTTAATCCATTATTCGTGGGGATTTTCCTCATTATTACAATTTGGGACAGTGTAACCTTTACCCATGTTGCGGAGTACAAAGATATTATTGCATTAAGCAAATTATTCTGGATACCCCAGACCTGTAGTTCGCTCCATAAGTTGCTCCTGCCCAATAGTCAAATGCGGCCGAGTAATCAACAAAACATGCTAGAGTGGGGATGACTTCTGGCTGGTTGTTTGATGTATTAAGTAAGAGAGTGCGACTAAGTTGTCCGAGGTTGAAGAGTTCGACCTGAAACCCGTTTGACAAAATGGAACAATCTCATTAGCTGCCACCCAGCACTCTAGTTCTTTTCAGAGTACCGAAACATATGTCTTAGCTTCAATATCTATGAGTTATTGCCTTACTCCTGTTTTTGGTATCAACTACATCTGACTATACAGGTCTAATTCACAAAGCATTTAATTGAGTAGTTTGACTTACTCCAGGCGTAGGTCTTACTACCTATATATTTCCATCAATACAACATGCTCACTCATGGAGGACAGCTTTGCCAATCATAAACATTTCTTCCATGAGTGAGCCTGTCTTACTTCTTGAAATACAGGAGTAAGTTGTATCTATAATCTGGGACGAAAGATGTAGGGACTTCTTAAGGCTTTTGGGGGCACTTGGCCAAATGTATTTCGGGATTCCCTGTTTGGAACAGCTTTGAATTTATGAACCAGTTACAGCTCTTTCCTGTCCTTTTTAGCCAGGTCACTGACAGTGCACAGGCACCCTGGTCCAAATTCTAAATGTGTTTACATCTAATGTCCATGGCTAGTGACGTGTATTTTCAATATCATAACACAGCCGCAGCTCGCTAATATTACTACAAATAATCTCCGTGACTCCCTCCCATTTCACATCTGTAAGGTCCTGTTTTGATCTAAAAGTAACTTTATTTTATGGATGCTGCATGAAACACAAACCTAACAGTTCTCTGCAAAATGTCTATAATAGACTCTCAAACATCAAGCACATTAAAGATAAATTGCACGAAAATGGTATTTAAAATAATCTGTTTAATATTGATATCAAGGTCATCAAGGCAATACTCTGCACAGCAGAGTTGGCTCTATTACGTGCCCCCGTCAAAGGCTGGGGCCCTGAGCCAGAGCCCACTTTGCCCATGCTTTAAAACATGTAAAGGAGGGCTCATTCTCAGATGTAGTAACCACTCTGTGATCCTCCATTCAGACCTGTAAACTGCCCCTGCTGTTGTAATGTTTGCCCTTGACCCCTTCACCTTCTGTTTGCCGCTGTACTCCCGCTCCATCCCCTTGTAGTACTTGTGGCCCTTTTGCACTGCTATCCTTTACTATTATTGCTCTTTAAAGATGTATTATTTGTGTGTTATGCAACTGCATTTATGGTGTAGTATGTAGTGGGAGATAATGCTTGATGCTAGAATGCAACTTATATTTTATATATGTCTTAGAGATGGGGGAGCCATTGAAAGTTCGATTCAGGCTCGAGTCAGATGGCTGGCTGTGGCTCAGCTCGAGCTCCTGTTGAAACCACTTTTGATAAGTACCTCTCAATGCACTACTGTAATGTGATCTATTAATGTCAAAGCTGCCATGTGTTAATGAAATACACTTTTTTGAATTTTGAAGAGACTTTATCATATTTTACGTTTTGTAACATTTGTTGTATGATTTACATAGCAAACATTTTTAGGGTTCGGCTTGAGCACAAGCTCTAAGAGCCAAACCAAACTCTTTGCTCAGCTCGCCCTGTTAACTTGTTGGCTCACCCAACAATATCATTTCTTTCATCAAGACCGTTAATGTAGTCAACCAATTGAAACAAACAAAGACTACAACTCCCAGAATGCACACAATTGTTAACTGAAAGCCCAGGGTTGTAAATGTGGGATCCCCGTATTGTCATCTTGTAATCTTAGCATGAGGAATTAATCAGTGTGGAGTTTTAAAGCCATGACCTCACTATGCAATTCAGTGCAATACATTTAGAAGTCAGGAAAATTAGAGAGAGTATAGAAGTACAATTAAAACAAACTCAAATCCCCAGTTGGGTTTAAAAATGTAATAACAGTTTAAATTATAATACGCCATTTTGGAACATTTCATGTACATTTAAAGTACTATAAAGAGAGTAGAAGCTGATGGTAGGAGCAGATCCCTGAGTCTGTATGTTATTCTTTCTACACCTGCATGCTTTGTTAGGTCTGTGACCTAGTCATTTGCACACAATATCTTAGGTGACTCCCAGTCCCTGAGGACCTTGTGATGATGTTAATGTTAACTATTGTGTTATTAATATAATGCCTAACACCACAGCATTGCCATTCCTAAGTAGTCTAAAAACAAGTGTTACTGTTACCTAAATAAATAGTAGTCACATTTTTGGCAGTAATGTGAGTAGCAAATCATAGAGTAATGAGACTAGCACATCTTAAAGTAATGAGAGTAGCACATTCTACAGTAATGAGAGTAGCATAACAAATCCTACAGTAATGAGAGTAGCACATCTTGCAGTTCTGGATATAGCAAAGCCCACAGTAATGAGAGTAGCAAAACGTACAGTACTGAACATAGCAAATGCGAAAGTACTAAGAATAGCACATCTTACAATAATGAAAATAGCAAATCCTACAGTAATGAGAGTAGCACATCTTACAGTAATGAAAATAGCAAATCCTGCAGTAATGAGAGTAGTACATCTTATTTAATTAATATAGCAAACCGTACAGTAATGAGAGTAGCAAATCTTACAGGCATGAATATAGAAAATCCTACAGTAATGAGAGTAAAAATCTTACAGTAATGAACATAGCAAATGTGAAAGTAATGAGAGTAGCACATCTTACAGAAGAGAGTAGCAGATATCTCACAGTATTGAACATAGCACATCCTACAGTAATGAGAGTAGCACATCTTACAGTAATGAAGATAGCAAATCCTACAGTAATGAGAGTAGTACATCTGACAGAAATGAAAGTAGCATCTCCTACAGTAATGAGAGTAGCACATCTTTCAGTGATGAGAGTGGCACATCCAACAGTAATGTGAGTAGCACAGCTTAGAGTAATGAACATAACAAATCCCACAGTAATGAGAGTAGCACATCCTACAGTAATGAGAGTAGCACATCCTACAGTAATGAACATAGCAAATCCTTCAGTAAAGAAAGTAACATATCTTACAGTAATACAAGTAGCAAATCATACAGTAATGAGTGTAGCACATCTCACAGAAATGAACATAGCAAATCTTAAGGAAAGTATCAGATGTTACAGTAATGAGAGTAGCAAGTCATACAGTAATGATAGTAGCATATCTTCTAGTGAGTAGTACATCTTATTTAATGAATACAGCAAACCGTACAGTAATGAGAGTAGCAAATCTTACCGTAATGAACATAGCAAATACTAAAGCACTGAGAGTAGCACGTCTTACACTAATGAGAGTAGCAAATCCTACAATATTGAGAGGAGCCCATCTTACAGTAATGAGTTGCAACTCCTAAAGCAATGAGGGTGGCACATCCTACAGTAATGAACATAGCAAACCTTACAGTAATAAGAGTAGCACATCCAGTTCTGAGCAGTCCCGGCCTGTGGTGGGAGTGCTGCCGGGCGCTGACGTGGGATGGACTGGACTGTTCCCATGAGGCACAGGGTCAGACTGATTTGCATATGGCCATGTCTGAACTGGGGTGGCTGAGTGAGCTAAAGAATGGTGACAGATTAAGCCCAGATCAGTTGACTGGGGGTGAGTGTTTGATTTGCTCAAGCGCTCCGTCCATAATCCACTTTTGTATCGCTTTGTTCGCCCTAAGTTGGCAGGGTATGCTCAGACGTGAGTCCCTTGCTCACTTGGCCACTGGATTCAAGATAGCCTGGCTTATGAGGATTATGAATCCGAAACCGGTCCCAGGATGCTTGTTTCCGGTCCAGGGAAGACATGGCTTGGCAGTTCGGGCTGGACTGTTCCCATGAGGCACAGGGTCACACTGATTTGCATATGGCCATGTCTGAACTGGGGTGGCTGAGTGAGCTAAAGAATGGTGATGGATTAAACCCAGATCAGTTGACTGGGGGTGAGTGTTTGATTTTCTCAAGCGCTCCGTCCATCATCCCCTTTTATATCGCCTTGATATGTATAGACAGCGAATGTATTGTCCTACTACAAATAATATCATGTATAATGTAACAGCTTGATTTGCGAAAATGTGACACTGTCGCAACTAATTACTAAATGTATGCAATGACCTTTCCACCTGTACAATAAAGAAAGTTTAAAAAAATAAAATAAAATAACTGAAACACCTTGAGGACTCTTGACATATTTCAGGAACCACCACTGTTCTCATACCGCAGGGGACACAATCTAGCAGACCATTTGGTACATGCCATCACTTGGCCCAAGAAAACCAACAATAGCAAATCAATCACATCAGCCTGGCCCCCATCAAAGGTCACTACAAATGCCAGCGATGTGTGGCATGTTCCACGACACTCAACACCAAGGAATTTAAAACTAACGAACATACAAATCTGTTCAGAGGCTTCATCAATTGCAGATCCAGCAATGTCATATATGCCATATGCTGCCCACGTAATCTCCTTTACATAGGACAAACCACTCAGCTGGTCAAGGATCGGATAATCCATTATAGAAGCCTAATCAGGTGTGGAGTACTGAAAGCTCTGCTGGTATAAAATTTCCTTGAACAAGGCCATAAAGAAACATGACAGGTCATAGATCAACTAATCAAAAAGGAAGGATCACTTGTCCTGCATAACATTGGGTATGCGAGAGCGGTTCTTTTCAATCCCAATAAAAAACCCTCATGCACGTGTTGATTGATGGTAACGTTGAGTGGTATATCTTTGTTCTCCGCTATCCCTCACACGTGTCTGCATAATCATAGGGTTTAGTGGTTATGCTACCTCCACCAGGAGGTAATACCCTTTGTTAAAACACCCATGTAGATTTTATTGCCTCTTAAAACCCGGAAAGAATAAAGAATGGTATCTGGAACATAGAGACTTTTTAACACACCTCACCCTTCACGAGCACCATTTCTGGTCACTACTGCTTTAACAAAGGGTATTACCTCCTGGTGGAGGTAGCATAACCACTAAACCCTATGATTATGCAGACACGTGTGAGGGATAGCGGAGAACAAAGATATACCGCTCAACGTTACCATCAATCAACACGTGCATGAGGGTTTTTTATTGGGATTGAAAAGAACCGCTCTCGCATACCCAATGTTATGCAGGACAAGTGATCCTTCCTTTTTGATTAGCTGATATTTAATTATAGGGAATTGAATGGATCACGAATTCCTTCCCTCCCTCCCAATTGATTTGAAAGGTCATAGATCAAGCCATTTTGCCACTGAGGGGTGGTAATTTACAGAAACTACATAACAGATGCGAGTGCAGATGGATAGCTCAATGACAAAAAGGAGATCATGGTCTCAACACCCTGGACGAATAGAACACTACTCCATAGTGCTAGACAGTTGCACCTGTTGCACGCTGCCCCCACGGAACCTATGCAGAACATTCATGACGTTTTTGCATTCTCCTGCAATACTTCAGCATTCAAATCATCTACCTAGTTTTCATTGGCAGATTGTATTGTATTGTATTGTATTGCGACTTATATAGCGCACGTATCACCCGAAGGCATCAAGGCGCTGGTTATTATATTGACCATCTTTTACTTTCCTGTACCAATGATAGCCTCGGATCCAGGTTCCTATGCCTACTATGCCCACATTAGACCACCGCCATAATTTTGGAAGAATGTCCCCCTAGTTAGGCTTTCAATCATTAACGAGCTCTCAAAATAATTGAGGTTATGGAAAAGCGGGAAACTTAATCTAAAATTTAACCAGATCTCTAGAATCCCGTCACGGGTCGATTAGACCTTTTTACCTGTCATAGAGTGTAAAAGGTAATCTTTCTCAACAAATCAATTCGAAACACTTCCATTTCCTTCCCCAAAGAACCACTGACAAAAGGTCAAGTTTGAAAATTTATTATAAAGCCAAAAGCAATTGTGTATATAAACACCTCAGTAAAAGGTTCAGCAAATACACAGGTACTAATACAAACATAATCCTACGGAAAAGTCTCAAACGACTGAGAAACAGCACTAATATAATTTCCAAGACCACCAGGCTTGCAAGAATTGCTATTATTTGAGTCTTGGCAGGCATGGAAGAAAAGAAGAAATACATCAGGATAAGTCTGTCCCTACACTATACTAGGTGTCATCCCTACAACCAAGTTCTCTCCTAACAAAAGGTGTCAGCCGTGGTGACTTCCAAAGAAGTACACTCACTTAGTTCGGACCTAGCCTCTTGAGTTCATCTTGCACAGCAGCTCTCTGCCTACCCGGCATCTTTCTTCGCCCTTGTGCGCTTCTACTCTGCTCTCCTCCCGGGGTGCTGTCCCTAATACGAAACCCACAATTCGGTTGACACGCCCCCAAGCGACGCCCCTCTCGGAGTGTTAGTTTTCAAAGGGTCTTCTCCTTGATGTCTTCATCCTTGTTCGTTGATAAACGGCCTTGGGTCCCACAGTCGTCTCCGCTTGAAGTTGCTTCCCTAAAATTCCACAACCACTCCTCCGGGTCTGTAACTATCATTCTAACTCTCATATACAATGGGCCCTTCTTTACTATCTTTGGTTAACCTTGCACCTGCAAAGGAACGCACATAAATCGGTTCGCGACAACATGCTACTTGCAATTAATTCTTTAAGGCAACCTTCTAGGAAAGGGGGCAGTTCCATGATTTAAAGTTAGCAGACACATTCTTAACTCGGCCTACTCAATCCGTTATCCCCACCTGGGCCTCTGCACGTTTCGAGATGTCACCCCCTAACTTTTGGCAAACAGTTTTACTCGTTAGGCCTACATCATTATAGCAAAAAGAAAAGAATACATTTCCCAACTAAACACTTCTATGTCGTTTACATGAATACAATAATGAATTACTAAACATACATTGGAATACATGGTGCTTCTTTAAACACACTTTAACTGAACTGGCATTACTTTCACAAATACATTTCTAGATTGCATGGCATTAGTATTTCAAAAACACGTTATGTTGCAGCTATGGAAAATTCTGGTACATGAGTTCATAGCTTTGTGTCACACTTAAACATGATTATAAACCTCTATATATGCGGGTGTTGTTTGCTTATGAATATGATGCACCCCTACAATTTCTAACACAGTTCTGCGCTCTCTCAGTTATTTGTGTAATTGTATCCACCTACATATTGTTGCTCGTATAATTGATTCCCCCCTTTCTCCTTTGTTCCTTTACTCTTCCCACCTCCTCCCCTTGCCCCCCCTCCTTTTCCCCCCTCTACCCAAAACCCCCTACCCTATAAGAACAATGCATTAATTTGTGATATGGCACATTTTGCTTGACAATTTAGGCTTCATGCTATATGTAATGTGTGATATTCACCCGTCCTTGATCGCTGGATGGCAAATGATTTATACTGCAAATTTAATGACTTCTCCTTTTTAAATTTCTTTAAAAAGGTATTTTGCGATCGATAAATAGATTGGTATGTTCCCTCTCGAACTGTTATTTCTCTCCTGGTTTACTTTTCCACTTCTTGGGTCCATCTCCTTTATTCGCTCTTGTGCATGACTCCTCTTCACTAATACGATCTCTTCACTCATCAGAGTTACTTAAATCTGTCTTTCTTTTCTCTCTATACTTATTTCCCGATTCCACGTGGTTACGTCATACATGGGTACGTTCCCGTCCCGTCATATTTGATCAACCACTTCTGGGTTGACACATTCAGCCGGACTCACGCCAGAGCTACACTCTGCTCTACCCTCATTGGACCCACTCCAGCAGACTCATTCCTGTGCCTGCAGTGATCTCCATGCATTAGTACGTCTCAGCGCGTGTGGCCCATCATGTAGCTCCTTTAATGTTATTACCAGATATAACGTCTTGAGCCCGCTCTCTCTCCCTCTCCACAGATGGACGCTTTTTCCTTAACTTTCCGAGCAGCCCCTTTCCCCCCCCTTGACTGTAACTCCCGGCCGGACTCACTCCGGTGATGTTTCTGTTTCGAGGTTCCTTGGACATACCTCTGCCACTGACTCATGCCCTCAATTCGATTATACAGTATGCTTCTTCACAATGCTGCCCACTACGCAGTATTTTTATGTCCCCATGGTGCCGCCTGGGTCTCGCCTCTCTTGATCTCTTGCCCTCCCTCCCCACAGATGGATGCATGACCACTGGCCATAAATAATCCCTTCCGGACCTCTCCTTGATCCAGCAGCACCTATATTCAGTGACTTTGAACACTCAAACTCTGGCCTTTTACAACCAGAGACCTTTTCCTGGTTTTGCCCTAGGGGGGACCCAGGGAGAGCCAGGCGCGAGCTGGTCTTTCCCTGGGTGCGTTCGCGCGAGCAATCTGGGAAGAGCAGGTGGGGTTGATTAGGGGAGTTTATAAGGGGCGGTTAGGCAGGCGGTTGGGAAGTGCGTAGCGGGAGGCAAGGGAAGGGAGGTTCTTTTTGCTAGCCTCACTCTTTGTTGACCTGTCCGGTGGGCCATGGAGGAGGCGTCGGAGGTTCGCAGGGCTGTTCAGTTGCTTTGCGCTGCCGGGCGCGAGGACCTTCTGCGGCCCGGCGTGCCGGCGGAGGCGTGGGTGGGGTTGGCCCGCCCCCCTCGCAAGGCTGCCGAGGGTGTGTCGCGGGCGGTGACTGCCTGCTTGTCACCTGACACGGAAGAAGACGAAGACGGAGAGGCTGCCATGCCGGCGGTTTTGCCGCTGCCTGCTCCGGTTCCCGCAGCCGCGGGCCCCCCGCCGGTTGACCCGGGCGCCCACCAGCAGGTATGTTTATTACCCTTGGAGAGTGCTGGCTTGCGTGGGGCGCCCGGGGGGAGGCGGGGGCGCTCTGTGGGCCGGCAGGCCCAGCGCTTGGGCGGGCCCGCTCCTGGCAAGGCAAAGAAGCCTTCTGTGTGTCCTGGGGCTAAGCGGGGGAGGAGCCTCGATACTCAGAGCCTCCCCCGGGCCCATTTTACTGCCCCTGTGCCCGGGGGTCACCCCCCCCCTGTGCCTGTGTTGCCTGATGGGGCTTCGCCCTATTTGTGGGTTAATGGGCAGTGTTACCTGCTGTCTCCTGCCACCCCTGTGCTGGGACAAGCCTACCCCCCCTTACCCAGTGTTGTAGTTCAGGACTGCCCAGATTTTGGGGCCCCCCCTGCTGCGTTGCCTGGTTTTTCCCTCTCGGGGGCCCCCTCGGCCACTGAATTTGTTCACTTAGGTGATGTGTCCTCCTCCCCACCCCCCTGGCCCCCAGGTCCACGGCTCCTGGGCATGTTGGCCTTCCTTCTGCTTCACAGCAGTCCCAGGTTTCTGGTGGGCTGGGTTTGGACCTTAGGGGGGCGCCCTCTGTTTCCAGCCAGGTGCTGTTCCCGGCTTCTCGTGAGATGCCCGGTGTTTCCCAGGGTGGTTTGGCGGACGGGTCAGGTGGTGGCTCTGGGTTTGCGCCTGTTGCTGGGTCTTCGGTGGGTGTTTCCCTTGGCTCTGTGGGGGGTGGCATTCTTGCTGGTTCTTCGCAGCCTGGCTTGAGCGGACGCAGTTTTCATGTTGCACCTCCAGCTGGGCGGCTGTTGTCTGGTTCTACGGGATTGGGAACTGTCCCTACGGCTGTTTCCAGTGGCGGGATCACGGGAGAGTTATCTGGAGCGGATCTCTCTTCTGCAGCTTTGCGCGCGCGGCGCTTTAATGACATTGATTGGCAGTTTTATGATGGGGGAATTGGCGATGGGGCTCTGCCAAGTGGCAGTGCACAAGTTTCATTTTCTGGAGATGCTTTACATTTGGATATACAAGATGATGTTTTGGAAGAAGGGGAATTGAGGGATAAGGATGTTGGGCTTTTGGCAGCACGGGCCCAGAGGGGTGGGCTGGGGCAACTCCCTGTTTCTCGTATCTTGCAGGAGTCATGTGCGGACCACGCAGCGGTACGTGAGGCAGCGAGGATTAGGCCACCTCAAGGGGATCATGTGGATTTTCAGCAGAAGTCGGCACAGTTGCCAAGAGGTAAGGATGGATGGTGGGCTGTTTGGAAACCAGGGGAGAGTCTCCCGGCTAAGCGTACCAGATCAATTGATACGGGTGATGGGGTTATTGGTGAGCGAGTCGCTCTGGCACCGAGGCTTGAGCGGCCGGTGAGTTTGAATGTTTCAAATGTGCAAACTACAGGGGAAGTTTCTACAATTGGGGCTGGGGTGGCTGCTACAAAACCTGTTACGGAGGATAGTATCCTGCTTAAAAGATTGCCTTATTCTGGGGTGGGGATGCCTTTGGGGTCTCATTTGTCTGAGAAAACTAAAACTCGCATCTGGAGTGGTGAATTTGTGGATGTGTTTCGGCTTCTCCATAGAGATGTCCAAGCTAAAGAAGGGTCGAAGCAGGAGGAATTGGAGTTGGCTCGGAGGCCTCGAGTCCCGAAGTCTATTGAGAACTGGACATCGGCCTTTTTAATTTATGCCAGCGTTTATTGCCAGCGTCATCCGAGTAAGGCGGTAGACATGTTTAAATATGCTGATGTCATACGTAAAGCTCATAGTTATTTTGGAGGCTTTGCCTGGTTGTCGTACGACGAGGAGTTCCGGGCCCGTATGAGTGTTTTTTCAGAGCGTTCCTGGGGTGAGGTTGATGCGGAATTGTGGCTCCAGTGGATGGCGTCTGCTCACCCGCCTGCTACGACCCACACGGCTAGTGGACAGCCGTTGCATTATCGGCCCTTTCCATTTCGCCCCGCTCTTTCTGGGGCGGGGGTTTGGGGCAGAGGGCAGTCCTCCTCCTCTGGCACGTGCTGGCATTTTAACAGGGGTTCGTGTAACCGGCCAGCATGCAGATATAAGCATGAGTGTGCGCAGTGCGGGGGGCGACATGCTCTCACCCAGTGTTTTCCCGGACAGCGTTTTGGAGACCAGGGGAGGGGTTCCGGGGGCAGGGGACAACCTTCGCACTTTGTATCTAAGGGCTCCTACTCCTATTAAACTGGACGTCCTTGATTTGTGGTTGGTGGACTATCCTGATTTTGAGGCTGCTAAGACTTTGTCCTGGGGTTTCAGAGTTGGTTTCAGGATTGGGTATCAGGGCCCACGGTTGGGTAGGTGGTCTGACAATCTAAAGTCTGCGAAGGAGTGCCCCCAGGTTGTGCAGAAGAAGTTGGATGCTGAGCTTGCAGGGGGCAGGATTGCTGGTCCTTTTCTTAGCTGTCCTATCCCTGATTTGATAGTCTCTCCGCTGGGTGTGGTACCAAAAAAGGCGGCTGGGGAGTTTCGCCTCATTCATCATCTGTCTTGGCCTGAGGGTGCCTCCATCAACGATTTCATTGACCCGGCTGATTCTTCAGTGACATATGCTTCCGTGGACGACGCCTTGCGGCTCGTTCGCGCAGCAGGTATTGGTGCCTTGCTGGCGAAGAGTGACATTCAGTCGGCTTTCCGGCTTCTGCCCATTCATCCTTGGGATTTTGGTCTCTTGGGTATGCACTTTCGTGGCTGTTTCTATGTAGATAAGGTGTTGCCAATGGGCTGCTCGGTGTCCTGTTCCCTCTTCGAGACTTTCAGTACATTTCTGCAGTGGTGCTTCACTTTCGTCAGCGGCCACGCCCTGGTCTGTCATTACCTTGATGACTTTCTTTTCATTGGTGAGGGTCAGTCTGGGCAGTGTCAGTTAGCTTTGGAAATCTTCCAGGCTATGTCCAAGGAGCTGGGCGTTCCTTTGGCGCCAGATAAGACCGAGGGTCCATGTACATCTCTGACTTTTCTGGGGATTGAAATCGATACCCTGGCTATGATGGCACGCTTGCCTGCTGATAAAGTGAGGGAGATGTCTGATTTCATCAGGTTGGTGTTGGGTGAACGCAAATTGGAACTTCGGAAGGTTCAGAAGCTTTTGGGGTATCTGAATTTTGCGTGTCGGGTTGTTTGGGCGGGTAGGACGTTTTGTAGACGTCTGGGCCTCTCGATGTCCGGCGCCAGCCTTCCTCATCATCGGGTGCGCATTACAACAGCTGTACGTGCCG
This sequence comes from Lissotriton vulgaris, assembly GCF_964263255.1. NCBI lineage: Eukaryota > Metazoa > Chordata > Amphibia > Caudata > Salamandridae > Lissotriton > Lissotriton vulgaris. Next base: position 1,769,968,869 of record NC_141691.1, read on the forward strand.
ATTTGAGTATCTGGTTGCGTTTCCTGCAAGATTTCAACGGCGTGTCCTTGTTTTTTGCGGATGAGGACATTGTGTGGCAGGTGCAGCTTTTCACGGATGCATCCGGAGCTAATGGCTTCGGCATCTTTTGGGAAGGACGTTGGTGCGCGGCTGGCTGGCCAGTGCATTGCCGAGAACAGGGTCGCAGCATTGCGTTTTTGGAGCTCTTCCCGTTATTGGTCGCTCTGTACATCTGGGGTGAGGAGTTTCAGAATCGTTCTGTATTGTTCCACGTGGACAATATGGCAGTGGTTGACCTAGTTAATAAGCAGAGGGCCCGTGATTTGCGTGTATTGAAGCTCTTGCGAGCTTTCATGTTGCGGTGTTTACAACTGAATATTGTCTTTAAAGCTAGGCATGTTCCAGGAGCCACTAATTGCATCGCTGATTCTTTATCTCGATTTCAGTGGTCAGACTTCCGCAAATTGGCTCCCGGGGCGGACCTAGAACCGACGGCGATCCCACAGTACGTATGGGCATTGGGGGATTGAGGGTCCACCATTTGGTCGAGAATTCAGTGGCTGCCTCCACCCGTCTGAGTTATTTGAAGGCCTGGCATGAGTTTTTGCAGTTTGGTGAGGAGATGGCGGGTTCAGCACGGGCTGTGTTATCTGATGATCAATTCTTATTGCAGTTTGTTTTGCATTTGGCGGACAAAGGCTTCTCTCACACGACCATTTCGGGCAAGTTGGCTGGGGTATCTTTTTATGGTCAGCTTTGGTGGGGGAGGGATACTGTTGGGGGGGTGTTGGTTCGGAAAGTTTTAAAAGGTTTGGGTAGGCTTCAGGCTGGTGCTCAGAAGCTACGGCAGCCGGTGACCTTTTATTTGCTTCAGCTGCTTTTATCACAATTGGAGGTGTGCTGTTATGATGCATTTGAGTGCCAGAAATTTCGTTTGTGTTTTGTGTGGTTATTCTTTGGGGCGTTTCGGGCCTCTGAACTGCTGGGTTTGAGGGATAGAGTGGGTATGACCAGCGGTGAGGTGGTGGTGGAGCATAACAGGGTGCGTATGTGGTTGTGTATGTCCAAGACTGATCAGATGGGGAGGGGTAAGTGGGTGTTTTTGGGGAGGAGCGGTGTGTCTTCTTGCTGCCCTGTTGGGGAATGGGAGGTTTTTGTGTCATCCCCTCACTTTGCTCTGGGGGCAATTTTTTGTCATGCTGATGGCAGTCCCATTATTGTTTCTCAGTTGTTGGCTGTCCTCCGCAAGGTTTTGTTGGGTCTGGGGCGGGATCCTTCTCAATTCGGTACCCACTCCTTCAGGATTGGGGCAGCGACAGAGGCCGCCAGGTTGGGGTGGGATTGGTCCCAAATTCGTCGTATTGGGCGTTGGCGCTCGAGATGTTGTGAGAAGTATGTGAGAAAGTAGATCGCCTTTGCTTTGCCTAACATTTCTTTTTCTCCTAGGTCCTTGGCCCTCGGTCGCTGGAGCAAAAAGGAGGGTGTGGATTCTTGGTCACTCTTTTGTTAAAAGGGCTGCTGTAGCCGCTGCACGTCAGCTTTGTGGTAGATCTCTTGGTTTAAGCAGTCTGACACATGAAGTCTCCTGGCATGGCACAGGGGGCATGCGTTGGGGCGGACTGTTTCCCGCCTTGGCTTCTCTGGTTTCAGGGGGTTGGGGGGGCCCACCGGATCTACTGGTGTTGCACCTTGGGGAAAACGACTTAGTTTCTCTATCAGGTCTGACTTTGCTAAAGTTAATGAAACAGGATCTCGAAGTCATCAAGACCACATGGGTGAGCACCATGGTGATATGGACTGAGTTTGTGCCTCGGCTGACATGGAATGGGGCGAGGAGTTATTCAGCCATGGAGAAAGCCAGACGCAAAGTGAATCGAGCCATGAGACTTTTTTGTAACCATTTATGTATATACAGTTTGGCTCATCATCATTTGCAAGTTTCAGAGACACATTTATTCTGTGAGGACGGTGTCCACCTGTCCAAATTGGGCATTTCATTTTACCTTTTAGAGCTACGAGACTTGATAGCTAAAGTTCTTCAGGTGCAGTTGTGGTGTGCTCCTTCCCTTCCTCCTTGTCTTTGAGTGGGGCAGGAAAACGCTAAAGGTTTTCCTGGGTGGCGGTTTTTTGCTAGTGGGGTGGGCAGCCTGGAGTGGGTTGGCCATCCTGAAGGGTAGCTCATTGGGTAATGTAAATGTGGCGTATTTGTATAGCGCGAACAGTGACCCGGAGGCATCCCGGCGCTTGTACTCCTACCACAAGGGAACCCCTCCTGGCTTTTCCTTGTGGGGTGTCCACTCCTGGACATCCCATGGTGAAACTAGGCATCCCTTGTGCATCGGGGGCCTTTGTGGAGACTAAGCAAGCTATTGCCCAGAGTTGCAGCGTGGGACCCATGCTTAGAATCGGCACTGAGGCGAGAATATCCGGTCAGAGGAATTTAAGCCCGAAACCCGCCGAGGCGGGAATCGAACCCTGGTCCCTGGCCAGCGTTCTGCATCAAGGTCTGCCGCTCTAAGCATTGAGCCACACTTCTCACTTCTCCACTAATCCAGGGGGTATTCGTCAAGAGTTAGTTTCGGGTTCAGTTAGGTAGGGATGTTTAGGCATACTGTGTAGATTTGAATTTTATGAAATAAATAAATAATTAATGTGTTCAAGAAATGTATTATGCACCTGTCTTAAAATAAAGTGGCCTTTCTTGCTCCTAGAAGAAGTGTGGACAGTGATTTCTTGCGTGAGGGGGGACCCAGGGAGAGCCAGGCGCGAGCTGTTCTTTCCCTGGGTGCGTTCGCGCGAGCAATCTGGGAAGAGCAGGTGGGGTTGATTAGGGGAGTTTATAAGGGGCGGTTAGGCAGGCGGTTGGGAAGTGCGTAGCGGGTGGCAAGGGAAGGGAGGTTCTTTTTGCCCCACCCACCCTCCCCCTTTTCTATAGTTAGGTTTTACTTTGCGGTGCTCTAGGCCCTGCTCTGGTCTTCGGGCCTTGCCACTGTTAGGACAGGTGTCTTGGTTCTTTTAGGAGGCGTTTTTTTGCTAGTGGGGTGGGCAGCCTGGAGCGGGTTGGCCATCCTGAAGGGTAGCTCATTGGGTAATCCAGGGGGTATTCGTCAAGAGTTAGTTTCGGGTTCAGTTAGGTAGGGATGTTTAGGCATACTGTGTAGATTTGAATTTTATGAAATAAATAAATAATTAATGTGTTCAAGAAATGTATTATGCACCTGTCTTAAAATAAAGTGGCCTTTCTTGCTCCTAGAAGAAGTGTAGACAGTGATTTCTTGCGCGAACGCCCATGTCCGCTTCTTCCTCACCTTGCTGGCCTTAATCTGTGAAGTGCCTTGTCTCCTTCCTCCTGCCTCCCTTGTTCACAACCTGTCTCTGCAATTTTTGCAGTGCCTCCTACATGGTGTCTTGATTGCTCAGACCCGCAGGTCAGTGGCATTCTTCGCTCTCATAGCATTTTTCTCACCTTTCTTCCTTAACTTTCCAAGCATAGGCATCAATATTTTACTATTGTGTTCCTCATGTCTTCTCAGTGCTACACAACCTCATGCGACCCTTCGCTGCCCAATTCTTACCCTGTCTATCTTCCCTTTCGGCTCATTCCCTTGCCCATATGGCTTCTACTCTGTCATCTTCAGGTCTTCCTTTACTGTCCACCATTGAATTCTACCACTTTCCCCATACAGCATTGTTATCTCTAATAATTTGAAACCTGGGACCGATGATGGCCTAATACTGTGTAAAGGCCGAAATACCGTCGGCTTCTATAGCGTAATTCACGGCGCCTCCCTCTTGATTGCCCATGAAAATATTACTCTGTTCTTAATGCATCAAATGTATGGGCATCATTAAGAATATACTGCATATATTACTTGTTGTTTTTTGCGCCTTCCTTCCCGCTGTATATACCCTTTCACGTGTCACCAATGCTGTTCACCTTCTCACGCGCACTTGTGCACTACATAATACAGGTTACATGTCATTTAATGTAACACAGTGCATTGATAATTGTTAATTTGATCTTATAATATATGGAAAAAACATTTCTTCAATCAAATTTCTCCTGGGCGCTTGTCTCCCTACTCCCCTCCCCCTAGTTGTTGCTTACTTCCAAACTGTCTAATAAACAAAACCCTTTGAGACATTGTTGTATGATATACACTAATTACCCTTGTCTCTACACGGTTTACGGGTATCCACCTGTAGTTTGTTACCGCACTTTTAGAAAGTTAGCATTTTCTTACTTGAGTCATCTAATGCCTGGTGCCTGTCTCTGACTACTTCTGGGGTATGTGGTAAACTTTCTAAAAGCCGCATTCAGAATTGCAACTAAAATCCAACTGCACCGCGAAGTTGTGATTTTAAATTGTGATACCAAATGCGATGCAAACCGCGCAATTAAATTCGTTTTATTTATTTGAATGTGTACTTACCTCTGTGCAGCCGTATTCTGGAGTTCAGCCGCGGTCGGCAGTCAATAAAATGCCAGAAGTGCTCTTGAGCGCGGGAACCAGCCTTTTTGCCCTTTCTTTTTTGTCCCACCAAGCAATCAGCTTGCCTGCTTTATCACCCTGATCGTACAAGATTCCATCTCTGTCCCTCATGAGGGCTTTAGCAGCGTCAGTTGCTACTGCTTTGTTTTCAGCCGCCTTAAGTTGCAATTTATGAAGAGCTGCCTGATCCTCTCCGTCCTTTGCTGCCTCCTCGAGGCGATGGAGGTTATGTTCCATGGTGGTCATCAGTTTATCTTTTTCTTTGCGCAACCCGGCTATGGCTGAGAGGGTGTGTCCCCTGATTACTGTTTTGAATGCTTCCCAGAGGGTGGTTGGGGAGGAGTCAACTGTGCCCTTTTACCTTGGAAGTAATGGTCGATGGTTTGGGTGAGCGTGGCTTTGATTTCACAGTTGTGGAGATACCACAGGTTAATGGGTGTTACACAGCCTATCCATTTTTCCTCAATTGTTAGATGGGCCCACAAAGGGGAATGATCAGATATGCCCCTTTGCCAAGTGTCTGATGTCTCGAGTATTCGAGTTTTGTTGTATGGGCATAAGGATATAGTCTATTCGGGAGAAGGTGTGGTGCGATCCCGAGAAGAATGTGTATTGACGGAGCCCAGGATTGTGTATTCTCCAGAGATCTATGAGCCGGAAGGCTTCAAGGAAGTATGAGAGCCAGTTGTGCCCTGTGCCAATGTTTTGTGGTGGATGTCAGTCAAGCGAGCCCAATACGACTGCGTTGAAGTCATCGCCTAGTATGAGTTGCCCCTCAGGCAGGGAGAGTAGGAGAGCCCCAAGGTCTCTGTACGATTGGGTTTGGAGACCTGGTGGAATATAAACTGCTAGTAGCGTAAGGGTGTGCCCCTCCCAGTGTCCTGAGACCGCTGCGTAGTGCCCCAGTGGGTCAGTCCAGGTGTGCTTGATGCTGAGCGGGAAGGAACATTTAAGCACGATGCCCACCCCTCGTGATCCGGAAGTGAAGCCGGCGTGTGCCACCATTGTGTACCCCCATCTGTTTAGTGCCTTGCATTTGTGACCGATTAAGTGTGTCTCTTGGAGCAGGGTGATGTCTGGGGTTTTGCGTTTTATGTATTGGAGAACAATGCATCGTTTTACCTTGTCCCCCCAACCCATTGACGTTCCAGTTCAGGAGCTTTAGATTCTTATCCCACTTTATACTCATTTTGACAAACAATTTTTCCGACAAATCTTTGAAACATGCAACACAGCCGAGTTAGAAAAATCTTCTTTTTGCATGACCAAGAAATACCCCCCAGCTCTCCCCAACCTCCATGAGAACTGGTTACATTAAAACTGTAGAAAAATCCCCCACCCCAACAACTCCCCCCCCCGCCTCCTGCTTCCCTGCTACGTAGGTTCACAACTACCCACATTCCCAACTAGGAGCGTGCCTGTTGCCCAAGGAACAAATCAACAATTACGGGTGAATTAAGGGCTAGCGCTGATTCCGGTCGCCGGGTGCCTGCCCCCACCCACCCAGAGAGATAGTCATTTGGAGGACACCCAAGTCTTGAACAGCCAGTGTCTCTCTCTTTTTTTTCTTATTTTTTTTTTCCAAAACATTATTACAGAGATGCGACATTATCGACCCCCTCCCCCCACCCCCTTCTTCTACCAAATTATTCTTCAAGGACGTGAAAGTAAGTACCAACAACTTAATTATATACTAATGCACACTGGGTAGTGCAAAAAGCAAAGAGAAAAGAAATTACAATCAACCAAAGGGAATAAAAAACAACCCAGCTCCAGCTCCTAGCTGTTCTAAAAGCTACGCCCTTTAGGGCAAGATGACTTTAAGTTACTAGATGGACAGGTTACCCATTTGAGCCAGTCTGATCCAGCCAAGTAGTTAGGGGTTCCCAGATGTCTAATCCCTTCCTTTGCCCTTTGCAGCCTTTTTTGGCGTAGACAGCCTTCTCAAGATGGTAGGTCACGACTAGTCTAGCTAGCCATTGAGATAAAGGTCGGAAGGTCAACATCTTTAAATACTGAGGCTATACAGATCCTCCACACCGTCATTGCAACAAAAACAGGTGCCCTGCCTTTTTGCCTGCTAACCTCCTCTTGGGTCCCTAGTCGGATAGTTGTAGGAGTCAGTTCTATGGCCTAGGAAACAACCCTCCCAAGGAAGTCCTGTATTTTGACAAGGAGCGGGATGAGTTTTGGGCAGGTGGCAAACATGTATATTGCATCGGCGCCGAACTCCGAGCACCTGGGGCACAGAGTTCCCTTGCCTGTTCCCCATTTGGCGACTCTACTAGGAGTGATGTACAAAAAGAAAATGGTTTTAAAATGTTGCGCTTGTAATTTGGCCGATAGCAAGTCGCTCCGAGCAAGATTCAGCACATTATAAAATGTACTGTGTGGGACTTCTAATTTTGTTTGCCATTTGTCTGCTATTCTGGGTAGGTTGTCGGAATTTAGACTGTTTAATGCAGAGTAGATAGAGCCAATCCGAGGGGTTACTGGAGCCCTTAAGTTTTCAATGAGTTCTATTTTTACGAACCCGGCGTGTCCTCCAGCCTTTCGAGACAGAAAATCGCTTATGGCGATATACTTAAAAGCATCTTGGCTTCTTTTTTTTTTTTTTAACTCTTTTTATTAGTTAACCAAACAACAAACAGAAATAACACTCAGGTGGAAGCCAGCAATAGTTACACACGTTAGGTCCATTTGGTACAGGAGTATTAACATTACAATAACTGTTAGGGATCAAGGGGATCCCGGAGCGTCCAAATCCAGACTCGGTGTAGGTGCCTCGCCTGAGCATTCCACGCACCGCATATCTTCCCCCATTTACGCGGACAGCCCCTAGCCAGGGAAACCGCACGCTCTCTAAACATGCACCAGTCAAGATCATCCATCCACTTCCCAATCTGGGGCAGCTGATGCGCCCCCCACAACTGCGCAATATTGCGTTTGGCTACCATACACGCCAGCATAACCCACTGCTTCTGATATTCATTGAGGTCCGTCGGCTCCCACACATTCAACCAACATCTCCGTGCCTCAAGGCCCATCTCCTGTCCCAGTAACGCCCTCATTTCCTTGTGTACAGCCCTCCAGTATGATTGCACATAAGAGCAATTCCAAATGATGTGCATCAGGGTACCCTCCTCGCCGCACTTTCTCCTGTACTCTCCACTCTCAGCCCGTCCCATTCGCACCAAGCGTGGGCCCGTCACATAAGTCCTATGCAGGATTTTCAGCTGAACCAGGCGTAATCTCATTTGTATCGCCACGACTTTGGGAGAGGACACGGCCTCAGTCCAGTCCTCATCATCAAGTTCCAACCCATCTGCAGTCCACTGCGCCCTAAGCTTCACGAGTGGGTCACTGATATTATTAATCAGCTTCCGGTAGATAAGGGATGTGGTCTTCTCAGGCAGGTGGCCGTCTAGAACCCGGTCCTCAAGGGGGGAAGCCTCAGGGAGTTCAGCACCCTTCGGGACATGCGTGACCAAGGCGTGTCTCACTTGCAGGTACCGGAAGTACTCGTGTTGATGCAGACTATACCGGGCCGCCAAGGTCTCGAATGGCAAAATAGAGTCTTTCCCCCAGACGTCTTTAATCTGGAAGATGCCAAGAAGGTCCCATTTATCGAACCCCTTCGACTTCCACAAGCTCCCCAGCTTCTCCGAATTAAACAAAGGGGTGGAAAGCGTGAGCCTATCAGCCCATCCGAGACTCCTAGTGGCCACATGCCAAACCCTCACCGCATGAGCAGTCGGGCCAATCAATGGATACTTGCCCATCCTCGCATCCAGTTATGTTATGTTACGTTATGTTATTTTGTGTCTTTTATAGCGCACGGCTACTCAAAAGAGTGTCCCGGCGCTTTATTGACAAGCTGAAAACGCTAAACACAACAAACAGCTAAAAACAGGTCAGTAGGGCAGAAATCTAAGAGGCAAAGAGCCATGTTTTCAGGCCCTTCCTAAAAGCCAGCAGATTAGAAGTGCTGCGAAGAGTCAGGGGCAAAGAGTTCCAGAGTTGAGGGGCCCGGAGCTTAAAGGAGCGACCTCCCATGCGTGTCTTCCTCACACGAGGAACAGTGGCCAAGAACAGAGACTCAGACCTCAACGATCGGAGAGGGCGATAGGCAAAGAACCTCTTCTGCAGGTATTTAGCCCCTGTTGCATAAAAGGCCCTATGAGCGAGCGTTAAGGCTTTAAAAGCTATCCTCTGGCGATTAGGCAGCCAGTGAGGCGATTGCAATAAGCCAGAGACTCTGGTTCGCCTATGCAGGCCAAAAATGGCACGCGCTGCCGCTTTCTGGACCACCTGCATACGTTGCAGGAGATATTCAGGCAGGCCAAGATATAAGATGTTTGAATAATCCAAACGTGAACCAATCAAGGCCTGTACCGTAACCCTCCTGTGGTCCTCGGAGAGCAGCGGGAAAAACCTCCGAAGCATACGGAGCAGGCCAAAGCAGGTGCCAGTAAGGGCCAGGACCTGTGATCTTAGAGTCAGACCATTGTCTATCTTGATCCCCAGGTTCTTAGCGAGCTGAGACGAACGCCCAGGAGGAGACATATCAGCCGGCCACCATACCTGCCAGTCTGGATCGGATTGACAGCCGAAGAAGAGCACCTCTGATTTTTCAGAGTTGCACTTGAGGCTATTCAGTTGGAGCCACTTAAAAACAGCACTCAGGCACTCACGGATGCTCTCTCCATCAAAATCCTCTCCTTTCCGGCAGGTAAAAAGCAGCTGGGTGTCGTCTGCGTAGGATACGATCTGGGCCCCGAAAGACTCGGCCAGAGCCGCCAGAGGGGTCATAAAGATGTTAAAAAGAGTCGGGCTCAATACCGAGCCCTGCGGGACTCCGACTCCCAATGGCGGCATCTCAGCAGAGCTAGAGGAGGCCCAGACCGCTTGTCGACGGCCAGCCAGGAAGGAAGTAAACCAGCTGAGCACCGTCCCCCTCAGACCGATCTCATAGAGTCTGACCAGCAGATCTTCATGGGGGATGGTGTCGAAGGCCGCCGACAAGTCCAGCATAATAAGCACGGCTCTGCCACCCACGTCCAAAGTCTCCTTGATAGCCTCGGAGACCTCCAGAAGCGCCGTCTCCGTGCTAAGATTAGGGCGAAAGCCCGATTGGGTGGAATGTAACAGGTCGTGTGATTCCCAAAAGTTGGAGAGGACGTTATGAACGTGCTTCTCCAGGGTCTTAGCCAGTGCAGGGAGCAGAGAAATAGGTCTATAATTGGCTAAGACCTCAGGGGCCAGACCGGGCTTCTTAATAAGGGGAATAACCATGGCCTGTTTCCACGCCGACGGGACCTCACCCTGACTCAGGGAAAGATTCAGGAGGGGGTTGACCAGCGGATTTACCACTTCCGCCATCTTCGCCAGAAATTTGGCCGGAAATGGATCGAGTGGCGAGCCAGATTTGAGATTGGCCAGAAGCGATAGTGACGAAGCAGTTGAGAGAGGCGGAAAATCTGACAGGACTGGGCCTGGGGGCACCGATGAAGCGGGACTAGCCTCAGAACACAAAGAGGCAACGACCGGCCGAGGAGGAAATGAATCCTGAATTGACTTAATCTTTGTAGTAAAGAAAAGTGCCAGATCCGATGCCCAGGTCTCAGTAGGGGCAGACTGACTCGCATTCGACAGAGGGGCAATAAATTCCCTGACAATTGTAAAAATCTCCTTGCAGGAGTTCGAGGCATCCTCGATCCTCCTCGCAAAGTAGCTTTTCTTCTCAAGGAGAATATCGCGATGATAGATTTTAACCAAGGCTTTGTATTCAAGTCTGGCAGCAGGGTCGTACTTAGCACACCAAGCCCTTTCCGCCACCTTGCACTGCCTGCGGGAAGCAAGCAGTGCTCCGGTGAACCATGGAGCAGACGCCCGCTTTAGCAAATCACGAGGAGCCCTCAAAGGGGCCAGATCGTTCAACCTGTCTACAAACCAGGACTGCAAAGACTCCAAGTCTCTCTCCAAAGCCCCCGTAAGAGGGCAGGGATGTTCACACAGTGCCTGAGACAACATTTCTGGAGTCACTCTATGAAATGCCCGAGACGCAGATCCCAGCTGTCTTGGGGTACTAATCAGGGGTTTTGTATTGCCCAATATGAAGAAGTTAACCAACCGGTGGTCCGTCCACAAAACCGGCAAGAGTGCCGCCACTTCAATATGGACCGTAGAAAAGACCTGATCCAAGGTATGGCCTTTGTCATGAGTTGGTTCGAAAAGATAGGGGGCTAAGCCGAGAGGGGCCGTGATATCAGAAAGTTTAATCACGTCTGGGTCCAAAGCCTCATCCATATAAAAGTTAAAATCACCGGCCAAAATGCAATGGTCCGCTCTCAAAGTCAGCGTCGACATAGCACACTGGAGGTCTTCAAAAAAAGTACCAGCTGGGCCCGGCGGTCTATACACCAACAACACTTTCACAGACTGATGTGGCGCCAAAGATAAAGAAAAGGCGAGGGATTCAGACCCTTTAATAGCCTCAGTGGGAATAATAGAACATACAGCGGATTTCTTCACCACGAGTGCTACACCACCGCCCCTTCCTTCCAATCTGTCCCGCCTGTGGATACTATAATCCGGGGGGATCGCTAAGGCGATATCCGGATTGGAGGAGGTACCTAGCCAGGTTTCTGTGAGCATCAAACACAAAGGTTTTTCAGTAGTCAGGAGGTCAAAGAGCTCCTGAGCGGGACTGCGCACAGACCTGCTGTTGAGCAGCATACAAAGATACTTCACAGAGGGCCCCTCCCGGACAGGGAGTGTCAGGGGAGCATTGCATGGCGACCAGCCACACCCAGGGCATCTGTTCTTTCCCCTGTGGCGACCTGGAAACACCTTCACACAATCACCCGGTACCTTTTGTAAGGACCGCAGTTCCGAAGCAGAATAACAGACCATGATGGCAACGGAAAATCTACACACCAGATCCTGGCCTCCCGCCGCTCCGACCGCCTCCGTGCCGCGGACGGGCGCAGACGGGCAGGACTCTGGCACGACTCAGGCTAAGCGAAGGCGCTCCCGCTGCGCGATACCGCTGCGCTAAACAGGGAGCTTTAAGTAGGCGTCCCACCTATGCTTCTGCGCACTAGAGCGCTCCCTAAAGATGGCGCCCGAACAAACAAACACCAACTACCCCACTCCAAGATGTCTGCTGCCAAATGAGCCCACCCCGGGAACCGGACCCGCTCGAGCAGCGGTGAAATCCGATTATGATGCAGGTAAGAGGCCACTTTAAAAACGAGGGCTAAGAACAGAAAATGAAAACAAATATAGAACAGGTTATTTTAAAAAAACGCTAATTAGCAGCGTGAGTGCGAGGCGCTAAACAGCAATTTCGATCTTAGTCAGGACAAACCCTGAAGCAGCTCGCCTTAAGTAGGCATCCCACCTATGCTTCTGCGCACTAGAGCGCTCCCTAAAGATGGCGCCCGAACAAACAAACACCAACTACCCCACTCCAAGATGTCTGCTGCCAAATGAGCCCACCCCGGGAACCGGACCCGCTCGAGCAGCGGTGAAATCCGATTATGATGCAGGTAAGAGGCCAATTTAAAAACGAGGGCTAAGAACAGAAAATGAAAACAAATATAGAACAGGTTATTTTAAAAAAACGCTAATTAGCAACGTGAGCGCGAGGCGCTAAACAGCAATGTCGATCTTAGTCAGGACAAACCCTGAAGCAGCTCGCCTTAAGTAGGCGTCCCACCTATGCTTCTGCGCACTAGAGTGCTCCCTAAAGATGGCACCCAAACAAACAAACACCAACTACCCCACTCCAAGATGTCTGCTGCCAAATGAGCCCACCCCGGGAACCGGACCCGCTCGAGCAGCGGTGAAATCCGGTTATGATGCAGGTAAGAGGCCAATTTAAAAACGAGGGCTAAGAACAGAAAATGAAAACAAATATAGAACAGGTTATTTTTAAAAAACGCTAATTAGCAGCGTGAGCGCAAGGCGCTAAACAGCAATGTCGATCTTAGTCAGGACAAACCCTGAAGCAGCTCACCTTAAGTAGGCGTCCCACCTATGCTTCTGCGCACTAGAGCGCTCCCTAAAGATGGCGCCCGAACAAACAAACACCAACCACCCCACTCCAAGATGTCTGCTGCCAAATGAGCCCACCCCGGGAACCGGACCCGCTCGAGCAGCGGTGAAATCTGATTATGATGCAGGTAAGAGGCCAATTTAAAAACGAGGGCTAAGAACAGAAAATGAAAACAAATATAGAACAGGTTATTTTAAAAAAAACGCTAATTAGCAGCGTGAGCGCGAGGCGCTAAACAGCAATGTCGATCTTAGTCAGGACAAACCCTGAAGCAGCTCGCCTTAAGTAGGCGTCCCACCTATGCTTCTGCGCACTAGAGCGCTCCCTAAAGATGGCGCCCGAACAAACAAACACCAACCACCCCACTCCAAGATGTCTGCTGCCAAATGAGCCCACCCCGGGAACCGGACCCGCTCGAGCAGCGGTGAAATCTGATTATGATGCAGGTAAGAGGCCAATTTAAAAACGAGGGCTAAGAACAGAAAATGAAAACAAATATAGAACAGGTTATTTTAAAAAAAACGCTAATTAGCAGCGTGAGCGCGAGGCGCTAAACAGCAATGTCGATCTTAGTCAGGACAAACCCTGAAGCAGCTCGCCTTAAGTAGGCGTCCCACCTATGCTTCTGCGCACTAGAGCGCTCCCTAAAGATGGCGCCCGAACAAACAAACACCAACTACCCCACTCCAAGATGTCTGCTGCCAAATGAGCCCACCCCGGGAACCGGACCCGCTCGAGCAGCGGTGAAATCCGATTATGATGCAGGTAAGAGGCCAATTTAAAAACGAGGGCTAAGAACAGAAAATGAAAACAAATATAGAACAGGTTATTTAAAAAAAACGCTAATTAGCAGCGTGAGCGCGAGGCGCTAAACAGCAATGTCGATCTTAGACAGTGATAGAACAAACCACACTTAAAAGGAAATTAAGGTGGGATAAAAGGAGTAGACAGAAGGTGAAGGAGAACCAAAGAAAGGTTTTTTAAGAACCCTCACTCACCACCTAGTGGTGACATGCTTCATCACTGGGTTCCCACTGAAAAGACCTAGCGTCTTTCCAGTGTGCTACAACGCCTGTTTTGCAGCGGAGCTGGTTGTTTGTGAGTGTTGAGGGTGCAAACGAGAAAAAACCAAAAAGTGCTATGTGAGTGCAGATTAAAAAGTGCGTAGTTGTGACAGCAAACTATTTTATTCAAGGCCCAACTAGCACTAATAAAAACAAGGCTAAGTGGAAACTCAAAGAAGGTATCTATAATTAAAGACACCTAGTCCACTGGGTGAAAAAATGGTCGACATGTTTCTGCTATTGGTGAGCCCAAGTCGCTCAGCTTTCGTCAGGACCAAAGGACAGTGATCCTCCGGTGGTATGCACACACTAAGGTGCACCCAACCGTTAGGAATGCTATGTGAAAAAGGGTTAGAATTTCCGGAAAATTGTTCCAAAAATAATGACGGCTTAGAGCCGATTGTGACCCATGCAGCCAGTTGCTGGGGTCTGTACCTGTAAGGAAAAAGGTTATGTACCGTTAGCATGACATCATTCCGATGCGTTAGTCACAATAAATCAGTGTCTCATGATAATCCTTCACCACAGATAGCCACCCGAGTGATGGAACTTATATCAACGGGCGGTGTAAATACTTATGCTAAGTGGGGAGTCATGACAAGGTATGTTGTCAACTAGTTCTTAAATGATTCCAAACGATAATTCATAATTATCAGGGTCATGTGGGTCCAATATTATTTTTAATACTCATCATGAACACCAATCTGTCACATTACTAATAAACAGATCCTCAGAAGTAATTAGGATTTAATCTGTAAATCAAGGCTCTTTTAGCCCAAGGTGCAATCAATATATTAAAGAAACAAAGTATGTCCATATCTACTCTTAAAAAGAGATGATACCGGGAGTAGAAAATTTATTGCCAAGCAGTAGGGTCAAATAGGAAGGTGACGGTCAAACTCTAACTCACTTATGTAGGAAGAAAAACTCTCCTCATGGGCAAAACGCGATGGAGGGAAAGCTTCACGTAGCGTTTCTGGAAAGACAATCATAGTGTTTCACATCAATGTGGTTAACACCATCTAGTGAGATGTCTGTTATGGCCGTGTTTTGTTATAGGTTGTTAAGTGAACGCACATAGTTAGTTTGTAATATGCATCATAAAGCCTTTACAAGTAAGTATCTGATGTACCATTACCCTGTCCATTATCGTATGGGTATCTGTACATATACCCGATATTGGAATTCAGTAAAGGAAGCCAAGCCTACACGTAAACAACGAGTATTACGAGGTGCCTCCAGTATCCATATCAAAACCACAACACTCAGTAGAGGAAGCAAAGTATACAGATAAATAGCAAGTATTACCCGGTGTCTACGGTAATCAAAAGCATTAGACTTGGAAGTTTCTATGCAGCGCTGGACTTTTCTGAGCTGTAATGCGTGCAGCTTAATTTTTACAATAACTTCCGCGCTCCGATATTAGAAGGCATTATGCCCGTAGTCTCCTACGCAGCGCCGACCCTTTCTGTAATGCGTGCAGCTAAAATTAAACATTTGCATCCCTGCTCAGTGGTAGATATGAGCGATAATAACGGGATGTTTTAGTGTACAAGCGTGGACTCTTAGCGTGAGATACAACGACACTCACGTTTCCGCTGACGACTCCCCACTCGGGACCTAAGTTTGTCAACACCGCGGCCCGGAAGAACGCCGAGTCTGCGCAGTGTGGATTTACAATGTCCATGACGGGGTCACGTGATAGACATGTGACCTGGTGCGAGCCAAGACCGTCATTGTAAATTAAAGGGGCCCTGTCATTATTGATTCATGGTGCAGTATGCGTAGTGACAGACGGCATTATTGCATTCAAGATGTTTATACAGATCGAGTTTTTTATGTTTTTACAGATCGAGTTTTTTTAAAACACTTGGCAGTTATTAAAGTTCATAAAGCAGGATCAGTCGCTTCACATTATTTCATTTGAGAGCGCGCAAATTATGAAAACTGGTCGTGTGTGATGGGGTAGAAACTACTGCGTGTGGAAAAAGTGCTTTGTTATTAAGCAGTTCATTGGTAGAGCATGGGTAGTAAATTAGTAAAACTGCCTTGTATAAGATTGACTGTCATGCAGTTTGACACTGGTGATATTTCATGTAGAGGTAGGGGTAGGGGGTGGCCGGCTGTTTATCAATGCAAGAGATCCTAAATGGCAGGCTGTTTATCAATGCAGGAAATCCTATGTGTGTTGTGACTGAACTTTGTCACCGGGGATCCGCTGCTAAAGGTTCACATGCAATATTCATATGATATTTTTATCCCACTAGGAATCAGTGTACAATGGTGATATTGGTGCACTGATTCTTGTGTTATTAGCTCCCCTCGGACTCTAGCTAGTAGTGTGTCAAGCGGAGGCAGGATGAGGCAGGCTGTTGCATAAGTACCTGCGATCAAGCATAGGGCATGGCTAAATTCCAAGATTAGATGTTCAGTATCAGATATATACTCACAAGGTTGCTCACGGAGCTATGTGAGGGTAATTTAATGAACAGATGGGGAAGCAGGGTCTGCCTTATAGTGGTATCGATTGTTATCACATTTAGCGCTTAAGTACAGAACCCCATGGGATATCATCGTTTAGTCCATGTTTGTGACTTGATAGACGATGGATCCACCGCTGTTCTTTTTCAAACAAAAGTCTCTTGTCACCCTGGACGTGTTCCACCACCGTCCACCGCATATCATTCGGTGTATGATTATTGGCAATGAAATGGTTGGTGAGTTTCGTTGCATTGCGTTTGCACCGAATGTTGCTGCGGTGCTCGCAGATTCTTAACTTTACTCTTCTGGTGGTCATACCAATATACTTTAGACCACAAATACAGATGATCAAATATACCACATTACTGGTATTGCAATTGGTATGACCATGTTGTTCCCATTGCTTGCCTGGTTCTAGGTTCAAAAATTTTGAGTGGGTGGTAAGGTGACAAATACTGCAGTCTCCACAAGGGAAATGTCCCTTCACTGCTGGGAGCCCCCAGGCTGATAGGACAGTAGAAACAGAGTTGTTTTGTTTTTTGGCCGGGCGTGTATGGACTAAAGCGTCCTTCAGACTGCTCGCTCTTCTGTACGAGAAGAGCGGTTTTTCCCATTTCAATTTGTTGCTGGTTAGAATTTTCCAATTTTTCTGGATGCAACGGCTCACCATGTTGGTCATCGTGTTATAAGTTGTTACACACGTTAGTGGAATTTCTTGTGCTGTATTTTTGGGGGTGTTCTCCAGCAAAGCGTCTCTGTTCTGATTTAGGGCTCTCTTCCTACTCTTGTTGAGGATCCTCTTTGGGTAATTGCGTGCTGCCAGTTTCTCTGTTAAATCATCTGCTTGTTTTTTGAAATCAGACTGTTCACTGCAATTTCTTCTAATGCAAAGATATTGTCCATAGGGGAGATTCTCCCGTAGAGGACGCTGAGCATCCAGATGTGACTAAACCTGACACTCCATTCAGAGTAAAATCAAATTTCACCCCCCCCACACATCTCATTCCACTGGAGATTGTGACTTTTGAACAGGCTGTTCTTTCTGAAGTAGAAGCATTCAACAGTCCCCAAGCCTTTAACAATCTCAGTGCTGTTGAACATCAAGCCATCCAATCACTGAAAAAGAATTCCAATATAGTGATAAAAAGTGCCGACAAAGGCGGAGGCATAGTGATCCAGGATAAAGCAGCCTATGATGTTGAATGCAGAAGACTATTGAACAACACAGCCAACTACACTGCTTTGAAGGAGGACCCTACGGAAAGCCTCCGGGATGAGATTTTGGAGCTGGTTTCCACAGCCGAATCTGAAGGATGGTTATCCAAACATGAAACAGATTTTCTTACATCATCGGCTGGCAGCGTACCATATTTTTACACGCTACCAAAAACCCATAAGAACACCCTACTGCCCCCTGGACGCCCAATAGTGTCCGGGATCGGGTCACTCTTGGAACCCCTTTCGCAGTTTTGCGATTTTTTTCTAAAACCAATTATACAATCAACAGAGACGTATATCAAAGACACTAAAAGCCTACTAGCAATGCTCAAAACCATCGAATTACCAGATGAACCTACCTTTCTCGCGACTCTAGACATCGAGAGTCTCTATACCTGCATACCGCAGGATGACACCATCAAGGTAGTAACAGAGATATTCGAACAAACCGACTGAAATTTTTCAGTACCAAAAGGCTTTGTGGTAGATTGTGCCACTCTAGCACTCAAGAGAAATTATTTTGAGTATGAGAACCAAATCTATCTCCAGACCACAGGGACCTCAATGGGCAGCACATTTGCCCCTTCGGTGGCCGGACTGTACGTGTACAATTTTGAAAAAAGTTCATTCTGAGTCAGACGAACCCTTTCAATTCCAATATGATTTTATGGCAACGTTATATTGACGATGTCTTGCTGCTATGGAAGGGAGATGAAACCTCTCTGACTCCTTTTTTCACATGGATTAACACCTGCGACCCCCATCTGAAGTTCACACATGAACATGCCAGCGACAGCGTCACCTTTCTCGATATCACCATAAATAAGAAAGAACATCTGCTTCACGCAAAGACGTACTACAAGCCGACGACGAAGAACAACTTGTTGTTTAATAGTTTTCATCCTCGTCCTCTACGGGAGAATCTCCCCTATGGACAATATATTCGCATTAGAAGAAATTGCAGTGAACAGTCTGATTTAAAAAAACAAGCAGATGATTTAACAGAGAAACTGGCAGCACGCAATTACCCAAAGAGGATCCTCAACAAGAGTAGGAAGAGAGCCCTAAACCAGAACAGAGACGCTTTGCTGGAGAACACCCCCAAAAATACAGCACAAGAAATTCCACTAACGTGTGTAACAACTTATAACACAATGTCCAACATGGTGAGCCGTTGCATCCAGAAAAATTGGAAAATTCTAACCAGAAACAAATTGAAATGGGAAAAACCGCTCTTCTCGTACAGAAGAGCGAGCAGTCTGAAGGACGCTTTAGTCCATACACGCCCGGCCAAAAAACAAAACAACTCTGTTTCTACTGTCCTATCAGCCTGGGGGCTCCCAGCAGTGAAGGGACATTTCCCTTGTGGAGACTGCAGTATTTGTCACCTTACCACCCACTCAAAATTTTTGAACCTAGAACCAGGCAAGCAATGGGAACAACGTGGTCATACCAATTGCAATACCAGTAATGTGGTATATTTGATCATCTGTACTTGTGGTCTAAAGTATATTGGTATGACCACCAGAAGAGTAAAGTTAAGAATCTGCGAGCACCGCAGCAACATTCGGTGCAAACGCAATGCAACGAAACTCACCAACCATTTCATTGCCAATAATCATACACCGAATGATATGCGGTGGACGGTGGTGGAACACGTCCAGGGTGACAAGAGACTTTTGTTTGAAAAAGAACAGCGGTGGATCCATCGTCTATCAAGTCACAAACATGGACTAAACGATGATATCCCATGGGGTTCTGTACTTAAGCGCTAAATGTGATAACAATCGATACCACTATAAGGCAGACCCTGCTTCCCCATCTGTTCATTAAATTACCCTCACATAGCTCCGTGAGCAACCTTGTGAGTATATATCTGATACTGAACATCTAATCTTGGAATTTAGCCATGCCCTATGCTTGATCGCAGGTACTTATGCAATAGCCTGCCTCATCCTGCCTCCGCTTGACACACTACTAGCTAGAGTCCGAGGGGAGCTAATAACACAAGAATCAGTGCACCAATATCACCATTGTACACTGATTTCTAGTGGGATAAAAATATCATATGAATATTGCATGCGAACCTTTAGCAGCGGATCCCCGGTGACAAAGTTCAGTCACAACACACATAGGATTTCCTGCATTGATAAACAGCCTGCCATTTAGGATCTCCTGCATTGATAAGCAGCCGGCCACCCCCTACCCCTACCTCTACATGAAATATCACCAGTGTCAAACTGCATGACAGTCAATCTTATACAAGGCAGTTTTACTAATTTACTACCCGTGCTCTACCAATGAACTGCTTAATAACAAATCACTTTTTCCACACGCAGTAGTTTCTACCCCATCACACATGACCAGTTTTCATAATTTGCGTGCTCTCAAATGAAATAATGTGAAGCGACTGATCCTGCTTTATGAACTTTAATAACTGCCAAGTGTTTTAAAAAAACTCAATCTGTAAAAACATAAAAAACTCGATCTGTATAAACATCTTGAATGCAATAATGCCGTCTGTCACTACGCATACTGCACCATGAATCAATAATGACAGGGCCCCTTTAATTTACAATGACGGTCTTGGCTCGCACCAGGTCACATGTCCATCACGTGACCCCGTCATGGACATTGTAAATCCACACTGCGCAGACTCGGCGTTCTTCCGGGCCGCGGTGTTGACAAACTTAGGTCCCGAGTGGGGAGTCGTCAGCGGAAACGTGAGTGTCGTTGTATCTCACCCTAAGAGTCCACGCTTGTACACTAAAACATCCCGTTATTATCGCTCATATCTACCACTAAGCAGGGATGCAAATGTTTAATTTTAGCTGCACGTATTACAGAAAGGGTCGGCGCTGCGTAGGAGATTACGGGCATAATGCCTTCTAATATCGGAGCGCGGAAGTTATTGTAAAAATTAAGCTGCACGCATTACAGCTCAGAAAAGTCCAGCGCTGCATAGAAACTTCCAAGTCTAATGCTTTTGATTACCGTAGACACCGGGTAATACTTGCTATTTATCTGTATACTTTGCTTCCTCTACTGAGTGTTGTGGTTTTGATATGGATACTGGAGGCACCTCGTAATACTCGTTGTTTACGTGTAGGCTTGGCTTCCTTTACTGAATTCCAATATCGGGTATATGTACAGATACCCATACGATAATGGACAGGGTAATGGTACATCAGATACTTACTTGTAAAGGCTTTATGTTGCATATTACAAACTAACTATGTGCGTTCACTTAACAACCTATAACAAAACACGGCCATAACAGACATCTCACTAGATGGTGTTAACCACATTGATGTGAAACACTATGATTGTCTCCCCAGAAACGCTACGTGAAGCTTTCCCTCCATCGCGTTTTGCCCATGAGGAGAGTTTTTCTTCCTACATAAGTGAGTTAGAGTTTGACCGTCACCTTCCTATTTGACCCTACTGCTTGGCAATAAATTTTCTACTCCCGGTATCATCTCTTTTTAAGAGTAGATATGGACATACTTTGTTTCTTTAATATATTGATTGCACCTTGGGCTAAAAGAGCCTTGATTTACAGATTAAATCCTAATTACTTCTGAGGATCTGTTTATTAGTAATGTGACAGATTGGTGTTCATGATGAGTATTAAAAATAATATTGGACCCACATGACCCTGATAATTATGAATTATCGTTTGGAATCATTTAAGAACTAGTTGACAACATACCTTGTCATGACTCCCCACTTAGCATAAGTATTTACACCGCCCGTTGATATAAGTTCCATCACTCGGGTGGCTATCTGTGGTGAAGGATTATCATGAGACACTGATTTATTGTGACTAACGCATCGGAATGATGTCATGCTAACGGTACATAACCTTTTTCCTTACAGGTACAGACCCCAGCAACTGGCTGCATGGGTCACAATCGGCTCTAAGCCGTCATTATTTTTGGAACAATTTTCCGGAAATTTTAACCCTTTTTCACATAACATTCCTCACGGTTGGGTGCACCGTAGTGTGTGCATACCACCGGAGGATCACTGTCCTTTGGTCCTGACGAAAGCTGAGCGACTTGGGCTCACCAATAGCAGAAACATGTCGACCATTTTTGCACCCAGTGGACTAGGTGTCTTTAAT
The DNA here is from genome assembly GCF_964263255.1 of Lissotriton vulgaris. Classification (NCBI taxonomy): domain Eukaryota; kingdom Metazoa; phylum Chordata; class Amphibia; order Caudata; family Salamandridae; genus Lissotriton; species Lissotriton vulgaris. The sequence goes on from NC_141691.1 coordinate 1,769,990,313, forward strand.
TATAGATACCTTCTTTGAGTTTCCACTTAGCCTTGTTTTTATTAGTGCTAGTTGGGCCTTGAATGAAATAGTTTGCTGTCACAACTACGCACTTTTTAATCTGCACTCACATAGCACTTTTTGGTTTTTTCTCGTTTGCACCCTCAACACTCACAAACAACCAGCTCCGCTGCAAAACAGGCGTTGTAGCACACTGGAAAGACGCTATGTCTTTTCAGTGAGAACCCAGTGATGATAAATGTCACCACTAGGTGGTGAGTGAGGGTTCTTAAAAAACCTTTCTTTGGTTCTCCTTCACCTTCTGTCTACTCCTTTTATCCCACCTTAATTTCCTTTTAAGTGTGGTTTGTTCTATCACTCTCCAGTTGTTTTTGTAATCATTCTTGGGGGTACGAGAGTGACCTGCTATACCCTTACTCTCTCTTTGTTTAGTAGAGATCTTAGACAGTGCCCTTCAGATCTCCCCACCGGGGGCAAGGTTCCGATCCATGGCGTAACCGGGATCACCCGGCACGCCATACACAATATGGTTGATGGCGGCCAGATGTGAGGCCCAATAATATTTGCGCAGATCAGGGAGACCAATGCCCCCATCGTACCACGCCAAGGTCAGTTTGTTAAAGGCTATGCGAGCTCCACCGTCCCACAGGAGGTGTCTCTGCAATGACTCAATTCCCTTGAAATAGGAAGCGGGCACCGGGTCCATCGTGTTTTGTAGGGCGTAACGGAACCTCGGCAAGGCCATCATCTTGAAGAGAGTGGCCCTACCGACCAAGGATAATGGGAGGGCGTGCCAGCGTTCCACGTCTATCTTACACCGTGCCAGCGGTGCATCTTGGCTTCTTAGTCCATATTTACTCTGAAGCTCTGTAAAGGACTTAACTCCTTCACTAGAGATTAAGTCTCCCAAATTTAAGATACCGGTTCTATACTAGTCCTGTAAGTAGGACCTCCCAAAAATAGCAGGCAAGTTACAGTTCATGCTGATAGGCGAAAAATAGTTTAGTCTTCCCAAACCATAGATCCTACGGACTTTGCAAAAGACCTTAAAGGGATTCATCAGTGTCTTGAATCTGAAATTCTTGTAAGATCCGAAAGACATCTGTCTGAGGAGACACCCACGGGCCTCTTCTCCTAACAGTAGTTGAAATGGCAAAGGAAGCCCAATGAAAGGAGAGAAGGAGTGTTCCTTCACTAGTTCCGCACTATACTGCAAGACTGAAGCCCAGTAATAGAGCACGATATTAGAAAAGGCCCAACCACCCCTCTCCCTGGGACGAGATAGTTGCTTTAACACCCTTCTGGGTTGTGAATAAGCCCAAATAAATTTTGTAAAACTTTGCTGGAATTTTTGCAGCATGGTTTTATTAAATTCCAGTGGGATGGATCGGAAAAAGTAGAGTAGCTTCGGGAAGTAGGTCATTTTAATTACGTTGCATCTTCCCACCAGGGTCAAGTGTAGGTTATTAATTCGATTAAGAGCTCTCTTTGTTTCAATTGCCAAAGGGATTAGGTTTTCTGCCACAATTTCATCCACGTTTGCTATTACAGTCACCCCCAAGTATTTGGCTTTTGTGACAACCCGGCTATCTATCCAATCAATTTCATTGTTTACTACTATTTTTAAAAAAATTTTTATTCAGTGCGTACCCCGAAATTTTCCCAAATTTATGTGCCTCTACCTCCAGTGCCAGAATAACTCGTTGGGGCTCAGGAGTAGTTATGGCAAGATCGTCGGCATAAGCCATAATTTTAGTGTCCTATCCAAATCTGCTTACTGCCTGGATTTCTGGGTTCTTTTCTATCTTTTTGATTAGAGGGTCTATATAGAGGGCAAAGAACAAGGGGGAGCACGGGCACCCTTGCCTGATGCCCGAGAGATGTTAAATTGCTCAGTTAGCCTCTCGTTTATTGAAGCACAGGCTGTCGGGTTCCGATATAAGGCTTGTACAGCTTGAGTTAGTTGTGATCCAAAGCCCATCTTTCTCATAACACCCCAGAGAAACTGGCAGGAGACCCGATCAAATGCTTTTTCAGCATCTAATAAGATTAGCGACATCGGGTCTCCTGTCACCTGTGCCGCGTCAAACAAAGTAATGGCCCGCCTGATGTGTTCGGTCGGTGATTTTCTTAGGAATGAATCCATGTTGCCATTCTGAGACCAAGGACTCGACTACTGAGAATATTCTCATCGCCATGATTTTGGAAACGACTTTTAAATCACAGTTTATAACTGTGATTGACCTGTATGAGTCCATCTCTAAGGGTGACATATCTTTTTTAGGAAAGATGAAGATTTTAGCACCGGACCAGGAGGCAGGAGGAGGGGCCACATTAAAATTGAAGTTACTACAATAGAAAAGATGGGTTTTATTTGGGGAGCAAAGATCTTATAAAATTCCATCGGGATACCATCCACTCCTGCGGCTTTCCAGTCAGACAAGCTGGCTAGACCTTCGGCAATGTCTTCCCAGGTCGGGGTGACATCAAGCTGATCACAGCTCTCCTGGCTAAGCTGCATTAGATTCACCTCTTCTATGTATTTAACGATCTTGTCTTCTCTTGAGTCAGCTGGCCTGCTACTCTTTTCTGTATATAAATCAGAATAGAATTCTCAAGAGCCTTCTTGTATTTTACTGGGATCGCTAGTCTCTTCTCCCGTAGAAAGTTGAATTGACAGTATTTCACTGCCTATAGCCTGCTGCCTGGTTTTCATGGCTAGATGGTGACCGATGAGGTCACTGTGTTCGTAATTTTTTCCCTGCATTGTGGCCCACTTAGATGCAAACTTTTCTGCAAATACTGACCCTATTTCAGCTTTTATAAGTGTGAGTTCATTTTGGATAGTCTCAGTGCCCTCCCCCTGCTTGAACAATTTGGACTAGCTTCACCTTCAGCCTTTTTTAGCTTCTCCTGGAGTTCACAGATCAGCAGTTTTTCTTTCTTATTTTTACTGTTTGAGAACCCAAGAGTCTCTAGCCAGCCAGCCTCTAGTGTGTCCCACACTATCATAATTGGGGCCGTTCCCATATTTATCTCAAGGAATTCTTGGATCCATGCTTGCATATGTGACCGATATCCCACGTCATGTAGAAGCGCTTTCTCAAAACTCCATTTCGGAGTTTCCCTCCAGTTTACCAATCCCCCAACATTTAGAATAAGTGGATTATGGTCCGACATAAAGCGCGGAGCAGCATCTATGGAACATTCACTAAGTAAGCACAATGAGATCAAAAAGTAGTCTAATCTTGCGAATGACCGATGTGGGGCAGAAAAGTAAGTGTAGCCTGGTTGCGTCGAGTTTAGATTAGCCCAAGCGTCACTGAGCTCCTGGGTATGAGCTAAGTTGATTATTGCTTGATATACTCGGGGCTTCCTGCCTGTGTACCTCCATTTATCGTCCATTTTCCAATTACAGGGCAGATTGATATTAAGGTCACCACAAACAATTATCGGAGTAGGCCAATGGGCTAGCTCCCCCCTAATCCAATTAATGATCCCTGGATCATCTGCATTGCTTCCGTAAATTGAGCATAAGGTAAAAGGAGGATTAGGGGGAAGGTAGCACTCCGCAATTACCCATCTGCCCAATTAATCAGATTTGACGCGGGGATATTTTAAAGGTAGTCTACTTTCAGCTATAACTCCTACCCCTTTTATTCTCGCACCCTGTGTGGTAGCCCCTATCACTTTAAACTGTAGTGAATTCAATAAATGCTTTTGTGAGCCCTCTATACGAGTTTACTGAAGGCTGATAATATCAGCCCCCAGCGAACGTAAACCTTGTGCTACTTTTTGTCTCTTTGTAGCTTCATTCAACCCACATATGTTTGCTAAAACAAGTCTAAGAGTGTTTACCTTAGTCATTTGAATATTTTGAAGGAAGTTGAACCAGAAGGTTCTTGACCCCTTGAGAGAGATTTAGTAATTTTGTTGACTTTGCCCAGTGTTTAAATAAGTAGTTGTGTGTAAAAAGGAAAAAAGAGAAGAAAAAACGTGTCCTTGATCGCCCTGTTTTGTCCCGGTTCCCCCCCCTCCCCACCCCATTCCCCCCTTCAGTGAGCAATCAGGAATGACCTGAATGATGGTAGTCAAAAGTGAGTGTCCGCTGCTGAACCATGTCTTAGAAGTATTAAGTAAACATTCGGCTATTCCCCATCAAATTTGGTATGGTGAGTTTCTAAATAGACAAAAGTAAAAGTTCCCTTTTCATGTAGTCTAAGAGAGAAGACTTGCGTCTCTGGGGGGTTACAGAAAGGGGCTTGGGGTGAGCCAACACACGTATTAAAGTTGTGGAGGGAATAACAAATTCACAGTCAATTTCAATGTGCCTTAGTAAACATCATTTTGCCTATCTGAGCATAGCATAAGGATGTAAACGCTAAAGTGTAAATTGTATAAAAGAGGATTTTTTATTTTTAGATATTATTGTCTGTTCATACCATCTTATGAAACAAATACATACATTTATTCATAAAAATATATTAAAACATTTGATATAACATTTTATCTCACAAAATCAAAATACAATTAAAAAGGTTCTTTCAATACAACAAATTTATCACACAACAAAAATTGTCGACGCGGCGTTTCGGTGATATTATGTCGTCACCTTCTTCAGGACAGTGTGTAAGTTAAAATCACTATAAATTTACACAAAAGAATAACATGTTAACATTTCTCCATCATTAGATGTATTGAATCTTTGGCAGAACAGAATTTAACTGTAGTCATCTACATAGTATAACAAGCATTTGGGTATTAACTCTCAGATACATCCTACGTTCCAAAACATTCTTATTCATTGGACCGTGACGGCACAATTGTTTACACTCTGTATATTACGGGTATTTCAAAAGATTATACAGTTGTAGGGTTGCTCTATTTTGAAGACAAGCCTATATGGTATTTGTGAATCCGACAACTTTAGTTTGGTCACACCCTTTCACTTGCATCCCTTCATGCCTTTATTCTAAGGAGGTTGGTTAGAGGTGGATACCTATTTAACCTCAGATATCACCTCTCAATCATCATACTCTTAAGTTATTATAATGATTTATAACCATTTCAGCTTTCACTTCAATCTGGGGTGTGTTAGTTTTATACATACCTCAAATTAAGCTGTTGATTGGTCAGTCGCTTTTTTTAAAAAGAATTGGCGATATGTGACCATATCGGAGTTATCTCGATTTCTGTGAAATATTTATATAAGAATAAACGGGGTCATTAGATCACCTCAAGGTATTGTTTTTGTTTTCTCTCAATACACCTTACTGGTTACTTTTTTACCTTTCTCTCGTGAATATTCTTCATAGATGGAGTGGGTTAATATTCTTCCGCTACTCCGTTAGTTTATAAAATCATAGTGCCTGTCGGGAAATTACATATATTAGTCGTTGTTTTGACCTTTTTCACCCATTGTTGTTTCTAAATAGGCACGCCCTAGATTCTTAATAGGGCTGTTCAGTGATGAGGGAGCCCATAAAGATAAGGAGTGAAAAATAAAAGATCTTTTCTTTTCTTTGCCCTCCCCTACCCAAAGCATTGAGATAATCTCCTGAGCTGGAGCTTTCCCCTTCCCAAGAGCAGTGAGAGAGATTCCTTAGCTTGAGCCCGTTTTAGCCTTAATCTCCCCCAAGATTTCGCTAGTCTTAATTTCAGACATAAAGATTTTAGAAGCCCCATTATAGATTACTTTAAATTTGGCAGGGCTAATTAAGTACACTTGTGCTCCCATCTGCTGAAACAGGGAGATTAACTGACGTAGACGCCATCTTCGTTCTACTGTCTGGTGGCAAAAGTCGGGTTTCACAAAAAATGTTACTTCATTAGGCCCCTTCTGGGAATTTGGGCGGGCCTGGTCATATACGAGTTGCCTAAGAAGAAAGTTTCCAAAGTATACCAGGAACGCCCTTGGTTGTCCACCAGTTGGGCTGCTGCCGTCACGTTGCCGTCTTAGGTTAAAAGGGAAGCGATGTGCCCTCTGCACCTCATGGTCCCAGTCCCAGCCTGGATGATCAGGGAAGGATTCTTGCAAGAGTTTCACTATGTAGCGCCTAGGGTCTTCTCCTTCTTTACCTTCCAGAATTCCTAGCAAGCTAAGGTTGTTTCTGCGTTGCAGATTTTTCTGTTCCTCCATTTTGGTCATTATGTCAACTAGACAAGCAGTATTGGATTCACTTTCCTTTTTAACGGAGTGACCTCTGTTTCCAGACACTCTGTGAGCCCTTCAACCATGGTGAAACGGTTGCTTATGTCAGTACAGATTTTATTCAATCTTCTCATGCCTCCTTGTAGTTTTTAGCGGCCTCCTTAGCTGCGCGATTGTCTGCCCGGGACTCTTCTTGAAATTCTTTGATAGAGGCTAGGATCGAAGCTAATGAGGGTTCGGCAATATCTTCTGGTGCTCTCCGTATTTTCCCTCATCGTAGTGTGAGCATCATCTTCTTCCAGAGGGTAGGACATCTGTGAGTCAGAGTAGTCCTATTTAAGCTGGCTCCGTCTTTTGGCCTTGCTTCTTGTCTTCCTGGGACGCTGTACTGTTCCTGTGTCCTTAGTCGACTTCTCGCTGTTGTCTTCGCTGGTGTTAACCCACCTTCATATGAGGAGGTTCCAGTGCCCTCTGATACTGAGTAGAAATGCTCAGCCCCCGTTTCCGGTGTCCATGGAACTTACGGGCCTTAGGCAACTTCTAAGCCTTGGATATAATTTTCAATACCGGTCTCAGGTGTTTTAAAGGTATTCTCCAAGCTGCTTATGCTGGAACACCCTTCTATTTCTAGGGTTAAGTGGGCTGAGGGTAGCTGGCTCCTCTGCGCAGTTAGTCCCCCAACGTCACTTTCTACCTGAGGAGCGATCAAGTTGTCAGCCAAGTCTTGTAAGTCACCAATAGTCTAGTGTCAGCTTTCTGTGCCTCCACATGGTTTGCCTTGGCTGGGGTTGTTTCTTGCTGATTAGTTAGCGAGGCTGGCTGAGGTGTTGGCAAATCCACTGGGGCAAACTCGGGGGGAAGTGTATGTGGAGCAGAGTTAGTCTTAGAATCTTTAGCAGGAGGCGGCCCCTTAGCCCCGAGAAACATTTTTGCAATCAAAGGCTGGTTGTCTGCTATGTCCTTATGCACACCGCCTCCCCAACAGCTTTTTATTGGCACTGACCTCACGTTTAGATTTGTTCACACCTTCTCCTGGACCGGCGTCTCCAGTGTCAGTGCCGGCAGTGGCTGTTTTTGTCTTGTTATTCTTCCCTGTCTTGGCTCCCCTGGTGTTCATAATTGTAGAGCAGCTCCAGTGCCGCTGACCTCTCTCCTGTACTCTATAGTTCGGGAGGGCTGGGGCTGGTGAAGTGAGTAACAAAAATGCGGCACACCAGGAGGTCCAAAAGAAGAGCAGTAATCGCAGCCTCTGTGTGAGCAGCACCCGGGGATCCTGATGAGTTTTGTGATTAGCCGCAACCGCACCAGTAACAACTATTTTGAGCACAGCCTGCTGAAGATGCAAGTCAGTCGTATGGGATCTCCTTGCTGTCCGTCCCGCATCGCACCTAGCCGATCGGTGATGTGACTGGCGTGAGCTGCCGAGCAGCGTGAGATCTCACTCGGACTCCATCTTGCTCGCCCCACAGCCAGTGTCTTTCGATATACCCCCACCCCACCCTCCCACAATATAGCTTTATACATTACAGTTTGCTGGGGTAACTCCAAAGCCCAACACCACAATACTCTGGTTTTTCAGTTCCTGTTGGCTGCTATTGTCCCCGGGCTGCTGGACCTCGATCTCCAGGATCGTAGACTCTGCCTGTCTATGTCAGATTTCTCATCCGCTGAGCCGGGTGAGTGGGCATGAGTGTCCCTCCAGTTGTCTCCTGCGGTTGATATTGATCTCTGCGTGGTCATCTTGTCCAACCAGTCTTGCACCTCTGATTGAGGTGTGAAGAACAGTGACTTCCCGTCAGCAATGATTTTGAGATTTGCTGGAAAAAGCATCATGTATTTCATCCCTCTGTCTCGTAGCACAATCTTGATCCTATCGAAGGAGCGCCGTTCTTGTTGGACCTTAAGTGTGACCTCCGGAAAGAAGCGGATCGTTGCATTTTCGTATCGTAGGTCTCCCTGTTACCAACCTGCCTGTAGGATTGCGTCTCGGTCCCTATAGTTAAGGATTTTAAAGATAATAGTCCTAGGAGCCGCTCCAGGTTTAGGTCGGGGAATCGGTGCTCGGTGCACCCTCTCAATCATAAACAGGGAGGAGAGCCATTTTGGTTTGAGGTGGTTGGTCCTCAAGGAAGAGGGCCATACTCGGTCCTTCTGAGCCCTCCGGGACCCCGACCACTCTTATGTTGTTGCGGCAAGCTCTTCCTTCCTGATCTTCAAGTCTGAGGGACATCTGACGATGTTGGTGGACGAGTTGTTGGACCCGCTCCTCAATCTTTTTAGTGGAGTTTTGAAGCTTCAGAATATTTGTTTCGTTGACCTTGACCCTGTCAGCAGTTTTATTCATGTCAGCCCGTAATAAGTTCATTTCGATGGGCACTTTGTCGATCTTAGTTTCAAGCTTGGCTCCCAGCACCTGGATGGCCGCCATTATCGAGGTGAGAGATGGCTCATTGTCTGTCCACCTTGGGCCGCGTCGTCCGAGGGGGCTTGCTTTAGTACCGCATATTTGTCAAGTTTGTTAATTTTTTACCGCCGTGCCACCCTTAGGCTTCATCGTAAGGGTGCATTTGCTCAACTCAGTCACCTGCGGGGGGAGTTTTGCAGCTCTGTTGACATCCCAACGCAGCTCCACAATGAGGCGGCCAATATTCCAGTCTGTACAGCCCAAGTTTGTGGTTAGTGGTTGTGTCCAATGTGGTGCCCGCCTGCCGCCGCCCATGATAGGCACGACAAATGTGTATATGTGACGGGACCTCCCCACAAGTCCCCAGCAGCTGCCACCACCACTTGCCGGCCACGTGTGAGGCCTTCCCTCTGATCCGCCCATTACTGGCTTCCCGCGGTGGTACAATAACCCAGTGTGTCCTGTGGTTCTGGTCTGCCTTCGGCGTGGGCGGTGCGGGCACGTGGATCTCACTCGCACCTGGTATACTTCAAAATGTCAGTTGCCCCCGCACACAGGGGAGAACCAGGTTTCTCGGCCCCAGTGCCTGCCACTCCCCCGTATGTCTGTGTGGGAGCCTCGCTGGAGAGCCGTCAGGCTCGGGAGAGTCAATGCTGGTATGTCCTCATGGGGAGGGGGGAAAAACAGAGACTGTGCGGGGATTCGCCGCCCCGGCCCCCGGTAACGGCTAAGCCGTTTCTAGCAAGGCACAGGGAGCGGGCCACGATCTGCTCCCCCTCCCCCACCCCCATCTGGAGCACTGCGGCGTGAAGTGTGGCCTCCACAGACCCGAGATCCTGGGCCTCCACTCCCCACCTCAGCCGCCGAGTCCCGGGTGGACCTCGCATAGATGATGGCAAGCTGCTGAGCGTGGCAGAGGGAAGCGGGGGGCGAAGAGGGGGGAGGCAGCATCGGTCCACTCACCACCAGGCAAGCCGCAGTGCAGGGTATAGAGAAGGCGGTCGGAGGCAGCACCCAAGGTCCTCGTGCGAGCCTTTCCTGACGGCTATGACATCACGTCCGAGCTGGGGAACAGTCCCAAATTGTCCTATTTTTGACCGGATTTTTTGCTACGAGTGGCTCTGGTGTCACTCCGCTAAAGCTGCGGTCATTCTAGGGTCACTCCTACAGTATTTATAACGGATTTTGGGGGTTTAGGGCTCGGCCCCGGCAGAGCTCTCTTTTCAGGCAGCCATCTTCACCAGTGCCGGGCCACGCCCCCCTTCCAGTAATTTTTAATGATATTACAGGTTTTGTTACCGGCGGATGAGAAGGTTGACACAAATGGGATGCAGGTATTTTTAACGTTTCTCCTTTGGTGTGAGCAGGGTTTCTCTATGGTTATACCCAGCCCGTTTGCGGGTCCTGGTTACAAGCTTTTAAGGATAACCACGTAGGATGAGTTTACTTGTAAAAATGGCGGCTTCATGGAAGTAGTCTTTCCTCCATTTGCAATGTTTGCGAATGCGGAGGAATTGGCCAAAAGGCAACCCGTCACGTAGACCACGTGGGTGGAAACTTGTGTACAGTTGGAGAGTGTTTCACTTAGTGGGTTTGCTGAAGAGAGAGGTGCCTATCTTATCTTCCTCAACCTGAAGTGTTAGATCCAAAAAGGGGAGGTTGTTTTCCTTAGGATCTGCAGTGAATTTGAGATGAGGTTAACAAGTATGAAGCCAGTACAGGAAGTGTTGTAGAGTTTCTTGGTTTCCCTTCCAAATGAGCAAAATATCATCGTTATAGCGGCGCCAGAAAGTGATATTTGTTATGAAGGGGTTAGCCGGAGTCAGGATTTTTCTTTTCCCAAGGTTATACCCGTAAAGTTTAACAAAATTCAGAGCAAAGCATGCACCCATGGAAACTCCTTTGATTTGTAAGTAAAAGGTATCCCTATAAAGGAAATAGTTATTACTGAGTGCAATTTTAAGGAGGTCCATGACAACCTCCGTGGGTTTTCGAACAGGATGTGGTCTAGAATCAAGGAGGTCCCGTATTACAGAGAGGCCTCCATCATGAGGAATATTGGTGTAAAGTGATTCAATATCTAGCCCGACCATCAGGTCAGTCCCACTGGTGAAAGAGTGTCCTCTATAAGGTTGATAAGTTCCATGCTGTCTCTAACATAGGTGTCAGTTAGTGGGACAAATTCCTTGATTATGGCATCAATGTATTTACCAATTGGTCCAACGATAGAACCACATCTGGAGCCGATTAATCTGACAGGGGTATTGTGCACATCTTTATGTATCTTAGGTAAGACATAGATAACAGAGGTCCGGGATCGAGATTGTTGAGGAAAACAAATTATTCATCCGTGCTGATGTCCTGCATTCTGGCTTGATTTGTGACTTCTTGAATTTTGATTCTTATGTTGGGGAGGGGGTCAGAGGGTAATGCCCGGTAGTGGGTGGCATTGTTCAGTTGACGCCTTAGTTCAAAGTTGTATTTTTCAGAGTGCATGATGACAGTACCCCCACCCTTGTCTGCTGGCTTAATGGTTGTGTTCTTGATGGATGCAAGGTTTGTCAGTGCTTGTTTCTCAGTGATGGTCAAGTTATAAGGTACAAACTCATGGTCCGCCTGGATGGTTTTGACTTCATGATGGACCAATCTCTCAAAGGTTAAGATTTCTGGGGGTATAAGAGCCACAGTAGGATGGAAGGTGGAGGATGGATGAAATGGGTTATAAGTGGTCTGATCACAAGGCGGTCTGTCTGCAAAAAATAGTTTTAGTCTAAACCTTCTGAAGAATTGTAAAAGGTGTTCTTGTAGTTAAAAAAAATTGCTTCTGTATTTGGGAACAAAGGAGAGTCCCTTGCTCAGCAGAGTGACTTCCTGGGAAGTGAGGACATGTTTGGAAACATTAAAAACAGGGACAGTTTTTTGAATTTGCTCAGAGATGGATACGGGGTCATTCATTGTGGGGGGCCCCATTGACAGAGCTTGCGACGAGTCTGTTGTTCCGTGGGATATTGATATTGATAATTGCTTCTAGTGCTGCCCCTGCCTTGTCCCCAATTTGTTTCTAAAAAACGGGAAGAAGGAGTGGATGTGGTCTTTGGGGTCTTGTTGAGTTGGGACCCTCAGCAGGGTCTGAGTCTTCAACAGAGGTGTTAGATGAATCCGAGAAGGTTATCCTCTGATTGTTTCAAAATCTTCCCCAGTTACTTTGTCCTGGCAGTTGGTATGGGGTGCCATAGAATTCATCAAATAGGTATGGGTAGGTTCTTTTGTTGTAGTAATTCTTGATATCCTTTTGGACCTTGTTGATTTTTTTGTTTTGTTCAAAGGTTTTAAAGTTCTTTGTGCTATACTTTTTTTCCAGAAGACTTTTGGAGTCTGCTCAGGTACTGTGTGCCAAGATAAGTTTCTCAAGTTTAGCTATTTCCTCTAGTTCTTTGCGGCTGTGTTCAATTATTGTGTCGATTCCGCTGACCATTCAATGACTCAAGTAGGGGGTGGCCAGATGGCTGAAGCCCGACCTGAACTTGGGGTCTTGTGTAAAGATTACCGGTGCGTTTCCAATTTGTTTTTTTTTTGTTTTTTTGTCCTCATATATGCCACCAGTAGATATTACCTCTAAATGGGCGTACTTCAGGCCACTGACACAAACCTTCCTTTCCTGCCCTTGTGTTTGTGGATAGCCGATGAAGGTTGCCCAGAGGTAGGGTTGTTTCCAGTCCAACTCCCTCTCGCGATGTTACTTGCTACATAGGGAGGAAAGGACCACTTAACCTCTGGCATAATCATTGGATTTTTGTTATTATTTCTCGCACCATGTTTTTAAGGCAGACCAAAGCTTAACAGACTTTACCCCTCCACATAATGTATCTAATCTACTCACCGCCATGATATTTTTGAGACAGTCAGCAAATTTTGGAGGGAGTTCTGACTTCCACTCTTTACAGATCTCTCTTCTGGCGATGACAACCACATAAAAAAAAAATGTGATATATAGCTGTTAATGTCATAATCAGATAGAAAACCAAAGAAAACTAATCTGGGGGTACATACGATTGGTGATAACAGTACCTCTTCCAGAAAACCGCACACCTGTCTCCAATAACTACCTATTTCAGGGCATTCGACGAACATATATGTGTTCAATTGCTGTGTCGATTCCGCTGACCATTTAGTGACTCATGTAGGGGGTGGCCAGATGGCTGAAGCCCAACCTGAACATGGGGTCTTGTGTAAAGATTGCCGGTGCGTTTCCAATTTGTAATTACAGAGGAATGATGTTGGATTTCAGATATTCTGTTAACACGCGTGCATGGAGGTTGGTACGGATTTGTTTTTTCCTTAGTTTCTCAGTCTGTCCAAAAGAATGCATGAGGAATTGGCTGTTTCTAGAGAGGGGAGTTGCTGTGGAGGAGAGAAGAGAAGGTCCTCTTAAGATTTTTTGAATGTAGTCATCAGAATAATTAGGGGTCTCCCAAGAAACTATAATGTGAAGATAAATTACACGTATTATGACCAAAAGAATTGGTATAAATTGTGAGGTCCCAAAGTGGACCACCTCTCGCAACCCAGCGGTTGCTCAAAGCATGCGATAAAAAACTACAGGAGGATTCTTGTAAACCTTGTAGAGACCAGGGTATATAGTATATAACATACAGACCCGCAGGTCAGTGCCATTCTTGGCCTCATGGCATTTTTCTCACCTTTCTTCCTAAACTTTCTGAGCCTGGGCACCAATATTTTACTATTGTGTTCCTGGCGTCTTCTCTGTACTACATGACCTCACGCGCCCTTTGCTGCCTGCTTCTTACCCTGTCTATCTTCCCTTTCGGCTCATCCACTTGCCCATGTGGCTTCTACTCTGTCATCTTCAGATCTCCTTTTATGGTCCACTATTGAATTGTACCACTTTCCTCATACAGCACTGTTATCTCCGATAATTTGTAACCTGGTCCTGATGATGGCCTAATACTGTTGTAAAGGCTGAAATACCGTCGACTTCTACAGCGTAATTCATGGCGCCTCCCTCTTGATTGCCAGTGGAAATATTACTCTGTTCTTAATGTATCAAATGTATGGGCATCATTAAGAATACACTGTATATATTACTTGTTGTTTATTTGCACCTTCCTTCCTGCTGCATATACCCCTTCACGTGTCACCAGTGCCATTCACATTCTCACGAGCACTTGTGCACTACATAAACAGCTTACATGTAATTAAATGTAACACAATGCATTTATAATTGTTAATTTGATCTTATAACTTAATATATGGAATAAGCATTTCTTCAATCGTCTGCCAGTCTCTTGTCTCCCTTCTCCCTTCCCCCTGGTTGTTGTAATTAATTGTGCTTACTTGCAAATTGTCTACTAAACAAAACCTTTGAGCCATTGTTGTATGATATACACTGCTTACCCTGGTCTCTACACAGTTTACAGGTATCCACCTGTAGTTTGTTACTGCACTTTTAGAAAGTTAGCATTTTCTTACTTGAGCCATCTAGTGCCTGCTGCCTGTCTCTGACCACTTCTAAGGTTGGTGACAGCTGGGCTTTGTGTATTTCCCCTAGACAGTCACGCACAATAAGAGCTTAGGTGTGACCTGATGAGCCATCCTGGCAGGATGGGAGGGAGGAGATGGACACAGCCTCACTTACACCTGAGTAGGCAATATCCTGTCCGTATAAAAAGGGTTGCATAACCCCCTGTAGTGAGTCTGGAACCAGAGCAGGAAGGACAGGGACTCTGTGCACTTCAAAGGCATGTCTTTGAAGTCTCCCTCTCTTCAAAGGCACAACAGGGTATAATTACTGGACCTCTGACACCATCACTTTAGTACACCTTTGGAGCTGTGGATACTCTACCAGGAAAAACAAAACAGTACAGCTGAAAGGATGGTCACTGTGCTTGACTGGACCTGACATGCTTGGTGTGTTGATCCTCCAAACATTTTTGCCATCACTCCCTGCAATCTGCTGATCTTGTTTTTATTGGCATTACTATTCTGTCCCCTTTACCCCTGATAATCAGTAATAAAAAGCTTGTGCTCTCTCCTTAAAACCTGGTAGAATTGGCCTAAAAATAAATTGGCAAATCAAATTTACTTATACATCCCTAGTAAATTATACACTCGGTAGCCGGGGCCTGTCCATTAAATGCTAGTGGTGGCCAGCAGCAGTCACTGTGCCACCCACTAAAGTAGCCCTTTAAAATATGTTTTAGCCTGCCACTGCAGCCTGTAGTGAAGTTTTTAACTGCCATTTTGATCTGGCAACAAGCTTACGTGTCTGACAGTCAAAAAAGATGGAGAAATTATGGTTGCACTTAAATTAATTATAATTTAAAATCCTCAATAATGGTCCGATTTTAAGTTACAGTTTTGAAAATGCCACTTTTAGAAAGTTAACAAAGAATAAAGAGTAACTGAGTTTTCTTTTCTCTTCTTCATTTTCTTCTCTCATAACAGACCCCTGACGAAGGGGCTTTTGCCCCGAAATGCATTGGGTTTTTATTTGGATTGTGTTAACCATTTAGTTTGATTTATGTATATATTAATGCAATGAAATATTGAATTGTTTATTGAACACGTAACAATGATTGATAATTAAATGAACTTGTGATGCTTTACCTTTAAAGATGTGATAAAACGAAACTTGAATGTACTATTGGAGAATTTGAATTTTCGTTTGTGCGTGCTAGAGTCCTGGTTACTTTCTGTACCAGGCCATATACTTTGTTATTATACAGTGGGCAGGCACTAGTCTAGCGCAGCACACATACCGCATGAACATTTAAAACATAGAGTAAGTGAGTGCAGTACCCGTACACATCCATTACTTTTAGAAAGTTGGCATTTTTCTGCCTAAGCTAAATGTGCATTTCTGGCAGTGTCCTGAGTAACATGATTATAAATAGCTTTGCTGTTGTGCAGTTTCTGGGTTGTGTATTGCTTCAAGACAGTGAGATAATGGAAGCCTAGGTTTGAAGGGAGAGGGTTTTCCAGACAGAATGGCTGCGGAGGAACTGTACCGTGTACTAATCATACTTCAAAGGGCTCTGTTTGCAGAGCACACAAAGGAACCTGAAATCAGGACGGCCATTGCCTTTCTCACCCAAGACACTTTGGAGGCAGGACCAGGGTCGAGAAAGAACTGACCAGAACTAGTTTTGGATGTAGGTCAGAGAATTCCCCCTCCCCCCCACAAAGGATGGCACAAGGTATAAAAGTGGGACCTTCAGACCTATCATCAGAACACTTCTGGACCTGTGGAAGATTCAGAAGGACTGCCCTGCTGCTGGGAGGACTGCCTTGCTGTCTGACGAAGGAAGATTGGACCTGCTTGTCTTGATCCCACGCTACCCAGAGTGACTCCAAGGGTCAGTTGGCTGACCTCCTATGTGAGCTACACAACAAGCTTTCAGAGGCGTCCCTGCAACTGCCCAATTGGTTGGCATCAACTGGAGCTGCCTGAGCCCTGCTGCTGGCCTCTGCTGGAGGGAGGCCTGATTCCCAAGAGGTGCCCCCCAGGCCCAGGACCCTTGGCTGGTATTATTATTAACTGTTAATCAAGAAAAAGGTGAAAATCCTGAAGTTTAGCCTCTTCATGACCACAGATTGACCTCTTCGTGGTGGCAAGAATCAAGTGCCCAAGAGGACCACCTGATTCTATGCGATTTTCTCTTCGCACCAACAGCGATGGGGCAGGACGACCAGTAATGCGGGACCTGCACTTTGCGCTGACAGCGACAGTCTGCTACAATCAACTAATGTGAAGCTCCAGTGAGAGACTGGCTCTTAGCTATACAGCAATGACTGTGCAAGGCATTTAACCTACCCCTCATGCCGAAAGCCTCGTCCTTCCGGCCCCCTCCAAGGCAAACAGAATTCTTCCTGCCGGACTTGAGAAGGTAGCTCTTCAGTGGGACGAACCTGGTCCTTGTATCCAACCCACGCTCCATCGCTGTCAGCAGGAACTTGTGAGTTTCCCCCGGTCTAGCGAGACCAGATAACTGGGAGCTTTTGCCTCGTGCTTCATGGCACTATTATGACCTGAAAGCTGATATCTCCGGTTCTACTGGTTGGATTTTTTTGTTGATCTGATATCATTTTATTTATCAGAATTGAGTCTATTTTTCTAAATTGGTTTGGGATTGTTCTTGTGTTGTGTTTTCACTTTATAACTATTTGTGTGTTGGATAAATAGTTGCCACATTGCTTTAAATTAAGCCTGTATGCTTTGTCGCAAGCTGCTAGAGGGTTAAGCACAGGTTCATTTAGTGACTTTTTGTGGTTCCCCCTGAAGAGGTTGTGGTTGTTGCTTCAGTGGGACTTCCACCCCTCTCAATCAGTAACCCAATTTCTTACACCTATAAATTCCGAACCCCAGGGTATAATTGCACATCAGGCTAAAAACTGAACCAGGGCTTCAGATGTGGAATTAAGAATAGTAAACTTGATGATGTGTGCATCTTCACGTATAGAGTTAAGAGTTGTAGCTATATACTTACCTATACATGCTCAGTGATATGGGATCGCTATAGAAAGGCCTTCCACCAGCAGTGCCTACTCATTGATATGAGACCCTAGCATTGTGTCCTTGCTCCTGTAGCGCCTTGCCAGTGCCAGAAGACAAACTTTCATACGATGACTGTTTTACGCTATGTTCTTTCCTTTTTCGTTGTTTTACATTTCAACTGTGCCATTTGACGTCCATATATGTTTATAGGGACACACGGACTAAAAGATTTATAGTTGTGTTGATTCTTTACTCCCTAGGCTTGAACCATCACCCACCCCCAACCATCCCCAAACATCCCCTCAACCGCCCTCCCTCCCAGATAGTTTGGGCCTTATTTATGAGGCCATGCGTCAGTTTTACGCTGCTGTTTCGTCACCTTTTGTGACACGACGGCAGCGTAAAACATGCTCCCTGTTGCATTCTATTTACAAAGTGACGCATCTAAGCAGATGCGTCACTTTGTACATCCCTGCTCTACATTATACCTGCGTCAGGTATAATGTATGCAGGGGAGGGGCGTTCCTACGCAAGTAAGCCTCGTAGAAGTGACGCAGTGAAATCTATAAGATTCACTTCTAGGGCGCCATTGCGTCAATATCTTATGCCTGTCTCACAGCAGGCGTAAGACTGACGCCGGTCCTTTCAGATGGGGATTGCTCCATGTGAAAGGACACATTGCTGGGGTTGAGTTACTTTTGTGACACACTCCAGCAATGCGTCATTTTTCCGCCTGCACATACATCAGAAATACTGATGTATCTGTAACTCCTTGCGACATGATGCGTCATACTGTAAATATGACGCATCCAGCATGTCGCAAGGAGGGCGCAATGCAAAGTGACATCGCTGCTCTCAGGCAGCAATGCGTCACTTTTCAGAAATTAGGCCCGTTTGTATCTCCTAAGCCCCTATTGCAGGGGTGAAATCTGCCTGGTGAAACTAGGTAAATTATGGCACCTAGTTGTTTCCGTAGAGCTGACTAGGACATACTCTGCGCCTCTGTAAACCGAACCTTAACCTCACAAACTGTGTGTACTGCTCGGGGTGAAACCACTGACACGTTATATCGTTATATCAGGCAGCAACGCCTTGGATCCTTTGATATTTAATATTCCTTTATTCCCTGCATCAAAACAACTCCAGCGTATTAGTCACCCCCTCTCAGCGCGCTGTGTTTTCATCACAGTCATTAGTGCCCTTTGAAACGTAAATGATAATTTTATCGTGACATTTCTGTTCCCTGGGTTGATATTTCCGTTTCCTGGCTCCCACCGGTGTAGGGTGCTGTATACAAAGAACTGAGTTTTAAGCTCTGAAAATTCCCAGAAATTGTTTATAACATGTCCCTTTATTATTATGATACCCATTAATGCATTGTTTGTGGCTTCCCGTTGTATTTGGTTTAAATCTGCTGCGTAGTCTGCTCATTTTGGGAAACTCTGCATGGAAAAACAGCAAAACGCTTCCGTCGAACCATTCCTTACCTCTTTTAGGTCGTTTATAACAGATTTTATCTCTGCTGCTCAAGTAGACCAGGACAGAAGAGGTTTTTATTTGTTTTTTCTAGCAGAAGGCAGCGTGAGTGCTTAGCAGTACTTGAACTGGAACTATGAAAGTGTAGGTTCTCACTGTCCCGAAGTACCTGTTTGCTACTGAGAAGTGCAGGTTCTCTCCTATTAAGAGTATTGTAACCGTACTAGGAAGTGCAGTGACTCTCCCTTTTACAATTAAAGAAGTGCAGGTACTGAGTACCTGGCCATTTAAAGAACGTGTGCTAACCACCCGCCACACACACTGCTGACACTCTACTCATGTGGCCATTGGTTCTCAAGATTGCAGGCGATTGGTTGGAAGAGTCTACAGAGGTTTGCAGCAATCCATTGCCAGAGAATCACTGGTCTTCCAAGAGCAACATATCTTGCCTCCTCTGCCACACATTTGCCCTGTTCCAAGATGGCGCCTAAGCAAATCTGCAGTTTAATAGCAGCCCAAATGGCTCAAGGGGAATCAACAAATTATCTGCTCAGACATGCAATGCCAGTGAGACCCCCGTTTGCCCAAAAGCAACTGACTGTAGCCTCCAGAAAAGCCTTAATTGGCCTGACAGGGCAAATTCTGACACACTCGATTCTGCTCCAGAAAAATAAAGAAATAGAAGTAAAACAAAATATGTCTGTCATGTAAGTCGATCTGGATAGCTTTGACCCCTGGACTGACTAATATAGTCACCCAGTGGCAATAGGACATCTTGATGGCATACTCTTGCATATCCTGGGGTCAATCAATCAATCAATCATTGACACTTATAAAGCGCGCTACATACCCGTAGGGTCTCAAGGCGCTGGGGGGGGGGGGGTGCCGCTACTGCTCGAACAGCAAGGTCTTCAGCTTCTTCCTGAAGGAGAGGTGGTCTTGGGTCAGGCGCAGGTCGGTCGGGAGGGAGTTCCAGGTCTTGGCGGCCAGGTAGGAGAAGGCCCTTCCTCCTGTAGTCGCTCTTCGGATGCGGGGGACGGCGGCGAGGGCGTGGTTGGCTGATCGGAGGTGGCGTTTGGGAGCGTAGAAGTTGACTCGGCTGTTGAGGTAGCTCGGGCCTTGGTCGTGTAGGGCTTTGTGTGCGTGGGTGAGGAGGCGGAAGGTGATTCTTTTGTTGACGGGGAGCCAGTGAAGGTCTTTCAGATGTCCGGAGATGTGACTGGTTCGTGGGATGTCGAGGATGAGTCTGGCTGAGGCGTTCTGGATCCGCTGGAGTCTCTTCTGGAGCTTGGCGGTGGTACCGGCGTAGAGGGCGTTGCCGTAGTCCAGTCGGCTGGTGACGAGGGCCTGGGTGACGGTCTTCCTGGTCTGGGTCCCAGGCCTTCAAGGTTTGGATTCCTAGCCCACAGGTGCAAGGCCTTAGCTGAATGCACATTCACTAAGTAAGGAAGTGCAGGTCACACAACCCACACAGCATTCCTGTAGGTATGGTGTCGGTATACTTTCTGGGTTGCTAACAGTCCCTTAAAAGGTTCAGGGAAGCAGCGGTAATTAAAATCCAATTTTATTCTCAGAACAGACCACTCAAGTATTGCTCTAAAAAAATACACTATAAATTTGAAAGTGTTTATGTCAACAGTTCCATCCTATAAGTACATAAATAATAACCACAACAGAGTATAATTAACATAACACTTTTGAATGCTGCTAGCAACAAGCGCAAAAGGAACAGTTCTAGCATATTAGAATGCTCCTGGCACCCTATCACACTGAATCCTACTTCTACTCGCTCCACTATGAAAGCATGGAGTAGCTAACTTGCCTCTAGAGTTTTTAGGGGCCCTGTGCACCGCATGCCTATTCACAGTGGATCACTTGTGGTGATCAGACTTTAGTTGGAGAGAGTGTTTCTATGAAGGAAAACAAACAATCAGATGGGCTCAGTTCCCCTCATTCCTTGATCAACTCCTGGCATAAGAGTAGATACTCCAGTAGTATGGAAGGACCTCTCGTGGTAATCTGGTGAGAAAGGCTCTTGAATTCATTGGATCATTCAAGGGATTTATACAGGCCTACCCACTCACTTTTCGTCTACATTACACATTTCAGTGGGGACTTTCTAAAATCTGACATGTAACCAGTCTAAATCAGCAAGATGAAAATATGTCAACTTGCGCTGCATGTTTACCTCGTCTACTGTCGATGCGCCTAGATATCCCTTTGGGTATGATTCATGCGCATTACAAAAGAAATAAATACAATTGAAACATAGATATCATGTAAAAATATGGCGGCCAGTTTCTTAAACAAGACAGTTCTCCCTAAACGCATTGACTCCGTTGCCTTGTAACCTTACCCTTGCACAATAAATGAAATAGCTGGATCCAGAGTTCTGCGCTCTTTCTTGAAACTGGGAGAGGAGGTGTGCTTTAAGTGCTGTGGCATCAGCACAGGAAATGTAGCACCACTGGCACTCTAGTGCCCGCCGGCAAATGCTGTTTGGATTTCAGGAGATGTCACACAGTTTTGGTAGATTTGTGTAGTCTGACGAATCATTGTTTAGATGAAATGACAATGCAAGAAATAATGTCATGCTGAATGTGGATCAAAGACAGACAGGCTAATGCAACATTTAAAAAATGCCACAAGAGACTATAACTTTCCTGAGTCTTGGGCAAAATCGATAATCATCCCAATTTTTAAGAAAGGTCTGAGGGGAGATACAGCCTGTTATAGTCCGATCTCGCTAATAGACTCCAGTGTAAAAATCCTGGGTAGAGTGTTATTGGGGAGACTGACCACCTGGCTCGATGGGAAAGGGATTATGTCAAATGCACAATATGGCTTCAGGGCAAACAGGAGCACACTGGATCAGTGTCTTAATCTTGAACTCCTTATAAATAAGTACTCGATCACCAGGGGGGGGGGTCTCTGTACATGGCCTTTATGGACCTCTCCTCAGCTTTCGACCCTGTTAACAGGGCGAAGCTGTGGGGGATCCTCTTGGACATGGGCTTTGATCCCCCACTGGTTACCTATATAGCCGAACTTCACCGCGACCTTTCGGCCTCGGTTAGAGTCACCAAGGAGGGCAGGTGCACCTGTCATTTTAAATCAGAGAGGGGGGTTAGGCAAGGATGTATCCTAGCTCCCTCCTCTTCACACTTTACATTAATGCCCTTGAGCCAGCTTTGGCGGACGCATCCCTGGAAATCCCGCGTGCTGGAGAGACAAAGATCCCGGTCCTCCTGTACGCGGATGACGCCGTTCTTTTGGCACGCTCAGGGGTGGCCCTTAGCCGTCTACTGGATTCTTTTGGTAATTTTATGGCCTCCCTAGATCTGAAAATTAACACTCAGAAATCGCAGATCATGATCACTGGAGCTGCAGGTAGAAAAAAGAAAACTAAAACTTTTTTTTGTACTGGGCAGGAGTTAAAGAGAGTCCCATCCTTTCCATACTTAGGAGTCTTATTTGATGATAGAGGAACCTGGGGCCCCCAGCAACTTTCAAAAAGCAACGCTGTAGCTAGAGCGGCTGCAGCTTTGCTTGGATTCACGAAAAGGCTGGGAGCCCGCCCAATGGAGGCTATTATAAAAGTATATAAAGCAAAATGCCTGTCTATAGCCCATTATGGCTCCGCCATCTGGGGACACACGAACCACGACAAGATTCAAAAGGTGGAAAATAAATTTCTGAGATCGTTGCTTTCTGTCCCTAATTCCACCCCTATATACTCACTACACGCGGAACTGGGTCTGGGTTACGTAACAGACGCATTAAAGTTAGCCCCAGTTACTTGCTGGCTAAAAACCTGGCTCAACAAGGAGATATCATTAAATCATATTATTCTTAAAGATTGTTTAGCCTTGGATAGAGCCTTAAACATCCCATGGGTGAGATATGTAAAGTTACAACTCACACAAGCGGGTCGTTCTGACCTTTTTTTCTCCCCAGAATGTATTACAAATGCGGATGTCAACACAGTAAAAAGTACCTTGGCTAATATGTATATATCAGAAAGGGAAGAAACTGAACTAAAGAAGCCAATTGTCAGAAAGAATTACACACTAATGACTGTCCCGGGCATTGAACCCTATCTTATTTTAGTAACCAGACCATTTCATCTTTTTCTTTAATTAGATTTCGTTTTAACCTTATTCATTTAATGCTTGGTCATTATCAAAATTGGGATATACCAGAGAATGCGAAACCCTGTGACTGTGATCATTTTTCCGTTCAGGACACTTTACATTTTATTATGTTTTGTGATCACTACACCATGATTAGGAAAAAATACTTGCTACCAATTTTGCGTGAGGCAGGCTTTGTACAGGTCAGGCCAGCACTCATGTTCCTGCAACTTTTACCCTCCGCAAAAGTAACATTCCATGTAGCAAATTTTTTAGTTGCCGGAGTACGCATTAACAAGAATCGCTTAAATTCAGGGTCTTTACTAATTAATATTTGATCATTTTTAGCATATATGATGTTTTTATTACTTTTTATAACTTTTTATAACTTTTAGATACCATCCATATGTATTAATTTCATGAAATATGGTTGTATGAATTTCTTACACTTTTTAAATTCGTAATTAATAGATCAATGTACTGTGCTTGTAATGTTGTAATGATGAAATGTATTATGTGTCCATCTTTTTTGATTTTTATTAATCGAATAAAGAAACTTGACTGACATTTAAAAAATGGAGTCAGACTTTGGGAGTGTATGACAATATGTCCATATGTTCACTTTTGAAACTGCTTAATCATAACCATAATGAAAACCAAAGGCAGACATTTGCACAGAAAGCAGAAAAGGACAAACATTCAATTAACAATTACCCTCAGGGTGATTCGGATACATTTAATCACAGCTTCCTCACTTTCACACCACCCATTCGGTCAATGCCACCTGCATATGCTGTAGTCCCATGATTCCTAGCATCAACTGAGGCTTTCAGAGCTTATTGAAGCAGCACACGAACATTCCCATTTGTGAGAAGTTGGCCCGATATGCAGTGTTCACTATTCTAGTGACCACTATGCATCGGTCCAAACGACCCTTATGGTGATTGGTTGTAAGTCAACCTTAGACCAGCTATCCTAGTAGCGTGGATACGAGCAGTCTTCGGGCTAAACTCTAGAGGGCGTGTTAAGCCAGCTGTTATACCATCACATACCCCTTGAACACCAAGTGAAAGGACACCACAGAAGTGTTATGAAAATAAACAGTATATTTATTAGAATCACAACAGCCCTGTACTCTTTATGAGGACAGGGTACTAAGCACAGAACAAAACTCTTAGGAAAATACTTCAAATGCACAATCAATACAAGTGCCCGAGGGCACGGAAAGTTTAGTGGTCTCGGGCGGACCCGATAAGGCAAGTCGGAAGCGAGGGACTCAGGACCCTTAAGTAAGGAGGCTATGCGGGCACCGAAATGCCGGAGTTACCTAGCCCTAGGGCTGCGGCTGCACAAGTCTTACAGGCGTCGGGGGTCTTCGCTGACGAGCCAGGAGCCGGAAGGAAGGAGTTGCTGGCCGGCGACCAGTGAAGAATAGTTTGTAGAGATCCAAGCCTGGATCAGAGATCGATGATACCTGAAAGCAGAGGGGACCAAGTTCGTACTACTAGCCAGTAGTCAGAGGGTACCAAGAAGGCACCGGATGGCCGTCACCTCGACTAGGTGAGTGGGCGACGCTAGGCTCTGCAGTCTCACGGACCAGGAGGCATTGTCGGCGACCAGGATGGAGGTGCGAGCTGTCCCACGAAGGTTGATGCGGTCGGCGTCGCTGGGCCCAGGGTTGGGGCAACAAGCCTTGGCAGATTTCAGGGCCACGTGGTGGGCCTAAAATGGCGTCTGGAGTGGACCAGGAGGGTCCGGGGTGCTCCTCTCGTAAAAGGGAGCAAAGGCCGGTCTGGAGCAACCAGACCAGCAGCGTTGGTTGTCGGATGTCGTCAAGGAGGTCACAAGCCAGCGGCTAGTGATCGGACAACGTGCTGAGCAGCGAGCGGAAGGGCCCCACGCAGATCGTGGAGATGCTGGGAGACTGCACTTCGGTGCTGGAGCTGCTCAGGGTCGGGGCTTCTCGGACCCCAGAGCACTCACCAGAGGATTCCTTCGGTGGTTGTGCTGGATTAAGAAAGCGTGCAGGTTTTGATGATGGCCGGTCCCTCGAGGTCTCGTCGCACCCACAGATCTCAGCTGAGCTGACAATGTGGGTAGAGGTCAGAGGTGCCAGGGAAGCCGGTTCTCGTCGAGCTGGGTCGTCGGATTCCTGAGGAAGGACTTGCAGCAAACCGCAGAGTTCTTAGATGGTGCCTGCGGGTGCAGGGTGACTACTCCTTAGCCACAAGGGAGAAATCTTGAGAAGAGTCTCGAATGTCCTTTCGTAGAAAGTAGTTCTTGATTCAAAGATGATCTAATTTGGAAGGGTCCCCGCTCCGGCCTTTATCCTAAAGAAAGGGGTGGGTACATGACTAGGTCCTGCCCTAAGGGTGGGACCAGGAAGGGGGGTAGTTACACCCCTCTCCCCCTGCTGGACTTTCCCCAGGTCAGGGGCTGCGCGCCCCTGGAACTGGTTCTAGCTGGCAGATGCGTAGTGAGCACCGGGGTGCCACTCCGCAGTCACCTTCTTGCAAAGCCCTACCTACCCAGAATACGCAAACCCTGTCTGGGACGGTGCGAACACCGCCCTTGACAGGAAACCCTTTGTCCAAGCTCTCCTCGCTGGAAGGACTCCCAGCAGCAGGAGGTCAGACTCGTGTCTGTGGTGGCAGCGTCCATTTTGTGGAGCTGAGGCTTCAGTTAACTTTAACCGGGGTTCACAGTTACGTACATGTCATGTCCCTCTAGAAGGGCGGAATGCTAACCTCGTCGCCAGAATTGGTGAGGGGGCAGCATCCCGATTCGTATGACACCTTACTCGACGTGTCTTGATAACGCGATACCGAAGTTACCGATATGATATGCGTTATCATGGAACAGCCATTGGGTTTTGGTTCCGCAAGCTGCAACCGGGCTCGGCTCGTGCCAGAGCCCAATTCACACGGTTCCATGCACTCTGCCTTCAGGATTGTCAAGGCCTGCCATAGGAGTGACTGATAGGAACTCGGGTGTCCATTCTAAGGTTAGGTAGAGGGATACTATACCTACAGCAACGGGCGAGTACGCCACGTTGCTCCAGCTGTCGTGCAGCCAGTTGTGTCAGATTTAGATGGCCATCCAGGGGTGGCATAATACATGCTTCAGCCCCTGGTAGGCCCTGGGTACACCGATGCCCTGAGTTACAGGGTCTGACAGGGTGGCCCAGTTCCAATTGGGTAGTGCACCTAGGGTACACACAGCAATTTAGCGAGAGAACAGCTAGGCTGGGGGTCTGATTGGCAGGCCCACAGCCCGAGAAAGTCGTAAACCAGTGAAACAAAAGCAAAAAGTCCGGGTGATCATAGGATTGCAGACCCTACTCTCCTACATGACCCCCCCCCAAACGTTGGGACAATAAGCTAACCTTGACCAGGTGAGTCTTCTTGTTCTAAGTGGAAATACCTGGAGAGCCCATCTGCATTGCCATGATCAGTGCCAGGTCTATGCTCCACTGTGAAGTCCATCCCCTGTAGGTAAATGGACCACCTAAGCAGTTTGGGGTTTTCACCCTTCATCTGATTTAGCCATAGGAGGGGCTTATGGTCGGTCTGAATCTTGAAATGAGTGCCAAACAAGTATGGCCTCAGTTTCTTCAGGGCCCACACCACAGCGAAGGCCTCCCTCTCTATAGCTGACCAATTTTTCTCCCTGGGGGTCAGCCGTCTGCTTATAAAAGCAATGGGCTGGTCATTACCATCAAAATTCAGTTGAGATAGAACAGCTCCCACACCCAACTCAGAAGCATCTGTTTGGACAATGAATGGTTTGGAGTAGTCTGGACTCTTGAGGATAGGTGCCGTGCACATGGCCTGTTTTAGGTCATCGAATGCTTTTTGACAGCTCGCTGTCCACTGAACCTTTTTTGGCATTTTCTTACTCGTCAGTTCATTGAGCGGAGTCACAATCGATCCGTAATTCCTGACGAACTTCCGGTAGTAACCAGTCAGGCCCAAGAAAGCTCGAACCTGAGTCTGGGTGGTTGGAGGAGCCCAGTCCCTGATTGACTGTATCTTGCTCTCCAGTGGTTGAACTTGGCCTCCACCTACAAGGTGGCCCAACTATACAACCTGTGTCTGCCCTATCTGGCACTTGGTAGCCTTGATAGTGAGACCTGCTGCTTGCAGAGCCTCTAACACTTTCCGCAGGTGGATCAGGTGATCCTCCCAGGTGGAGCTAAAGACAGCGATATCGTCAAGATACGCCGCACAGAAGTCATCCAGCCCAGTGAGAACGTGATTCACCAACCGTTGGAAGGTGGCAGGTGCATTTTTCAAACCAAAGGGCATTACCACGAACTGATAATGCCCACCAGGGGTAGAAAATGCGGTCTTAGGCTTGGTGTCCTCAGCTAACCTGATTTGCCAATACCCAGCTGTCAGGTCAAACGTACTCAAGTAGTTGGCCGAGGCCAATCTATCGATAAGCTCGTCTGCCCTTGGTATTGGGTGGGCATCAGTCTTAGCGACTGCATTGAGACCCCTGTAGTCTACGCAGAACCTCATCTCTTTCTTACCGCCCGGGGTGTGAGGTTTCGGCACTAGAACTACGGGACTAGCCCAAGGGCTATCCGAGGGTTCAATGACTCCCAGCTCCAACATTTTCTGCACTTCACTCTTGATGCAGTCTCTAACGTGATCGGGCTGCCTGTAGATTTTACTCTTGACGGGCAAGCTGTCACCAGTGTCAACCTCATGGGTGCACCAATTGGTCTGACTGGGTGTTAGAGAGAACATATGCCGGAAGGATTGAAGAACTTGTTTACAATCCTCCTGTTGATGTTCGGAGAGGCTGCCACAAAAGACAACACCGTCTACCGATCCATCGTCAGGATTCTGAGTGAGCAGGTCGGGGAGAGGGTCACTCTCCTCCTCCTGTCCCTCATCTATGGCCATGAGCAAACTCATGTCCTTCCTGTCGACATATGCTTTGAGCCTGTTGACATGGAGCACCCTGTGGGGGCTCCGGGGAGTTCCAAGGTCTACCAGGTAGGTGACCGCTCCCTTTTTCTCCAGGATGGTGTAGGGCCCGGACCATTTGTCCTTGAGTGCTGCTGGGGCCACTGGCTCCAACACCCACACCTTCTGTCCGGGCTGGTAAACAGTCAAGACAGCCTTTTGGTCATGCCAAGCTTTTTGGAGTTCTTGGCTGGCCTTAAGGTTTTCGGATGCCTTCTCCATGTATTCAGCCATCCGCGAGCGGAGGCCAAGCACATAGTCCACTATGCTGGTTGCAGGCTTTTTGAGAGGTCTCTCCCATCCTTCCTTCACCAAACACAGGGGTCCTCTTACAGGATGCCCGTACAAAAGTTCAAAAGGGCTGTAGCCAACCCCCTTCTGTGGGACTTCTCTGTAAGCGAATAAAAGGCAGGGGATCAGGACGTCCCATCTACGCCAAAGCTTTTCAGGTAGTCCATGAATCATCCCTTTTAGGGTCCTGTTGAATCTCTCAACAAGCCCATTGCATTGTGGGTGATAGGGTGTAGTGAACTTGTAGTTAACACCACATTCCTTCCACATAGCAGTTAAGTAGCTCGACATGAAGTTTGCACCTCTGTCGGAGACGACCTCCTTAGGGAAGCCCACTCTGGAGAATACTCCAACTAGGGCTCTTGCCACCACAGGGGCTGTAGTGTTCCTAAGGGGAATAGCTTCAGGATACCTGGTGGCATGATCCACTACCACCAGTATAAACTTGTGCCCTGATGCTGTTGGTGGTTCCATGGGACCGACGATGTCAATCCCCACCCGTTCAAAGGGCACCCCCACCACAGGCATTGGTATAAGGGGGGCCTTTGTCGTGCCTCCTGACTTACCACTGGCTTGGCAAGTGACACAGGAGCGGCAAAACTCCTTGGTATCTTCGTTCATGTGAGGCCAGTGAAAGTGCGAGACAAGCCTGTCCCACGTCTTCGTCTGGCCTAAGTGTCCTGCTAAGGGAATCTCGTGGGCCAAGGTAAGGAGGAAACCACGCTGAGACAAGGGGATAACCAGCCTCCTGGTCATGCCAGGCTTGGGGTCTCTTGCCTCAGTGTACAGGAGTCCATCTTCCCAGTATACCTTGTGGGTACCTGTGGCGTTCCCAGCAGCCTCAGCAGCAGCCTGCTGTCTGAGGGGTTCAAGGGAAGGGCAGTCTAACTGGTCCTTCCCCAGGTCTTCTCGTGTGGGTCCCCCTGAGCCCAGAAACTCAACTTGATCAAGTTCGAGTTCTTTAGGTTCAGTTTCCCGCAATTCCTGGAGGTCAGCCTCCTCTGAGACTTGATCCTCGACCTGGGGCAAGGGGGAAGGCGAGGCCCTAACCTGACTGCTCTTCTTCTTGGGAGGTGTCTGGTCCGTTGTTCCAGGATCCAGCACCTGTTCAGTGGGGCATCGTCTGACCTGTGACCTGGTCACAGCAAACACGTGTGCTGGCAAGCCTAACATCTCCATGTGAGTCCGTTGCTCCACTTCTGACCATTGTGATGACTCCAAATCATTGCCCAACAAACAATCCACTGGGAGGTCTGAACTAACAACAACCTTTTTCTGGCCATTTACCCCTCCCCAGGAGAAAGCAACAATCGCCATACTATGACTGGTAGTGACGTTGCTGGCATTGGTCACCAGGAAATCTGTACCTGGCATGATCTGTCCAGGGTCCACAAAGTTAGGCGTCACCATGGTGACGCTGGCACAAGTGTCCCTGTAGGCCTGAGCCATTCTTCCATTTATTAAAGGCGTCTGTCGGTATTTGCCCAAAGTATTGGGACTGACATCAGGGGATATATCCACATCCCCTGTACAGACAAGGACAGCCTGAGTGAGTGTACCAACTAAGTTGTCACACCCCTCAGAACCCAAGGTTAACCCAACTAGTCCCTTGGTAGGCGCACTACTACTGCTGGCTGTACTAGGGGGCACAGGTGCCTTAGGGGCTGCAGTAGCAGGAGTCTGCCCTCCTTTCTTGGTGCACTCACTAAACCAGTGAGTTTTACTTTTACAGTATTGGCACCACCTTTTTGATTGGCCTTCTTGATTCTTCTTTTTCTGGGAAGCCTGACCCCCCCCCTCTTTGGGTTGTTGGGGACCTGTCGAAGACTTCTGGTCATTTTGTTCCCCTTTCGAATCTTTACCCTTCTGGTCTGCTTTCTTCTGACCACCCTGGTTCTGGCCCTGGTTTTGCTTAACCCTTGTTCTGACCCATCTGTCTGCCTTCTTTCCCAATTCTTGGGGAGAGGTCAGATCCGAGTCGACAAGGTGCTGATGCAACAACTGGTTCTGACAATTGTTTAAAATCTGTTCTCGCATGATCAAATTATACAATCCTGTGTAATCAGTAACCTTACTGCCCAGCAACCAGCCCTCCAAAGCCTTAGTGGCACAATCAACGAAATCAGACCAGTCCTGGGTATCCCTGAACAGCAACCTGTACTGCTCAGTGGTTAGGCCGAACCCATCAATCAGTGTGTTCTTCAGGACCTGGTAATTGTTAGCGTCCTCTACTCTAGTAGTGAGGAGCTTATCTCTACCTTTACCTTCAAAGGAGAGCCACAAGATAGCTGCCCACTGACTCTGGGGGATGCACTGTACAGTGCAGGCCCGCTCCAAAGCAGTAATCCATTTGTGGATGTCGTCCCCTTGCTTAAAGGGGGGCACTATCTTATTCAGGTGCTTAGTGTCTAAACTCCTGGGTTCCCGTGGGGGAATGCTGCCACCAGTGGGAATTGTCCCACTCAATTCTTGCTCTCGAGCAAAGGCGAGTCTTTCTTTGGCTAGGGCAAGTTCTTCCCTCTCGATCCGCAGATTGACTTCCCGCTCCTTCGCTTCGTACACTCTCCTCTGAGGGGACGTCATCCCTCTTCGAGCAGAGCCTCGAGAGCCATTGGTTCGAACGGATCTATTAGAGCCTCTCGACAGAGACCTAACTCGTCCGTTCCCAATGTTAAGCTGGCCCGAGAGAGGCCCCAGGGGTCTCCCGGTACCATTCTCGTGCCGGCTTAAGTTGTCCTGGGTTAGCTGGCTAACTATGACTGGACCTTTGTCTGCCTCGTCCCCAGATGTCTCTGGCTCCTCGTCCTCCTCTTCACCTTCTGCGGAGAGATGGATAAGGTCAGGGTCACCTGTGGTTCCCTCGAGGGGGGGCATATCCACTTCTGGATGAGAAGGGTCGGTGTTACCCGCCCTCCTGGCATCATAAGTCTCCAAGAGACCAATCAGAAACGGAATGGTAGGGTTTGCACCCTGTTTTAGCTTCCGAGATGTACAGATCTGTCGCATCTCGTGGAAGCTAAGTGCAGCATATCTGGAGGTGACCTGTGGAAGGTCGACTGACACAAGGGGAGACTCAGAGTTTCCTCCTTTGTCTGACATGCTGCTTCTAGCGTGGTGTAAGTGATGCACCTACCTACACTATATGTTTACCTACTGATCCCTTGCTAAGAGTTGTAGCCAAGGTGTGCTAAGCCTTGCGGAGCTACAACAGCTGGTTCAGTAGAACTCAGAGTATTCTAAGCTAAGTTATATGTACCTGGAGTACTTATGCGATCTTTCACAAGATATTCTTAGGATACGCGTGGTAAAACAACAGCAAGCTCAAATCCCAACCGCTGCTCACCAATGTGAGAAGTTGGCCCGATATGCAGTGTTCACTATTCTAGTGACCACTATGCATCGGTCCAAACGACCCTTATGGTGATTGGTTGTAAGTCAACCTTAGACCAGCTATCCTAGTAGCGTGGATACGAGCAGTCTTCGGGCTAAACTCTAGAGGGCGTGTTAAGCCAGCTGTTATACCATCACATACCCCTTGAACACCAAGTGAAAGGACACCACAGAAGTGTTATGAAAATAAACAGTATATTTATTAGAATCACAACAGCCCTGTACTCTTTATGAGGACAGGGTACTAAGCACAGAACAAAACTCTTAGGAAAATACTTCAAGTGCACAATCAATACAAGTGCCCGAGGGCACGGAAAGTTTAGTGGTCTCGGGCGGACCCGATAAGGCAAGTCGGAAGCGAGGGACTCAGGACCCTTAAGTAAGGAGGCTATGCGGGCACCAAAATGCCGGAGTTACCTAGCCACAAGGGCTGCGGCTGCACAAGTCTTACAGGCGTCGGGGGTCTTCGCTGACGAGCCAGGAGCCGGAAGGAAGGAGTTGCTGGCCGGCGACCAGTGAAGAATAGTTCGTAGAGATCCAAGCCTGGATCAGAGATCGATGATACCTGAAAGCAGAGGGGACCAAGTTCGTACTACTAGCCAGTAGTCAGAGGGTACCAGGAAGGCACCGGATGGCCGTCACCTCGACTAGGTGAGTGGGCGACGCTAGGCTCTGCAGTCTCACGGACCAGGAGGCGTTGTCGGCGACCAGGATGGAGGTGCGAGCTGTCCCACGAAGGTTGATGCGGTCGGCGTCGCTGGGCCCAGGGTTGGGGCAACAAGCCTTGGCAGATTTCAGGGCCACGTGGTGGGCCTAAAATGGCGTCTGGAGTGGACCAGGAGGGTCCGGGGTGCTCCTCTCGTAAAAGGGAGCAAAGGCCGGTCTGGAGCAACCAGACCAGCAGCGTTGGTTGTCGGATGTCGTCAAGGAGGTCACAAGCCAGCGGCTAGTGATCGGACAACGTGCTGAGCAGCGAGCGGAAGGGCCCCACGCAGATCGTGGAGATGCTGGGAGACTGCACTTCGGTGCTGGAGCTGCTCAGGGTCGGGGCTTCTCGGACCCCAGAGCACTCACCAGAGGATTCCTTCGGTGGTTGTGCTGGATTAAGAAAGCGTGCAGGTTTTGATGATGGCCGGTCCCTCGAGGTCTCGTCGCACCCACAGATCTCAGCTGAGCTGACGATGTGGGTAGAGGTCAGAGGTGCCAGGGAAGCCGGTTCTCGTCGAGCTGGGTCGTCGGATTCCTGAGGAAGGACTTGCAGCAAACCGCAGAGTTCTTAGATGGTGCCTGCGGGTGCAGGGTGACTACTCCTTAGCCACAAGGGAGAAATCTTGAGAAGAGTCTCGAATGTCCTTTCGTAGAAAGTAGTTCTTGATTCAAAGATGATCTAATTTGGAAGGGTCCCCGCTCCGGCCTTTATCCTAAAGAAAGGGGTGGGTACATGACTAGGTCCTGCCCTAAGGGTGGGACCAGGAAGGGGGGTAGTTACACCCCTCTCCCCCTGCTGGACTTTCCCCAGGTCAGGGGCTGCGCGCCCCTGGAACTGGTTCTAGCCGGCAGATGCGTAGTGAGCACCGGGGTGCCACTCCGCAGTCACCTTCTTGCAAAGCCCTACCTACCCAGAATACACAAACCCTGTCTGGGACGGTGCGAACACCGCCCTTGACAGGAAACCCTTTGTCCAAGCTCTCCTCGCTGGAAGGACTCCCAGCAGCAGGAGGTAAGACTCGTGTCTGTGGTGGCAGCGTCCATTTTGTGGAGCTGAGGCTTCAGTTAACTTTAACCGGGGTTCACAGTTACGTACATGTCGTGTCCCTCTAGAAGGGCGGAATGCTAACCTCGTCGCCAGAATTGGTGAGGGGGCAGCATCCCGATTCGTATGACACCTGACTCGACATGTCTTGATAACGCGATACCGAAGTTACCGATATGATATGCGTTATCATGGAACAGCCATTGTGTTTTGGTTCTGCAAGCTGCAACCGGGCTCGTCTCGTGCCAGAGCCCAATTCACACGGTTCCATGCACTCTGCCTTCAGGATTGTCAAGGCCTGCCATAGGAGTGACTGATAGGAACTCGGGTGTCCATTCTAAGGTTAGGTAGAGGGATACTATACCTACAGCAACGGGCGAGTACGCCACGTTGCCCCAGCTGTCGTGCAGCCAGTTGTGTCAGATTTAGATGGCCATCCAGGGGTGGCATAATACATGCTTCAGCCCCTGGTAGGCCCTGGGTACACCGATGCCCTGAGTTACAGGGTCTGACAGGGTGGCCCAGTTCCAATTGGGTAGTGCACCTAGGGTACACCCAGCAATTTAGCGAGAGAACAGCTAGGCTGGGGGTCTGATTGGCAGGCCCACAGCCCGAGAAAGTCGTAAACCAGTGAAACAAAAGCAAAAAGTCCGGGTGATCATAGGATTGCAGACCCTACTCTCCTACACCATTGAAATATTAAAAAGAGAGTCTACAATAACTGTGTCTGAGATGTGTCAATAAGCACAAGCCCATATTTGCTACGATTTTGCATTGGAATTGTGTCACAGCCCTGAGGCAAAATAATTTTTAGCATTCACTAAGCCACACAATGCCACTTTGTGTGTTATTTATTAAATCCAAAGCAACGCAAGACAGCTCATAATGCTGCCTTGTGTCACTTTACATCGGGTGGGTGTTACGTGGGTACAGATTGGGGGTTATCATGCACCCACACATGTTTTTTAATGCAAACCAGATTTACAAGACTTGTAAACCTGGGTTTGTGCAAAAATGAGGTACCTACTCGATAGAGAAATATCTTTATTTCTCCCTATTACTTGTTCCTTTTTCCATGTGTGCAGCATTCTGTAGGTAGCACACATGGAAAGAGGATATACCTCTTAGGATTGCTTTTGTGCAGAAAGGTGTGCCTTTCTGCTCAGAACCAGTCGCGGCCGGCATGGCTCACAGGTGGGGGGCGGGTGGGGGTCTTGCGGGGTGGGTGGAACGGTCGAGGGAACGCGAGGGGAGGGGAGGTTGTGCGGGCAGGGTGTTTAACTAATTTTAAAAAAAAACGTACCTTTTGGTCTGCTCCTGCTTTCCTGCCTCCGGCAGGAACAGGGAGCAGGCAGCCTCCCTCCCCTTACTTAAGCCAATTACAACGCTGCAATGGCAGCGTTGGAATTGGTCGGGACAGCGCCCAGCCAGGCGCCTATGGGGAGGCCATTTTCTCCATGTAGGCTGAATGTAGCCTACATGGAAGAAAGGCATAGTGCGCATGATTGGTTTGGTCGGCCCCAGAGGGTCGACCAAACAGTCAGCACCCTTAGCAGTGGGCAAGCCACTCCTCCACTGCACTAGAGCAGACCCGCCCACCTGACCGCCACCAACAAAACCGTTCTGCTTTCTCGCAGTGCGAAAAGCAGAAACATAAAATGATAGTTATACCATTTTATCATTTTATGTTTCTGCTTCTCGCACTGCTCGAAAGCAGTGGACGACGCTCCTCCGCCCTAGTGGGGAAGCAACCCCTGCACAAAACAACCTCGCCCATAACATAGGCACCCTTGCCCTATGGGTTGCAAGAGAGATTGCACTGGCGCTAGAAAACACACAGTGCTCCAGCACAAGCATAGAGCAGAAATGCTCCATATTGTTGTAACTATGGAGCCTTTCTGCTCATTTTCTTCCATGCAACACAGCTCAGCAAGTTCCCTTGCTGCGCTGCGCTGCATTGCATGAAATAATAGTAAATGTGCTCCAAAGTGCCTTTTAATGACTAAGTTAATCATCTTCTTCAGTGAAGGGCCACATTAAAAGGTTTTTTTTCTCCTTCGGGCCAGTTGGGGCCATATTTGGGCCTTGAGCCCAAAACTACACACAGTGGAATCCACATGTTTCAGCCCTCTGCCCCATGCTGGTAAGAACCACTGGTAACATTTGTTTTTTACTTGAGACTCTACCTTTGACCTGACATTTCTCAAAAGACCCGCCTCACGTGCAGCAGTGACTCTATACCTAAGGAACACTGGTCTTAATAGTTTAAAATGTAACAAATAAAGTTGCCACATACAAAAGGAACATTACAAATATCTTGGATTCCATTATTACAAGTATTACATTGCTCTTGTACCTTAGAGGAAAACTTCCAGTCTGTAAGTTTATAAAAAAGAAATCTGTTCAGCTGTGTTCAATTAACAGTCAAAGACAAGGTTAAGGTGTAATTTCCCCAATCATTTTATTACATTTAATTAATTGTTTCTTTCTCAATACAATGTAATTTAACAATCTGAATTATTTCAGACAACAGTGGTCCCATGCAATTATTATGGTAGAGACAATAAATATAGACAGAATCGATCTATATTGGTTTTGACATGAGCAGCCAGACAGAGGTCACAGTCTTTACCCAATAAACAATGAAAAAGAAAGAATTCCTTCAACAATTCATCGTAGTGGGGCACAGGCCTATACCCAACCACATACAGGTAATTACAGTTTAAGGAAAACACAAAACAGGGCTATTAGGCAAGAACTGAGGATTTCTGTGAATAAAAATACGACAGAAAATTCAATCGGCACCTTTACATATACATGGTACAAATATACGTTCTGTATAGGGTGCACAAAGAGGTCGACGACGTTTTCATCCCACTAGGTAATCATGGGGATCATCATCAGGACAATTAAGGTAAAGCCTAATAATTGTGAACCTCTGTTGCCTAGGGTGTATTAACCCTGGCGTACTCGTGGAGCCGAGTATGAGAAGATGGCCAGAAACGTAGCCCAGAATCGGTAACTTTTTCAGGACGCGTCTCGAAGATCGCGTGGCCGTGATGAGAAACCCGGGTCAGTCGGGGGGTGTTCCTTTCTCCCGGGTTTCTCATCACGACCTCGGTATTTAAGAGTCGGTAAATAGGAAGGGGGGAGTAGGTAATTCGAATTTAAGAATTACCGAATCAGTAGGATTCGGTATTTACCGATTCGGTAAATACCGAATCGGTATTGCCCATTGATTCCTATGGGCCTTGAAGCCCATAGGAATCAATGGGCAATACCGATTCGGTATTTACCGAATCGGTAAATACCGAATCCTGCAAGGGTGCATGGGGTGTCACTTTGACACCCTTTAGCACCCCAATTCCGGACTTGTGTGCCATGTGGCACACAGACATGCCCTAAGGGCATGTCTGTGTGTCACACTGCACAGGTGTGCATGCACAGATGTGCATGAACACCTAAATTCGGTATTTTACCACACAATAGGATTGTGTGGTAAAATACCGACTCTTAAGGGCCTGTGGCACTCTCAGGAGTGCCACCTACATGTGGATTTACCGAATCGGTAAATATACCGATTCGGTATTTTACCGATTCTGTAAATTTACCGATTCGGTAAATTTACAGAATCGGTAAAATATAGGCCCCCTACATCTGAAAACCCTAATACCGGTCTGTAAGGGCCGAATTCGGCCCTTACCGACCGGTATTAGGGCTGATACATCTGGCCCTTAGTCTTAATGACATGCGTTAGTTCCTGAACTTCAGGGGGCTCTTCCATATCCTCACCAAGCAGGACCCTAAGGGCCCCGCGCACCCTGTGAAATTGGAATTTACTCAAGAGCGTGCCTCCATCCGAAGCCCCCCTCGATCTGCTCTAGGGTCCGGACCGACCCGCTAAGAAAGAGATCCCCTGCTACCTCCATGTTCATTGCACGCAACGCCTGGACCACACCCCTTTCGGTACACGG
Organism: Lissotriton vulgaris; assembly: GCF_964263255.1. Classification (NCBI taxonomy): domain Eukaryota; kingdom Metazoa; phylum Chordata; class Amphibia; order Caudata; family Salamandridae; genus Lissotriton; species Lissotriton vulgaris. The sequence goes on from NC_141691.1 coordinate 1,770,027,376, forward strand.
TCCAAGCCATCTCATCCACTCAATTGGTATTACTGAGGAATAAAGTAAGGGACTGGCCTGATTCTGTAGCAGACAATGCCATGCATGTCTAATAGAGTTTAAGGAGTCTAAAATACCCGTCCTACGATCTACTGGCTCAGATATCATTGGTGGTAAAGGTATCGGTTCCGCAAACAGTCTCTCCATACGCAGGAAAGGGATGTCCGCCTCACCATGTATCTAGGTGTGGAGTTGAGCTCCTTGTGCCACCCTGTAGTACAATTCGAAATCTGGCGCACCCACATCCCAAGTGATACGGAAGCATGAGGACGCACCACTGCACCCTCGCCTGCTTGCCAGCCCAAGCCAGTTTTAACATGGACTGTCTAAGCCTGTGGAAAAAAGAGCGCAGAAGCACTATGGGTATGTTCGTAAATAGAAATAGCAGCCTAGGCAGGACCACCATCTTCATGATCGAAATACACCCCATTAGTGACAATGGTAGACGGCACCATAGCTCCACGTCATTCTCCAGCTTAGCTATGGCTGTGCCATAGTTTTCTCTGAAAACTATCACTGAATCAGTGTGGAGCCTGATGCCTAAATATCGAACCGAATCATCATTCCATTGCAAAGGATATTCCATAGTGAATTCTCTGGTGGCCTGTGTGAGTGGAAACACGAGCGACTTTGCCCAATTAACTTTCAACCCCGACAACTACCTAATGTTTGAGGAGAGGTTGTTTTGAGGGTCCCGCACAAAAAGCAGCGTATCATCTGCATAGGTCGACACTACTATCTTGTAACAAAAAGAGAAATTCCTTTCTGTGTATTACAACTTAAAGCTTTAATTTGATTTGTAAACAATGACACCTTTCTTGAATCAGTAATATCCCCAACTAATCATATAATGCACATAAGTTAAATCGTAACATAAGATGTATCCAAACAAAATTAGTTAAAATTATTTATTAAAAAAGTTTCATCAAAGGACTTAATGTAAACATTTACTTACATAAAGAAATGTTTTATACACATATATTCATGAGTCACAATAAATGATACTTAGTACATAATTACACAATAATCAATTAAAAACAATACTGTCGACGCGTTTCAGTGCTTCGATGTTTAGGACACCTTCCTCAGGACTACATTAAAAACATCTTCTTTCTAAAAAAAAGTGCATAACATTCATTAGTATACAGTATATATGGTTTTTTTTAGGTTTTTCATCCAAACTCAGGCGGTGTCAAGAGCAAAGTCATTGAATTTAACTTACATTTACAGCAATTTTATTTCGCGGTACCAGTGTTGATCCGGAAGTTGAGGCTAAGATAATTAATCCCCTGCAACTCTGCTTTATCATCAGCGGATCTGTATATAGAATAACTTTTGTTTAGAGTCTATATCAGACATGCCTAAAGTAAAGAATCTAAGCAGCATGACAAGAAACTTAATTAATTAATGATACGGGTTCAGAAACACAGAACCTCATCCTGCTCATTAATCATGGCAACCTCAACCTCAATCACCAACAGCACAGGAGCCTAATCAACACGTTTCTCCCTAAACACTCTCTGAAAATCACCCACTCCTACCCAACACATTCAGATAGAAATTCACTGGTCGTAATTTGGCTGTCCTATACCCACACCCACTTCCCACCCACCATCGCCCACCACTTCTGACTCTGCTATTACACTTGTAAATGTAAATGTACAGGAATTTATATAGCGCAAATCACCGAGCGGTTTCTAAGCGCTTGCTTAGGAAACCCGTCCTGGTATTCCTCTGTGAGATAGCCCCGGCAGGGTATCCGCAAGGTGAAAGCCAGGCATCCCGCCGCGAGGGGCCGTTGTGGAGATTAAGCAAGCTATTGCCCAGAGTCACAGAGTGTGAACCCGTGAATCGAGTAGGCACCGGAGCGAGAATTGTCGAGTCCATGGACATTTTAGGACTCAAGACCCCGCCGAGCCGGGAATTGAACCCTGGTCCCGGGCTGACCTCTGCTTCCAGGTCTGCCTCCTCTAACCAGTGAGCCACACTTCTCCACTTATACATGCTAGCCACCATCCCTCCCACTCTAACCTTTTTACCCAACACCCACAGCACTAATAGGAAGCACCCCTAACTCCCTTCCAACATTTCTAAATCAAATTCATAGCCTTACTTCCATAGTGAACTCCACATACTTCTAACAGGTGGACGACATACTGAAAATAATATCTTATATCCACTATCCCCTTTGTAATTTTACCCCTCTAGCTCCTTGCCCACAAGCTTGGATCTCTCAATCTATCCACACATTTAAAACCTCACTGCACACGCTCCTTTGTCAAAGGAAGAAACACCCTACCACACCATAATTTGAATCATATAAAGACATCCTCTAATATTAACTCCTATGTTTGCAAAATACACCCACCTCTCCTGCTCCCGTCCAGACAGGAACACAAGAAAACTGCTCATAACAGGTTCTGCATACTTGGACCTCAGCAGTGAAATATAGGGGGAGTCAAGTGTCATAGTGAACACAAGACCCACATCTGCTCGTTTCTATCACACCGAGGGCATCAACTGCAACACACAACAAACTGATGGAATTAATGCATGAATTAATTTCAGTCACTCGCGCTAGACCAAAACTAGTCTTGGGTTGCTTAGAGATCTTTCCCGGCAACTTGGGCTGAAAAGCTCTTTTTGGAACTGCATTAGACCTGACTTACACATAGCTGGTCTATGTCTATGGAGGCATGGTGGGCAAGAAACAATGTATTGGATAGTGACCCGAGTAGTTACCAGTGGTTGAGAAAAATTCAACCATTCTACCCACCAAACTTTTTGTTTCTTCAGAGCTGCTCTCTAAGTGCAACAGATATGCCTGGGACCTGTGCTCACTATGCCATGAGAATCAAATTATACCATAGGGACGAGGCTGAAATAGGCCAAAATCAGTGTTTGGGTGCTTGTGTTGCCAACTGAAAGGATCTGGGCTGGCAGTTCAGGCTAGACTGTTCTTAACTGCTTTGCACATGACTGGTCTCCATTGATAGGGATTCTGAACTAACAAGTTTCACTTTCCAGATTTGAGAGTTTAATTGGGGTTGTGGTGCTTACCCTAAGTGCAAGGCGTGAAGTATAATAAATCAGAGGTGTATTTCTGTTGACTAGAAATTGCATGGTGTGAGTTTTAGATTGTCGAGATTCTTTCTCATGTTGTTTGAATTCACATCCTTTTTTACTAAAGAACTAACTTTATTTCCTTTCTAGGGTTAACAGACAAAGTTAATTGGTTTAATTCTATTTAAAGTGGTTCTGCAGTTTTTTTGCCTGTACACAAAGAAATTGTGTTGTGATTGATTGTGCAGCCAGGGAGCCCGACTGGGATTGTTGAAATATCACCACTAGCTGAGCTCTGTTTAGTTGTATGCTGGCATACTCGTGTTATGATCAAATAGGTTCCAATATGAATTTTGTGCAAAATGAGATTAATGTACCAATGCAAGGAGATAGAGTGAATTGAATAAATGGAAATGTCAACATTTTGGAAAAGAACACAGCTTGCGATATCTGTGAGTGGATCAGGTATTGTAGGAGGGATTGTAGACAGAATACAAAGACGGTTCAGGAGAATTTTGGGGGGAAACCAAAAATGTGCAGAAAAATAATATGATGTCAAATATGCAGAATTTAGGAGAGAATATTCAGAATCAGAAAACAGTTTGAATGCAAATTCCAATGGCCTCAGTAATGCAACAAATCTTGAGAAATAAAATGCCATATAATGCAGGCTATCAACATAATTTAGTTACCTCTACTGATGAGATGGCCGGAAGCAGTTCAAAATAACCGTGCCTGAGGGCTTAGGAGGACTTCTTACTTGGAGCAGTTCTGGAGATAGACATAAGTGGACCATATGTTAGTGTAGAAGTTAATGGCGTCCCATTTCATTCCTGATTGACATGGGGGCTACCCACTCTACAGGTGGTTCTGTGGAACTTCCAAACATACCTCTTTCAGGAGGAGAAGACCAAGTTTAGGGATCAGTAATAAGCAAAGTTTAATCAGGTTTCAGCAGATATCCCAGTTAAAACAGGATAGAGAATAAACATCAGTTTATATTGTGTGATTGAAGTCCAGTGAACTTGCTTGGAAGGAATTGTCTTTGCAAGATGAACTGCATTATTTATTGCACACTGGATGGTGTTGCAATGGAAATGCAGGATGAAGATTCAGCTTTCAAATTAAGCTTAGAGGACAACCGAGTAGAAATGTAACCCATTTTGACAACAGAAGACGTGCCACTAGATTTAAAACAATCAGTTAGAGAACAAGTAGGGGATTTTACCAAGAAAGAAATTGGGATGATAAAAACAGCAGAGCCAGTGAAGATTTAGGTGATAATACAGACTAACTAAAGAGGCAGAGGGACAAATGAACCCAGTAATTGAGAAAATGACTGAGCAGGGAATCTTTTGAGAAGTGTTAGGTTGTCCTTGCAATTCTCCTGCAATGGACTAAAAAAGCAGAGTAGCAAATAGAGGATTGTACAAGATCTCTGAAAAGCTAATAAAGGTGTGGTTCCTTGCTGTCCAGTGGTATCGAATCCAGCAGTAATACTATTTCAGATTCCAACAGAGGCAGAATGGTACACTGTTATTGATTTGTGCCAAGTTGTCTTCTTCATTCCGTTGCATGAGGATTCTCAGTTCCTTGTTGCGTTTCAATTTTTGAATGAGGTTCTTGCGTGGTGTAGGATCACACAAGGGTATAATAAGAGTCCATCAATGTTCTCACAAGTATTGATGAAAAAATGTAAAGCTGCCATTTAATTCAATTGTAGTCCAGCATATAGATGGTCTTTTAATAGCACCCAAAACAAAATAGGATTGTAAACCTGATATCATTGCATTGTTGAGTTATTTGGCTGAAAATAGACATAAAGACTCCCCAGCAAAGATGCTGCATTGTGAAGAAGGGGTTATCTATCTTGGACACCATATTAAAACGAGGGTGTGCAAAACATTTCAAAGAAACTTTTTTCTGCAATTTTGAGATTGAAACCCCCGAACACCCAGAGAGGGAGATTCAGATGTTTCTTGGAGTTGCTGGGTATTGCTGACAAACTATTCCCTGATTGTGAAGGCCTTACTATGGCTAACCTTTAATGATGTGCAAGATCCGGTACCGTTTGATGATAAGTGGCTTGATGCATTTAAGAAAATGAGAGAGAGTTTGTGTCATGCCCCTGCACTCGGGCTGCCTGATTACAATAGAATGTTCTACTTGTTCTGCCATGAAAAAGATGGATATGCACTTTCAATACTTACACAAAAATATGGGATATTTTTCAGGAATGTTCGGTCCAGTTGCTGTAAGTTTTCCTGGATATCTAAAATCGGTTTGTCTGGTAATTGACCAAACTGAAAGGGTTTGTGATAGACCATACTTTTATTATTTATGTCCCACATTCAGCTAAAATTCTTCTGACAAGAGTGAAAATACAACACTTAACAAACAGCAGTTCGACACGATATGAGCAGGTAATTCTTGGAGCAGAGAATATTTCCATTCGGGGATTACATGTTATGAATCCAGCAACCCTGTTTCTGATATCAGACAAAAGTGAGGACTGGGATTATTGAATTAATGATGAACTTGAGCATGATTGTATTGAAGTGACCGAGTAATACACAAAACCAAGATCAGACATAAAAGAAGTTCCATTAGAATCATCAAATTCCATATTGGTCTCTCAGACAAGAACCATCAACAAACAATGTTGAGGATTGAAAGCTGCATATGTAGTGTGCTCTATTAGAGAAACATTAGAGGCATCTTCTTTACAAGATGTAACATCATCACCAGTAGCAGAATTGATTGTTTTAACAAGAGCCTGTCAAAGAATATTCGTGATTATGGGCAACTACATTCACAAAGAGGATTCATGATGTATTCAGGTACTTTGATAAAAAATCATCATGTACGCATTGGATTTATTAAATGCAATCCAAACACCAAAGGAAGTGGCAGTTGTAAAGTATCAGGCCCCTAAGGCTGGCAAGGATTCAGTTAACTTAAGAAACAGATATGCTAATTAGGTGGTGAAATACTGCATCTTTCAGGAAATTTCACGGCTTAACAAGGCTCAAATATTGTAAAGTTATTTTTTACTTGAACTCAATGCAGACCCCTTTGAGCAAGTTAAGAGACTTGCAGGAAGATGTCCTTGAAAATTAGAAAAAGAAATTGGAGAAATTAGGCTATTAAATAATTATCAAGGTTATTATATAAATACAGAGCAAAATATATTCTGTCAAACTCATTGTTTGAACACGTGTGTAAATATTTGCGTAATTAAACTCATGCAGGAAAAGATAGGTTGGTTAGGTTGTTTAAAAAACATTGGGAGAATACAGGATTATGACATGTTACTGAAGATGAATTTAATTGCCCGTTTAGTTTGTCATCTAAACGGTCAGGGTAAGAAGACTGTCATACATAACATTGGCAATCAGAAGGCCCATTTATGAGGTTACAGGCAGACTTTATTTAGATGCCACATTGAAATGGCCTAAAGTATATCTTGGTAGTAGTGCGCCAGTTCTCAAAAAGGATCGAAGCATTTCCCACTAGGAGAGCAGATAGCCTTACAGATGCCAAATTATTGTTGAGGGAGAGAATACCAACGTTTGGTTTGGTTTGGTGAAACTGATCTGGCACACACTTCAGAAATGAAGTGCTACAAATTATCTGTGCAGCTATTAAAATCAAGCAGAGATTTCACGGTAAGTATTGTCACAATCCTCAGGAGTGGTAGAGCGAACTAATAGCAGGATTAAAGTGGTCGGAAGCAGTTCAACTTGTGCTAATTAATATGAGAAGTACTTTAAACAAAAAGACTGGTTTATCACCCTATGACGTGATCATGGCCAGAACAATGAGCCTTACACATGTATCTTTGGCTGCATTAGTTTCTATGACAGAAGACATCATATTGGATTATTGCTATGGCCTGGCTAGTGTGTTAAAAGCTGTCTCTTACCAGGTGAGGGCAGCCACAGAAGACTACAAAGATACACCTTGGCAAAGAGCTGAGTGCAAGTGACTACGGGTTTATTTGCAGGCATGTCCAATGCTGCATTGGAGTGATCCTGACCACCAACAGTGCAGTCAAGTGTTCCAGAGTACCTCAGTAGATCCACGCTGCTCATTCAAAGAGAGTAAGAGTAGCTGGAGGAGTTGATGAAGCAAGAACTGCACAGGCTGTTTAAAAGGGTCACAATCAACTTCAGGTTTGCAGCATGTATCCAGAGGAGGGTGATGATTTTTCAATAACTGATGAAGACCAAACAAAAAGCCAGAGAGAAATGTTTCAGGTGAGCAACAGTTCAGATAAAGAGTTTAAAACTTCTAAAGTCCATTTACTAAGTGATAACAGTGAAGAGCTGTTGCAATGCAAAAGCACAAAGCATAAGTGGCAGCAACAAGAGGGAGTCTCTGATCAAAGCAGTGACAAGTCGCAATTGGAAATCGGAGTTGGAAGACACTTTCTGGAAGAAAAATAATTTGCAGTGGTACAAGTTAATGAGAAAGAACCTAAATTAAGTGCAAGTACAAGTTCGGCTGAAGGTCTTGAGAGAGAAAGAGATCAAAAACTGTTGCTAAAGAAGTATCAAGAAAAAAACTTACAAAACAAAACACTACAAATCAGAGAAAGATCCAAAAATACATTTAAATTGAGAATCTGATGAGAGTGAAGTATTTGAGAAAGGTTGCACAAACAAGGGTGACGTAAATTCATGTCTATTAAGTAATGAAGAGCATGACTTTATTAATGAATATGATGAATGATGTATAAAGGTGGTTAAAAAAATTGGGAGATTGCTTTAGATGAAATTAAGGAGAAAGAAGAATTTAGAAAGTCAGGTTTACATCTGAGGTTGAAGATGGAACAGGAAAGAAAATGTGAGATGTCTATGAAGAAGCATAGTTCTATAAAATAAAAGGTATGTAGTGGGGATCTGTTAAATGGAGAAGAACCTATTATTAGGGGTGTTAATTATGTTTGTTGAAAGATGGTTTATTTTAATCTGCGGAAGATTTGGGTGGGTTCATGTTATCTATCTTTAGTTTTCCCTACAATTTATCATATGGGAGAGTTATAAGAGAAACGTGTTTTGGAGAGAATGAGAATAACTTTTGGTCTGGTAGTTCTGGATATTTAAGGGGTTATTATTCTTCCAGAGGGAGTAGCTGTGAATGATGTGAAGATTAGGACATTTTCTAGAGTCGTAGATAGTCTTGCAGTGGATACTGCATGGTTCTTTATTAATGAGTGTAGAGATGTTAGCAATTAGAGAAATGTTGATGCAAAATAGCCTTGCTTTAGAAATACTTTTGGCAAAGGAAGGCAGTGTTTATAAAGTAATTAAGGCGAAGAAGTGCTGCACATACACACCAGGTTATAGTGGAGAGACGGACTTTTACATTACTAATATAACTATGACTCATGAAATTAGGTAATTGGAAGTACCAGGTTTTTGGGAAGCTTTAGTATCTGGAATAAGGAAGATAGAGAGTGGATATGTAAAGGTTGGTAAGTGGTTAAGTAGTTTTGATGGTGGAGATTTACAAGCTGTTTTAACACCAATTAAAATAATATTGATTTGAACGATTTCCCTATTTCTTTTATTAAAACTAATATAAGGTATTATCAGAAAGTATGACAGAAGTGATAAGTATAGAAGAAACAAAGATATTTCTTCAAGGAAAAGGATTAGATCAATGAACTTTGAGCTAGACGATTATCAGGACTGAATATTCCAACAGCTGAAGAAGATGAAGGAGAATATTAAACTAACCAAGAAGATGAAGACTTCAAAAGATTAATGGCTAATTAATAAAGTTCTTAATGGGATTAAATGATTATAAAAATAATCAGAGAAGTGAATTTGTAGTGGATTTTTGAAATTTTTGAAAATTAGAAATGTTATGATTTTAATGATGCATAGAATCGTTAATGATGAAGGTATGATGTTGCACTTGAAAATAATTTACTGAGTTAATTTCAAATGTAGTTAATACTGTGAAGTAGTTATGCCCTATTTTCATGTTAGAAGTAATTTACTTTAATATGGATGCAGTTTCTGATGTTCTGTTCATCTCACTTCTGCTCCAGAGGAGGGTGAGGATTTTTCAGTAACTGATGAAGTTCCCCCTTCCAATCAGTGGTCCGCTGCAAAAAATCTCTCCTCTCATGTCTGCAGACAAGTGAATGACATCAAAGATTCGAGAATGAACTGTTGTATTAGGAAGAGTATATTGCGAATGAAGCTCCCATCGTGACTCACAACCAATTACGAAGTAAAACTTTTTCCTCACCTAATCCTCTTTATGGGTGCATGAGGATACATACATCACACAAATACCCTCGGTATATGTCACCTGCATGGGGAGGAAATAGCACATCAGGGCACCTGTACATGAGAGAGGGACTTGGTGAAATGGAAATATATATATATTCACTGAAAAAACCATAGGTTTCACACCAGTTATAGTTAGGAATTAGCATTTAAAAAACCTATTAAATTCACTGAAAAAACGAAAGGTTTCACACCAGTTATAGTTATCTGCAAATTTTACTCGCATAAAACCATTGAAATTCCCACGTTATAGTTAGTTGGACTCACTATAACTTACGCGTGCAATGCACTGCTGATGACGTCACATATTACATCACTCATGACCTGGTCAGTGACATCACTCATGACATCACTGATGACACCATCCAGTGAATGTGTGTCTTTCTGAAAAATAAATATTAGTGAGTAATGTTTAAATATTTAAATATATGTATTAGTGTTTCACTTTGTGTATAAGTAGCTGCATGGGTTGGTGAGTAACTACATGTGTATGTATATGAGTTATTAGATGTTTTTTTAGTATCAGTATGAGTGTCTGTATTGTTTAGTGTGGGTATTACTTACAACATTGATGCATGAGTGACTGACCCTCTATTTGTATGTATTTTGAAGACTGCATATGTGCAGGACTGTATGGTGGAATAGTGTGTATATGTGCATGTTAGTGAGTGAATGACTGTCTCATTAGTGTCTTTATCAGTAACTACATATGTTTTAATCTAGAATATGTGAATATTGATGCATATAAGTGAGTATATGTGAGAGTAAGAGATTGTAAGAGTTCCTGTTTAAATATGTATATGTTTCTATAAGTGATTGTTTAAGAGAATAAATATGTGTAAATTTCCATAGAGGTAAGGTGGTAGTGTGTGTACAGCTCTATATGCAAGTAAATGGATGTTCAATAGTTTAGTTGCATGTGTGAGTATGTGTGTGAGTAACTTATGTATAGACTGTCGGTGTGACACAGGATGTATAGGTGTATCACTACATATGATGAGTGAGTATACGTATGAGTGATTATATGGAACTGTTGGTAAATGAGTGGATGTGTATACAGATGGTGGAATTACTGAATTGGTTGTTGTAACTGATATGGGTATGTCCATTTTTTTGAAAATTTAAGCTTCTATTTTTGAATACGTGTTTCAAGAGTTACATTACAGTGAAAGGAGGTCTGTCACTCTGTCACAAGGAAGGTGTCATCAGTGATGTCATGAGTGATGTCACTGACCATGTCATGAGTGATGTAATATGTGACGTCATCAGCAGTGCATTGCACGCGCAAGTTATAGTGAGTCCAATTAACTTTAACGTGGGAATTTCAATGGTTTTATGCGAGTAAAATTTCCAGATAACTATAACTGGTGTGAAACCTATGTTTTTTTCAGTGAATTTCAATGGTTTTTTAATAGCAAATCTCTATAGGTATGAAAAGTAATATTTTTTATAACGAATTTTATATTGTATAATTATGTAATAATATTTTTTATATTTTTACTTTTTAAATTTTTTTAAAATTTTTTTGCCCCGGAGTGCTCCCGGGGCGCGTACCGCGGAGCGCCCCGGTCAGCGCAATTTTGCCGCGCGCCCCGGGACGCGTACCGGGGAGCGTCCCGTTAGCGCTATTGCCGCAAACGAAAACAACATCGTGACGTTTCGCGCAGTCGCGTGATGCGTCATATGACGAACTGCGTAAGCGCACCTGGAAGCACGCGATCGCATACGATCGCGCAACGTCTCGACGCGCTTACGCCCCGGGGCACGTAGCGTAAGCGCGTCAGGTCATGTGATCTGAAAATAACACTTTTCATTGGTGCATGTCAGTTTTGGTTTCCAAATGATGAAAGCCTGGGTCATGTGACTTGAAAATAACACTTTTCATTGGTCCAGAACAGTTTTGTTTTCCAAATGATGAAAGCCCCCGCCTTTTTTCCTTATTCTGACTTTGTCCTTTGACTGAGGAAGACCTTTTTGGAGTTCTATCTCTACTCTTTACTAGTTTGAAATGGCTACATTAGCAGCAGCAGCTGGAGGATCTGCTCCACCACCACCACCACCACCATCTAAAAGACCACCAGAAGATTACATTGGTGGTCAAGAGGACGAGGAGGAGAATGATGAAGAGGAGTAACAGAGAAGGGAATTCCTGCCTGAAAATAAACAGCCCTACCAACCAAAAGAGCACTTTATTTGGAAGTTCTTCAAAATCCCAAGGGGTTTTAAAAAAGTCAACGCTGCAAAGGTGACTTGTTTAATTTGGGATGCTGAGTTGTCCAGGGGGAACCCTAACAAAAAGTATTCCTTTGGGAATCATACAATGATTCGCCACATGATGCGTTTGCATCCAAACAATTATTCTAATGCAGAGTTAAGGGACCTCTGCAGTAAGCTACCCCCATCAACGTCTAGACCCTCAACATCAAAACAACCCACTCCATCGGGTCCGGGGGCAAGAGACACATTGGCTACTATTCAACCTAAGTTTGCCGATTATAAAATTATGTGCAAATATTGTAACAAGACACTTTGCTATGGTGAGCAAAGTATCGAACTTATCATGGTTGCTGGTAATAACCATAAGTGTCCAAGAAAACCCTAAATGTTCCTGATTTTTTTTTGCTCCAGTTGAGCCATTTACAATTCCCTGTTTTTTGTTTCTCCCCATAAAAAAAAAATAAAAGTGTTCAGAAAAGCCAAAAAAAGAAAAAAAAAAAGGTTCCAAAAAACAATAAAAAAATATAAAACAACAAAAAGAATAAAAAAACAGTTCTTTTTAGAACTACCTCCAATTTATAAAAAAAATGCTACATTTTTTGAAAACTCTGTCATTCTTTTTTCCCTATGGTACGCTCCCCGGTCCGCTTCCCGGTGCGCGTACCGGGTGCTCCCCCCGCGCAAATCGAAAAAAAAAAAAACGTTTTTGCCCTGCGGGGCACTTTTATGACCCCCACAATCAAACCTAGGGGGACAGGGGGGGTCTACTCTGCCCCCTTATGGTCATTTCCCCCTTTGTTTTTGCCACCTCTTGTGTCTCGATTTTACCGAGACACAAGATGGCGGCTGCTCCGGACTGTTTGGAATGTTTACAGACACCCGAGAGCCAATCAGCTTTCCGTGCGCAAGTCGCGTGTCGCCCCCGGTGCGCTCCCCGGTACGCGTACCGGGGCGCGCTTATAGATATATATATTTTTTGGATCCTAAATTACTCAAAATCCACTGTAGCACATATCTGGAGACATAGCAAAGGCACATCGGGCTACCAGTTCCTACAATTTTGCCAAGTTTGGTGAAAATCCATTCAGCCGTTCGGGCTAAAAGTGAGTTCGACCGCCCTATGGAAATTAACATGGAGAAAACAAGTTTTGGGACCCCCCTTTTATCTCGGCCCCCGCTTGACGAATCCCCCCCACATTTTCAGGGAAGGAGCGGAGCAGAGCGGGCCACGAACTTTGAGAAATTCGAAAAGATTCGTCCACCGGCGCCAAAGTTATTCCCAATAGAATGTTGCAGATTTCCTATGGAAAGTAGATCCTAACTATAACTACCTACTGGCGACCGCCAGTAGGTAATATATATATATATATATATATATATATATATATATATATATATATATATATGTATAGTTAGGAGGACCTAGTTACCATAGGAAATTCCGAACATTCTATTGGGAATAACTTTGGCGCCGATTGAGGGATCTGCCTGTAATTTTCCTTAAATTTGCCTCGCTGCGCTCTGCTCCTTCCCTGAAAGTTCCGGGGGGATTCGTAAAGGGGGGCCGAGAAAAAAGGGGGGTCCCAAAACGTGTTTTCCCTATGTTAATTTCCATAGGGACATTCTGACAAGGCTACAGCTCGAACGGCTGAACGGAATTACACCAAATTTGGCAAAATGGTAGGGACTGGTATGCAGCAGTGCCTTTTGTATGTTTGGTGAAAACCCATCCAGTAGTTCTTGAGAAAATTGAATTTGAAATTTTTCAAATGGCATTTTCTATGGGACCTTCAGACACGGCTACAGCCCGAAAGGCTGAACGGAATTACACCAAACTTGGCAAAATGGTAGGGACAGGTATGCAGTAGTGCCTTTTCTATATTTGGTGAAAATCCCTACAGTAGTTGTTGAGAAAATTGAATTTGAGCAAATTATATATCTATATGCGCTCACCGTAAGTGTACGGTACGCGTACCGTACGAGTACGTGCGCGTACCCTTACGTGCGCGAGCGAGTTTCTGATTGGCTGGGAGTCGACTGTCAACATTCAAAACTGTCAAAACCAGAAAGTGTTGGCCACCATCTTGTTTTTCAGGAGAACTGAGGCACAAGAGATCCCAAAACAAGAGTGGAAAACACGAAAAGGGGGCAGGGTAGAGACCCCCCAACCCTCTAGCCCTTCTCAGGGGGGTCCCAAAAGGACCCCCAAGGGCAAAAATAAAAAATAAAAAAAATTGCGGGGTACGCGCACCGTACGCGTACGGTATGCGTACCGTGCGCGTACCCCACGATTTAAAAAATAAATAAAAAAATGTGCACTTGGTGGTCCTTCTGGGACCCCTGAGAAGGGCTAGGGGTCAGGGTGTCTCAACCCTGCCCCCTTTTCGCGTTTTCCACTCTTGTTTTGTGCTCTCTTGTGCCTCACTTCTCCTGAGAAACAAGATGGCTGCTCAGGTGGTCCCAGAAGGATAATAACATATATAAACGTTATCCGCTAATAGAATTAGCATTTACAAAACCTTTGAAATTTATTGAAAAAAAATATAGGTTTCACGTCTGATATAGTTAGGAATTAGCATTTAAAAACCTTGCAAATTCACAGAAAAAAACATAGGTTTCAAGCCTTATATAGTTAGGAATTAGCATTTAAAAAACCTTGCAAATTCACTTAAAAAACCATAGGTTTCAGGCCTTATATAGTTAGGAATTAGCATTTAAAAAACCTTGCAAATTCACTTAAAAAACCATAGGTTTCAGGCCTTATATAGTTAGGAATTAGCATTTTAAAAACCTTGCAAATTCACTTAAAAAACCATAGGTTTCAGGCCTTATATAGTTAGGAATTAGCATTTAAAAAACCTTGCAAATTCACTTAAAAAACCATAGGTTTCAGGCCTTATATAGTTAGGAATTAGCATTTTAAAAACCTTGCAAATTCATTTAAAAAAACCATAGGTTTCGGGGGCGTGGCTTGCGCGCTGCGTTGAGATGGTGGTTTGCGCTTGAGCTCCGAGACGAACAAGGTCCGTCGGAGCTTTTTATGCTGATTCCAGGAGCCCCATCTTCCAAGAGAGACTTCTCTGCCTACATGAACACGTCGTGTGCAGTTTACGGACTTTCTCTGTCTTCGATAGCTGGCGGAGCGCTGTTTTTTTCCGGTTGTTAGCGCCGCTCGGTATTTCTTACGAGCGGCCGCCATCTTACATTCCTGTGACGGAGATCGGAATTTCTCCTCAGATGACAGCGCGCTTGTCACAAACTTGCCAGGAACACGTCTGAACAGATACTTGTTGGTTTTTCATGACTCTTTTCATTGTTTTTACAATGTTTCTCACCTGCTCAATGCTTTTTACCTCTCAGCTGCTGCATTGTGACAGCGCTTTATTTTAGTATGCAGTGGCATATCTTTGAGGTGTTCTGTTCCCTCTTTTTTTCCTCACATAAGTCTGCCAATATATTTTGCTCTGCCCTGTTGGTTGTGGAGGCGCTTTGCTAATTTTTGGCTGTTTATTTATTCGCATGTCGTGGGTTCCCTCCCACTCTCCTTAGTCTTTTGCTGCTCTTGAGTGCCTGCAGTACCTGTTGCTTTGTCGCTTCTGTGACGCTCACTATATGGCTGAGAATATGGGCTTGTCCTCAAATGCAAAAGATGCAACAGATGCTAAAGCCTCTCTGAAGAGACAAAAACAACTATCTCCCACGCCTGAGTCTTCTCAGAAAGACACTACTTCCACGCTAGAGACTATTCTGACGCGCTTGAATGATGTTCACGACATTGCTCAGTCTACCAAAACGAACACGGATATGCTGCTGCAAGTCGAGGTGTCTGCCATCAGAAATGATTTCAAGGCTCTCTCCCTTCGTGTCACCGCCACGGAGACACGTATTAGTGGTGCAGAAGCAATCTAGATCTCTGGGCCAACTAGAGCGTTCAATGGCGGCATTGCGGAGAGACCTCACTGAGCAAGAGGATCGCAATCGCAGATCCAATCTACGCATTTTTGGCCTTCCTGAGGAAGTTGAGAAGGAGGCTCTCTCTATGATTTATTTTTTATATAATTGGATTCCTGCTACGTTGCAAATTTCTTTCCACAGAGATTTTGAGATAGAGCGGGCACATCGTGTCCCCACCTTCCGCTCCAAATCTGCCACACTACCAAGGGCTATAATTTTTAAGCCACTGCATCATCAACATACAGAGCAAATTTTGGCGCACATGAGGAAGGTTAAGAATGTTTCCTGGAATGGCCATCGTATTTCCATTTCTTAAGACTTTGCCAGAGACACGGTAATAAGAAGGAAAGGTTTTCTAAACCTACGGAAGTGTTTATCTGAGATGAATATCCCCTTTTCCTTCTCTGGTCCTTCAAAATTTCGAATTACCTTCAAAGGCTGTTCCAGAATCTTCGATGAGCCTGCTGACCTGGCCTCCTTTTTGGACAATCAGATGGAGCTACAGATGGAACTTCAAATGGAGGCATTGTTTAATCCCAGTGCTTCCGTCACTTGAGATGGATCTACATGCCTGTAATGTGTTTGTTCTCTCTCAAATCTAATAAGTTTATCTTTTTTTTTTAGGTCTGGGTGGTGGCATGATGGTCCACCTTTCTTACTGTTTTTCTGTTTTTTGATTTTTTCTGTTTGACGTTACCACTTAATTGTGCGATATGTTCCCTTCCTTGACTCTCCCTGTTCCTCTTCCCTTTCTTTATGTTATCATTTGCCACCACGTTTGAGATATTCTCTCAGTATTCTCTCTGCTTTTTTGTGGGTTGCTTGTCTTTCTATGTTGCTTCTATTTTGTGTGTTAGTCCAGTGCTTATCTTTTTTCTTGTTGCAGACGGAACTGCAACTGGAGGCTTCGTTTAATCCTGGCGCCTCTGCACCTGAGATGGGTTCACATACATGTAATGTGTTTGTTCTTTCTAAGTCCTATTAAGTTTGTCTCTTTGATCGGTGTGGTGATATTAGTGTATGATTATTGTTGTTTATTTTTGTTAGTTAGCTTCTGTGCGGCGCTGTAACTTTCCTGCTGCGGTGTGTTTTTTCTTTGTTTTCTTCGTTTTCTTATCTGTTCCCCTGTCCCCTTTATGTTGAAGGCTGTCAATATGTTTGCTGTACCTTCTTTATGCCTTTTCGATTCTTTTGTGGTACTGTCTGTTTTGTCTAGACTGCCTTTAAATCTGACTGTCCAGTTAGTGCTTACCTGTTCTTATTTCTTTTTGTTCGCCATTGGTCTGCCTCAGCTTTGATTTCTTTCCTATCTTACTTTATACCTCTGTTTATACCTTCTATGTAAGGTACGTGATATGTTTTTGTCTTCATTTTTTATTTGACCCTTCTTTCTCTTCAATACATCTAATTTGACTTTGTTTGTTATACGTTTGTGTGTCTCCTGCTGTTCTGTATTTCGAGTCTTACATCATTTGTTTAATATCGGTATTGTCTTATTGATTGATATACAAATTGCTTCATTGATACCTATTATTTACAGATACGTAACTAGAGTTCAGCTTCTACTACTTGTTTAATTCACTTATTTATTTCATGCTTGTTCATTGATTGATTGCTTATTTCTCATTATTACTGTATCACCCTATTAGGTCTAAATTATTTTGTCACCAGTGCAGTTTATAGTTCCCTAGTATATTACTGTATTTTAAGATATAGTTGGCATGCTCCTGCATGAGTTTCTAACTTAAACACAACAAGTTCTATATATTTTAGGTCAATCAATTGATTAATTTCTTTTTTCTTGCTTTTTGCATATTGCTTATATAATATAACTCCTTCTACTTATGCTTCCCTGATAGTTCTATTGTTTCTTCTGAATGTGCTTTATTTAATCTTAACATAGCACGCATGTTGTTTTCATAGATTTTCATGTTGATTTAGTTTATAATACTCTACTTAATACTATTCCAGTTGTCTCTCTTTCTTATTTAACTATAATTAGTTCTGCTATATATTGGGCTGGCTGTAGATTGTTGATTTTTGATTGTATTTGCTCCTATGACGGCTCCCTTGCTTGTCTTCCCACGTTCCCCCTGGTATGAATTTGGTCTTTTTCAGACCCCCTCTGCTGGTTCTTCTCTTTCTTCTTTCTCCTTCTCCCTTATCTCTTTTTTCCTCTCGGATTTCCCCAATGGATTTTCCTTTTTGGACATTATTGTTTGATGTTTGGATGCTTGTCTTCATGTTGGTTGCTTTTTGTCTATCATCTATGGCTAATGTTATTTTTTTCTGTGCTAGTCTATGCCGGGTTTGAATGTGTTGTCCCTTAATGTTAAGGGCTTAAATCATCCTGTGAAACGATCCAAGATCTTAGATTATTGCAAATCTCTCTCTTCAGATTTAGTCCTATTTCAGGAAACAAAAGTCTCTACCAAAGAGGCGTTATTCTTGAAGAAGGAATGGGTTTCAGATGTTGTTTGCTCCGATGCTTGTGGCAAAAGAAATGGGGTTGTTACTTTAGTTTCCAAGAATTCAGGGTTGTCCATAGTCTCTTCCGATCACGATACTGAAGGTCGATGGCTCTTAACTAAATTGTCTGATGGTACTTCTGATCTTTATGTTATGAACATCTACGCCCCTAACAAGGATGATCCGTCCTTTTGGAAAACATTTGCCAAAAAATTAAATGATATGCCTCATTCTGGTAATCTTGTTATTGGTGGGGATTTTAATTTATTGATGGATCCCATTCTTGACAGGAATTCAGCTAGCTCCTGGAGATTGAACACAGAACTTGTATATGACACTGTTCAGGTTTATGAGTTTTCTAGTGCAATTGACACTTTTTTTCTGGAGAATGAAGGCTCTGTCTCCTCCCCTTTAAAAGAGTCCTCTGGGACTCGTTTAAATGTACTTTTTGGGGCCAGGCTATTAAATGTATGCCCAAAAGGAATACTGATATTAAAAAAGAACTTGCGGATCTCGCTACTGACATTAAGAATCTGGAATCTTCCTTTCGACATTCTAAAGATAAATCTTGCCTGCAGTCAATCAAGCAATAAAAGTACAAATACAACACTATAGTTACCAAGAGAGCTCATATTGGGGTTCAGGCTCAGAAATCCAAAAGGCTATTGTTAAAAAATCAAGCTGGGAAGATTCTCGCAGCTACGTTAAAATTCCAGGATTCCTCCTTTAAGTCTTCCCAAATTTCTTCCATTACTGATCATCTTGGTTCTAAAAAATTTCAGACGGGGGAAATTCTTGAAGTTTTTCGTGATTTCTATAACAACCTGTATACTCCTTCTAATCAGGCCTCTTTTGAACAGTGTCAAGAGTTCTTAAAATCTGTACCGGTGAAATCGATTTCTGACGAAGATAGTACTTTGTTAGGTGGCCCTATTACTCCTGACGAAATTACCGCCGCAATTAAGGCTACTCGCTCTGGAAAAGCTCCAGGGCCTGATGGTTACCCTATTCTCTTTTATAAAACCTTTCTTCCTGTGATTGTTCCCAAGCTTCAATCTGTTTTTGATGCTTTTATTAAGAATGGATCTGTTTCTGGTACTGCGGCGGACGCTACCATTGTAGTAATCCCTAAAGAGGGAAAGGATCATTCAGATCCTAAACATTTTCGCCCAATTTCCCTTCTGAACATGGAAGCTAAGATCTTTCCTAAAATTTTGGCCAAGAGATTAGAATCCTTCATTCCTACACTGGTACATTCCTCTCAAAGGGGCTTTGTAAAAGGCCGTCTTGCGCGTGACAATATTCGCACGTTTTGTCACATTCTTGGAGCTGCTAAACGATCTCATCTCCCAGCTGCGGCCTTGGCGCTCGATGCTGAAAAGGCCTTTGATAAGGTTTCTTGGCCTTTTCTGCGTGCTGTCTTATATGCACATAATTTTGGTGACTCCTTTATTAACATGGTCATGTCCTTATACGCTCAGCCTAGAGCTAACATACGAGTTAATGGTGCTACGTCATCCTTTTTTAATCTTCGCCAGGGTACCAGACAGGGTTGTCCCTTATCTCCTCTCTTATTCTTGTTATCCATTGACCCTCTCCTTAGATTGATTGAGCTAAATCCGGACATTAATGGGTTTTCTTTTGGTCCTCATCGCATTAAAACTGCGGCGTACGCGGATGATGTCCTTATTTTCTCCGATGATATCGCCTTGGCTATACCTGCTGTCTCGGATACGATTGCCCTTTTTTCGAAGGTTTCAGGGTACACCTTAAATAAGGATAAGACGGAGATGTTTCCCTTGAATGCCTATTGTTTCTCCACACATATGGGTTCTGCTGGTTTCAAATGGGAGTCTAAACATTTAAAGTATTTGGGTATTTATTTTTGTTCTACTTCATATGATACAATTTCCTATAATGAAGCCCAGACTATTCTTAAAGTTCGCCGCCTTTTGGACACTTGGTCTCCGAAACACATCTCATGGTGGGGTCGTCTTCAGACTCTCAAAATGATGATTACACCTATTATTAACTTTGTATACTCTATGCTTCCGGTCAAACTTTCGGATTCTTTTTTTCATGAAATTGATGTTTTGACGTCTAAATTTTTATGGAATGATAAACGAGCGAGAATTGCTTATAAATTTTTGCGGAAGCCTTATGATATGGGAGGGTGTAATTTGCCTGACTGGGAAAAATACCAAACTGCCTTTTTGGCTTCCCAAGGTGCTCTTTGGTTTTCTTCTCCCTTTAGTCATGTTCCATCCTGGCTGTTAATAGAGCAGGAATTAGCTTCTCCATTACCGACTGCATCTTTTTGCACTGCGTCTACCCTGTCTATCCCGTTCTCCTGCTCTATTATACTAGACACTCTAACTGCGGTTCGGAAGGTAGACAAATTGGTGGCGCATCCACTTCATAAATCTAGATGGTCGTCTATTTGGCGAAACTCTAAAATTAAAATTAATGTTGATCCTTCCCTGATTTCCTACTGGGTTGCTAAGGGGATATTGTTGGTTAAACATCTTTATGGTCCTAATGATGACCCTTTACCCTTTTCCTCTTTAGCTCAACAATTCTCCTTAACTAATTTAGATTTTTATACCTTTCTCAAAATTAAAGTGGCACTTGCTAAAGTACGTCTTCATCCTAATTCTTCTACGATAACTTTTTTTCAAATTTGGACTAAATCTGGTCATGTAGCCTCAAAAATTTACAAATTTCTATCTACGGCTTCACCTCCTTCTCATACGGTTGCTCAGCAAAAATGGTTACGTCATTTTGAGCATGGTGTTATTGATCATATTTCTTCGGATACCTGGCAGATGATTGGTAAACTTTCTCTTCGTAATAAAATCGCCCCATCATTAATGCAATCTAAATTTTTCTCTATAAATCTTCTTCATTGGACGCCTGTTCGCTTACACTCGCTCAATCTCAAAGAAGATAATTTATGCTGGAGTTGTGGCTTATCGCCAGGTGATTTCTCACACATGTTTTTTGACTGCTCTCTACTCCAACCCTTTTGGGATCTTATTCGTAAACACATTATGCTCATTTTTGATATTCAATTCCAACTTTCTCTCCCATTAATTCTATTAGGTCCTTTAGCTGCTCCTTCTCCTCTCCCCTTGGATCATATGGACTTACAGTTATTAGATCTTTTATTGACTGTTGCCGTGAAAGTAATCCTTATGGATTAGAAATCCTTCTCCTCTGTTTCGTATCATACTTGGTGGGCTTGGGTTTCCTTCTTACGAAGTGCTCATACCTCGGTCGATCATGCTCATCTCTCTCCGTTGATTGCTAGTGGGGTTTGGTCGGCTCTAGATAATTACATGGACTTGTCATCAAAGGGGTTGGTTGCCCAATATCCCTTTGTTGTGTCTGATTGAATGCCGTCTTGTCTGTCGGGTTTATTCATTGGAAATCCTTCTTTCCTGTCTCCCCTCCTTCTTCTCTGTATCCTCTCTTTTTTCTACCTGTTCCCTCTTTTCCTCTATTTTCTTCCTTCTTCTTTCTTCTTCTCTCTTCTCCTGATTTTACCAGCTGATAGTGATACTTTTGAGTTTAGATGATGCCTAAGCTAACTGCTTGGCCTTCATTAATGCATGTTTCTATTTTTAACAGACTACTATTATTTATGGATGCATTTCATATGAATCATTTCTGGATTTCATCTTCTGATTGTCTTTTTATTTGCTCTCAACTGTATCACTTTATGTGTATTCTGTATCTTCATTTGCTTGTTTATAACAATAAAATCTTTTGAAATTAAAAAAAAAACATAGGTTTCAGGCCTTATATAGTTAGTAATTAGCATTTAAAAAACCATTGAAATTGCTCCAATATAGTTAGTTTTACTAACTATATTTCGCGCACCCGCAATCCACTGCTGATGATGTCACATATTACATCATTCATGACATGGTCAGTGACATCACGGATGACATCACTGATGACATCTCAAATGACATCACTGATGACATCACTGATGACATCTCATTTGACATCACTGATGACATCTCATTTGACATCACTGATCACATCACTGATGATATCATTCATGTGATAATACGATGCACCTCCTCATATTCTAATATAACCTTTGATACACCCACTGTTAAATACAGACTACCATTCTTGAAACCATTGACACACCGATACCAGTTACTACATACGCACTCACTGATTTCTAGGCCTACACACACATTCACTTATTCACCCATAGAATCACTCATACATACAGTCACTCATCAATACAACACTATCATATGCACTAATACACCTATACAGACACTCACACACTGCCACTCATCCATGGAGTTACTCACACACCTAGTCAGTCATGCAAAGAATCAATCACACTTCCATTTCCTAAACTATACAGTTATACACACAACACCTTACTTATTCAAACATACTTACTCAATTATACAATCACTGATACAAGTATACAATGATCCATACAGCCACTCGCACATTCACTGGCTCTCATGTATAGTCATTTATATATGCCAACTCTCACATGCACTGTGTTTTACATATGTACTTACTTGAACATGTAGCACTGAGATATCATTCACTCACCAACACACCCATGCACACAGTCAACCGCCCATGTAGCTGTTTCAACATGCACTCTTGAACTCATACACCTAGTGAATCAACTGCTCACACATCTATGCACAGAGTCACACACCTCCCAGCCACCCACACACACACTCAGTCTCCCATTCAAATACTTGGGCAACCAATCAATAACCCATATAGCCACTCATATAGCTACTGATCAACACATGCAGCAGCTTACACAACAACAGACATACTGATGCACACATTCAGACAGTTTAGTCACTAACCCATGCATTTAGTAACACACATTTAATCACTCACTCATACAGTCAGTCACGCACCTACTAAATCCTTCATCCAGACACTTATACATCCACTCATTCTTCAATATGTAAAACATATTTAAACTTTACAGAAACACACAGTCACTGGATGATGTCATCAGTGATGTCATCAGTGATGTCATTTGAGATGTCATCAGTGATGTCACTGACCATGTCATGAATGATGTAATATGTGACA
Organism: Lissotriton vulgaris; assembly: GCF_964263255.1. Classification (NCBI taxonomy): domain Eukaryota; kingdom Metazoa; phylum Chordata; class Amphibia; order Caudata; family Salamandridae; genus Lissotriton; species Lissotriton vulgaris. Next base: position 1,770,050,520 of record NC_141691.1, read on the forward strand.
TCATCAGCAGTGGATTGCGGGTGATCGAAATATAGCTAATAAAAGTAAGTATAGAAAGGGTGGTATTTTAAAGTGGTTGATCAGATGGGGTGGATTATGTTGAATTGGAGTTGGGATAGAAAAGCAGCAGAGAGAAAGCTAGGCCAGAGCAGGCAAAACAAAATGGCCATGTGCTTGCCCATTGCAAGCTGCTATTTGCCCTGATTTCATTTACTGCCTTTTTGCATAACTCCATTGAGTTTTTATGTAATTCCATGGAATTCTGCAGAGTGAAATTTCGTGAGTTCTGCCCAGGCCTAATTAAAAGAGGTGCAGCTAATGCCATTCAGCTAAAATCATTTGATAAGGAAGAACCTAGAACTGTGGTTACTGATGCTAGTCAGTATGGATTGGGGTGTGTATTGTTGTAGAGGAGGACTGGAAAAAGTAAAGTCATTGCCCTTGCCAGCCGCAGTCTCAAAGGAGCCGACAATTCTCAGTATTTGAGCAAGAAGCTTTTGCCTCATTTTTACTAGTATTTGTGGGGTTCTGAGTTTGTGGTGTGGATTAGCCAGAAGCTCTTGGCCGGCCTTTTTTTACCACTAAGGGAGCTGGTAGAGCTGGTAGAGATGGTTTCCTGATAATGGGCCACAATTTAGTACTAGTAGTAGCATAAAATGTATTCAGTTATAACAAAATATAATTATAAAAGTCATGAATACAGCAAAAAAACGAAAATGTTTTTTAAGATAACATAGCATTACAAATGCGCACCGCTGATTTAAAAAAAGTTCTGACAACAAAAGAAACTTCTGTCTGACAACATCTGTCAAAATAAAGTGCAGGTCTGCAGCTATTAAAACTATATTTCCTAAGAAATGAAAATAATTTTTATTAGAGAGATGACAATACATTTTACAAAAAAACATTATATGTAATAATGATTATGTGGACACCTCATCACAGGGACACAAACCAATAGTTTCAGTGCAAGATTGACCTAAATGGCAACATAGAAGTTGGTGGATTGAGCCAACTCTGAATCTGGACATACGTGATTGTTTATGAGGATTGCATATAGACAGAAGATAAGGTTCTGTACTCCTGCAAGTTTAAAGAATGGCACATTCCCTTTTCATTGGTTTTGCCAATTCAGAAAACGCTCTATTCATACTTCTGCACTCTAGGAAAGAGTTCTTGCCACAAATGTGTTCAGTTTACTTATTGACTGAGGATTATTGAATACGGACGGCCTACCCAAATCATTCGTCAATGACTGTAAATAGGACAACCAAGAGATTTTCACATAGTTTCGCTATTCTAATACTCCGGAATAATCCTTTGGTTTAAAATGAGATTACAGTAATTCCGTATGGCTATCCAAAGTATGAGAGCAGCCAGTTTCATCATGTCCTTTATATACGTTAAACCTAGCTCTTCATGACAGAAACCGTGAGTGCAACTCAAGGGTAATGAGAGCAGATGGTAACAAAATATTTTGTCCTCCAATTGTAAAACAGTGCTTTTGGTAAAACCCCACAACCTAGTTCTAAAAGTGTCAATAGGCACACATTGAGCCTTATACATTTGTAGGTGTGGGGTAACTGCTTGCAACCTAATTTATTGGCAATGTTGAAAATGGCAACTATAGATTGACAAAGTGGCTAGTTGTTGAGGTTCTGTGAATTCTGAACCCATTTTGTAAAGGTCATGGTATTGTCACGATTTTGGTAGTAGCGAACCGTAAATGACGAGTGCGGCAAGTACGAGTGTTTTCGTCATGCTCGATCGATGGATTCACTATGTATTTAGGGATTTCGTTCTGAACCCTCGGGTTCCATTTTGTTTAAGGCTGCCATTTTGTGGTTGCCCTCACATAGGCCGATGACTACGGCCGAACGAGTCTTTGGGACATGTACACCTTTAGCTGACTTTTAGATGACCTGAGCGAACTGACCTCGTTGCCTGAAGCTAACCTTGCTGAGCCAGTTCCTTGTCCGGTAGCTGGTCGAGATAGAGATCAAAGAGCAGGACATTGTTGAGTTTATGGTACACGCACACACCCCTCTATCTTGCTTCACATCTGTTTCTGTTCCTTCTTTTATGGCCTCTTTATGGTTTGGGTTGTGGTCCTTTTATTATGGGTTTGTCCGGCCTGTCCGAGCCAGAATGTTGGGCTTTCCCATGTAATTGATGGGGGGCTGGACAACCGAAAAGTGGGTTTGTCGTCATGCGATACCTTTTGCAAAGTCACCTATGATTGTACAGTTCGTAAATAATGGGTGGTTGTCAGGAATGTGATTTTTAGCATAAAAGACGATGTCTCGCAATATGAAAATTGAGCAGTCTCCAGCGAACCTACCCGTGTCGTACTTCGTAGATTTCTGTTCCTGGTTGCAGCCAATAAAGTTATTCTTTGACGTCACCGAGAAGTATCCCGTGTCTCTGTATTCTAAGACAGGTGAACTCGAAGACATTGGGCGTGCCCCTGGCGCCGCTGGGTTCTAAAACCCGGTTCTTCAGTGGCGCCCCAGTGGGGCGACTTCAGTGGTACCGGTCCAAGCCTGAAGATCGTGAGGAGCTTCGTGAGAAAATTCTGGAGGAAGGCCTACCACTTCATCGACCCCTGTATGTCGTTGTGGTCCGAAAATTTTTGCTGCGAGGCTACCCGCTTTCCGACGGCTACGAAGGACTGCTGCCCTGACTGTCGCCCTGTCTTGGACCCTTTGAATATTTTTAGAGCGAGACGATAGACGGGTCTTCTGGTGACGTGATCGATACCTCAGTTAAGTTTAAGTGGAGCGTCTACCAGTCCTTAGTTTTTGGGTATCCTTCAGGATCTTTGATTTGGAACTTGCAAGTGCCAAAGCTGAGGGACTCGTATATTTGCGAGACTATCGAGTTTGGTAATCCCTTGAAGTTTGAAGCTAGATTAGTGAGCGAAGATGCCTGGTTTTAGCAAACTTGGAAAGATATTTTGTTGTGGTTGTAGCAGGGATTCCCGATTGGAGGATTCGTGTCCGATACCTCCGGTTGGAACTCCAACTTATGAGCTCTATTCTAAACATGGTGTGGGCCCCATTACGTATAATGAAGTATGGGTCCGATATACGAGGAAGGACGGTGTCCTAAAGTGGCCCCAATATGGTAGCTATGACACGGAGATTTTAGATAATCTGGAAGTTAAACTATTTAAGAAGAAAGCCCGGCCGGCGATGTTTGACTCTTTCCGCCTTTGGCGAAAGGAAGCCAAACAGAGAGAAATTAAACTAGCGAAGAGAAATAAAAGAGAGAAGGGTATATCGATAATGCAGGCTGCTATACAGTTTAAAGATAATGAAGAAGAACAAGCGAGTGAGCAGTTGCACAGGCAACGTAAAATGGCCATCGATAAATGTTATCCAGCTTTGTCACCTCTTCTCCAGGGTGCAATGAAGGACCCTGAAAAGGATCCTTTGATGTCACATTTGCTGAGTTCTCCACCTCCTTATGTGCAGAGTGCTACAGCACCTCCGCAACCTTTAGCTGTGCAACCTCCAGTTGTGCCTCTTGCTGTTGTTCAACCGCCAGCTCCTCTTCAGTTGGCTCCTACTCCTTTGGCGCAGCCTTCTCAAGGGCCGCCGATTTTGCTATCAGTTCCGCCTCCAATTCCTACGACTTTGTCTCCTGTACTTTCTACTTCTTCTGATAATCTTCCTGATACTACTTCTACGTATACTTTGTCTCAACCTGCTTTGCCTCCTGTCCTTATGGCAACTTCTCCTTCTGTTCGACAGAGAATGACTGATACTGTTACTGGTCTTCTGTCTCCTTTCTTTGGGTCATTGAGTATGACCCCTGTGTCGGCGCGTAAACAGTTGCGTAGCCAGATGCCTGGTCCCGAAGAGCGGGCAATATTGGATCATATGGCTCGTAAGTGAGTTGGCCATTCTTCGAGATATGATTTAGAGTCGGTTATGGATGTCTTCCGTCAATGGGAAGCACCAAAGCAGAGGTATGTCTTCGACATGATGTGTACTTTCCTCCGTGAGGAATGGGAGGATGGCGAGTTGGGACATACTAAGTCTGAGTTGTTCCGTGTACAGTCCGAGTTTGCGAAAGGTACGATAGTGGGTCTTGAGGTCAAAAAAGCAGTTGCAACATTGCTTTCATTTAGGAATGTGCGTCCTTCTCAGTTGTTATTTGAGCCTGATTCTTCCGTTAGGAGAAAAGCACGACACTATCCAATGAAAGTGTGGAAAGATGCAGTTCAGGCCAATGCTCAGGCTGGTATTGCAGCGGTAGATGCTCATTTTCAGCGTGTTTGGGTACATGTTCCGTGGAAGCGAGCTGAAGTTTTGGCTCTTAAGCAGACTTTACCTGATCCCCGAAAGAATCCTGCAGGGTACTATAAGGAGACAGCAGACTCAGTTATTATGAACCTAGCCGATATAGACATGTTATTTGGGAATGTGGTTCCTCAACCCTTTTGGGGTATGATTCGTCATGTGGATCATGCTCAAGAGTTAGGTGATACATGGACTAACATTGCAGCTGCAGATGGTCTTCAAGGTGGAGGAGCTAAACCTGAAGCTTTAGTTGCAGAACTCCCCGGAAGGATCATTACTTATAGGAAGACTTTGATGCCTGCTATATGAGTGAATTGGGATAAGTTGTCAGCATGTAAGCCGAAGAAAGACGAAAGTGTGTCTGATTTGTTCACTAGGTTTGAAGAGACGTTTATCGACCATAGTGGTCAAGATATGAGTACGGAAGGTGGTCAACGGTTATTTGTCGATAAGTTTGTGCATAATTTACTTCCCGAGTTGTGTACTAAGTTGAAGGATTCTGAGAGTTCATGGGCTGTTTCTTCATCGGCGCAGATACTGGCTACTGCACAATATTACGAGAATAGGGATAAGGATGAGAAAGAGAAAGCAGATAGAAAGACTAAAGATTTGAAGACGAAGGTTCTTTTACAACAAGCGTATCCGCCTCGTACTAATCAGCGCGAATATCAGCAACCTCAGCAGTTTCAGAGAAATTCACAAAGGTTCGAGCTTTCTCAGCAGCGTTTTCCTGTAGGCCCTAATCAGTGTGCGTATTGTAACGAAGAGGGTCACTTCAAGAATAGTTGTCTGGTTCTGTTACAACGTACGAATTGTGCTTCTGGTGTGAGAGGTCGAGGTGTTCAGCAAGCTCCTAGAGGTAGAGGACGTGGTGTGTTTCCCCAGAATGCACGATCCTTTTCTCCACAGAATTCTATGAACTATTTTGACCAACAGAATGTTGCGTCTGGTAGGACGACTCAGTATTATGCTGACAACTACTATGTTGAGGGTGAGAATATCAACGGTAATGATTGCTAGGACAGCCATAGACAAAGAGAGGGAGTTGTGTCAGTTCCAGTAGATCAGAGTGGACCTTATATTGAAGTGATTACATCAGGAGTGTCAGAGCCTTTTCTGTTGGATACTGGTGTTGCGAAGAGTTCTATCATGCACACTAAACTCCCTGGCGCACCTTTGTCTGGCTTGACGAATGTTTCGGTAGGTTTTTCTGGCGCCCCAGTTTGTAATCCGGTTTCTAGTCCTTTGTCTCTTTCTGTTGGTCCTTGTGAATTTAAAGCACCCCTCATTTTAACGACAGGTTGTGGTGAGAATTTGTTGGGATTGGATTTGTTGAAAAGATTGTATGCGACACTACATTGTTCTCCTTCAGGAGTACAGATTACATTGGGTAAGAGAGTGATCTCTCCGATGTATTTGTCCAAAGATCGACTTTCATATTAATTGCGTTCTCTCCCTGATACTCTTTGGGCTTCTGGTCCTAATGATGTGGGTCTTTTGGAGATTCCACCATATGTTGTGACGTTGAAAGCGAATGTTGATTGCCACATATTCCTCAATATCGGATTTCTAGTGATGGTGAAAGAGCGCTTTTAGCGATCATCTATGATCTAATTGAGAAGGGTGTGATTGAGGAAACGAGAGGTAATGTGTGCAATAGTCCGGTTTTGCCTGTTCTGAAATGTACTGATTCTTCGCAACCGCCTGTGAATAGGTTTGTGATCGATCTTCGCGAAGTGAACAAGATCGTAGTACCGCAATTTCCTGTTGTTCCGGATATTACTGCTTTGCTGACTATGATTCCTGCTTCTGCTACCTGGTTTTCGGTGATTGATCTGAAGAATGCTTTCTTCAGCATCCCTATTGCCGAGGAGAGTAGAGATATTTTTGGCTTCTCTTTAGGAGGCCGAAGTTTCCGGTTCAAGCGCGCTCCTCAAGGCTATTGTGAAAGTCCATCCATCTATAGTCAGGCTTTGAAAACACAGCTTGATACGATTGTCTTACCTGATGGTGCTGCTCTTATTCAGTATGTCGACGATTTGTTAGTTGCTGCAGATAATGAGGAGATCTGTAAAGAAGCTACTCTTTCTTTGTGCGACATTTGTCTAACCTCCATCATAAAGTGTCACTTTCGAAGTTACAGTATTGTCGACAAGAAGTGACCTATTTAGGTCATCTCTTATCGAAGGAGGGAAGAAGATTGACTCCAGAACCAATTCAGACGATTGCAAAAATGAATGTGCCGACTACACAGAGAGAAGTGCGGGCTTTCTTGGGTATTACTTCGTACTGTAGGCAATGGATTCCGAATTTTTCGCTTCTTGCGAAACCTTTGTTAGCACTTACTGTTAAGGATACTCCGAATCCTCTTCCTTGGACTGACGAATGCCAGAAGAGTTTTTCTGAATTGCGTGATGCGTTGTGTTCGGCTCCTGCGTTGGGTACCCCCGACTACAGTAAGCCTTTTACACTCTATGTCCACGAGAGAGAGGGATGTGCATTGTCAGTCCTGACACAGCAGTTCAGCGATAATCAACGTCCATGTGCGTATTTCTCGTCGACTTTGGATCCGGTAGCTAGAGCGTTGTCGAGTTGTTTGAGAGCTACAGCTGCAGCAGCTGTTTCTATTCGACAGTCTGCTGGTTCTGTGATGGATAATACGTTGATTGTGATGGTCCACATGCAGTGGATACCTTGTTAAACAGGACCAAGACACAGCACTTAATTAGTGCTCGATTGTCAGGTTACAAGCTGACACTTTTGGCGAGTCATGTGCATATAAAGAGATGCAACACGTTGAATCCAGCTACGTTGTTGCCGATTTCTGTAGAGACAGATGTTCCTGAACAGCATGATTGCTTTCTTAGGACAGAGGAGGAAACAAAGGGTAGAATAGATCTCAAGGACACTCCTTTTGCGAAGTGTGATGGTACCCTATGGGTAGATGGTTCGTGTTTTAAGCTTCCGAATGGTGATACGACTGCAGAATATGCAGTTACGACTTTGCATACGATTGTTGAAGCTGCACGTATCCCACAAAATTCAGCTCAAGCAGCAGAGTTGATTGCATTAACAAGAGCGTGTGTGTTGTCGAAAGGAAAGAGAGTGACTGTGTATACCGATAGCCAGTATGCGTTTGGTGTGGCTCACAGTTTTGGTTGCCTGTGGAAGGATTGTGGGTTCCTCACGTCTCATGGTACGAAAATTCAGCATGGTCAGTTGGTGAATGAACTTCTTGAGTTGCTTATGTTACCGATGCAAGTTGCGATCGTGAAATGCAGTGCACATAAGAAGGTTACCGATGACGTTGGTCGTGGTAATGCGTTTGCTGATGAAGTTGCGAAAGAAGTGGCGAAAGATGTGATGAGTCGAATGTATGTTGCGGGTCCAGCAAGATGGGTACCGGATAGAGGAATGTGTGAAGATGCGATAGAGAGTGAGAAGTCAATTCAGGCTGAAGCTACAGAGAAAGAATTGAGTGTATGGAGAAAGAGTACGGTAAAATTGGATTCGACTGGTTGTTGGATTGAGTTGTCAGAGCATCAGCGATGGTTGTTACCTGATGCGTATGTGCTTGCAGTGGTTACAATGGTGCATGGAATGGCTCACATTAGTGCAAAAGGGATTTGTAAGTTGTTGGCTCCAGTATGGCAGAATGCTGGAATTCCTAAGTGTGCAGAGAATCTGGTCAAGAATTGTATGGTTTGTCTGATGTAAAATGCTGGCAAGGGAACTCCAACTCCAGCTGGTCACTTTGCGCCTCCGACGTATCCGTTTGAGGTTTTGCAATTAGATTTCATCCATATGGAGAGATGTAACAACTTGAAATACGTCCTTGTGGTTGTTTGTGCCTTTTCGAGATGGGTAGAAGCATATCCCCTGAAAGATAATACTGCCTTGTCCACAGCTAAAGCCCTAATTAAGGAATTTTTCCCTAGGTATGGTTTGCCAAGAATGGTGTGGAGTGATAAAGGGAGAGAATTTGTGGGTCAAGTCATAAAGAGAGTATGTGAGGGTTTAGGCATCAGACAGAAATTCCACGCTGCCAATCATCCCCAGTCAGCTGGTTTAGTTGAATGCTATAATGGCACCTTAAAGCTGAAACTAGCCAAGATTTAGGCGAGCTCTGGTCTCCAATGGCCCAATGCTTTACCAACTTTTGGCACTTTTGTCAACCAGAACAACAGTACATTCTCGAGTGGGCCTTAGCCCATACGAGATCGTATTTGGTCTCCCGGCAAATATATGGGGAGTGCCGAGGCCGACAAAGTTTAGCGAGATTGAACATCCTGTACTAATTGACTATCTGTATGATTCGACGGCTAATTTGCGTGTTTTACACCAACAGGTTCACGATGCGTTGCCACAAGCATCTGAAGATCCAGGACACGCCATCGATCCTGGCTCGTGGGTCCTAATTCGGAATTTTGAGCAGACAAAGAACGATCAGCCCCGCTGGACCGGACCCCACCAAGTTTTGTTGGCGACGTGTACTGCAGTGAGAGTGCACGGTAAAAAGAACTGGATCCACAGCATATATTGTAAGAGGGTTTCTTTACCTCTGCCGTACGACCTGTGGGTCCAGGAGGGTGTTGGCAATTCAGAGACTGAGACTGTGCCTCGTTTCAATCCGTTCAGCGATGCATGTTTAATTGGGACAAGTTCTGAGCGTAGGAACGACGACATTTTGCAGGAAGCCGTGCCTCCATCAGTTCGACTGGACACTTCTGAGCCTGAGTTATTGTTTCGTGATCAGACATTGCCTGGTAAAGGCCGCTATAATTTATGACGAGAGTCGTTGGACTGAGAAACTGTTTTGATCTATTTTTGTTTTTCGAACCGCCATCCGGGTTCAGCTGTAGGGTCGCGGTATAAAGACTCAGAGTGTACAGCTGAAAGACACAAGGTCGACAGTTCTGGTTTGTTCTAGGGCGTTCCCTGGGACATTCAGAGGTACACTTGAGCAGAAGAGAACCAACTGCCGCGAACAGCACGGTTAGAGGATGTAGTTTTTCGAGATGGAGAGAGCTGTTGAAGAGATGAACTTTAAGACAAGACTATGTAAAATAATGAGTCAAAAATGTTTTTTGATAATGTGTCTTCTAATGCTACTTAGCATGATGATGTTTTTGGTGGGTTATATTATTTTCTCTTTTCAAGCGATGTTTGCACCCACTACACAACCTATGCCTTTTCCTACTATTTCTTCGCATTCTTTTCATCCTTTGCCTGAACATGAGTCCATTAGAAGATTGGAATTTGCTAATAACTCTTTTGTTCAACTTTTGCATCAGCATCAGTTAGTAGTGAACACCACTAATTGTTGGGTGTGTGGTCTTATGCCTCTGCTACTGATAAGGGTATTCCTTACCTGGTCCTGCCATTTAGCTATAATGGTTCTGTGTGGGCGTACAGAACGATGTTAATTTATGCCCGTGAAGTTTACCCCCTGCGTTCTGTGAAAGATAATCCGAAGAATAGTGCTCTAGTTAAGGGAATAGTAGACATGATTAGAGGAAATAACTCCTATGAGACTATCCCGAGAGATGAGACACTTGCGTGTATTGGATGGAACGTGACTGGATATGGTGTTAGTCTGAGTGGAAACCAGCGAGAGAAAAGATCTTCTCCGATTTGGATCGTACCCCATCGTGGTCATTTTTGTCTGCAAGGTAATGGCAAGAATCCGAGAGCTCAGTTAGGGAAGAGTGTTTGCACTGAGACGTATGTTTTTGCGTCCCAGACTTCCCCATCGTTTTTAGCAGCTAAGGGTACCTATTTTATTTGTCACGATAGAGCATATACATGGTTGCCCCCTTATTTTTCGGGAACATGTTATGTTTCGTTCCTGTTGCCCCCTACGTATACTGCTGCGGCAGATTACCATAGAACAAGAGTTGCTAGAGGTGTCTTCAGTAAGGAAGATACTGCTGGACAAGAATTAGGAGATTTTTGAAGGGTTTTCTGCCGTTTTGGGGACCTATGGTTAACAGCAGGAACAAACGGTAATTGACGAGAGTGGTCGAGTCCACCGTAGTTGAGACTGCCGGTGCCCTTAGTAATTTGACTGCTGAGCTCCAATCGGATCGCCTTATGACGCTGCAGAATCGAGTTGCGTTAGACGTCATACTTGCAGATAGAGATGGGGTATGTAAATTGATTCAATCGAGCTGCTGCGTTTTCATTCCAGACAACGCTTCAACAGTGTACCAGGCCATTTCCAAGCTACATAAGATCTCCGAGTCTATACATGTGGACGAAGGAGATTGGTCGTTAATGGGATGGTTTTGGGGATTGTTATCCACTTGGGGATGGAAGATTCTGATAATCATTGGGATGGTTTTAGCTATCTTTTCCTGTTCTGTCTTTGCGTACAGTGTGCTCCTGCTATATGTGGCCTTTGTGCTACTCCGTGTGCAAGGAGACCTGTCCAGAGAGAGTTACTAAGTAATAGGATGATGCTTCAGCAACATCTTGATGATCTGATGAATATAGACCTGGATTCAGATTGACGTGAGTTTAGGTTATTGCCTATGTAATGGCAAAAGGAGGCTCTGAGGTTCTGTGAATTCTGAACCCGTTTTGTAAAGGTCATGGTACTGTCACGATTTTGGTAGTAGCGAACCGTAAATGACGAGTGCGGCAAGTACGAGTGTTTTCGTCGTGCTCGATCGATGGATTCACTATGTATTTAGGGATTTCGTTCTGAACCCTCGGGTTCCATTTTGTGTACTGCAGCCATTTTGTGGTTGCCCTCACATAGGCCGATGACTACGGCTGAACGAGTCTTTGGGACACGTTCACCTTTAGCTGACTTTTAAATGACCTGAGCGAACTGACCTCGTTGCCTGAAGCTAACCTTGCTGAGCCATTTCCTTGTCCGGTAGCTGGTCGAGATAGAGATCAAAGAGCAGGACATTGTTGAGTTTATGGTACACGCACACACCCCTCTATCTTGCTTCACCTCTGTTTCTGTTCCTTCTTTTATGGCCTGTTTATGGTTTGGGTTGTGGTCCTTTTATTATGGGTTTGTCCGGCCTGTCCAAGCCAGAATGTTGGGCTTTCCCGTGTAATTGATGGTGTGTTGGACAACCGAAAAGTGGGTTAGTCGTCATGCGATACCTTTTGCAAAGTCACCTATGATTGGACAGTTCGTAAATAATGGGTGGTTGTCAGGAATGTGACTTTTAGCATAAAAGACGATGTCTCGCAATATGAAAATTGAGCAGTCTCTAGCGAACCCACCTGTGTCATACTTCGTAGATTTCTGATCCTGGTTGCAGCCAATAAATTTGATCTTTGACGTCACCGCAAAATATCCTGTGTCTCTGTATTCTAAGACAAGAGAACTCGAAGACATTGGGTGTGCCCCTGGCGCCGCTGGGTTCTAAAACCCGGTTCTTCATTGTAACACATGGAGACCATGTGGACAGGCACGGCCCGAAGGTTTTTGCATCACAGGACATAAAGTACGACTTGGATAATTTTGTGTCAAGACTGAGTTCATCCATAAAACTAATAAAAGCATTGACAAGAATTTAAAGGCTGTTCGGAGTTTGTGACAAAATAGTGGCATTGTCCGCATATAAGAGTGTGGCGATGCACACGAGCTTCTTAATGGCATCTCCTGCCCAAATATATGATCCCAAATCTGATAAGGAGCACCCTCAGTTCGTGACCTGATTAACTGTCTGCCAAAACCAAGTAAAACTGAGCTATAATTCTTAATATAGAAAATCAATAAAAGAGGGTCAAGGATGTAGCCCTGCCACACTCCCCTCTTCAAATTAACTGGTCTTTAAAGTTCTAATTTGCTCCCATATCTAATGTTAGCTGTACGTTCCGCAGCAAGATTGGGGTGTAAAACATCCAAGGAATCCACAAGGGGCAGGTCAAACACCAATTCAGTCAAATGTTTCCCGAGCTTCGAATGATCAACTCAATTAAATGTGCTTGATAGGTTAGGTACAGTGGACAGCCTTTGGAAGTGGTGTACTCGTCAATAATAGATTGAAGATTCAGGCATTGTTCTACTGCGCGTAGGCCTTTCCTGAACCCATACTGCGCTTCACACAATATACTATTGCTCTGAACTCAATCCAAAATTCTGATGTGCAACGCTCTTACTAACACTTTCAACTTAAAACATATCAAAGAAATTGGCATGTAGCAATGAGGATCAGTTCTGTTATCCTTCTTAAAAATGGGGACAATGGTTGAAAGGGACCAGGAATTCTGTAGATCAGTTTGGCAGAAACAGTTAAGTACATTCCTGAGGGGCCGAGAGATCTAAGTGGGCCGCCGTTTGGGCCTTGAGCTTTACCAGACAGGCTAGGCATGGGCAGTATCCTGGTAGGGAAATGTTAAATTGAAAAGGACCATTAAGGGACTGCTGGTGTGCAGTTCCTAGCATTGCTGAAAAAAACAGCCTAGTAATGAGATGTACAACAATCTGACAAAACATGTGGTCCCAGATCTGATAAGGAGCAACCCCTGTTCTTTTTGTTTTTTTAACTCTTTTTATTAGACAAAATAACAAAAAGCCCAGCAATGCAGGTCATCAGCATCATAAATACAGGTACAGAAACTGCACATATTACTCTCAATGTACTATTCCAGAAACGATTCTTCATCCTAGTATCTCCCTCTCAATATTTAATGGGCCTTGCATTCTTGATTCATGGCGCCGTAGCTCCACAGTAGGAGACAGGCATATTTCACCCCTGTGTATATTCCAGGCAGCCCACTTAGGATCCCATTTTGGGGCATCCTTTGTGTTTGAAAACATCCTTCTCCACAATCATGGCTCTATCCATATCTGCAACCCAAAACTCTGATAGTTTGTATCTCCCCCACACTCTATTTTTGTGCAATGTTTTACCTTGAAAGGGCCCATCCTAATGAAACCCATGATTTCTCAGTTTGGGTAAGATCTGTGGCCTCCCATAAGTTTAGTAAGCATAGTTTCAAAGTAGCAGTCAGTTTTATCCCCCCTGCTCTCCATGTGTTCTGCGACTACTTTCCAGTATGTTTGGGAAACTGGACATTCCCAAATTGGTGAAAGAAAGTTCCCTCCTGGTGGCATTCTCTGAGGCAATAAGGATCGGCCCTCTCTACCCATCTTGAAGCAACCACTGATCTTGACCTGATTAACTGTCTGCTAAAACCATCTAGAGTGTTTATAACTTCAAGATACCATCAATTGAACCAGTGATTTATTTTGATTTCCACTTTCCTGCATTGAATGACAGCATTATAAAGGGCTCTGCATTGTGAAAAGGCTTATTAGTGAGGACAGCACGAAGTTGGTAATTGACATACAGCCTGATTCATGATCGGGCCGTTTTGCGAGGCTCAAATAGCGAATCATAAGGAATCGCTATTTGAGACTCGCAAAACGGTAATCATGTAGGAATCGCAATATTAATTGCGATTCCCACTGATTCCTTATTTGCGATTAGCTAATTGCTAATCGCAAATAAGGAATAACTCCCCATGCATTCCTATGGGCCAAAAGGCCCATAGGAATGCATGGGGAGTATTCCTTATTTGCGATTAGCAATTTGCTACTCGCAAATAAGATAGCGATTTAAAGGGTGCCAGGGGTGTCCAAAGGACACCCTGTAGCACCCCTTAAATGCAAATTGAAACAGGTGTTGCGCACACACATGTCCAAAGGACATGTGTGTGTGCAACATGCAACTTAGAAAAATGCTTTTAAAAGCATTTTTCTAAGTTTTTGCTATTTACCGAGAGGTCTGACCTCTCGGTAAATAGCGGCCCAAAATTGCATTTTCGCAATTTTCAAATGCTTCATGAATTGCATTTAAGGAATCTCAAATAGAGATTCCTTAAATGTAATTCCTCGCAATTTAGCGATTTAGCAATTACCGATTTTTGCATTTGGGATGCTGAATCCCAAATGCAAAAATCGCACTCGCAAAGGGCCGGATTCTCAGAATCCGGCCCTTTGCGAGCCGATTTAGCCTTCATGAATAAGGCTGATAGAAACAAGAAGAATCCAACCACCTAGGACGACTCATTCTAATGTTATGCTTCATCACTGTACATGTAATTAACAATTCATCTTAACCAAGTTTGTTACAACTGCCTCATTACATATCTTGTTTGAAAGACAAATATAAAAGGATTCCTTGTTGCTGCTCTCAATGCTATTTAAAGCAGCAGTGGTATCTGGGAGTTTCCAAACCAGGCAAAGACGATTGGTACTAGTGGCTAAATGTGAACTATCCATAGGATTGTAGTGACTGGTAATAACTGGCAACACAAAATTTAAAGTAAGGGGATTCTGATAATCATATTTTTGTCAGTGACTCCATGGGGGAATAAAAACATGCTTCAGAAAATTATAATATAGGCAACAGTGGCGGCTGGTGACATTTGAAAGTGGTGAGGCTTAACATTGTCGTACTGCACTGTGGAGAGCGAGAGTAGCGAGCGAGCTCGAACAACCTACGCCTGGCAGGATTTAATGAGCAAAAGAAGCTATCCTAATTGTAAACTCTTGCATGATCGATCATTATACCAACCACTCTGAGGACGTAAAAAGTAGTAGCAAGTACAAAATGATTAAGGCAACGAACGGGTCGAAAGCAGGAGATGTTGGGGAAAAACAGATGGAAAATATGAAAGATGACGGCCTACCCCATTCCACAATGCATAATCCACCATAGTAAACATAATAACAGTACCCCACATCCCTGCTGCTGCTGCAGAACTGGTCTGGACCATTAGGGGCGCCTGGGGCAGACCTTGCAATTGTTCAGATTTCTTGCTAGTATTTGGTTCATGAGTTTGCTCCACTCTCCTCCAGCCACAGACAGAAAATCCACACATGTGGATAACTTTAAACTTCTCACAGGGACCTCGTGTAGGTTTACGCGCTCCGTCAAGATACACCGGAATGCTGTGTCAGCAACTCTGTTTTCATGAGTCTTGTGACTAAAGGACAACTAAACCTGCTGAAAAAGTATTACTAAATCAGCAGAATTGTTTATTTACATTCCTGTGGCGTAAAAAGGCATGTGGAGGAACTGAATAAAGTGGAAGTGCACATTCTAACTTGTCAAGTAAATGCCAAAAAAACACAAATATTTTACTTCCATTGTTTTCGAACGTGTCTAAGGTAGGAATTTAACATGTCCAGAGACATGTCTCTCCTCCACACCCTTAGTGCGATCTCATATGATGTTTCTTTCTCCACCTTCTCGCGCTCCTCTGTTCAGCTTCCTTCATTTTCTGATGCCTGCATTCGCTCACTCCCTTTAGCTCTCGCTTTACTCATACACACACTCTCTCTCTTTGCTCTCACTCTCTCTGCCTCTTTCTTTCTCACTCTTGCTCCTGCCTCTCACACGCCCTCACCTCGGCAGTAGCACCCCTTTCTATGCGGCTGCCCGAGGCCACCCGGTGGCCACTCAGGACGGCAGCCCTCTAGTAACAGAGGGCTTCCCTCCCCACCCCCATCTAGTTCTCCCACTCCTCCCTCGGCAGGATGAGTCCCAGGCGAGCAGCTGGGGAGGGGGCAGGCGGGTATGATGTCACGTCCGGTGCAGCAGGCAGGGCGAGGGGTATTTAAGCCCCCTCGTCATTTT
Organism: Lissotriton vulgaris; assembly: GCF_964263255.1. Classification (NCBI taxonomy): domain Eukaryota; kingdom Metazoa; phylum Chordata; class Amphibia; order Caudata; family Salamandridae; genus Lissotriton; species Lissotriton vulgaris. Next base: position 1,770,066,442 of record NC_141691.1, read on the forward strand.
CTCTGCCTCTTTGCTGCATCGGACGCGTCGTTGTGACCTCAGCTGGAGCACACGCATTTTGGAGGACACCCAGCCCAGGCCCTCACCCCCAAATTCGCGGTGAGTGAGGTTCACCTTGGGCGTCCCCTTCCCTCCCCCTCTGCCTATTTCCTCCACTATGTAGGTCGAGCGGGGTGGATAGTGACGGGCCGCTGAGGAGGCAGGGATCCGAGTATCAGCATGAGAGCCTGCCGGACATTAGAGCGATCGAAGGCAGTCGGGGCCGGTGGGGAGGGCCCCACCTTCGGTAAGTTAGTTGCCCCCCCCGCTATTCCTATTTATAATCCCCTCATGGCTCGGGACGGGCGGCCAGCCCTGGGGGCCCGTGAGAGGGTTGGCCGAGCGCTAAATCTCCAGCACGGCGCCGGGTTGGTGGTAGCGGCCGCCTCTCAGGCCGCGATGGCGGCAGATTAGCCAGGGCCGAGCGAGTGAAATGTGGACCAGCGGCAGGGTCAGCGGGAGGTTTGGCACCGGCTGCCAGGAGTCCTAACCCCCCCTCTACCAATTTAGCGGGGTGAGGGATTACGGAGGTCCTCCACCGCCCGGGAGTCAGGCATCCACGCTCATCTGGGGTGGCAGGTCGGGGGGGCGGGTACACCGCCGAAAAACCCCTTTGGCACCCCCCCTCCTTCCGGTCCACCATTTTGAGGTAACGAGCCCGTATGATAGGGCCGCAGGTGCCGGACATCGACATGTGCGGGGCGGCACAAGTGCTCTACCTACCCTACACCCCCCCTCCCGCAATAGTGCTGCCTATGGAGCCTGCCCATTCCGCACAGATGACCGGGGCTGAACCGGCTGCACCCGGATCCGGGGCAGGGGGGGGAAGAGCTGCTTCAGTGCAGTTAAAAGCAGACTGGCTGGATACTTCTAAGGCCGAACCCCCCCCCTCCTTTTCAATTACGAGCAGGGCCTGCGGGAGCACTACGGTGTGCAGCGCGCGTCTGCTCGCCGAGGCCTACGGCCCGTCGGGCATGCCTTGGCCCCAGCAACCGGTCCCCTCGGCAACCGTACCGTGCGAAAAGGGTTTGTGGCCTCAAGTGCGGGGGGACGCGCAGGGGTGGCATTGGGGTGCAGTCTAAACTCGGGGCGAGGCCCCCCCATGGTCGGTTTTCATCAGGATATGCTTCCTGTTCTGCCTCGCTGGTGTTTTGCTCCGGGGCAAGCGGCACTGCAACTAGGGGCATGTGAGCGGGCAGCACAGGTAACTGAATAAAGAGGACAAGGAGCCTCTGTCCTTCCCACGCATTTTCCTACCTGGTGCAGGCCAAGTTGTTGTTTACACCATGCGGCATTTACCTCATGCAATGTTACTGTGATATTGTACGTGGCCTTGCTCCTCCGGGCACAGCACGATCTTTACAAATGGCGTCAAATGAATTATGAATTTAATATGTACAAGTGCCGATCATCAGGGCGGCTGGGGGGCTCATGTAAGACTGTTTGGGAGTGTCGCCACCAGGGCTTGGGGGCAGCGAAGGAGGGTGGCAGCGCCCCGCCTTCACAGCCCTCTCCGACTCTTACCATAGGGGAGGCACTACCGAGGGGTAGAGCACAACAGGGCCCACCAAAGTAGGTGGCCATTACGGGGTGTTTTTTGTGCACTCACCCTATCATCTTTTACAGGTCGAAGAAGGGTTCATTCACGTGCGTGCGAGGAACAGCACCGAGTTACAGGGTTCAGGTAAATGTTGGGACGAATGGTAAAGGGGTAGGCAAGCTAGGTGCCCTTTTAGGGATCTGGGCACAGCATATGATGGATTCAAAGTTCATTAGTGGAACCCAGAGACCAAGCGACCGGGCCAGCCTGGCGGTTGCACAAGGTCCCTACCCCGGCCTCGGGCCCAAACACAACACTCATGTGTCTACTTCCCTTTCAGCCCATCCTTGTGCCCGAATTTCTGTCCGAATGCATACAACGCCTACGCTCGGCATCACAGTTTCAAGGTAATGTAAGGGGGTGAGGGGACAGGTGGAGGACGGTAACAGGGAGGGGGCTCAGTCCTGGCATGGTGATGTAGAAGGGGATTAGTGGCCTGACTGGGAGAGGATGGGGTCCCCCTGCGGACATTCACCGTTCTGTAAGTTCGCTGGCTCACAGTTACATTTCTTTTTCAGGATTTCAGTCAGTGAAGTGCCACCATGACTAGCCAGGGATCCCCCCCCACTTTTTTCGAGGATGTCAGAGGTGGAGGATTCCCTGCCCGGAATCTCCCACGATGCACAGTTGGCGGCCGTCATGGACATGATACGGGCTAAAGGTGTGGCTTGGGCCAGCGAGCTCTTGAGTGCCAATAGTCCAGGGGATTCAGGTATCGCAATGTCGGCCCCCACGGCGGAACAGGAGATAGTGGAAGAAGTGGGACCCACCAGGTCCAATAGGGTTCGAAAACCCACGTTCAAGGACTTCCCAGCAGAACCGCTGCCGGCCAGAGCACGGGCCATTGGAACTGTATTGGTGCATGCGGCCGCCTCTTCACCCCCTGCTGACAGGGCAGCGACCCCGCCGGCGGTGGTGGCACCCCCCTCGATGAACTTTGCTACAAGAGAGGACCTTGGTAAGCTTACTAACTCCCTGCAAGATTTCATGGCAGACGTTAGGGTCGGTCTGCGGGCCGCCAGCCACCTAGATGGAGTGATTCTGGGGGTTATGGGAGCGGCGCCAGCACCGACACCTCAGGCTACAGTAGGAATTTCTGTTACCCAGGTGTGGGGTGGACAGGTGGACACTTCAGATGGCTCTCAGGGAAGAGCCAGCACATGCATGGATTTAGTTGAGGCACCAGCCGTTGGGGATCAACCGAGGAACCCTGGCTGCCAGCAGGACAGGGACGCACCTGTCGCACAGCCCACCCCAGCCCAGCCCCCTCAGCTCCTGACTGCCCCTGTTGCGCCCCCACAGCCTGCAGCATCCACCTCCTCCCCAGCACAGCAACACAGATGGTAACACCTATGCCATTGCCACAAGTGACCATGGTACCACTGCTCTCAGGCAGGTGCTCCCTAGCCTGGGTAGTGCTGCAGGCAGCCAAAGAAGGAATATGGCGAAGGGAGTTCATTGACATATTGTCCTTGCTTCTGCACGGGGTTGAAGGGGTGGATACCAGGAAGATGGGGGGAAAGGAGGAAGAGAAGAAGGTGCACTTTCAATCCTGGCCAGAAAAGTCCATCAAGTCATGGAGACGGCATTCGCTATTCTGGCTGCAGTCATCATGGAGCGATTCCCAGAACAGGGTCCTGGCCTTTTCCAATACGCTAGCCTGATAACCACTGAGGCAGAAACCAATGGGGGCATGGCCTGGTACAAGTATGATTGCGAATTCAGGAAGAAGATGGCCGTGTCCAGAGCTGGGGTGGGACCAGATTGAGGTGAGGCTATGGATACAGTACATGGGCAAGGGAAAGGTAGAAGCCACAGAGAAGACTAGCTCCAACGACAAGAAAGGGGAAACAAGTAAGGGACATAACCAGGAGAAGAGGGGCCAGTTCAGGCAGTCCTTTCGAGGTGGCAGAGGTGGAGGGGGCCAGAAGCAAGGTAACAGAAGGAGCTTCTCAGGGACATGCAGGCTATTCAATGGGGGAAGCTGCACGCGGGGGAAGGCCTGTAGATTCACCCACACCTGCAGCAAGTGTAGCGGATCCCACCCTGCCACCACATGCAACAAGCCCCGCTAGGCAGGACAAGTAGCTGCATTGATTGCACAGCTCCAGACAGTCCTTTCCACCCCCCTCCAGCATTTAGAAAGCCTCCTCCTCCTTCCAGCAACCTCAACCATGTCAGCAAGTCTGCCCTTCCTCAGCTATCTGGTCCACAGATGTGCAAAGGCCCGTCCTCCATCTCCATTTCTAGCTTACTGCCCCTACTGCGGGACTACCCCAATGCCACGGATAGGGACGTGTTAGCTGAGGGCTTCCTGGAAGGTTTCAGAATCCCTTACCTGGGTCCCAGGGTCAGCAGGGATTCAGAAAACCTTAGGTCAGCAAGGGATCACCCCGAGGTGGTCGGGGAAAAAATTGCTAGAGAGCTTGCGCTGGGGAGGGTGGCGGGCCCTTTCAGGCTCCCTCCCTTCCCAGACTTTGTGGTCTCACCTTTGGGTGTAGTCCCCAAGAACGAGCCAGGGTCTTTCAGGCTGATCCAACACCTTTCCTTCCCCGAGGGAGATTCGGTAAATTCATGGCTGGAGGAGGGCTCTTGCTCTGTCTCCTACAGCTCACTGGACATGGCCATAGACATCGTGAGGAGGGCCGGGGTTGGGGCATGGTTGGCGAAAGCCGACATTGAATCAGCATTCAGATTGCTGCCAGTCCAACCGGAGAGCCAACACCTCTTGGGCTTCAAGTGGCAAGGGGACTGCTTTTTTGATAAATGCATGCCCATGGGCTGCGCAATCTCCTGTGCCTTTTTTGAGGCCTTCAGCTCTTTCCTGCAGTGGGTACTCTCGACGAAATACAAGGTGAAGGCAGTGACACGCTACCTGGACGACTTTTTATTCATTGGGAGGGATGGTACGCAGGAATGCAGTGAGGGGCTCCAATGCTTCATGGATCCGGCCAGACGACTGGGGGTGCCGTTGGCACCTGGCAAGACTGAAGGCCCTGCGCAGGTTCTCACTTTCCTGGGTATCGAGCTGGACACAGTTAAGGGCGTGTCTAGGCTCCCAGCCGGGAAGGTGCAGGCCTTGCAAAAGGAAATTCAGGATCTGCTGAGGAGAGGCAAGGCGCCTTTAGGGGTCATCCAGAGCCTTCTAGGCAAACTCAACTTTGCGGCGCAAGTCATTCCGGTGGGCAGAGTCTTTGCAAGGAGATTGGCGAGAGCCACTGCGAAGGTTGTCAAGCGACACCACTTTGTCAAATTGTCCTCGGGCCTGAAGAAGGACCTGGCCATGTGGGTAGAGTTCCTGTCCAATTTCAATGGGACTGTGATCTGGAGGGCCTCTTGGGTAGACAGTTCGGAAATCAGCATGTTCACGGACGCCTCAGGCAGAGAAGGCTTTGGGGCAATCCTGGGCAAACAATGTTGCGCACAGGAGTGGCACAACGCGTGGCGCAAGCGCAGCATCATGCCCAACATCACGGTGCTGGAGCTCTTCCCTATTGTCATCGCTCTCCACACTTGGCATGAGGCCTTGTCTGACAGGAAGGTCCATTCTGGTCCTACAATATGGCGGTGGTTCAAGCCGTAAATGGGAAATCTGCCAAATGTCCGTTGGTGCTATGCTTACTGAGGGAGCTTGCCAGAGGTAGCCTGCTCTGTAATATTGAGTTTAGGGCTAGACATATAGAGGGAGTCAAGAACGTGGCAGCTGATGCTCTCTCTCGTTTTCAGTGGGCCTGGCCGAGGGCGAGAGCAGAGATGACCCCCTTCCCACCAACCCTCTGGCGGATCTTGGAGTGGAGCAGGAGTTGAGAGCCCTGGGGGAGAGATCTCTGGCCCCAGGTACGAGGAAACGCTATGGGAGCCACCTGTCTACATTTAACAAAGTAGTGGAGGACATGGGACAACGAGGGTTATCACTGGAGGGCAAAGTGTAGTCTGGGCCAAGAGACAAGGTAAATCCCAGTCCTGGGCGGGTGGTCACCTGGCCGCAGTCTGCCACGATGCCAAGCTGAGAGGGGGTCAGGACCCAACAAAGCCCTTCGCCATCAGGGCAGCATTGAAGGGCTGGTCCAGGGAGGAGCCGAGGGTCCCGGACGGCAGAGCTCCCATCGATTTCCCCATTCTCCGTGCCATGCTAGACGAGTTAGCCACCGTAACCCACTCTCCGTTTGAGGCTTCCCTGTTTTCAGCAGAATTCTGCCTAGCTTTCTTTGGAGCTTTTCGCATCAGTGAGTTAGTGGCTCGCTCCAAAAAAGACAGTTCAGGGGATGCCTTAGGGGTGGCGGACATCAGCCTGACCTCCAGCCTGTCCTTACACTTAAGGAAGTCCAAGACAGAACAGGCAGGAAAGGGGGTAAGGATTGAGTTATGACTGCTGGGGGATTCCAGGTACTGCCCTGTGGCACTAGTCAGGACCTACCTCGCGCTCCGACCCCCAGCGCCCGGGTACCTCCTCATCCATGCAAATCTCGAGCCGCTCACGAAGTACCAGATAGATAGAGTCATGTTTGCATGTCTTTCCAGAGCAGGCCTTCTCTGCCAGGGCAAGAAATTTTCCAGCCACTCATTCAGAATAGGGGCAGCCACCGCAGCTTTCAAAGCAGGCATGCAGCCTGCAAGCGTGCAGAAAGTGGAGCGCTGGGAGTCCCTATGTTACAAGCGGTATATCCGCCCATGAGTATTGTGGAGGCTTTTGTTTGCAGTGTTTTGTTCCTAAGTTGCTTTTGTGTGCAGTGTTCTTTTTTTTACGTGTTGTAATAATTCAGACGGAGAGTTTAATAAAACAACAAAGTTTTGACTGTGTCCTTTGTTTTAGCAGGGTCGAGAGTGTGGGTCATGGGGCACTCCACCATCTCCAGGTTAGCACGGTGGGCAGCGATCAGGAACTGGACACGTGGATTTCCAAACACAGAATTTGTGTGGTTAGGGTTTCCAGGCATGCGTTGGAACAGCCTCAGGAATAAACTTGAACTATCTTTAGCCTCACTCGGGGCCCCACCCGACCACTTGGTCATCCACCTGGGGGGCAATGATCTCACGAACCTAGGACGAACTACCTTACTCCACAAGATGAAGAGTGATTTGGGGGAGGTCTGCAATTGCATGGGGCAATGTGAGGTATGGTGGTCAGAGATCATGCCACCCAGGGTGTGGTTCGGGGCAAGATCCTGTGAAGCAATAGAGAGGTCCAGGAGAAGAGTCAACAATGCCATGTGCAAATTTACCGAGCAGAGGGGATTGGGATTTGTCAGGCACGAAATGATTCAGGAGAGGACCAAAGGCTATTTTGAGGTGGACGGGGTCCACCTATCTCCTGTAGGGTTGGACCGTTTCCTCTTGGACTTACAGGAAGCACTGCAGTTGCAAGGTTGCAGGTAAAGACAGGAAGCTAGGTAGTGGGGGGCCTGCGCTGCGACGGTGGCCGCTGCCCGGGCTGTTGCGGAGTTACAGGGCGATCTGGAAGCAGAGAGGTGCAGCACAGTACCTCAGCGGGCACATAGGGGTGCCAGAGCCTAAGACCAGGGGCCTCAGGGGAGGTTCCTGGAACCTGTGTCGGCGCCCCAGTAGTCCTTCGGGCGGTTGTGGGCCTGTGCAACTGGGGGCTTGCCTAGCGACGCTCCACCCACGAGGGGCGGAGTATAATCCTTACCATAAGGGGCAGAACGTAGGTGGTTCGCCACGGTGCTGCCTGGCTCATCAGGTGGGCAGGTGGCGAGAATCCGGCCTGCCCTTGGATCGCCCGTAGGCTAACCCACTATGATTACATAACGTGTATGTAAATAAACCTGCAGCAGCTTTTCCCAAACTAATAACACTGGTGTCTAGTGTGTTATTTGCGGGATGCATGCTTGTGTTGCGGGTTGGGGGGGCCTGTTGCCATGATGTTACTATGTGCCCTTCAGACTCAGCGCCATTGTGCCGCTGCCACATTCAAGGGTTTCTTAGAAGGCAGTGCCGTTCATTCAGCTGCTCTGTGGTGCAGGAGGGAGGTCTCGCTGCCTACCTCAGTGACAGGCGTAGACTGCCCTTTATAGACAACAGGCACCCCGTGCTTTCACCCACACCACTTCACACCTCATGCACGTGCCTCTTTGGATACTCTTGCAACCATGACTCCCCACTCGACCACCTTCCTTGCTGCACTAGTTGCAGGGATTAACTTACATCCCGGGCTCCCTCTCACCCATCACGGCACTCTCTTTTCACGGAGGGCACCCTCCATTCTAGCACACCCGGCCTCCCATAGGCCTTTGTGCGCTCCACTACTCTGATACCAGCTGTGGTAAGATCATAAGTACTCTTCTCACACTGCACGCTTTCCACTCATGAGAACCCTAACACCAGAGCCATAAATTATAATCGGACTACAACCCCCACATTAGAGACCCTCCACCCAAAATACTCCTTCATGATCCACTCGTGCAAGCTGTGGTCTGAACAGCTACAGAACACGGTGTAAGCGCTAGGTGTCTCGTCGTTGTGACCTGAGCGCTATACAAATACCAAATGATGTTAACATCACTAATGAGAGCCGTTGCCCTGAGCTATGTAACGCCTGTCATTCGTCCCTCATTTCTGGTGCATTTGATAGACCTTTCCCTGCCTGGAACTGGTGGCAATAAAACAAACTTTGGTATTTCTAAAATCTCTAACCCATTTCTCAAATCTGGGAGTGAGTCCCAACATCTGCGCACACATTAGGAAATAAGGGGCACATGCATCAACCTATTTAGGAAGTGCAAACGGTGCCAATCGGTAAATTCGGCCGTTTGCGCTTCCTAAATATGTTTTTGGGATGCATGAAACAATTTTTCAAAATTCGCTTTTTTTTGCATTTCCTAAAAATGCGAATGCATTTAAGGAATCGCATTTGTGCGATTCCTTAAATGCAATGCATCAATTTTTTTTAAAATGCGAATTTTGAAATAGGAAGTGCAAATTAACACGAGGTTGACCCTCGTGTTAATTTGCGAAATTCTTTAAAAAAGCACAAAAATGCATTTTGGAAAGTGTCATGTTACAGACACACATGTCCTTAGGACATGTGTGTGTGAAACATGCACTTTAAAATACATTTCAGGGGTGCAGGGGGGGGTCCTTTGGACCCCCCTCTGCACCCTTGCAATGCATCAAAAAATTGCGAATTCCAAAAAATAGAAATGCAAAACATCATTGATTCCTATGGGCCTCTAGGCCCATAGGAATCAATGTAATGCCATTCCTTAATTGCGATTCGCAATTAAGGAATCGCAAATTCCGAAAATTAAGAAATCCTAAAAAATGATAGGATTTCTTGATGCATAGGATTTTGCAATTCCTAAATTGCGATTCCTTAATTTTCGCAATTTAGGAAATGCAAATTCCTACAATGATGCATGTGCCCCAAAGTGTTTTCCTAAGATAAACTTTGCACTGTGTGCACTGGTGACCGTGCAGTCAAGGCCCTGGGTGGATGTTAGCTTCTTGTTGCTATGTATGGTGTCTCGAGGCCCCGCAGATTTTGACGCATATCTGTGCTGCCCGACTTTGGGTAAATCTGGGCCTTAGTACATGGAGTGACACGCCTTCTCTGGTGAAGATGTGGAATATATGTGCGTGAGGACTGGTACACGGGGATGATGCAGGCATGAGACATTTGGAGTACTCGGTCATAGCGCCTCACTGAACGTTCTAATCAGACGGTGCAGAGCAGGCTTCCAATGGAATGTATGTATCTACTACAGAAACTTCGATTTGTCATAGGAAACACAAAACTAAAAGTACCAGATTGGAAAGGGGGGGGGGGGGGGGTAGGCACGGGGAGGGGTTTAATTTCATGATTAAATAAAAACAAATAAATAAACTTACCAGGCAACTCCCGCTCTGGTTACGTGCCGCATCACCCACAAGACGTTAGTGGAACGAACTTCTCTCCGTTCTACTGCTTGAAGTTGACTGGCAAATCAGAAGACTGGGGTCGGCTACTCGAATGTATCCTGGCATGTGACAGGGCATGGGGCGACTCTACGTCACCATCGAGCAGGATCCTATCCTCAGACTCCTGCACTACACTAGGCATGCGCATGTATTGTGAATGGAGTGGGGAGCTGAAAAACAAAAGCGCCCTTCGCAGATGCGCAGTAGGAGTCCAGCTCTGGACTCCTGCTGCTATCGCCTGCGTGCGCTGTGCGTCTGTTGTCTCATGCGCACTTTCACCTGTGAAGCAGCTGCCAGGACAGGCTGGAAATGTAAACAGACGATTGTCTGCTTACATTCTTGCTTTTCTGCCCGATTCTGTGAGCAGTTTCTTTTCATGATTACCTAGTGGCGCGCTGCCCCGGCGCCCCCAATGGACCAGCCGCCACTGGCAATTGTTGGGAAACAACCGTGGCCAAAAAAAAGTTGGAGTAAAGTTTGCCACAAGGATGTTGTTTTCTAGGGCATTTATGAGGTTCCATTTGGCAACAAGCTTTTAAAGATGAGCGCCCAAGTATCAGAATATTAGAATGCAATGACTTATTCAGCCAGACTATTGCAAATGGTAAAACAATCTGACAGGAAACATTTGAATCCTCCAATGACATATAAAATATTTAGTGATTTGAGCAAAAAAAGGGAACTTAACCATGTAGAGAGCCCACCATTCGCCCTGCCAGATCCTGAAGAAACTGCAAGCTTAGAATCACATGCATAGCCATCAAAACAGAGATCAATAGTAGCCCAGGTCTCTTGAAATAAATGAATAACATAATTGTCCACAAACAAAGCCCAGTTCGCTTGCTTCATCTTGGAATTAAATCCTGCAATGTTCCAATTGGATCCCCTTTCAGATAGTCCTTCCCAGAGCGATTGTGTCTAAGACCCTAGGAAGAGACAGGCTCTTATAAATATGCTCCAGGACCTTGGGCTGGTGAATGCATGGAGGCATGTAAAGGGTCCAATGAGAGGACATAAGTTCCATAGTGAAAATAATTTACAATATTTTAGGCTGTGCTATTACTTTGTAGATAGAGCTTTGGCGGCTAAAATAAAAGAGGTGAGACAATTTCCTGGGCATATATCAGATCATTCTGCTGTTTTTATATCTCTAAAATGCTCTGGGGATAAGCAAAACTCAAGTTGGACATTGAAATGACCTATTATGCTGAATTCTGGGGTTGTCTCCAACCTGAAAAAAGCTAGTACTGACCTTTTTCTTGATAATGCTGGCTCAGCTCATTCTGGGGTAATATGGATTGCCTTTAAAACTTTTATCCAAAGGGTGTTGCAGAGTCAGTTACATTTCAAGAATTAGGCAGAAAAGTTGGAATTGTGTAGATTGAAGCAAAAAATGGGGGTCCTGGAGGCTGTATTACAGAGGCAAAATATGGGGTCTGACATGGAAAGGGTCTTAAAACAGCTGGAGTAGGTGCAGTTAAACTATGAAATCCACTTGGAGGGAATGGTAGTATACTGGGTGTATGAGACAAGTTGAGTATGGGGAGCGAGCGGGAGTGCTGTTGGCATGGAAGGCAAGCGTTCAGAGATCGAGGAATATTATCAAGGAGCTGGTTGTGAATCCTCAGGGAGATGTGCAGGGACATCTGGTGTCCTTATTTTGTGCACTTTATACGGAAGAAGTTTTCCCGGATTAGGATAGGCTTAGAGAATGGTTGAGGGACGTAGAGCTCCAGGGGCTTACGGCAGAGGGTATATAGTGCTTGGAGGTACAGATTACTCAGGAGGAAATCAGAGAGCAACTGTTGCATATCAAGAATGGAAAGGCAGCCAGATGCCATTCCATCAGAGATGTATAAGCTTTTAATGGAGGAGGTAGTTTCTAGAGTGGGAGACACTGTTTAATGCGGTATACCAGAAGGGTGCAGATCACCTATTTATGAAAGAAAGCTACAATTCTTTTTATTTTAAAACCTGGCAAGGATCTCAGGAAAGCCAATTCTTATTCTCTGATCTCTCTGTTGAATGCAGACTGTAAGGTTTCTGCGAGTATCTTGGCAGGGAGATTGGCTAAGCTAGCTCCCCAGTTAATCCAGCAGCTGGTGAAATCTATCGGCTCAGTTACTGTTCTGCCGATTTCCCTGGCAGTGGTCACAATAGATGCTGCCAAGGTGTTTGACCAAGTGTGTTGGGTATATTTGTGGGAGGATTTGGCAGTGTTGGATTTTAGTCCCTGCTTCATCTCTATGCTCCAGAGGCTGTATGAGAATTTGTTGGCTAGAATTTTGCTTACTGGGATATTGACCAGGAGTTTTTGCATTCATAGTGGCATTAGGCAAGTTTTCTCCTTGTCTCCTCTTTTATTTGACATCTATATTAAATCATTCGCACAGTTACGTAGAAGGGATGGTCAGGTAATCTTGTTTCACACTCCTCACGTTTGTAATAAGATTGTGTTGTATACGAATGACCTGGTTATTTATACATCAGACCCCACTCACACTATCCATAGGGTGGAGCGTTTGGCGGTGGAGTTTGGGGCTCAATTAGGATATCTAGTGAACAATTGTAAGTCGAGGTAATGTCTTGGAATGTGGAAGGCTGGGCAGGTGAGGTTCGGGCAGAGATGAAATACCTGGGTATTGTCATTGTTAAAACCCTGGGAGCAATATCAATGCATAATTTGGGTAGGGTGGTGAAGGAGGTGGATGTATTACTCGCTAGATGGAAGAATCTGCCATTGATAATTTATGGGCGAGTGAATTTGATCAAGATGAAGATTGTTACTAAATTGATGAAACTCTTTAACTGTATCCCTCTCACATTCCCAAGATCGGCATTTGATAAGAATCAGAGGAAAATAACTAGCTACATATGGGCTTCGGAGGTGTAAGGCTTAAATGGAAGAATTTGAGATGTAGGTTAGAGAAGGGTGTAAATGTAAATGTAAATGTACATGTATTTATATAGCGCAAATCACCGACCCGGTATCTAAGCGCTTGCTTTGGGAACCCGTCCTGGTATTCCCCTGTGAGATAACCCCAGCAGGGTATACACAAGGTGAAAGCCAGGCATCCCCCTGCGAGGGGCCATTGTGGAGATTAAGCAAGCTATTGCCCAGAGTCGCAGAGTGTGAACCTGTGAATGGAGTAGGCACCGGAGCGAGAATTGTCGAGTCCGTGGACATTTTTTTTTTTAGGACTCAAGACCCGCCGAGCCGGGAATTGAACCCTGGTCCCAGGCTGACCTCTGCTTCCAGGTCTGCCTCCTCTAACCAGTGAGCCACACTTCTCCACGTGGTCTTGCCCTTATATTGTATGACTTTTCAGTTTAAGAACAGTAGGATGCTTCAGTATAAGCCAGATAGCTCAACCTGGAGGGTGCTATTAGCAGAAATGATCAGAGAGTAAGAGCCATCAGGTTCCTATATAAGTTTGGTGCCCCGAAATTCTTTTAAAAAGTATGACTGAAGGTTTTAAAGGCAGAACTAAGCCTTTGATGTTGAGCCAGGAAGATCTTCGGTATCAGTTATTATTCAAACTTTGCACCCATTTGGGATTCCCCAGGTGTCCCAAAGTGCTCGAGTGATGGATTGAGTCTTCTATTAAGAAAAGCTAGGATAGTTACCTGGGGGGGAGTTGATGGAAGTGCAGAGGGTATTACCCTGGGAAGTATTAAGGGCTAAGACAGAGGGCGTTCCCTTATCAAGGTTTAAATATGTGCAGTTGTCTTCCTGGCTTGCAAATGCAGCTCAGGAAATTAGGGGGGCCTGAGAATTTGAGTCAACTCTCCAGGATGTAAGGCCTAAGAGCAAGGAGATTGCCATTTGATATTTATTGAAAGTTCCTGGATGCCAAGGATGGAAAAATCATGGCGCCATGTTCTGAATGGGAAGGTATCATTCAAGGGACAAAGCTGCAACTAATATGGCAAATCTCCTTGAAGTCACTGTATTCAGTTGTCAAACCGGCTAATCTTAAACGAAATCACTTTTGTACCATCAATATATTAGACTGGACTCCACAAAAGATTGCAAAGTTCACTCAGGAGACGACTCCCATATATAGAAGATATGGCCTCCTAACAGCCAATAATGAACATGCCTTTTTCACTTGTCCTGGGATCAAGGTGTTCTGGAAGGACGCTGAGAACACTTTAAAGGACATTTTGGGTGTAAATATCACTTTAAGTCATGAGTTATTTTTATTGGGGATGGAAATGGCCGCACGTAGTCTCCTGAGTAGAGCTCAGAGGGGCCTCTTGTTTTGTCTGGCCCTCTTAGCCAGCAGGATGAATTGTCAACTCTGGATTGATTCATTTCCTCCATGTGCAACTGACTGGCTCAAAGCGGTGCATCAGACTTGCCATCTGGATATTGAGGGTAAGCCTGGTGGGTATTATTGGTTTTCTCCATCTCTGTGCAGAAGTCACACCTGACACCTTCAAAGACAACATGACTGCCATGTGATATGGCAACAATCAGGGCGATGTGGGTTCTGTGTCAGAAGGCTCTACATCTCTGTAAATGTCTGAATCCTCAGGGCATTTCCCTGGTCGCTCAGAACCTGGCTGGATCTTTACATGCCTAGTAGAGCATAAATGGCAATTGTGAAGGGCAACTTCCAGCAATGGGGAAAACCCTAGCTCAATCTATTTACCAGTGCAAAGAACGCACACTCTCCAAGTTTTTGAGCATTGGCGTTCCCAAAGCATCTCTCCCTCAGAGTAGCCTTTTGCCTGGATTGGGGTTAGGGACTCCCATACACTTTTCCACCCCTACATCTCCTGCCCAGAGTATTGAAAAAGATCAGGAGAGATCGGGCCAAAGTCATTCCAGTGGCACTGAACTGGGTAAGGACAGTGTGTTGCCCAGAATGTCTGATAATGAGTGCATGTCCTCAGATTCAGATTGGGAGGACCTCCTGTAACAGTAGCATGTCCAGGTCCTGCACCTGAGCCTCCACAACCTACACCACAATGCATGATGATTGAGCTGTGACAGATGATGACTTTTAATCTTCCTCACAACGTGGTTTGTGCAATCTTAACAACCAGGCATCCCTCAACTAAAACTGTGTAAGCAGGAAGCTGGGAGAAATTTATTGTTAAGTGCTCCTCAAAAAACCTTCAGGTGTTACAGGCAAAGTTGTCTGTTATTTTATTGTTTTGTCTCTCTCTAGCCCAGAAAAGCCTTGCTGTGACAATAGTTAAGAGTTATCTTTCAGCCCTCTCAGGCTTTCGACGGTTGCCTGATCAGCAATGCCTTTTTAAATTACCTGTTGGGATGCAGCTTTTGAAAGGGTTGATCGACATGTTCCCCTTCAACACTGTTTGTGATGCTTCAGTGGACATTCATTTGCTTCTCACCTAGCTGATGCACACTCCTTTGAACCAATGCACAGCTGTTCTCTCCACTTAACCATCGACACAGCATTTTGTATTCCCATAACATCCACCAGTCGAGGGATCGAACTTCAAGTTTTGTCAGTACAGCAGCTACTCACTTCATTATTCCTGGATACACAGGTCCTCCAGACAAAAGTAGCATTCCTGCCAAAAGTAGCCATGCCCTTTCAGATATGGCAACCATCACCATTAGGGATTTCTAAGATATGCCTTACCTCTCCAAGAACTGATTCACCATCTGGGCCCTAATAGGGCACTTAGTTCTATATAGATTCTACCACAGATCAGAAAGAAACTGACATTAGTAAGTGGAGATCTAAGGGCACCAATATGACATCCGGGGTGGGATGGATGCATCACCAGCTACTGTGTGTAAGGGAATTGCAGTCTGGCACCTGGTGGAATTCACAAGGTGAAGAATCTACAGTTAGATTGAGTGTCCACCAAGAAGGCGTTACCAAAGGTAACTTTTTCTTTCAGAAGTTTACAATGTTGAAAAACGTCCTGGGATGATAAGTAACATTACAATAGTTAGAAAGGCTATTATGACCTTATCATTACAGTGCTCATAGCGCCAACATTTCCTGTTAAATACAATATGTCCAAAAGTAGTATTACAATTGCCATGTTACACTGGTATTCTGTTATACTGTATGTTTCCAGGCTGTCACACTGTATCTTTCACAGGTGCACAGTGGCAGTATTGGCCCATAATTTTATGGGTATGGCATTGAATTGTTGGTGCTGCTTGGTTTTCCTTTGTCTTTTCATTCCTTCACAGAGTCATTCCACCTCCCAGTTTGCGGATCAATGATATGGGAACTTTCCAGTATAATTACCCGAGCACTTTGGTATTGAGGTTTAGACCTTGCTGTAATAGTGCCCCTGATCCCTTCCAAGTCCTTCTATTTTTAGAAAAGAGAGATGCATGCCCACATTTAACACAGTTAAATAGAAGGAGTATCCTGGTGCTCCCTCCAGTGAGGCTACATTTATATTTGTTTCTTTGTCCTGTTTATCAACTAGATGTGCTCTGGAATTAGCAGCATATGACTGGACCTTTTTTCTTTCTTGTTCTATTCGAGTGTTTATTCTTCTTTCTGAATGCCAACATAAATGATCTCATACTCATTCCATCAGGTAGTGTAGCCTAGGCTCATTCTGGGGTTCTTGTTTGTCCACCCCAATGCTCTTTCTTCTTTTTAGTTGGCGTAATAATGGAATCTTAGCAATATACATACTTAGATTTTGCTGTTCTTTCAGTTTAAGGTTTCCTTGCTTGGGAATTGGTGTCTGAAATATTCCAGAGTTGTTTGTGGCTGTTGATGTTGTGTGACTGGTGCCTCATCCTTGATGTCTTATTATGACTGTTCAGTGGAATTGCAGTTATGCCACATATACCAATGAGTAGGTGATGGCAAACAGCTGTTAAAATGTGGGCATTACAATGTAATACCTTAACTATGCATCACCTTTGCAACACAATCCTTTAGCACAAATATGCCTTTACAATGCAGCCTTCACATCGCAAGGTATTTGTATGGTAAGCGTGTGTATGTGTGTGTGTATATATATATATATATATATATATATATATATATATATATATATATATCACAACAACGCTGTTCTCACATCGAAATAACAGCATGCCACGCACTCCCAAAATTGCAAAGCGGTGAATAATTAATTGTATGGCAACAACTCAGCGCACTTCAGAGCCTGCCCTCCTTGCTCATGAGTAAATTTGCTATTTGATTTTGTCAATAACATAGTGAACAGACTCCCAATTTTACATCAAGGTCATCATTCAAGGAACATTTCAGAATTCAGTTAAATTTCGCTGACAGTTTGTAGGTGGTACCGCAACAATCATAAGTTTTATAGTTGGTTTGACAAGTGTGTAAAATTAACAGATACATTTATTTAACCAAAAGTATAAGACACGATAGTGCGCCTCCCAGTCTACCAAATGTTCACTACCCGTCTCAAAGAATGAATAAAGTTTTTTTTTTATCCGTAAATTTTATAAATAAATAAAAATAAATAAAATAAAGTTTTGATCTAGCGTTATTGTTCAACAAGGGAACCATCATGCTTATAGTATGTGGGATTTATTTTGCGGTGTTTTTATTTAAAACACACGGAATGCGAAGACCCCGTTGTAAACGTTGATTCTCAGAAACAGCAATATAATAAGACTGCCCATGTGGGCTCTTATAGAACAGTCCATCGCTGATTGTGTCATCACTAATCCTATTGATTGGATTGGGATAAATGTCCCAGTGGGCTTAACCCCATACTGATCAACTAGTTTAAATTAGATCACATAGACTTGTAAACCGGGTAAATACCGCCCAAGTGAGTTAAACTAACTATTTTACATATAAACTGGGTATGCACCACCCAAGTGGGCTTAACCGACTATCAATGGGTCTAAACAGTTTCATTGGGATAACTATCATTGTCCCTTCAGTAGATAGATATTTTTCAGTTCCAGAGCCTTCCACTTGTCAACCACTGTACAGGGAATCTGTAAAAGACATAAACACATTGATTAATTGTCACATCAAAGTATTAATTCATACAACAAAAGTGAATAACAAAAATAAAAAACAAAAAACATGAATTTAAAAGTGAGGTTAAAACATCTCCATCAGTTCAACAACTGGTATTACATTTACAAATAACTATTTCGTTTGACATCAATCAGACATAGTGCTTTAACTGAACCAACTTATCCTAAGTGGACCGACAGTTCTTCAACCCCATTATGACCTATGAGGGTTAGTGTACGGTATTGAATTATCAATTTTGATTCAAGACGTCTCAAATCTTGGACTCTGTTACCCCCATTGTTCTTTGGTCAGAATAGTATCTAACACACAGAAGGATAAAAGGCTACTTTTTTGATTGTGGTGTGTCTTGAAATGCCTGGCAATCAGGTACTGGTTATCGTCATTTTTGATGGCTCGAAGATGCTCAAGAATGCGTTTCTTTGCTTTGTGAATCATGCTGCCAATATAGAATTTATCAAGATAATCATAGAAAGAGGCAACAGAAGTGCAGAAAGAAGCAAGAGAGGTGCAGAAAGAAGAAAGAGAGGTGCAGAAAGAGGGAAGACGAATACAGAAAGAGACAACAGGGGTACAGAAAGAGACAACAGGGATGTAGAAGAGACAACAGGGGTACAGAAAGAAGCAAGAGAGGTCCATAAAGAGGCAATAGAAGCACAGACAGAGGCAAGTGAGGTGCAGAAGGAGGCAAGATAACTGCAGAAAGAGGCTAGAGAGTTGCAGAAATAGGCAAAGGGGGTGCAGAAAGAAGGAACGTGTGCAGACAGAGGCAAGAGAGGTACAGAAAGAGGGAAGAGGGGTACAGAAAGAGGCAAGAGGGATGCAGAAATTTGGAAAAGAGGTGCAGAAAGAAGCAAGAGCAGTACAGAAAGAACCAACAGAGGTGCTGAAAGGTAAGAGCGGTGTAGAGAGAGGCAGGAGTGGTACACAAAGAGGCAAGAGGGGTACAGAAAGAGGCAAGAGGAGTACAGAAAGAAGGAAGAAAAGTACAGAAAAAGGAAGAAAAGTACTTAAAGAAGCAACAGAGGTGCTGAAAGAGACAAGAGAAATGCAGAAAGAAGCAACAGAGTTACAGAAAGAGGCAATAGATGTGCCGGAAGAGGCAAGAGAGATGCAGAAAGAAGCAACTGAGGTACAGAAAGAGGCAAGAGAGGTGCAGAAAGAAGAGAGTGAGGTTCAGAAAGAGGCAAGA
This sequence comes from Lissotriton vulgaris, assembly GCF_964263255.1. Lineage (NCBI taxonomy): Eukaryota > Metazoa > Chordata > Amphibia > Caudata > Salamandridae > Lissotriton > Lissotriton vulgaris. Next base: position 1,770,085,169 of record NC_141691.1, read on the forward strand.
GAAGAGCAGAAAGTGGCAAGTGTGGTGCAGAAAGAGACAAGAGAAGTATAGAAAGAGGCAAGATAAGTGTAGAAAGAAGCAAGAGGAGTGCAGAAAGAGGCACTTGAGGTGCAGAAAGAGGCAAGAGAGGTACAGAAAGAGGCTAAAGAGGTACAGAAAGAGGCAAGAGAAATGCAGAAAGAGGTAAGAGAGGTACAGAAGGAAGTGTGTGAGGTGCAGAAAGATGCAAATGAGGTGCAGAAAGAGGCAAGAGGGGTACAGAAAGAGGCAGGGGGAGTACAGAAATAGGCAAGAGAAATGTGCAAAGAGGCAAGAGAGGAGCAGAAAGAGGCGAGAGGTGTTGAAAGAAGCACGAGAAGTGCAGAGAGAGACAAGTGAGGAGCAGAAAGAGGCAAGAGAGGTACAGAAAGAGAATGAGAGGTGCATAAAGAGTCAAGGGATCTGTAGAAAAAATAAACAGAGGTGCTGAAAGGGACAAGAGAAGTGCAGAAAGAGGCAAGTGATGTGAAGAAAGAAGACAGTGAGGTGCAGAAAGAAGCAGAAAGGTGCAGAAAGATGCAAGAGAAATACAGAAAGAGGCAAGAGAGGCACAGAAAGAAGAGAGGTTTGTGTACCATTAGTACCAATTTAACACCCACATTTAGCAATACATAACACATGACCATTCCAGCTTTGCAAAGGGCCTTCCACCACACTGTAACACATGAAGCTGCATGTTTGGGAACATTTGAGCCATTTGAGCTAGAAACAAGGCTTTTTTTGTTTAAATCTGCAGATTAGGCAGGAGATTATAGAATATTTCGCAACTGTGGAAAATGTTTAATTATGTGAAAATTTGTGCGGCTGCACAGTCACATAATTCCAGTGGCCCTGCTCATACCTCAGACTAGTGTCAAAAATGCTCCTCAGTGGTTGCTTCTTTTTTTGTGTCTCATTGAGTTTATAGTTCAGCTTCTATGGAAACGATGAAGACTAAACCAGAGGTAACCACTCCACAACACAGACTACAATACCACATAATTACTCTCCAAAACACATAATCCCACTCCACATAATTTCTATACACTAAATACCACATACTTTCTATTCACACAATTTCACTGCACAACATACCACATAATTCCACTACACACAACATACATCCATTCTACACCAAAAACATTAGTTAAAAACTTTTACATTTGCAACGCCAATAGCTCTAACTCTCGCAAATGAGAAACCTATTACATTGCAAATGCTTCTTTAAGTACTAGTCGCGTTCGCAGAGTGGTGGAGAAAGGGTGCTGGGCCTCTGACCAGCGCTCAGGAATTCCGCTGCATAGGACACAGGAGGTACCAGGAGGGCTTCTTGGTCCCCAACGTCCCTCAGGAGTAAAGTGGACTTCATCCTCCATCCTGTAGTCTGCCAGGAGGTGCGTTTAGTGGTGGAGCAAGGGGGCATGGCTTCCGAAGACGTTTTAGCAATCTCACTGTGTGGGACTTATTGGAGTTAACAAGAGGGGTAGTTGGCCCCCAAGGACATTCTTGGGGGCCAACTACTGCTCCTATTACCTCCAGTAAGTCCCACACCACTCTGCAAGCGCGATCCCTGGTGCACTTTTGAATGGGGATTGAAGTCCCCTTCGCTGCTGGGGGGTCCTTAGGGGCCAACTAGCCCACCTCTTACCAACAGTAAGCCCTACACAGTGAGATTGCTGAGAGTGCTCAAAGGCCATGCCCCCCTTTTAACACCACTCTGCAAACTCAGCTCCTGATGCACTGCCACTTGGGGGGTGAAGTCCACTTGTATCCTGAGGTCCTCAGGACACAAGAGGACCTCATCTCATTTGAGGCCCAACCAGCATTGCACCAAGAGGCGTGTTTGCAGAGTGGTGTAAAAAGGGGTGGGGCCTCGGACCACCTCTCAGCAATCCCACTGTGTGGGGCTTACTGGAGGCACCTGGTGGGCTAGTTGGCCCCCAGGGGCCCTCAGGAATGAAGGGGACTTAGTCCCTCAAATTAGAGCGCGCCAGGGGGAGCATTTGCAGAGTGGTGCAGGGAGGGGGCAGGCTTTTCTTTAAAAAAAAGTATTTTTAGGGGGGGCTGTGTGGCCCCCTATCTTTTAGTCTTTCTTGGGCCCTGGGACCCCATTCCCGCAGGGTCAGACTGGGAACTAAAACTGGCCCTGGCAAAGAGCTTGGCTGCCCCCCCCCCCCCCCCCCCCCGGAGCGGCCGAGCTGTTTGCCAGTGCCGGTTTGAGATGATTTTGTTGCAAAATGACCCTGTAACAAAAACGGCCCCCAGGAGCCCACAATTGGCCCCCACCCTAGTGGTCCACCAGGGAAATGCCCGGTGCCCACTACGGCCAGTCTGGCCCTGCATCCCCCAGGGCCTAAGCATTTAAAAAGAAAAGTGAGAGGGTGCCCGCATGGCCTCCCTTCCCTGGATCACTATTGGCCCCAGGGACCCCATCCCCTGGGACATTGCCTCTTTTTTATTTTTTTAAGTACAGGGGGAGCACCGCTTGGCCCCTCCTCCCGGCCCCTCATCCCTTGGACACTTCTGACCCCTGGGACCCCATCCCCCGGGGCCTGGCCAGCCTAGATTTTTTGGCCCCCTACTAAGGCCAATTATGGTCCTGGCCAGCCTATATTTTTTGGCCCCTACTAAGGCCAATTATGGTCCTGGGGACCCCATCCCCTGGGGCTAGCCTTCCTTTTTATCATTTTTTAAAATAAAGGGTAGAGGGACAACTAGCCCCCTCCCAGTCCACTTCTGGCCCTGGGGACTCCATCCCCTGGGGCCAGCCCTCAAGTTGGGGAGAGTGGGGGGAGCCCCAATACCCCCACAGCCCCAGCCGGTTCCCCACCTCCTGCGGGAGCCAGCACTGCTTTTGGGCAAGGGAAGCTGCTAACTTGCAGCTCCCCTTGCCCAAAAGCATTTCTGCTTTGTTTCCAAGAACCAAAGCAGGGTTTGCTATGACAGGACGGGAGCCGTGCTCCCACCCTACAATAGAAAACAACAATGTCCCGGGGGTGGGCACTGCGTGACATTGCAGGAGCCGGCCCTGGGTGGTGGCAGTCCCCAGGGCCGGGGCGCTGCAACAGAACCCCACCCTTAATTTAAAGTTTGCCCTGGGTTGGCGGTGGTCCCCGGGACATTGTGGGGAGGGTTAGGAGCCCCCACACTTCATTTAATAATATTTAAGCCCCAGGGAGGTGGTGATCCCTGTGGCTTGGGGGGCCCGCGAGGCCCCCACCTCATTATTACATAATGCCCTGGAGAGGTGGCAGTCCCTGGGGTTTGGGGGGCCCATGAGGCCCCCCCACCCATAATTAAACAAAGCCCCAAGGAGGTGGGGGTCCCAGGGGCTTGGGGGGCTGCCCCCACCCACAATTAAACAAAGCCCCGGGGAGGTGGAGGTCCCCGGGGCTGCGGGGGGCCGCGGAGGCCACGGGGGGGCGCGTGCCCCCTCACATAATTAAATAAAGCCATAGGGAGGTGGCAGTCCCCGGGGCTTGGGGGGGGCCTGGGATGCACCACACCTCTAATTATACAAGCCCCTAAATGATGGCTGTCCCTGGGGCTGCAGGGGCCCCTGTGGGCCCCTTCTAATTAATTGGGCATTGCCCCTAGGACCTGGCTCACCCGGGGGCTTATAGAAAACAAAGCATGGGAGCCTATAGAAAACGAACCGTGGGAGTCCACACTTCGTTTTTTAAAATGTTCTCAGCCGGATTCGCGCACCCAGTGCGAATTCAGCCAATCTATGTTTTTTTAGTGCTTTTGTTGGCCCTGGTGCTCCTTGCGGGACACCCTGAGCAGGACTAGTGGGTCAGGGTGTTTCTACCCTGCCCCTTTTTCTTATTTTTTAATGTTTTTTCTACTGTTTTCTTGTGACGGTTTCTGAGTCACAAGATGGCTGCCAACACATTCTGGTTTGGAGTGTTGGCAGCAAATCAGAATTAGGCTCGTGCTCAGGAGAATTTGTGAACCCTCCTCTGTGCTCAGACATATACATTTGTATTTTTTAAATTTCTTAACTACTGAACAGATTTCCACATTTTTCAAGATGCACGCTTTCTGGACCAAGACCTACCTTTTTGCCAAACTTGGAGTAATTCTGTTCAGCAGTTCGGGCTGTAGCTGTGTCTAAAGTTCTTATGGAAATTAATACGGGGAAAACGCCTTTTGGGACCCTCCTTTTTTCTCGGTCCTGCTTGCCGAATCACCCCGAAACATTCAAGACAGAAGCTGACCTGAGTGAACCATTAGTTTTGAAAATTTTGCGAAGATTCATCAAACAGTGGCAAAGATATTGGCAAAAGAAATAATGCTTTTTGAATAGAAAAAGGTCCTAACTATAACTACCTACTGGCGACAGCCAGTAGGTTATACCTATATACATATTCCTAGGTGCTCTGCAGCAAGGAAGCACTCCACAGCAGCAGGTATGTGAACATACTTTATTGCTTTCTTGAAAGTGGCATTTCATCCTTAATTAACAGCCTTTCACCGATATATAGATCAAGTTCTAGGCAGAACGAAACGCGTTGGTGTTTGTTTGTTCGAAATATAATAATAAAAATCTGAGATTTACCAAGAAACTTGCTGTGGTACGATCCGTTGCTTTTTACCAGGAAAGTGTGGAGAATATGGAGCGTGTGCTCACCCGCGGGACACCGCACAGCCATACGCAGCGCCAAGCCGCGAAATTGAGCAAAACGTGGAGAAAATATATATATGGCTGCGGGGGTATGCTGTAAAAGAACTGAGAATTGAGGACACGCATACCAATAAATAAAGAAAAGCTTTTACGGGGAAAAGCAAGGTTGCATTCGAGTGCTGCTTATTGTTTGGACACCCCACTGAGCACGAATATATATATATATATATATATATATATATATATATATATATATATATATGTATATATATATATATATATATATATATATATATATATATATATATATATATATATATATATATATATATTAAAAAAACAAAGTTGCCCTCTCGAGATGCCACACACAGCACAGGGTTAACGTACACCACAACACAGGCAGCAGTTAGGTTTGCAGGCTGTATGCCATCCAACAGCCAAACGTGTTTTGAGCTCCCTCGAGCTCTTGATCACTGGCAGTAATGAAGGCAGGAACGGCACTAAGAACAACTTCTTTTATTTAAATGAAGAGTCCCGCCCCAGTGGGCGTTGTAGCAAATGACATGCTGGTCCTGATAGTCCCATAAGGTAGCCACATAAGACTCTTGTAGTTCTTTGACCAAGTGGCTAGCGTTCCTGTCTCTATACACAATTAAATTCTGTGTACAGTGAAAGGTATACTGCTACTGCATTCAGCTGCTAATACAACTGCGAGCGAGGCCCCCTCTGTCCATAACTTGCGATGGTGTTTACCAGCATGCTGGATCTGCCTGCGGGCGTCGGGGCATCTTGCGGCCGGACTAGCCGCTTTAAATTAGAAAACCAAAATTGTCCTCTCGAGACGCCACACACAGCTCGGGGTTAACGCACACCACAACAAAGGCAACACTTAGGTTTGCAGGCTGTATGCCTTCCAACAGCCAAACACGTTTTGGGCTCCCTCGAGCTCTTGATCACTGGCAGTAATGAAGGCAGGAACGGCATTAAGAACAACTTCTTTTATTTATATGAAGAGTCCCGCCCCAGTGGTCGTTGTAGAAAATGGCATGCTTGTCCTGATAGTCCCAAAATGTAGCCACATAAGAGAGGGCAACTTTAGTTTTCATGTATATATATATATATATATATATATATATATATATATATATATATATATATATATATATATATATATATATATAGCAAAGGGTCAAGGGATTCTCTGATATAGGTTATACAGTATATTTCTATCTAGAATAGATAGTGACTGTAAAACAAATTAAGAATATCTAAAAAGTAATGATGATTTTTTTCAATACATGCCCATCCAGGGCTTCATGGTTACTGTGTATTCTAATATAATCAACTTTCCCTTTAACACAGCATGAAATGTAGTAACAATTCAGGTTAAAACCGTAAATGTTGGACTGTGTAAATCTAGCAATGCAAATGACATCGAATCAATTGTCTTATCATGATTGCCCATCCAGGGCTTTAAATAAGGTTGTAATTATTTTACCTGTACAAAGTATCAATAGACATGAATTAATTTTGTCCGGCATGTAACTCGTACGGATATACCTGAATGAAGTTAATTATGATTTGGTTTTGGTTTTGCCATTACAAGATGGCGCTTATGATTTGGACATTAGTCCGCTTTTTATGTTTATTCTAAATGCCGTCATTAATCTCCGCCTCGCCGTCGCCAGATGACACTGACGAAGGCAAGTGCTGAAATGCGTCTGTTTTATTATTTTCCTTTTGTGCAATAAACCTAACTAGGTTTAACCTACTGGGAGTGCTGTTGTGTCGACTTTGTTTGGCAGTGGAGCATCAAATATATATATATGAAAAAACATAGGTTACACAGGTACATAGGTACACGTTATAGTTATGGATTAGCATTTAAAAAACTTGCAAATTGATTGAACAAACCATAGGTTTCACACACGTTATAGTTAGGAATTAGCATTTCAAAAACCTTGCAAATTCATTGAAAAGACCATAGGTTTCACACATGTTATAGTTAGCTGAACATTTCTCTCATACAAAACTATAACTACACATGCATAACTATAACGGGGAAATTCCCCCGTTATAGTTAGTTCAGCTAACTATAACTCGCGCGCCCGCAATGCACTGCTGATGACGTCATTTATTACATCACTCATGACATGGTCAGTGACATCACTCATGACATCACTGATGACATCTCAAATGGCATCACTGATGACATCATCCTTGTGAAAGAGTGGCAGACCTCCTCGCAGCGTAATATAACCCTTGATACAGACATTCAAAAATAGAAACTAACATTTTCAAAAAATGTAGATACCGATACCAGTTACAACATCCTATTCAGTAATTCCGAAATCTACATAAATAACCACTCATTCACCAACAGTTCTACATAGTCACTCATACATGTACTCACTCATCATATGTTCTCATAGACCTATACATCCTGTTACACACCGACACTCATCCATAGAGTTACTCACACACATACTCACACATGCAAATAAACTTTCAAACATCCATTTGCTTGCATATGTAGCTATACATACTCCACTACACCTATTTGTACAGAAATATACACATAATAACTCTCTTAAAAAATCACTTATAGATACACATAGTTAGTTATACAGGAACTGTTATAATCTCTCACTCTTATATATACTCACTTATATACACCAATACTCACATATAGTAGTTTAAAACATATGTACTTAGTCATAAAGACAGTATTGAGACAGTCATTCACTCACTAACACACCTATACACACACTCATCCACCCATACAGTGCTGCACGCATGCTGTCTTCAAAACACATACAAACAGTGAGTCGATCATTCATGCATCTGTGCGCTAAGTAATACCCCCACCAAACCATACAGACACTCATACTGATACTCAAAAAAAACAACTAATAACCCATATAGATACTCATGTAGCTACTCACCAACCCATGCAGCCACTTATACACAAAGTGAGACACTGATACAGATATTTACATATTTAAACATTACTCGCTAATACATGTATTCACTAAGATACACTTAATAAGTCAGTTATACATTCAATTTTACAAAACAAAACAAAACATTTAGATACTTATTTACCCATTTATTCTTCCATCGACCTTTAGATAAACATATATAAAAAATATTTATTTTTCAGAAAGACACACATTCACTGGATGATGTCATCGGTGATGTCATTTGAGATGTCATCAGTGATGTCATGAGTGATGTCACTGACCATGTCATGAGTGATGTAATATGTGACGTCATCAGCAGTGCATTGCGAGCGCGTGAGTTATAGTTAGCTGAACTAACTATAACGGGGAAAATTCAAAGGTTTTGTATGAGAGAAATGTTCAGCTAACTATAACATGTGTGAAACCTATGGTTTTTTCAATGAATTTGCAAGGTTTTTTAAATGCTAATTCCTAACTATAACGTGTGTGAAACCTATGGTTTTTTCAATGAATTTGCAAGGTTTTTTAAATGCTAATTCCTAACTATAACGTGTGTGAAACCTATGGTTTTTTCAGTGAATTTCAAAGGTTTTGTAAATGATAATTTATAATTGTATTAATTATTATCTCTTTCTTTTTATTCTAATTTCTTATATGTTTAATATAAATATTTATATATATTTTTTTAGATTATATTTCATATTCTTTTTATAAAATAATAACAAAACTAAACTGCAAAATATTTTTGTGATTAATTATTGCTTGACTTCGGTTGCAACCGTAACACAGCTGCAGCAATGCTGTTGGGGGCTCTATGCTCACAATGCTGTATCAATCCTTACACATGCTTCAAGCATGTGCAAGGTTTTGACGCAGCATAAGCTCAAAAGTGACTGAATGAAATCTTACACATTTCACTTAGTCACTTTTACGAGACGTTGCTGCACCCCCTCCTGCGCAGGAAAGCCTCCTTCTGGCGCAGGTCTTTACAATGTAATGCACCTTCCAGATGCGTCACATTGTTAATAGCACACACCATGGCACATCTTTTGCACCACCGCTGTGTCACAAAAGTGACGCAACGGCTGTCTAAAAGAGGCACAAGAGGAATGTAAATCCACCCCTAACACATACAAATTTACCCAGGCAGTTTCACCAGAACGCAAATTTAAGTATAGACTTGTAACATATTTATGTACACATGTTATATTCAAGTGCTTCCGAGGTACTACAGTATACTATAAGTAAACACCTTATTGATTTATGCTGTAGCACCTCCTTATACTTCTGCACTTTCACATTCTCTATACACTAGTAATCTATTGGACCCTGACCCTGATAAAGCGCTTAGAGACCCCTGGGTTATAACGCGCTATATAAGTCGAATAAATAAATAAATATTCATTCATTCATTTATGAACTACACATTCATTCTGACAAACATTTACACACTAACATAGAAATACAGTTCTTTCTTTGACCAGTGAAGGTAGTTCTAAAAAGAACTGTTTTTTTTTGTCTTTTTAGTTTTGTATTTTTTTTGTATTTTCTCAAAAAATTCCAAGCGGAACAAAAGAATGAAAAAAAAACCTAATATCGAGGATACCAATGGTCCTGCATCCTGTGTTTTATGTGTTTTATCAGGTCCATAGACAATTCCCCATAACACAAAAGTTTAGCGCAATAAATGCATACAATTTTAACTTTAGCAAAGTCAGGATCAATTTGTGGGTGTGGACTGCTTCCTGAAAATGCTGCTGCACCAGTTGATGTGCTTGGTGTAGCACCAGGTGGGTTCTCGTGCAACCTCCTCCTTGCAGCTCGAGCAAAGTTGTTGGGGTGCAAGCTCTTCACGTGTTGCACCATATTTGCTGTGCCAAAGGAGTATTTTTTACATGGATCACCCCTTGAAAGAGTTGTTTGGCAAATTTTACAGGTTGCCCTTCTGGAAAAGTAAAAAACTTTCAAATTAGAGCTTCTTTCCTCTTCTTTGGAGGTTCTTCAGGAATGAAACCTCCCTCTGAAGAACTGCTGGAAGATGAGTCCATTGCTCTTTTTATCTTATTATGGTGATCTTCCTTCTATTTGAGAAGATTCTCAGAAGAAATGCTTCTTCTTAGAAAGTCAAAGTTGAATGATTATAATGGATGGAACTTTCAACAGTTGCAATAGGAAAAGTTATGAACCAATTAAATCTCTCCTTTTAAAGTCACATGGCTTTGCGTATGCTTATGATGCGCTTACGCAGCTCTTTCGATACCAGTACGCATGATGTTCTACCGCGATTTGTGTAATTGTTTTTAAAAGTAATATATGATTGTTAAAACTGTAAAAAAATTCATAGATATCCCAAATAATATCTTCCCTTAGTATGTACATTAAATACATAAATATATGTTTTTAACCTTGTAGAAACATTGACGCCTTTCGCGTAAAGGGCGCCGTACATGACGTCACACGGAAGCTTTGATGCGACGCGTAACGTCAAACCATATTGGAACTGTATGCGCAGGTACACGCTGAGTTTGATTAGCAGTACAAAGTATTTTGCGATCACCGTCTCAGTGACAAATCAGAGCTCAGGGTGCGCTAAGGCGAATGATTAGAAGTGGTCACTCATTGGACATCCGATTCTGGGCCTGCCTCTGCGCACATGATAACACCGCCCCCATCTCTCTCTGTTGTTAATTGTTGGTGCACACACTCACACTTGCACATGCGCGGCGCACGCCCGCCCACACTCCCCACATGCCACTACCTAGCATTCTTGCTATCACTAAGCCTGGAAACCAATACATTAGCCAATGGGATGTCCCCCAAGGCCATCATTCTTATAGACCCCGAAAACGCTACCAATGATGGCCCTGGGCTTGGTGTGCTCAGCCCCCGCGGTTCCTATATAATGCGGGCACTGACGTGAGCACGCTCTCTTTTGCCTACCTGTGCTGCGGTGACAGACAGAGTGTCATCATCGATATTACTAAGAACTGATTGCTCGAGCGGAGGAGGACTCCTGACACTCATCGTGGTGTCACTGCTTCTGCCGCCCAGCCACAATACCATAGGCGCGGAGGCGGCGGCGCCCACACCCAAAACACCCCAGACCCAGCGAAACTGCAGTCTTTGAAGACCCAACAAAAGACGACAGAAGCAAAGGTAAGAGAAGCCGTCACAACTTCAGCCTTCGCTGTAAATTGTATATGCATGATGTTATTTTTTTCTCCATCATATGGCTCTCCTACCCCTCAATGGTTTTAAATTGTATGCACATAGTATAAAAGTTTCTTTCTGCGTCACAAGGTCCTATACACCTCTAATTTTATAAATTATGCGTGCATACATTTCTGTGTCGTATTTCTGTACTACGCCACGTGCTTAGGCCTATATTCTTATTAATTGTGCGTGCATGATATTATGTTTTTCTGCGTCGCGACCTCTCCCACGCCTCAATTCATATTCATCTTCCATTCATGATCGTAACACTTACTTCGGTGTCACGGAACAGTCCCAAGCCTCTTTTTTTTTATAAATTAAGCGTCCATGAATTTATGTGTGGTATTTTTGAAGTGTGTCACGTGCTCTGGAATCTGTTATTTTTATTGTATGCCCATGATGGTATTTTTTTTCTGCATGACGTGGCCCTCCCGCCCCTCAATGGTTTTAAATTGTATGTACATAGTATAAATGTTTTGTACTGTGTCACAAGGTCCTCCAGACCTGTATTTGTATAAATTCTGACTGCAAACATTTTGGTTTCGTATTTTTGAACTGTCACGTGCTTTAGCCTGTATTCTTATACATTGCGCGTTCATAATACTATTATTTCTATAAATCCATCACGTGGCTCTCCCAGCTCTGTTTTGCCTTATTTTTTGGGAATATGTGCTTTCTGGTTCATTGTATTTGCTCCCTTCTAATTCTCCCATTAGTTGTCATATTTATTACTGCGTCACGTGACACTCCCAAGCCTGTATTCTTTAAAATGATGCCTACATGGTTGTAATAGTTATTGCTGCATCATATGGCCCGCCCAGACCTCTATTTCAATTAATGTTTAGGAGTAGAATCGAGTAACATTTAGAACACTATGACAAATGTAAGATGTTTTAAAAAGTTTTTCAACTGAAGTTTCTTTATTTTGAATACATATTCCATTCATATTCACGTTTTTGAATACTTGTAAGTCTAAACGAATGTAATTGGGTTGTAATATAAACCTATTCATGAATGCATTTTAACTCTACAGGTACGTTTTAAGAAAATGGACATTCTTCTTAGTCCGACAAATACTGGCTGTCATTGATTACTTCTGGTAAGTGCAAGTTTTTCAACATTTATTGGTCAATTTTTAAAGTTATTGTTCAAAATATAACTGCTTGTAATAGTTTAAACTGTCTACATTTTTTTAATCAAATAATTTAAAGGCTAATCTTTTAAAATAATTTTGTAATGTATCTAAAGTAGACATCTGTACCGTAAAATGTAAACTCTCCATACTAAAAATCATATTTCTATAATATTTTATATAGATTTCCAAACCTTTAACAAAGACAATCGTTCATGATTCCAGAAGTAACAAAATTCAGACCTATAAAGAGTTTTTATTATATTGAAGGTAACTTTTCCCTACAAAAATGTTTCCCTATCTCTTTATTATTTATTATATTGCACAAATATAAAATTTGCAATATCATTTCTCTTGATGAAATTAAAAAAAGCAAAATATTTAACATAACCATTCGTATCTTTCTAAAAGGTTTTACTACAGCAATTGAACCGTCCCGACTATGACCAATGGCAGTTAGTCATCTTAATAGCTTACCCCCAGATGCATCAAGCATCCATTTTGCGATTCCTTATTAGCAAAAAATAAGGATTCGCTAATAAGGAATAACAAAATGCCATGCATGAAGAACTCGCTTAAAAAAATAGCGATTTCTTAAAATTCCTTAATTGCGACTCACAAATTGCGAATCGCAATTAAGGAATACCTCCTCATTCATTCCCATGGGCCTAGAGGCTCTTAGGAATGAATGGGAAGACATTCTCAATGTGCGATTTCAAGGGTGCAGGGCTGTCCAAAGGACACCCTGTTGCACCCCTGAAATCTGCATAGGGGTACATCTTGCACACACACATGCCCTTAGGGAAGTAGAACTTTGAAAAATACACTTTAGTGCATTTTTCAATGTTTTTGCAAATTACCATGAAGTTCAACGTCATGGTAATTTGCTACTCATATTAGCGAAATCGCTTTTTTTTTTAGTTTGATGCATTGCATTTAAGAAATCTCAATTTGGAATTCCTTAAATGCAATCGCAATTTAAGGAATCTCAATTTAGAGATTCCTTAATTGCGATTTTTGCATTTGGGATGATGCATCCCAAACACAAAAATACTGGTCATAAAGTGGCAGATTCTGAGAATCTTCCCCTTTGCGACCGTTAATCTTCCCCTTTGCGACCGTTTTTTTGCTTGATGCAACTTTTTCAAAATACTCGTAAATACCAAAGAGGGTCTTCAAGGATAACATTTATGAACGTCTACCAAACGAATCTACAGTGCCCGTTGGAAGGATATTGCTATTTGCATATCATTTTGTCTCACCACTTCTATCGTCCTAACACGGTTGCTCTGTAACCTATGATTGGTTTTCAACCCCAATCCTAATACAAACAATTACTATTCTTTTGAATAGTTGTGACAGCCCCATTGCTTTCATTTTTAAACACTTGCAACATGTACATTTGCAAACTAACTTTTCAATGGTTAGCATTGCTATAATGATGCGCTAATATACATCTTTTTTACATTTACAGTCTGTTGAAAAGTATTGTGGTGTCTGCAACCAAAAGCCTTCAGCAAATTATACAGAAAACTTTATGGTAAGAATCTTTTCTGAGTTGCGTCGCCTATGTTGGAAAGCTGACTATGCACCGTCAGGGATGTGGAATTCCTATAGCCCGACGCACAGGACATATTGTTTGGGGTCAAGGGCAATAAGTTTTCATATATATTGTGTCCTTGGCACAAGTAGGCCCAACTCCCAGCAGCACAAACCCTAAGGCTGCCAGTTAGCAGTACCACATAATGGGTCAAAGAAGGGCACTGTCTGCAGTTAACGTAATATGTTTGCCCATATGTTAATGCTGTTCAAACCTGTATTTATGGTTCATTAATTGAATAGCTTTATTACTCGGGCGCACACTCTAAGTAAATGTTGTAACCTCTGAGTGGACAACTGTCAGTGGCTCCAGTATACAAAAGCGGGCAGCACTGAAACACGCCTGACCCACGTATGCTTATCAGAAACTCTTGCACCTCTCAATGTTCAGCATCATATATTTACTTGGCCTGTGCCATCAAGATTTGACATTTATTTTGTCCTTGGAACAAGTAGTCCTAGGCATTGCAACACAAATCCTTCATCTGCCAATTTACAGTAAAACGTTATGGAGCAGAATGGGAAGTGTCTGCTGCCGAGGTAATATTTGTGCCCATATGCTAATGACCTTCAAACTTGTACAACATTGATGCAAACTATTAGAGTGACTATTCCAAATAAATGTTGTAAGCTCAGACTGCACTACGGAAAGTTTTTGTAGTAAAATAAGTGTACACACATTTCCGAAGTTTAGCACTATGAGGCTTTGTATACTGCTCCCAGAATGCTCTGCGATTTGATGCAAATAATTGCAGAAACTTAAAAACAAGTTTGATAATACGTTGCTTTCAAAATAAAATGTTCATAAAAAAGAGAAAGTAGGAAAAAAAACATTTTGCTAAACTACTATAAAATGTAAGTTACCATTTTTTTGCAGCATCATTTAATAACGTGTTAATCCATGCTAGTATTTCCCAAAAATATTCATTATGGAAAATCTCTGTAACTAGTTTGAATAGGATTATGGGAAACAAAATTAAACAAGCATTGGCAAACCCAGTAGGTCTGAAATTAATTGTCACCTTTTTAGTTTTGTCATTGTGTGACTTGTTTTGGCATCGTGTTTGTAAAATGTTATTGGTGTGGAAGCTGCTGGGCCCATACTATTATAACAAACTTTGGCAAACGCAAAAAATATTTTTGGTTTTAAAAAGCACAAACTACCACAGTAGTTACTGGCACTGAACAAAACTACTTTGTGCGCGATATGCTCCTTGTGAAACAGCATAATGCTGTCCCTCACAGTGAAGCCATCCGATACAAAGACAGAGAGAGAGAGAGAGAGACAGGAGAGAGTACAGTGGATGAGAGTGGAGGGGGGAGAGAGAGAGAGAGAGAGAGAGAGAGATGTAATAAACACGAAAGGTCACGGTTAATGCCAGACCAAATTAGGGGCCCAATTATTCAAGAAAGTCGCAAAAGTGCACCCATGGTATATATCCTAGCATTAAGTGCAGCTGTACAGGTTTTATGAATTCCCAAAAATGTATAGAAGTAGGACAAATAGTACTCCTAGAAAATATTTGTGAACTACATTTTAACATGAACAAATTTGCATGTGTACATTTGCTCATGCGAAAATCTGACTATTTTCAAATTTACTTTTCCTCCAACACCTTTTTCCCAACTCAGGAACTCTGCCATTGTCCCAACTCAGGAACTCTGCCATTGTCAAGAAGAAAATTCTAACATTCTTCAGTATGAGAAAAGATTAGAGAAAAATTGTTAAAAACTCTTAAAACATGCAAGTTAGTGGGTTTGCACACACTCAAAAGCCCATTCTAACACTGGAACTATTCCTTACTATTACCTTCAGCCCCAGTATATACATCTAAGGAAAGATATCAACATAAGGGGATAGCAAGTATTAAAACACTACAAATAGATAAAACCCTGGCATAATCACAGAGCCTATATAAGAGCTCCTTTATAACTATGTTTACTATGTAAATGCATATAAAGTTGTTTTTATTTCAAAAAGCTATTCACCTTTAAACAATGCCATATTAATTACAAGTTACTTTTCACTATCTTTTCAACAGGCCCAATGTTTCGAATGCAGCAGACGACTCCACCTTCAATGCACAAAAGCAAATGTAAATCATACTTACCTTTTACTGCTTATATGTGTAGAAAATGTATATTTTTAACTAACATATGATCGCATGCAAGATATCTAATTAGATATTTGCACACCCCTGCAGTCTATTCTTGTGTCCAAATTATCTTAAAAAGTAATGTTGAGACACACTTTTTTTCACTTGTTACGATTTGCAAAATCCTTTTAGAGTTGGACCAGACCTCCTCTAACATTCCTGGTTAATTTTCTTTTTGAAATTGAGCAATTATTTTGTTTACCTGTTGAAATATAAATTTAAATGTTCCTCTTTGAAGGTGAAGAAGCAACACCGCTCCTCTACACATTGTTCAATCATAGTCTAAAAAGTAGTGGTAATGCCACTATCATTAAGATAGATATCTGACAATAGAATCAATGATATAGTTACACCACTATTCCATAGTCATAATCCATAAGGTGTGATTAGACTCAACAAAATGAACAATTATGCACTTTTTATGCTGGACAGTATTGCTTCTAAACACCCTTTCACTATGTTCTTCCATACCATCAAAAAAGATTTCATGTATTTACATCCATAGTCTTTCAGGTCTGTATATATCTAATGTAAAACAATCGTACTTGTTTTTCTTTTGTCACTGACATATATGAACTCATCAGTCACTCCTATGTCAAGTTATTACAATCCTGAATGCTGAGTGCTACGTTTTCTGTGAGAGGATGCCCATGCATAACCATGCTAAGTTTTCTTTAGCTGCATGGACACATGTAGTGTAACCTGTCAAACACTTTAAAATGCTACCCTCCCACTAGTCCTAAAGGCGGATGTAGAATTCAACCGTTCTTCATAAAATAGAATTGGACGTCACTAAGTACAAAGTGATTCTGTATTATGAAAGCTCTAATGTGTCCCTTAAAGATTCCAGCAAAGTCCAGACAGATACTAACTGAAACACACCAATCATTAGTAACCTGTTAAATTACCAAACAACACTTTAAAGATGTGATCAATCCAAAAAATCCTCCTTTGGCACAGCAAATATAGTGCAACACATAGAAAACTTGCACCCCAACAACTTTGCTTCACTGCAACACAGAGATTGCAGAACAACCCACTTGCTGCTACATCAAGCACATCAACTGCTGCAACAGCATCTTCAGCAAACAGTCCATACTCACATATTGATCTTCAATTTGGTAAACTTAAATTTCTATGCATTTATTGCGATTAACTTTTGTGTTACGCGAAACAGTCTATCAACCTCATCAAAAACAACAAACAGGAGCGTCACTGTTCTTAACATTAGTTATTAGACATTTATCAAACTTTTTTGTTGTAAGAACTACCCCGTCCAAAGGCAGTGGATAATTTGCACACTTGCTGCCTTTCTTGGCTGGGATTATCAAATACTCTTGAGTTTTCATATTCTGATTCAAACTCAAGTCCCTTTATCAAGCCTTTTTCATGTAGATACTGCACTGCCAGAAGGCAGTGGGAAATTTACGCACTTGCTACCTTTCTTAGCTGGACTTATCAATTATTTTTCTTGAAATTCAAACTCAAAGTGCAGGCCCTTTATTGAGCCTTCTTCGTAATCAATTTCATATTGTGATTCAAAGTCTAGGCCCTTTATGGAGGCTTTTTGTTGTAGCTACTACCCCGGCCAAAGACAGTGGGAAGTTTGCACACTTACTGCCTTTCTTGGCTGGGGTTATCAATTATTCTTCAATTTCATATTCTGATTCAAACTAGAGGTCCTTTTTCTAGCCTTTTTGTTGTAGCTACTACCCCAGCCAAAGGCAGTGGGAAATTTGCACACTTGCTGTCTTTCTAGGTTGGAGTTATCAAATCCTCTTGAATTTCATATTCTAATTTAAACTCATGTCCCTTTATCAAGCCTTTTTCATGTAGATACTGCACGGCCAGAAGGCAGTGGGAAATTTGCGCACTTGCTACCATTCTTAGCTGGGCTTATCTATTATTCCTCTTAAAATTCAAATTCAAAGTGCAGGCCCTTTATTGAGCCTTCTTCGTAACTATTACTCGTCAATGGCAGTGGGTAATTTGCGCACTTCCTGCCGTTCATGTATAATAAAAAGCTTAACAAAAGTCTACCAATATTAAAAAAGAGCTATTATGGTCTATGGTTATCAAATCTTCTGTTTCCTATCCTAATTCAAAGTACAGACCCTTTATTGAGTTTTCTTGCTAACTACTACTCGTGAATGGCAGTGGATAATTTGCATACTTTCAACCTTTCTTATTTTTTTACATTATTCATCTTCCACTCAATCAACACATCATCTACACGTACACACACACCTTCTTTCTACCTTTGTTGGCTATGGTTAACAACTATTCTTCTATTTCATATCCATATTCAAAATGCAGGCCCTTTATCAAACCTTTTTGTTGTAGCTACTAACCCAGTCGATGGCAGTGCGAAATTTGCACACTTCCTGCCTTTCTTGGCTGGGATTATCAAATACTCTTGAATTTCATATTCTGAATCAAACTCAAGTCCCTTTATCAAGCCTTTTTCATGTAGATACTGCACTGCCAGAAGGCAGTGGGAAATTTGCACACTTGCTGCCTTTCTTAGCTGGGCTTATCAATTATTTTTCTTTAAATTCAAATTCAAAGTGCAGGCCCTTTATTAAGCCTTCTTCGTAACTATTACTCATCAATGGCAGTGGGTAATTTGCTCACTTCCTGCCGTTCATGTATAATAAAAAGCTTAACAAAAGTCTACCAATATTAAAAAAGAGACAGTATGGTCTATGGTTATCAAATCTTCTATTTCTTATCCTAATTCAAAGTACAGACCCTTTATTGAGTTTTCTTGCTAACTACTACTCGTGAATGGCAGTGGATAATTTGCATACTTTCAACCTTTCTTATTTTTTTACATTATTCATCTTCCACTCAATCAACACATCATCTACACGTACACACACACCTTCTTTCTACCTTTGTTGGCTATGGTTAACAACTATTCTTCTATTTCATATCCATATTCAAAATGCAGGCCCTTTATCAAACCTTTTTGTTGTAGCTACTAACCCAGTCGATGGCAGTGCGAAATTTGCACACTTCCTGCCTTTCTTGGCTGGGATTATCAAATACTCTTGAATTTCATATTCTGAATCAAACTCAAGTCCCTTTATCAAGCCTTTTTCATGTAGATACTGCACTGCCAGAAGGCAGTGGGAAATTTGCACACTTGCTGCCTTTCTTAGCTGGGCTTATCAATTATTTTTCTTGAAATTAAAATTCAAAGTGCAGGCCCTTTATTGAGCCTTCTTGGTAACTACTACACGTGAATGGCAGTGGAAAATTTACACACTTGCAGCCTTTCTTATTTTTTCACATTATTCATCTTTCACTCAATCAACACATCATCTACACATACACACACCTACTTGCTGCCTTTCTTGGCTATGGTTATCAACTGTTCTTCTATTTCATATTCCTATTCAAAGTGCAGGCCCTTTATCAAGCCTTTTTATAGTAAGAACCACACCAGCCGAAAGCAGTAAGAAATATGCGCATACTTGCTGCCTTTCTTGGCTGGGATTATCAATCATTCTTCAATTTCATATTCTGATTCAAAGTCTAGGCCCTTTATGGAGGCTTTTTGTTGTAGCTACTACCCCGGCCAAAGACAGTGGGAAGTTTGCACACTTACTGCCTTTCTTGGTTGGGGTTATCAATTATTCTTCAATTTCATATTCTGATTCAAAGTCAAGGTCCTTTTTCGAGCCTTTTTGTTGTACCTACTACCCCAGCCGAAGGCAGTGGGAAATTTGCACACTTGCTGCCTTTCTTGGCTGAAGTTATCAAATCCTCTTGAATTTCATATTCTAATTCAAACTCAAGTCCCTTTAGCAAGCCTTTTTCATGTAGATACTGCACTGCCAGAAGGCAGTGGGAAATTTGCGCACTTGCTGCCTATCTTAGCTGGGCTTATCAATTATTTTTCTTGAAATTCAAATTCAAAGTGCAAGCCCTTTATTGAGCCTTTTTCGTAACTATTACTCATCAATGGTAGTGGATAATTTGCGCACTTCCTGCCGTTCATGTATAATAAAAAGCTTAACAAAAGTCTACCGATATTAAAAAAGAACCAGTATGGTCTATGGTTATCAAATCTTCTATTTCTTATCCTAATTCAAAGTACAGATCCTATATTGAGCCTTCTTGGTAACTACTACTCGTGAATGGCAGTGAATAATTTACACACTTGCAGCCTTTCTTATTTTTTCACATTATTCATCTTTCACTCAATGAACACATCATCTACACATACACACACCTACTTACTGCCTTTCTTGGCTATGGTTATCAACTGTTCTTCTATTTCATATTCCTATTCAAAGTGCAGGCCCTTTATCAAGCCTTTTTATAGTAAGAACCACCCCAGCCGAAAGCAGTAAGAAATGTGCATACTTGCTGCCTTTCTTGGCTGGGATTATCAATCATTCTTCAATTTCATATTTTGATTCAAAGTCTAGGCCCTTTATGGAGGCTTTTTGTTGTAGCTACTACCCCGGCCAAAGACAGTGGGAAGTTTGCACACTTACTGCCTTTCTCGGCTGGGGTTTTCAATTATTCTTCAATTTCATATTCTGATTCAAAGTCAAGGTCCTTTTTCTAGCCTTTTTGTTGTAGCTACTACCCCAGCCGAAGGCAGTGGGAAATTTGCACACTTGCTGCCTTTCTTGGCTAAAGTTATCAAATCCTCTTGAATTTCATATTCTAATTCAAACTCAAGTCCCTTTATCAAGCCTTTTTCATGTAGATACTGCACTGCCAGAAGGCAGTGGGAAATTTGCGCACTTGCTGCCTTTCTTAGCTGGGCTTATCAATTATTTTTCTTTAAATTCAAATTCAAAGTGCAGGCCCTTTATTAAGCCTTCTTCGTAACTATTACTCATCAATGGCAGTGGGTAATTTGCTCACTTCCTGCCGTTCATGTATAATAAAAAGCTTAACAAAAGTCTACCAATATTAAAAAGAGACAGTATGGTCTATGGTTATCAAATCTTCTATTTCTTATCCTAATTCAAAGTACAGACCCTTTATTGGGCTTTCTTGGTAATTACTACACGTGAATGGCAGTGGATAATTTACAGACTTGCAGCCTTTCTTATTTTTTCACATTATTCATCTTTCACTCAATCAACACATCATCTACACATACACACACCTACTTGCTGCCTTTCCTGGCTATGGTTATCAACTGTTCTTCTGTTTCATATTCCTATTCAAAGTAGTGCAGGCCCTTTATCAAGCCTTTTTATAGTAAGAATTACCCCAGCCGAAACCAGTAAGAAATTTGCATACTTGCTGCCTTTCTTGGCTGGGGTTATCAATCATTCTTCAATTTCATATTCTGATTCAAAGTCTAGGCCCTTTATGGAGGCTTTTTGTTGTAGCTACTACCCCGGCCAAAGACAGTGGGAAGTTTGCACACTTACTGCCTTTCTCGGCTGGGGTTTTCAATTATTCTTCAATTTCATATTCTGATTCAAAGTCAAGGTCCTTTTTCTAGCCTTTTTGTTGTAGCTACTACCCCAGCCGAAGGCTGTGAGAAATTTGCACACTTGCTGCCTTTCTTGGCTGAAGTTATCAAATCCTCTTGAATTTCATATTCTAATTCAAACTCAAGTCCCTTTATCAAGCCTTTTTCATGTAGATGCTGCACGGGCAGAAGGCAGTGGGAAATTTGCGCACTTGCTGCCAATCTTAGCTGGGCTTATCAGTTATTTTTCTTGAAATTCAAATTCAAAGTGCAGGCCCTTTATTGAGCCTTCTTGGTAACTATTACTCGTCAATGGCAGTGGGTAATTTGCGCACTTCCTAACATTCATGTATAATAAAAAGCTTAACAAAAGTCTACCAATATTAAAAAAGAGCCACTATGGTCTATGGTTATCAAATCTTCTGTTTCTTATCCTAATTCAAAGTACAGACCCTTTTTTGAGTTTTCTTGCTAAGTACTACTCGTGAATGAAAGTGGATAATTTGCATACTTGCAACCTTTCTTATTTTTTTACATTATTCATCTTCCATTGAATCAACACATCATCTACAAGTTCACACCCACCTTCTTTCTACCTTTGTTGGCTATGGTTAACAACTATTCTTCTATTTCATATCCATATTCAAAATGCAGGCCCTTTATCAAACCTTTTTGTTGTAGCTACTAACCCAGTCGATGGCAGTGCGCAATTTGCACACTTCCTGCCTTTCTTGGCTGGGATTATCAAATACTCTTGAATTTCATATTCTGAATCAAACTCAAGTCCCTTTATCAAGCCTTTTTCATGTAGATACTGCACTGCCCGAAGGCAGTGGGAAATTTGCGCACTTGCTGCCTTTCTTAGCTGGGCTTATCAATTATTTTTCTTGAAATTCAAATTCAAAGTGCAGGCCCTTTATTGAGCCTTCTTGGTAACTACTACACGTGAATGGCAGTGGAAAATGTACACACTTGCAGCCTTTCTTATTTTTTCACATTATTCATCTTTCACTCAATCAACACATCATCTACACATACACACACCTACTTGCTGCCTTTCTTGGCTATGGTTATCAACTGTTCTTCTATTTCATATTCCTATTCAAAGTGCAGGCCCTTTATCAAGCCTTTTTATAGTAAGAACCACCCCAGCCGAAAGCAGTAAGAAATATGCGCATACTTGCTGCCTTTCTTGGCTGGGATTATCAATCATTCTTCATTTCATATTCTGATTCAAAGTCTAGGCCCTTTATGGAGGCTTTTTGTTGTAGCTACTACCCCGGCCAAAGACAGTGGGAAGTTTGCACACTTACTGCCTTTCTTGGTTGGGGTTATCAATTATTCTTCAATTTCATATTCTGATTCAAAGTCAAGGTCCTTTTTCGAGCCTTTTTGTTGTACCTACTACCCCAGCCGAAGGCAGTGGGAAATTTGCACACTTGCTGCCTTTCTTGGCTGAAGTTATCAAATCCTCTTGAATTTCATATTCTAATTCAAACTCAAGTCCCTTTATCAAGCCTTTTTCATGTAGATACTGCACTGCCAGAAGGCAGTGGGAAATTTGCGCACTTGCTGCCTATCTTAGCTGGGCTTATCAATTATTTTTCTTGAAATTCAAATTCAAAGTGCAGGCCCTTTATTGAGCCTTTTTCGTAACTATTACTCATCAATGGTAGTGGATAATTTGCGCACTTCCTGCCGTTCATGTATAATAAAAAGCTTAACAAAAGTCTACCGATATTAAAAAAGAACCAATATGGTCTATGGTTATCAAATCTTCTATTTCTTATCCTAATTCAAAGTACAGATCCTATATTGAGCCTTCTTGGTAACTACTACTCATGAATGGCAGTGAATAATTTACACACTTGCAGCCTTTCTTATTTTTTCACATTATTCATCTTTCACTCAATGAACACATCATCTACACATACACACACCTACTTACTGCCTTTCTTGGCTATGGTTATCAACTGTTCTTCTATTTCATATTCCTATTCAAAGTGCAGGCCCTTTATCAAGCCTTTTTATAGTAAGAACCACCCCAGCCGAAAGCAGTAAGAAATGTGCATACTTGCTGCTTTCTTGGCTGGGATTATCAATCATTCTTCAATTTCATATTCTGATTCAAAGTCTATGCCCTTTATGGAGCCTTTTTGTTGTAGCTACTACCCCGGCCAAAGACAGTGGGAAGTTTGCACACTTACTGCCTTTCTTGGCTGGTGTTATCAATTATTCTTCAATTTCATATTCTGATTCAAAGTCAAGTTCCTTTTTCGAGCCTTTTTGTTGTAGCTACTACCCCAGCCGAAGGCAGTGGGAAATTTGCACACTTGCTGCCTTTCTTGACTGGAGTTATCAAATCCTCTTGAATTTCATATTCTAATTCAAACTCATGTCCCTTTATCAAGCCTCTTTCATGTAGATACTGCACGGTCAGAAGGCAGTGGGAAATTTGCTCACTTGCTACCATGCTTAGCTGGGCTTATCTATTATTTCTCTTAAAATTCAAATTCAAAGTGCAGGCCCTTTATTTGGTAACTATTACTCGTCAATGGCAGTGGGTAATTTGTGCACTTCCTGCTGTTCATGTATAATAAAAAGCTTAACAAAAGTCTACAAATATTAAAAAAGAGCCACTATGGTCTATGGTTATCAAATCGTTTGTTTCTTATCCTAATTCAAAGCACAGACCCTTTATTGAGTTTTCTTGCTAACTACTACTCGTGAATGGCAGTGGATAATTTGCATACTTGCAACCTTTCTTATTTTTTTACATTATTCATCTTCCACTGAATCAACACATCATCTACAAGTTCACACACACCTTCTTTCTACCTTTGTTGGCTATGGTTAACAACTATTCTTCTATTTCATATCCATATTCAAAATGCAGGCCCTTTATCAAACCTTTTTGTTGTAGCTACTAACCCAGTCGATGGCAGTGCGCAATTTGCACACTTCCTGCCTTTCTTGGCTGGGATTATCAAATACTCTTGAATTTCATATTCTGAATCAAACTCAAGTCCCTTTATCAAGCCTTTTTCATGTAGATACTGCACTGCCCGAAGGCAGTGGGAAATTTGCGCACTTGCTGCCTTTCTTAGCTGGGCTTATCAATTATTTTTCTTGAAATTCAAATTCAAAGTGCAGGCCCTTTATTGAGCCTTCTTGGTAACTACTACACGTGAATGGCAGTGGAAAATGTACACACTTGCAGCCTTTCTTATTTTTTCACATTATTCATCTTTCACTCAATCAACACATCATCTACACATACACACACCTACTTGCTGCCTTTCTTGGCTATGGTTATCAACTGTTCTTCTATTTCATATTTCTATTCAAAGTGCAGGCCCTTTATCAAGCCTTTTTATAGTAAGAACCACCCCAGCCGAAAGCAGTAAGAAATATGCGCATACTTGCTGCCTTTCTTGGCTGGGATTATCAATCATTCTTCAATTTCATATTCTGATTCAAAGTCTAGGCCCTTTATGGAGGCTTTTTGTTGTAGCTACTACCCCGGCCAAAGACAGTGGGAAGTTTGCACACTTACTGCCTTTCTTGGTTGGGGTTATCAATTATTCTTCAATTTCATATTCTGATTCAAAGTCAAGGTCCTTTTTCGAGCCTTTTTGTTGTACCTACTACCCCAGCCGAAGGCAGTGGGAAATTTGCACACTTGCTGCCTTTCTTGGCTGAAGTTATCAAATCCTCTTGAATTTCATATTCTAATTCAAACTCAAGTCCCTTTATCAAGCCTTTTTCATGTAGATACTGCACTGCCAGAAGGCAGTGGGAAATTTGCGCACTTGCTGCCTATCTTAGCTGGGCTTATCAATTATTTTTCTTGAAATTCAAATTCAAAGTGCAAGCCCTTTATTGAGCCTTTTTCGTAACTATTACTCATCAATGGTAGTGGATAATTTGCGCACTTCCTGCCGTTCATGTATAATAAAAAGCTTAACAAAAGTCTACCGATATTAAAAAAGAACCAGTATGGTCTATGGTTATCAAATCTTCTATTTCTTATCCTAATTCAAAGTACAGATCCTATATTGAGCCTTCTTGGTAACTACTACTCGTGAATGGCAGTGAATAATTTACACACTTGCAGCCTTTCTTATTTTTTCACATTATTCATCTTTCACTCAATGAACACATCATCTACACATACACACACCTACTTACTGCCTTTCTTGGCTATGGTTATCAACTGTTCTTCTATTTCATATTCCTATTCAAAGTGCAGGCCCTTTATCAAGCCTTTTTATAGTAAGAACCACCCCAGCCGAAAGCAGTAAGAAATGTGCATACTTGCTGCCTTTCTTGGCTGGGATTATCAATCATTCTTCAATTTCATATTTTGATTCAAAGTCTAGGCCCTTTATGGAGGCTTTTTGTTGTAGCTACTACCCCGGCCAAAGACAGTGGGAAGTTTGCACACTTACTGCCTTTCTCGGCTGGGGTTTTCAATTATTCTTCAATTTCATATTCTGATTCAAAGTCAAGGTCCTTTTTCTAGCCTTTTTGTTGTAGCTACTACCCCAGCCGAAGGCAGTGGGAAATTTGCACACTTGCTGCCTTTCTTGGCTGAAGTTATCAAATCCTCTTGAATTTCATATTCTAATTCAAACTCAAGTCCCTTTATCAAGCCTTTTTCATGTAGATACTGCACTGCCAGAAGGCAGTGGGAAATTTGCGCACTTGCTGCCTTTCTTAGCTGGGCTTATCAATTATTTTTCTTTAAATTCAAATTCAAAGTGCAGGCCCTTTATTAAGCCTTCTTCGTAACTATTACTCATCAATGGCAGTGGGTAATTTGCTCACTTCCTGCCGTTCATGTATAATAAAAAGCTTAACAAAAGTCTACCAATATTAAAAAGAGACAGTATGGTCTATGGTTATCAAATCTTCTATTTCTTATCCTAATTCAAAGTACAGACCCTTTATTGGGCTTTCTTGGTAATTACTACACGTGAATGGCAGTGGATAATTTACAGACTTGCAGCCTTTCTTATTTTTTCACATTATTCATCTTTCACTCAATCAACACATCATCTACACATACACACACCTACTTGCTGCCTTTCCTGGCTATGGTTATCAACTGTTCTTCTGTTTCATATTCCTATTCAAAGTAGTGCAGGCCCTTTATCAAGCCTTTTTATAGTAAGAATTACCCCAGCCGAAACCAGTAAGAAATTTGCATACTTGCTGCCTTTCTTGGCTGGGGTTATCAATCATTCTTCAATTTCATATTCTGATTCAAAGTCTAGGCCCTTTATGGAGGCTTTTTGTTGTAGCTACTACCCCGGCCAAAGACAGTGGGAAGTTTGCACACTTACTGCCTTTCTCGGCTGGGGTTTTCAATTATTCTTCAATTTCATATTCTGATTCAAAGTCAAGGTCCTTTTTCTAGCCTTTTTGTTGTAGCTACTACCCCAGCCGAAGGCTGTGAGAAATTTGCACACTTGCTGCCTTTCTTGGCTGAAGTTATCAAATCCTCTTGAATTTCATATTCTAATTCAAACTCAAGTCCCTTTATCAAGCCTTTTTCATGTAGATGCTGCACGGGCAGAAGGCAGTGGGAAATTTGCGCACTTGCTGCCAATCTTAGCTGGGCTTATCAGTTATTTTTCTTGAAATTCAAATTCAAAGTGCAGGCCCTTTATTGAGCCTTCTTGGTAACTATTACTCGTCAATGGCAGTGGGTAATTTGCGCACTTCCTAACATTCATGTATAATAAAAAGCTTAACAAAAGTCTACCAATATTAAAAAAGAGCCACTATGGTCTATGGTTATCAAATCTTCTGTTTCTTATCCTAATTCAAAGTACAGACCCTTTTTTGAGTTTTCTTGCTAAGTACTACTCGTGAATGGAAGTGGATAATTTGCATACTTGCAACCTTTCTTATTTTTTTACATTATTCATCTTCCATTGAATCAACACATCATCTACAAGTTCACACCCACCTTCTTTCTACCTTTGTTGGCTATGGTTAACAACTATTCTTCTATTTCATATCCATATTCAAAATGCAGGCCCTTTATCAAACCTTTTTGTTGTAGCTACTAACCCAGTCGATGGCAGTGCGCAATTTGCACACATCCTGCCTTTCTTGGCTGGGATTATCAAATACTCTTGAATTTCATATTCTGAATCAAACTCAAGTCCCTTTATCAAGCCTTTTTCATGTAGATACTGCACTGCCCGAAGGCAGTGGGAAATTTGCGCACTTGCTGCCTTTCTTAGCTGGGCTTATCAATTATTTTTCTTGAAATTCAAATTCAAAGTGCAGGCCCTTTATTGAGCCTTCTTGGTAACTACTACACGTGAATGGCAGTGGAAAATGTACACACTTGCAGCCTTTCTTATTTTTTCACATTATTCATCTTTCACTCAATCAACACATCATCTACACATACACACACCTACTTGCTGCCTTTCTTGGCTATGGTTATCAACTGTTCTTCTATTTCATATTCCTATTCAAAGTGCAGGCCCTTTATCAAGCCTTTTTATAGTAAGAACCACCCCAGCCGAAAGCAGTAAGAAATATGCGCATACTTGCTGCCTTTCTTGGCTGGGATTATCAATCATTCTTCATTTCATATTCTGATTCAAAGTCTAGGCCCTTTATGGAGGCTTTTTGTTGTAGCTACTACCCCGGCCAAAGACAGTGGGAAGTTTGCACACTTACTGCCTTTCTTGGTTGGGGTTATCAATTATTCTTCAATTTCATATTCTGATTCAAAGTCAAGGTCCTTTTTCGAGCCTTTTTGTTGTACCTACTACCCCAGCCGAAGGCAGTGGGAAATTTGCACACTTGCTGCCTTTCTTGGCTGAAGTTATCAAATCCTCTTGAATTTCATATTCTAATTCAAACTCAAGTCCCTTTATCAAGCCTTTTTCATGTAGATACTGCACTGCCAGAAGGCAGTGGGAAATTTGCGCACTTGCTGCCTATCTTAGCTGGGCTTATCAATTATTTTTCTTGAAATTCAAATTCAAAGTGCAGGCCCTTTATTGAGCCTTTTTCGTAACTATTACTCATCAATGGTAGTGGATAATTTGCGCACTTCCTGCCGTTCATGTATAATAAAAAGCTTAACAAAAGTCTACCGATATTAAAAAAGAACCAATATGGTCTATGGTTATCAAATCTTCTATTTCTTATCCTAATTCAAAGTACAGATCCTATATTGAGCCTTCTTGGTAACTACTACTCATGAATGGCAGTGAATAATTTACACACTTGCAGCCTTTCTTATTTTTTCACATTATTCATCTTTCACTCAATGAACACATCATCTACACATACACACACCTACTTACTGCCTTTCTTGGCTATGGTTATCAACTGTTCTTCTATTTCATATTCCTATTCAAAGTGCAGGCCCTTTATCAAGCCTTTTTATAGTAAGAACCACCCCAGCCGAAAGCAGTAAGAAATGTGCATACTTGCTGCCTTTCTTGGCTGGGATTATCAATCATTCTTCAATTTCATATTCTGATTCAAAGTCTATGCCCTTTTTGGAGCCTTTTTGTTGTAGCTACTACCCCGGCCAAAGACAGTGGGAAGTTTGCACACTTACTGCCTTTCTTGGCTGGTGTTATCAATTATTCTTCAATTTCATATTCTGATTCAAAGTCAAGTTCCTTTTTCGAGCCTTTTTGTTGTAGCTACTACCCCAGCCGAAGGCAGTGGGAAATTTGCACACTTGCTGCCTTTCTTGACTGGAGTTATCAAATCCTCTTGAATTTCATATTCTAATTCAAACTCATGTCCCTTTATCAAGCCTCTTTCATGTAGATACTGCACGGTCAGAAGGCAGTGGGAAATTTGCTCACTTGCTACCATGCTTAGCTGGGCTTATCTATTATTCCTCTTAAAATTCAAATTCAAAGTGCAGGCCCTTTATTTGGTAACTATTACTCGTCAATGGCAGTGGGTAATTTGTGCACTTCCTGCTGTTCATGTATAATAAAAAGCTTAACAAAAGTCTACAAATATTAAAAAAGAGCCACTATGGTCTATGGTTATCAAATCGTTTGTTTCTTATCCTAATTCAAAGCACAGACCCTTTATTGAGTTTTCTTGCTAACTACTACTCGTGAATGGCAGTGGATAATTTGCATACTTGCAACCTTTCTTATTTTTTCACATTATTCATCTTCCACTCAATCAACACATCATCTACACGTACACACACCTACTTGCTGCCTTTCTCGGAAATGGTTATCAACTGTTCTTTTATTTCATATTCGTATTGAAAGTGCAGGCCCTTTATCAAGCCTTTTTATTATAACAACTACCCTGGTCGAAGGCAGTAGGAAATTTGCACACTTGCTACCTTTCTTGCCTGAGATAATCAATTATTGTTCAATTTTATATTCTGATTCAAACTCGAGGCCCTTTATTGAGCCTTTTTGTTGTAGCTACTACCCCGGCCGAAGGCAGTGGGAAATTTGCACACTTGCTGCCTTTCTTCACTACGTTTATCAATTATTATAAAAGTAGCTACAAACTCAGGAACAATATTTTAATTTCCAAACAAATTACAAAGTAATCATATCTGTAAAACACCTTTGCCATCTTCAATCATTTTTCCAATTCTTATATCTTTAAGAATAGTTCCACATTCACCATCATTTGCTTGTCACATATTTCTAATAAATTCCTTTTATTCATAATATAACCAAATATTAACATTTCCAATGCTACATTACATAGTTTACTTATACTACCTATGGAGCATGACAACAAATTGTAATACCACAAGCTATCTGGAAAAGCTTGTGGTGAAGACTCTTGAAGAAAATGAAACTTCTCATTATTCATGACATAAGCATCGTATCAAACTTAATGCTTGCCTTTGTGCATTTAAGAATGCTGTAAACTCTTAAAACAGAGTACGACATATTAGTCTCAATTTGTTTAAGGCACAGACAATCGTACTATGTCCTCAGATTCTGTTAACTGTACAAAATAACATTCATCAATGTTTGTGCCGAGTAGCCTCTTCAATATACATTGCAGACATCAGGGTTCACAACTTCAATTCAGCTTTGGATCTAAATTTCTCTTCATTATCTGTGCTGAAAACTGCCTTCAATATATTCTGCGGTCAGTAGAGTTCAAAACTTGACACCAGAAGCACCAGTATTACAGAAAACATTCAATCCAGCCTTGTTTTATATAAGGTAGAGACTAATGGATTCTATATTTTCTGATTTTGTAAAAGAATGTGACGAATAGTATTCATCTATAACTATGCTCACAAGAGCCTTCAATCTACACTGCAGACAGCAAAGTTCACAACTTCCATTCAGGTTTGGACCTACACTAAGGACACCATAGCATCCAACCTTGCTTTATTTAAGGCAGACACAATTGTACGGTGTCCTCACATTCTGTTAACTGTGACAAAATAGCATTCATCAATGTTTCTGTCGAATAGTACCTTCGATCTCCATTGCAAACAGCAGACTTCACAAGTTCAATTCAGCTTTGCATGTACATTTCTCTTCAGTTGTACTGAGAACTACCTTCAATTCGATTGTGTGTGTAGGTTAGCTGTAAAATCGTCCTGAGGTGGAAAGCCGGGACTTAGTGAGTGTACTTGTTGTAATTTTATGCTCGCCGGATTTTCAATCATGTTTGCACTTTTGGTTGGATTTACTCACAAAACTGTCCCTCACCTGCCTTAATACCGCCGTACCTTAGCGGTTTCATTGCTCCCCGAAATCGGACCAATTCTGGAAACTTTAGGGCTCACCAAGCTCTCGATCTTTGCATGACCTCACCTCCAGCAGCCGATTGGACGCTGCCTGGGGGGCCGCCATCTTACGTGAGGAGCTGGAACAGGGACACCAGTCTAGCGCTAGGCCCCTCCCGCCCTCAGCCACTATAAAATGCAGCTCTCATCCCGGAGGCGCAGCGGACGGCGCAGCGGGCGCGCCGGCGGCACGCCGAAGGCGCGCTAAAGGCAAGCCCGTCTTCGCCCATCCGCGGCCCGCCCGGGCCCAGGGGCCAGGAACCCTGGTCAATTCACCACCTATCCAGCAACTGTACTTAGAGAATTGCAGTACTCAAACCCTCCATTACTGCCAGGTGTGTCTGAGCGTATTGCACATCTGGAAATTTCAAAAAACTCATCGGGCCCATGTACCCGAGCTGACCACAGTACCATCCATCCCCCCCCTAAAGCGCCCCTACAGGCATTAAGCAATGATACACAACTTCGAGTGCTCTACCTTAACACTCACTCTATGGTGAAACACCAGCTTGACCTATTTCTCCTGCTTACCACGGATAAACCCGATGTACTGTTATTGACCGAGACATGGCTCACCCTGGACTCCCACCCGGACGTTCTGGCTGCCCTTCCTCCAGACTATTATATCCTTAACGTCAATCGCCCTCTGAACCGCCCCGGAGGAGAAGCAGCGGCCATCATTCATAAAAAGTTCAGATTTCTTACCTCCGCTTCGCTTACCCTATCTGGGACAGACAACATAGTCATCAGCTTGGAAACTGAAGGCGGTGCCCTTGCTCTTGTACTACTCTATCGCCCCCCTCAGTCGATGCCATCTTTCCCCTTGTCTCTGGGCGAACAGGTAGCTGACCTGCTTACCCATCACACTAGAATCACCAAATTCGGCGATTTCAATTATTGGTATGACAACGACCTAGCAGGGCCCCATGCCACTGAGCTTTTTGAAATCCTGACCAGTCTTAATCTGACACAACACATTACCTTACCCACCCATACCAAGGGTCACATTCTTGACCATATTTGGACTCAGAACCTTACCCTATCTCGCCCAATTATCTCCCCTTGTCTCTAGTCAGATCATCACCTGATAGAGGCTACCATTACGATCAAAGGGTGCATTAAGGCCCTTACCCTTCCTGGTGGACTGTGTCGTAAATGGAACTCCTATGACTCCCAGGGGTTCCTTGACTTTGTGACCAACACCCGCCCCATTATTAACCCAGAATCAGGTATTGACTCTATGGAGGACGGGATATCCACCTGGCTGCAATCAGCTAGTGACAGATTTGCCCCTCTCACCAGATTTGCACATACCAGATACGGCAATTCCCATCGCTGGTTCTCCGAGGAACTTAAAGCACAACAATTAAAGTTACGCCACCTAGAACGCAACTGGAGACGGGGTTACTCCAAGGAGGACCGTGCAGAGTTTGTGAGGGCCCGCAATGAATACAAAAATGCTATCACCAAATCTAAGGCCTCACATATCTCTGAAAGAATCGACTCAGCTCGCAACAAATCCAAAGAAATCTTTAAAATCATGAATGATTTCTCATCGGATCACAGAGTACTTCCCTCTCAGGCCCCAACCCAAGACACCTGCAATGCGCTCAACACCTACTTTATTCAGAAAATTGCAGACATCAAGAACGCTATCTCTCCTTCCATCTCCCTTAGTCCTTTAGATTCCCCCCTCTCAACCCCTGCTCCCTCACTCAGTTCCCAGCTATCACTTCCAGTTCTCTTTCTGAGCTCACTACCCATATTAAATCAGGTTCTCCCAAGGACTGCTGTCCTCCTCCATTCCTCAGGGCAGTCTTCTCAGCTTTACCTGATAGTATTCTCCCCCTTCTGAACACCTCCCTGAGTACTGGCACGGTCCCCTCCGTGTTCAAGCAGGCTATACTAGTTCCCCTCCTAAAAAAAGCCGGAGCTGACCCCGCCAATTCTGCTAACTATAGGCCCATCTCCCTTTTGCCTTACACCTCTAAACTTTTGGAGGCCCATGTGACAACTTGCCTGTCGGCATTCATAGAGAGTTCTGGCTTCTTGGAACCTAACCAAGCCGGCTTCAGACCAGCTCACTCTACTGAGGCAGTCATTCTAAAAGTCATTGACACTCTCCGGGAGAATGCCGACAGAGGGTCCCCACAGGCACTGGTCCTATTGGATCTCTCGGCCGTGTTCGACACGGTGGACCATGACATCCTTCTCCACGTGTCGGACAGGCGGGCATCCACGGCCCTGCCCGGGAATGGATTAAGTCCTTCCTCTCGGGCAGAGTGCAAACAGTCCATCTAGGCCCCTTTACTGCAACCCAGGTACCCACTACCTGTGGAGTCCCTAAGGGATCCTCCCTCTCACCACTACTTTTTAATGTATACCTCCGACTGTTAATCCATTCACTACGAAACTGGAAATGCACTGTCCTCAAATATGCAGATGACATGCAGATTATTTTCCCCTTAGACATCCCTGATGCCGCATCTAACTTCCAGGCAGTAATGCTTCACATCCAACAATGGATGATTTCCAACCAGCTCAAATTAAATCCGGAGAAAACGGAACTTATCTTGCCTGGCACTAGCTCGGCACACTGGGGCCCACAATTTTGGCCAAACGAGCTAGGCACTCCTCCCAGCCCGTCGAGCGCGGTAAAAAGCTTGGGCGTTACCATTGATAATGACCTCTCTCTTAAAACCCATGTCGGAGCCATCATCTCAGCCAGCATGTTCCAGCTACGAACAATTCGCAAAATCTCCCACCTGCTCTCCCATGAAGCATTGGTGCAAATCGTCATTTCCCTTGTTCTCTCCCGCCTCGACTTCTCCAACTCTCTTTACTGGGGCCTACCCAGGTTTCTGCTCCATCGCCTCCAGATGGTGCAGAACCAGGGAGCAAGACTCATCTGCAAAGCCCCTAAATGGCAATCTGCTAGACCCCTTCTGTCCAAGCTGCACTGGCTGCCCATTGAACAAAGGGCTGCCTTCAAAATCGGCTGCCTAATTTACAAGGCCCGGCAGACCAAGTGCCCGGCCTTTCTGTAATCCCTCATCAACCCGCACTGCCCGGCCCGTAACCTCGGTTCTGCCCATCTCCACCTGCTTACCATTCCGGCGGTTAAACTAAAAAAACTGGGTGGCCGCAGATTCAGCTTTCTGGCACCCAAACTGTGGAATTCTCTCCCCCTACAAATCAAAACCTCTGACACTCTGCTGAGCTTCAGAAGGAGCTTAAAAACCTGGCTCTTCTCGAACTCCCACTAGCTCTCAGCCTTACCCCCAATCACAATTTCAGCGCCAGGAAACCTCCGGTGTCAGTGCGCTTTATAAACGCAGCTTAACATTAACATTAACATTAACATTCAATCAATTCTGTGCTCAGTAGAGTTAACAACTAAATACCAACAGCACCAGTTCTACAGAAAATATTCAATACAATCTTGATTTATTTAAAACAGACAATTTCACAATGTCCTCAGATTTTCTTAAAGTTTGAACAGTAGGAAATTCAGCCTTCATTTTTTTAATTTAGAGATATTTCTACTGTATGTCTTCAGATTTTGTTTAAATAAGTGACAAAAAGCATTCCTCCATGTCTGTGTCAAGTACTGTCTTCGATCCACACTACGGACAGCTGGGTTCGCAACTTGAATTCAGGTTTCCTTCTACATTAAGACAGCATTGTATTCAGCCTTGCTTTCCTTAAGACAAAGACAATTATACTGTGAACTCAGATTCTGTTAACTGTGACAAAATAGCATTCATCCATCTTTGTGTCAACAACTGCCTTCAATCTACACTGCGGACAGCTGGGTTTACAACTTGAATTCAGCTTTCCTTCTACATTAAGGACAGCATTGTATTCAGCCTTGCTTTATTTTACAGATTTGTAGAGCGCATGGCAGTACTTGTGAGTTGTGAACCCAGCTGTCCGTAGTGTGGATCGAAGGCAGTACTTGACACAGACATGGAGGAATGCTTTTTGTCATTTATTTAAACAAAATCTGAACAGAGACAATTGCACTCTGTTCTCAGATTCTGTTAACTGTACAAAATAGCATACATCAATGTTTGTGTCAATTAGTACCTTCGATCTACATTATAGACAGCAGGGTTCACAACTTCAATTCAGTTTTCCATGTAAATTTATCTTCATTATGTATGCTGAGAAGTGCCTTCAATCAATTCTGCGCTCAGTAGATTTCACAACTAGATACCAACAGCGCCAGCACTTCAGAACACATTCAATTCAGCCGTGCTTCCTAAACTGTGCTCACTAGAGCCTTCAATCCACAGTGCGGACAGAAGAGTTCACAACTTGAACTCAGCTTTACAACTAAATTTGTCTTCAATATCTGTGCTAACAACTGCCTTCAAAATATTCTGCGGTCAGTAAAAATCAAAACTTGATAGCAAGAGCTCCACTACTACAGAAAACATTAAATTCAGCCTTGCTTTATTTAAGGTAGAGACTAATGGATTTTATGTCTTCAGATTTTGTAAAAGAATGTCACAAATAGCATTCATCTATAACTGTGCTCACTACAGCCTTCAATCTACACTGCGGACAGCCTGGTTCACAACTTCAATTCAGCTTTCCTTCTACATTAAGGACAGCATTGAATCCAGCCTTGCTTTACTTAAGGCAGAGACAATTGCACTCTGTCCTCAGATTCTGTTAACTGTACAAAATAGCATTCATCAATGTTTGTGTCAATTAGTACATTCGATCTACACTGCGGACAGCCGGGTACACAACTTCAATTCAGCTTTCCTTCTACATTAAGGACAACATTGTATTCAGCCTTACTTTCCTTAAGGCAGAGACAATTGTACTGTGTCCTCACATTCTGTTAACTGTGACAAAATAGCATTTATCGATCTTTCTGTCAATAACTGCCTTCAATCTACACTGCGGACAGCTGGGTTCACAACTTGAATTCAGCTTTCCTTCTACATTGAGGACAACATTGTATTCAGCCTTGCTTTCCTTAAGGCAGAGACAACTGTACTGTGTCCTCAGATTATGTTAACTGTGACAAAATAGCATTCATTGATCTTTGTGTCAACAACTGCCTTCAATCTACACTGCGGACAACTGCGTTCCCAATTTGAACTCAGCTTTCTTTCTACATTAAGGACAACATTGTATTCAGCCTCGCTTTCCTTAAGGAAGATACAATTATAGTGTGTCCTCAGATTCTGTTATCGGTAACTAAATACCATTCTTCAATCTTTGCCTCAACAACTGCCTTCAATCTACACTGTGGACAGCTGGGTTCACAACTTGAATTCAGCTTTCCTTCTACATTGAGGACAACATTGTATTCAGCCTTACTTTCCTTAAGGCAGAGACAATTGTACTGTGTCCTCACATTCTGTTAACTCTGACAAAATAGCATTTATTGATCTTTCTGTCAACAATTGCCTTCAATCTACACTGCGGACAGCTGGGTTCACAACTTGAATTCAGCTTTCCTTCAACATTGAGGACAACATTGTATTCAGCCTTGCTTTCCTTGAGACAGAGACAATTGCACTGTGTCCTCAGATTCGGTTAACTGTGACAAAATAGCATTCATCGATCTTTGTGTCAACAACTGCCTTCAATCTACACTGCGGACAGCTGCGTTCACAACTTGAATTCAGCTTTCCTTTTACATTAAGGACAGCATAGTATTCAGCCTTGCTTTCCTTAAGGTAGAGACAATTATACTGTGTCCTCAGATTCTGTTATCTGTGACTAAATAGCATTCTTCGATCTTTGCCTCAACAACTGCCTTCAATCTACACTGCGGACAGCTGGGTTGACAACTTGAATGCAGATTTCCTTCTACATTAAGGACAGCATTGTATTCAGCCTTGTTT
The DNA here is from genome assembly GCF_964263255.1 of Lissotriton vulgaris. Taxonomy (NCBI): domain Eukaryota; kingdom Metazoa; phylum Chordata; class Amphibia; order Caudata; family Salamandridae; genus Lissotriton; species Lissotriton vulgaris. The sequence continues at coordinate 1,770,121,980 of NC_141691.1, forward strand.
TCCTTAAGGCAGAGACAATTGTACTGTGTCCTCAGATTCGGTTAACTGTTACAAAATAGCATTCATCGATATTTGTGTCAACAACTGCCTTCAATCTACACTGCGGACAGCTGCGTTCACAACTTGAATTCAGCTTTCCTTTTACATTAAGGACAGCATAGTATTTAGCCTTGCTTTCCTTAAGGTAGAGACAATTATACTGTGTCCTCAGGTTATGCAAACAGTGACAAAATAGCTTTCACCAATCTTTGTGTCAACAACTGCCTTCAATCTACACTGCAGACAGCTGGGTTCACAACTTGAATTCAGATTTCCTTCTACATTAAGGACAGCATAGTATTCAGCCTTGTTTTCCTTAAGGCAGAGACAATTGTACTCTGTCCTCAGATTCTGTTAACTGTACAAAATAGCATACATCGTGTCGATTAGTACCTTCGATCTACATTGCAGACAGCAGGGTTCACAACTTCAATTCAGTTTTCCATATAAATTTCTCCTCATTATGTGTGCTGAGAAGTGCCTTCAATCAATTCTACACTCAGTAGAGTTCACAACTAGATACCAAGAGCGCCAGCACTACAGAAAACATTCAATACAATCTTGATTTACTTAAAACACAGACAATTGAACAATATCCTCAGATTTTCTTAAACTTTGAACACTAGGAAATTCAGCCTTCATTTATTTAATGCAGACAAAATTCTACTATATGTGTTTCACATTTTGTTTAAATAAGTGACAAAAACCATTCATCTATGTCTGTTAACAACTGCCTTCAATCTACATTGCACATGGAACATACAAGCTCACTGCCAAAGATACTACTTACTCAGCGCACCATAAATCATCACAAACAAGAGTGAACACTGTTATGTCACAGTGACACATACTGTCCCTTTTAAATGGAATTGATGCAGAATTCAATCAACAAAAGACATTACTTCAATTACTGTACCTCACCCCGACCACACATCATCACAAGGTACGTTCAAGCTCAGCGCCAAAGGTATTACTAACTCAGTGCACCACAAATCATCACCATGTGACCGTATTGAATGAGATGACTTACTTAGAAAAAAATACATCATACTTTTTGAAAATATACTTCAACTTACTTCTGTGAATGGACAACCAATATTTACTAGAAAACTTGATTTTAAAGATTTTGCTACCAATCCGTGCTGCTTGGACCACACCTCATCACACACTCCACAGAACTTTGTTGCTTTAGATGCACACTTGCTTCCTTTCTTGGCTGGGATTATCAATTATTTCTCAATTTCATATTCTGATTGAATGTCAAGACCCTTTATCGAACCTTTTTCTCATTTCTACTACTCCAGAAGAAGGTTAATACTCCAAAACTAATCTGTAAAATTTGGCAAACAACTCTTTCAAGGGATGATCCATTTAAAAAAATACTCCTTTGGCACACCGACTATGGTGCGACATGTAAAAACTAGCACGCCAATAACTTCGCTTGAGCTGCAACACAGAGATTGCAGGACAATCCACTTGCTGCTGCACCAAGCACATCAACTGCTGCAACAGCATCTTCGGCAAGCAGTCCATACTCACATATTGATCTTGATTTTGGTAAACTTAAATTTCTATGCATTTCTTGCGATGAACTTTTCTGTTACGTCAAATAGTCTATCAACTAACCCTGGGCGTAGTACTTCGCTACGCCCACGGAGTGGACGTAGTGTTGCCTACTTCACCATGTGCGAAGTAGGCATAGCAGGAAACACTGCGCCCACTCCATGGGCGTAGCGAAGTTGCCCGCCACCCGCCTCCCTCCCGCCCTTCCGAAATACTTGAATAATGTTTTTAAAAAGAATAAACAACACTTACCTTGTCGGCTGCATCTCAGGGGCTCCCTCTGGTAACCGCGCCGCCATCTTGGATACTAATGCGCATGCGCGGCCGCCTGCGCATGCGCATTTCTCACGAGAAATGCGGATGCACGGGCAGCCGCGCATGCGCATTAGTATTCAAAATGGTGGCACGGTTACCAGAGGGAGCCCTGGAGACGCAGCCGACAAGGTAAGGGGTGTTTATTCTTTTTAAAAACATTATTTAAGTATTTAGGGAGGGCGGTAGGGAGGCGGGTTGTATTTAGCGAGGGCAGGAGGGAGGCGGGTGGCGCGTAGTGGGGCTACGTGAAGTGCGTGGGTGGACGTAGTTTCTGTCCCACTTCGTGTAGCTTCGCGTAGCCCCACTACGCCTACTACGCCCAGGCTTACAATCAACCTCATCAAAAATTTTTTAAAAAGGAGCATCACTCTCCTCAACATCAGTCACTACACATTTATCAAGCTTTTTAGTTGTGAGGACTACCCCATCCAAAGGCAGTAGGAAATGTGCACACTTGCTGCCTTTCTTGGCAAGGGATATCAATTATTCTTTAATTTCATAATCTGATTCAAAGTCAAGGCCCTTTATTAAGCCTTTTTGTTGTAGGAGTTTCCACACTTGCTGCATTTCTTCGCTAGCGTTATCAATTATTCTTCTTGAAATTGAAATTCAAAGTGCAGGCCCTTCATTACCCCTTCTTGGTAACTACTACCCATGAATGGCAGTGGGTAATTTGCACACTTGCGTCCTTTCTTGCGTCCTTTCTACCGCACAGTGTATGTACTTTGTGCACTAGCTTGCATCCTTATATATGGTACCCATTTCTCACTCTCCCACTGTGGAATCCGACGCCCTGTCTGTGTAATGGACTGGAAAACCAAACACCCACTTCCCTTACAAGGAAATTGGTAGCGTGCACGTCTTGAGCCTTTCTTATTTTTCACTTTATTCATCTTCCACTCAATCGACACATCATCCACACATACACAAACCTACTTGCTGCCTTTCTTCGCTGTGGTTATCAACTATTCTTCAATTTCATATTCTGATTCAAACTCAAGGCCCTTTATCAAGCCTTGTTGATGTAGCTACTACCCCAGCCCAACGCAGTTAAAAATGTGCACACTTGCTGCCTTACTTTGCTAGGGTTATCAATTATTCTTGAATTTCATTAACTTGTTTTATATCAGTTATAGGTTTAGTACAATAACAAAATTTGTCTTGCAAGTCCAAAAGAACACTGAATGGCAGTCTACACTACAGACAACACAGGTCACAATTTGAACTATTATGTCCCTGAAACATACATATTCTGACAATGCATTCCATACATGTTCCATCTTTAATTTCAATTGTGATTACAGAAGATACAGTCCACCATTAGATGTACACTGCGGACAGCCGGATTCACAACTTCAATTCAGCTTTCCTTCTACATTAAGGAGACCATTGGATCTACCCTTGCTTTATTTAAGTCAGAGACAAATGTACTCTGTCCTCAGATTCTGTTAACTGTTCAAAATAGCATTCATCAATATTTGTATCGATTAGTACCTTCGATCTACATTACAGACAGCAGGGTTCACAACTTCAATTCAGCTTTCAATGTAAATTTCTCTTCACTATGTGTCCTGAGAAGTGCTTTCAATCAATTCTCCGCTTAGTACAGTTCACAACTAGATACCAAGAGCGCTAGCACTACAGAAAACATTCAATACAATCTTGATTTACTTAAAACAAAGACAATTGGTGTAGAAAATGTACAGGATTAACATTTAGTTATTCTTGTCAATGGCGTTCCTACTAAGAGTAAGAAAATCTGGCAAGAATTAGTGGATATTAGGAAAGTGAAAAGGGCAACGTTGTATCTGCTAAAGAAAAATTATTATTACAAAAATGTGTATGTGGGAAAAGAGGAAATACAAGGTGTGGGATGTGCACAACCTGTGTTAAATGTTATGGTTAACCGTGCCTCCTGAGTATCACTCTCCTCCTAGAGTGTATAGAATAATCGACTTGTTGCAGGACTATTACTCCATAATCCTCTCACCCTGGGCATCAGGAAATTGCTAATACTACAGCAAAAAGAAGTTCAAAACTCGACTGTTGGTTGTTTATGAAACTAGTTCTATTGATTTTTATTCATCTTCATTCATTCTTTTTGAAAAAATATCCATGTTGTATTCACATATGTATTCTTCCAAATTGAGGTTTTCATTATTCCCATTTTATCATTTCCAATGCATTTCGGCGCCATCTGCACCTTCGTCAGGGAAATCTGCAAAGTTATAAAACAAAATACTTGCTTCAACCTGTCCTATTAATATCAACAAACAATAATACTGACTCGACTTAGACTCTTAAGTGCTGCGTCGGGGCGTTGGCCGACGGCAGCACTACCTCCCCAGTGCTGCGCACGTCCATTGGACGTCCATTCAGCACTAGTTCCAATGGACAGCGCAGCACTGGGGAGGGATATTTGCGCCGCATCTAAGGTGTTAATATTAGCGCTACAAAGATACATTTAAATTACTGGTTTCTACCGCAAAATTCTTCTGTGCACGTTAACAATAAAGCTTTCAACTCTGAATCGTTATCACGCTATTGTTTGTATCTAAAACATCCCGCTAGTGCGTTTGGTATATTACACTTTCAATTATGTTATCAAAAATGTACTATACTGATCGGCCGCCGTCATTACGCTTGCTAAAGTAAACATTTTCAACAAGCAAACGCTTTAGCGCTTTACCGCCCTGTTCTTACCTACTAATCTTGATCGGCTTTCTCAACTCGCTTACGCGAATGTGCTCTGCTCAACGTTCTATCACAGATGTTGGTATTTCTATTGAAATCTAGCGCGTGCGCTGTGCTATGTGTAACGTGGGTTGTTTTTTTTACTTTACGCAGGTGTATAGTCGCAGTGCTGGGCCTGGTCAATATGGGCTGATCTTGATGGCTACTCGCCAGCGCCATGTTTAAACGCATAATGAATCTCTACCTAGATTACATGCTTGTGTTAGTTCTTAGTTACATGATACCCAATACAAGTCAATTATATTATAATACAGCGTATTAAATGTTTATAGATAACACACAAATTCTGTTCGATCATTGAGCCCATCTGGCTTCAAACTGTTAAGGTGAAAAATCCAGTAGTTTTCTCTCTTAAGTAAGTTCTTCTTGTTTAAAGGATCTGCTGACTTTGGGACTATTTCCAAGATGCAAGATCGTAATTGGCTTATGTGATGATGTTTTTCTTTAAAGTGGACTGCCACTGTTGATTTCAAGGATTCTGTTCTTATGTTACTTTTGTGTTCTGTTAACCGTGTTTTTAATTTCCTCTCTGTGTGCCCGACTTAAACCGAGCCACGGGGGCACTTTAACATGTAGATTAAGTTCATAGTGTCACAAGTGCCATTTACTCTCAATGGTATTCTGAAACCTTTCATTGGGTGGAAACTTGCATTCCCTTTCATGATGTTATGACAGCTACTGCAGTTCATACACTGGATGGTACCCCGAAATGTGCTTAATGGTGCTCGTTCGCTAGGATGTTTCAACATTTCTCCCAAGTTTCTCCCCCTGGTGAATGCAAATAGTGGTTGTTCTTGGTATATTCCTTTAAAATCTTCCTCTAGTTTTAATATTTGCCAATGTAGTTTGATTATAGTCTTGAATTGTGTGCTGACGTTTGAATATTTGCTCGCGCATGTTATTCTCTGTGAGGTTTGCTCCTTCTTCTGCTTGAACAATTCCTCTCTGGGCATTTTTTGTGCTCTTGTTAGTGCTGTTTCTATGATGGGTTGTGGGTATCCTCTGTCTGAGAACCTTTGGGACATGATAGTCAGTTGTTTTTGGCATTCTTCTGTATCCGAGACCCTGAGAAATTGTGAATATGGCATGTGTGTCTTCAGTGATTGAGGGTGGTGGCTATCGTATTTGAGTAGGTTGTTCCTGTCAGTTTTTTTTTTATACAGGTTAGTTTGAAATTGATGGTTGCACCTGGTGATTTCAACATCCAGAAATTGGATCATTTTGGTGTTGGTCTGCCATGTAAAACTTATGCGTTTATTTCTCGTGTTCAATAGTTCCAATTCTTTGTTTAACATTTCCTCTTCCCCTTTCCATATAAGAAAAATATCATCGATGAACCTTACTTACATCAATAATTGGATTGCCCATTCTTCAAGTTGGTAAATGTGCTGGTCTTCGAAAGCTGTCATGAACAAGTTAGCGTACGCCGCTTACTTTAGCATCAGTATAGTACATTTTTGATAACATAAATGAAAGTGTAATATACCAAACGCACTAGCGGGATGTTTTAGATACAAACAGTAGCGTGATAACGATTCAGAGTTGAAAGTTTTATTGTTAACGTACACAGAAGAATTTTGCAGTAGAAACCAGTAATTTAAATGTATCTTTGTAGCGCTAATATTAAGTCGAGTCAGTATTATTGTTTGTTGATATTAATAGAACAGGTTGAAGCAAGTTTTTTGTTTTATAACTTTGCAGATTTCCCTGACGAAGGTGCAGATGGCACCAAAATGCATTGGAAATGATAAAATGAGAATAATGAAAACCTCAATTTGAAAGAATACATATGTGAATACAACATGGATATTTTTTGAAAAAGAATGAATGAAGATGAATAAAAATCAATAGAACTAGTTTCATAAACAACCAACAGTCGAGTTTTGAACTTCTTTTTGCTGTAGTATCAGCAATTTCCTGATGCCCAGGGTGAGAGGATTATGGAGTAATAGTCCTGCAACAAGTCGAAAAAGAAGAAATAACAGTAGAAGAAGATAGTGACTTGCCATCTGGACAAATTGAAAAACTGGATGTTTCCAGAACTGAAGAAATCGACGAGCATTACAGTGTTCATCAACTTCATTCTAAAGAAGTGATATGGAATACTATAGAGTTATTCCAAATGAAAGAAGCAAATGGAAGTCCCATTAGTGTATGGGGAAAAAGCTTGGAAGATCGTTGTTTCCCTCAGTTCCTTCCCACTGGAAAAGGAGGATGATTTGATGACCGACCTGTGCAGATTCCTGCATTTGAATACCGGACATCAATATTGTATGCAGAAAATATAAGATTTCAACAATGTATTCCATATTTGAGAGTGATTTGTCTGGACGTTCTTATGCAGAAAACCATATATTGAAAACAGGTGTACATCTGCAAAATGTTTCGGCAAAGAAATGAATGCATAAAGTACAGCAGAAAGATAATATTTTGGAATCTCACCTCATTAATCTCATGGCATGTCAGCGTGGTAGTAATGAATTCTGGTACCGTCGTCATGGAGAACTAAAATGTATGCTAAGGAACTTAGAAACTCCTACAATCTTCCTTACTCTAAGCTCTGCTGACTATGCTTGGGATGATTTACTTCAATTTCTTGATTACACAAATTCAAATATACTAAATTTTCAAAACAAGACACCTGGAGAATGGTGCTCTCAATAAAAAGAATCCTCCTCTTGGAGAGGTTCTGGAATTCTTTTGCAGAAAGGAGTATCATGTGAGAGGTGCTTCTCACATACATATGCTAATATGGATCAAAGATGCTCCCAAATTTGGAAGTGAGTCACATGATACCAACCTGTCTTTCATTGAAGAATATGCTACATGTGATGTACCCAAAAGTACACAAGATAAGAACTTAAGACAACAAGTCTTACGATTCCAAAGCCATCGTTGTGGGAAATACTGTCGTCAAAAGTACACATCTGAGGACAAATTCTACACCAAATGTCGTTTCAGATTTTCATGTCCTGTAATATCAAAAGGAAGAGTGAACAGTTTTATGTCATGTTTGCAACATACTATCACAAGAAAGTCTCCAAAAAATACCTACAACTTTAGAAGAAAGAAGAGTCAGAATACATAAATGACTATAAGCCAGTCATTTTGTCCATGTGGAATGCTAATATGGATATTCAATATGTTGCAGACAATTCCATTGCTGTTGCTCGATATGTGATATCATACATAACAAAGTCAGAAAAGACGGAATTGAAGGAAATGGGGGAAGAGATTTCCCACGAAAAGAGTCTAAGTAAGAAATTATACAGTTACAGTTTGGAGATTTTATCTCATCGAGAAATTGGAGCGTATGAATGCTCGGATCGCTTATCATCTGCAATTCTACACTCCAAATCTAGAAGAATCATTTGGATGAGTCTACGTCTTGCTGCAACACGAAACCGAGTACTTAAATCTGTACAAGATACTGAATATTTAGCTGAAAAAGTGCCAGAAAGTATATCTATTGTAGTGTATTCCTTCATAACACATCCTACACTAACTGTTGAAAGATCCATCCCATGTTATTCATTCTACTTTGACTTTCTAATAAGAACCGTCTCTTCTGAGAAGCCTGCCAAATTGAAGAAAGATCACCATAGTAACCGCAATGGACTCATCTTCCACCTATTCTTCAGAAGGAGATTTCATTCCTGAAGAGCCTCCAAAGCTCTAATTTGGAACTTATTTACTTTCGCTGAAGGGCAAAAAAAGCTTAATGCTCCATTAGTAACCTGTAAAATGGTACTTATGAACTTTTGTGTTATGTGAAATAGACTATCAACCTCATAAAAAACAAGAAACAGGACCATCCCTATCCTCAACATTAATCAATGCACATTTATTGAGCTTTTTTGTTGTAACAACTACCCCAGCCGAAGGCACTGAGAAATGTGCACACTTGCTGCCTTTCTTCGCTGGGGTTATAAATTATTGTTCAATTTCATATTCTGATTTAAAGTCAAGACCCTTTATCGAGCCTTATCGTTGTAACTACTTCGCCCGCTAAACGCAGTCGGTAATTTGCACACTTGGAGCCTTTCTTATTTTTTATATTATTCATCTTCCACTCAATGAACACATCATCCACACATACACACATCTACTTGCTGCCTTTTTTGACAGGAGGTATCAATTATTGTTCAATTTCATATTCCTATTCAAAGTGCAGCCCTTTATCGACCCTTTTTGTTATAGCTACTACCCTGGCCGAAGGCAGTGGGAAATTTGCACACTTGCTGCCTTTCTTGGCTGGGGTTATCAATTATTGTTCAATTTCATATTCTGATTCAAAGTCAAGGCCCTTTATTGAGCCTTTTTGTTGTAGCTACTACCCCGGCCAAATACAGTGGGAAAATTGCACACTTGCTCCCTTTCTTGCCTACGGTTATCAATTATTCTTCTTGTAATACAAATTCAAAGTGCAGGCAATTTATTGAGCCTTCTTGATAACTACTTTTGTGAATAGCAGTGGGCAGTTTCCATACTTGCATCCTTTCTTCCAACACACAGTCTGTGTAATGAGCTGGGAATCCAATGATCTACTTCCCTAATAACACAGTGGCTACTGTGTGCGTCTGCACCCTTTCTTACTTTTTACTTTATTCATCTTCCATTCAATGAACACATCATCCACACATACACACACTTACTTGCTGCCTTTATTGGCTGAAGTTATCAATTACTCTTTAATTGCATATTCTGATTCAAAGTCAAGACCCTTTAACAAGCCTTTTTCATGTACATACTACCCCGGCAGAAGACAGTTGAAAATTTTGCACTTGCTGCCTTTCTTCGCAGGGGTTATCAATTATTCTTTAATTTCATATTCTGATTCAAAGTTAAGGCCCTTTACCAAGCCTTTTTGTTGTAGCTACTACCTCGCCTAAAGGCAGTAGGTAATTTCCACACTTGCAGCCTTTCTTATTTTTTACATTTTTCATCTTCCTACCAATCAACACATCATCTAAACATACACACACCTACTTGCTGCCTTTCTTGGCTGTGGTAATTAACTATTGTTCTATTTCATATCCATATTCAAAGTGCAAGCCCTTTATTGAGCCTTTTTGTTGTAACAACTACCCTGGCCAACGGCACGCAGAACTTTGCAGACTTGCTGCCTTTCTTAGCTGAGGTTATCAATTGTTCTTTCATTTCATTTCTGATTCAAAGTCAAGGCCCTTTATCGAGCCTTTTTGTTGTAGCTACGACCCTGGCCGAAGGCAGTACAAAATTTGCACAATGGCTGCCTTTCTTGGCAGCGGTTATCAATTATTATTCTTGTAATACAAATTCAAAGTGCAGACCCTTTATTGAGCCTTCTTGGTAACTACTATCTATGAATGGCAGTGCATAATTTGCACACTTACGTCCTTTATTGCGCCCTTTCTACCGCACAGTGTATGTAATTTATACAGTTGCTTCCCTCCTTAGATGGACTGCCAGTTTCTCAGGCTCCCACTACAGAATCCGACTCACAGTCTATAATGGCCTGAAAAACAAAACACCCACTTCTTTTACAAAGCAGTGCATAGTTTCAAAGTCTGCTGCCTTTCTTAATTTTCACCTTTTTCATCTTCCACTCAATCAACACATCATCCACAAATATACACAATTACTTGCTGCCTTTTTTGACTGGAGTTATCAATTATTCCTAAATTTCATATTTTGATTCAAAGTCAATGCCCTTTATAGAACCTTTTTATTATAGCTACTACCTTAGCTAAACACAACACAACACAGCAGGACTGTAAAAAACATCTAAATCTACAGGGGGGACTCTGAAGGACGCCTGCTCTACTGTTGCTGCTCCACGGACTCGACTACAGCTAGCGGAACCCGCTCCGCGGGTCCCGCGTCGCAGGAGGGGGCTAACCTACGCTCTTCCTTGCTGGGCGGTGAGTGTGCGACAGGGCTGCGAGCTGCAACCCGGACTCAGTCTCTCAGGAGTCCCGGGTTGTCCAGGCCGTTACAGCTGGCCCGCTCTCCCTGACCGCCCCGCCCAGCCCCACCCGCCTGATAATCAGCTGTGATTGCCATTTGCCCTGGGACTCTGAAGGACGCCTGCTCTACTGTTGCTGCTCCACGGACTTGACTACAGCTAGCGGAACCCGCTCCGCGGGTCCCGCGTCGCAGGAGGGTGCTAACCTACGCTGTTCCTTGCTGGGCGGTGAGTGTGCGACAGGGCTGCGAGCTGCAACCCGGACTCAGTCTCCCAGGAGTCCCGGGTTGTCCAGGCCGTTACAGCTGGCCCGCTCTCCCTGACCGCCCCGCCCAGCCCCACCCGCCTGATAATCAGCTGTGATTGCCATTTGCCCTGGGACTCTGAAGGACGCCTGCTCTACTGTTGCTGCTCCACGGACTTGACTACAGCTAGCGGAACCCGCTCCGCGGGTCCCGCGTCGCAGGAGGGGGCTAACCTACGCTGTTCCTTGCTGGGCGGTGAGTGTGCGACAGGGCTGCGAGCTGCAACCCGGACTCCGTCTCCCAGGAGTCCCGGGTTGTCCAGGCCGTTACAGCTGGCCCGCTCTCCCTGACCGCCCCGCCCAGCCCTACCCGCTTTACTTGTTAACAGCTGGGACGCTCTCTCCGCAGGCTCCTCCTCTTCCTCTTTTGTCAGTATATTTCCAGCTTGAGTGCCCAGCTGCACGGGAGCGCGCGGGAGGGCGCCGGGAGAAGCCCGGGACAAGGGCGGGACCGTCTGTGGCCGTCAGGGGCCAAAGGAGGCCGGGCTGGGCCATATCCCTTACCTTTTTCTTCCAACCTCGGCTGATCTCTGATTTTGACTAAGGCGATGCCCTCACCGGCACCACGTGAAACTCCATCAAGGGAGGGGGGCAGCAACACAGGGACGCTGGACAACTATTTTAAATCTGCCAAAGGAGATGGGGGCAAAGAAAACTCCCTGGAGAGACGTAGGGCGGAGCGACGGCGCTCCATTGAATCTATGAAGAGTAGACCCTTGACAGAAATTATCCCGTATCCCATTTCTCAGGAGGAAGGTACCCCCCCCAATAGCTTAAATCCACCGACTCTTGAGGACTTCCCCCTTTTACTTCGGGAAATTCCTAGCACCCCTGGTATGGTGCCTGAAAAGATCATAGACACAACTCCACCCATGACATCCGATACCCCAGTTAACTTGGTTACCCAAACTCCCCCTTTGAACATAAATAAGAAGAGCAAGCCAAAACAAAGTGTTGTGGTGGAGTTGCACAGGCCTCCACCTAGCAAACGCAGTAGGAAGTCAACGGGGGGGCGAGGGAAAACCAAACTATCCCATCTAGATTTTGGCAAAAAACATAAAAACGCACTCCAATCTGGGAAGGATAATGAGACTGCGCCTATCGCTGTCCCCTCTAAGGATCTAAGTCTCAACATAGCTGTTACTAACAGCGATCCAGTGGCCAACACATCTAATACAAACCCCCCTCTCACTTCTATAGGGAGTATAGAATTCCTATTTCGTTCCCTTCTGCAGCCCATTAGCGATAGCCTGAAAAAAGTTGAGATTAGGCTCACCATACTAGAGACATCTCTTACTACCTTGAAAACCCTAGTTAGTAAGCAATCTAAAAATGTGGGACCTCATCTCCCCGTAGGAAACCCTCCTAAAACAGGAGCCTCACAGGGTGCCAATAAAGTCCCCCCTCAGGGCGCGCCTACTGTTCCCCCCCTGCAGCCACTAATGGCTATTCCAGTCCAGGCACCGCGTAATAACCCAACCAATAGGCCTTCACAATCAATAGACTCTGCCCCCCAAAGCTCCCAGACAGGGACTAATGATGGCCCACACGAAGCTGGCAGCACCCTTCTTTTCTCTCCGGGTCGGCCAGCCCCAAGACCACGGAGACCAGATTTGCCGCCAGAAGCTAACAGTCTAACGGTGGTGTTAGCAGGTGCCCCCCATCTAAGAACAGGAGAAAATGAAGATTACCAATCCCTAAAGAAAAAGGTCATTAAATGGCTAAATTGGAACCGACCCCTACCATCACATTTTAATAATGAGATTATTATGGTTAGAAGGGTCCCTTGGTTAGGGAAGACCAGAAAAACAATAATAGGGGACTGCATTTTGGTAACTTTTAAAGATCCGGGCACCGTTCTGCATATCTGTGAAGGAGTAAATCGTTCACTGGATTCCACTATTCAGACCCTTCCAGTATCCTTCTTCTTCCCTCCTATTCGCATGCACTATGCTCCACCGCATGATGAATGGACAAGGGTGGAACGTAGACGCAGACACAAGGATTATGCACAACGCCCAAATCTTCAATTGCCTAACACACCCTATTTCCATTTCAACCGTTTTAATTGCTTGAACGGTTTGGATGGGGTTGACTGACTCTCCGCTCACAACCCAGTGACTTGGGATAACGGCTCCTGCAGATTTTTTGAGCCATCTTCCCCGACTGTTGGTAAAACTCCTGGACTACTGAATGATCCAGTGACTCTGGATAATGGCACCAGCAGACTTCCTGATCCATCTGCCCGCAGTGTTGACAATGCTCCTGGAATACTGAATGAGCCAGTGCTTGTGGATAACGGCTCTTGTAGACTTCCTGAGCCATCTGCCCCTACTATTGGTAATGCGCCAGAACTTCTGATTGGAACAGTGTCTGAAACCATCTCCTCCAACCCTTCTGGCACGGCAACTGACACCCCTGAACACTTGAGGCTAATTTGCTGGAATGTTGCTGGACTGGCCAACAAACTGGGTGATCCTGACTGGGCAAATTATATCGAGACTGGAGACGTATGTATGTTCCAGGAAACCTGGGCCAGAGAGGATTATGGTCACCAAGGCTACATGTCATTTTTCACTCCTGCTAGGTGGGAAGGCAAAGGCCGTCCGTCAGGGGGGCTTACGACCTGGGTTGCATCTCATCTGGGCTGCGTGGCAACACGGTTGTCGGCTAACTCCGAAGACATCCTTGTGGTTTCATTATCCTGGCCTAACCAAGCTAAACTTGTGTTTATTAACATCTATTCCAGGCCAGTGGGAATTGCAAAGGAATCACCGACCATAGATGAACTCTCGAACTATATATCTGAACTACCGAGTGATTCATTCTATGTGGTGGGAGGGGATTTTAATTCTCATTTTGAGCCACTCCCTGGTCTTTTGGAGGGGTTCTCATCGGAAGAAAAGGCCAGATGGGCAGTGCCCGCAGTGGTAGCTCCCCCCCCGAAGGCTTGGACCCCACTAGCACTACAAATCACAGCCCTCACCCTAAAGTTCGGAATCAGAGCCTGCAACGGGCGAATGAAATCTGACATACCCAGCAAAACCACCTATAACAGGCTGGGAAGAGAGTCTCGCCTGGATTATGTCCTGGCCCAAATAGTGAAGTGGCCGACAATCCAGGACTTTAGGGTAACGGAAAGGACCGATAGTGACCACAATGCACTCGAGCTTGACCTTGTCCACCCTGGTCCCCAAGCTCCCGCGACCAATGCGGAAGGGAACAAACCTGCGCTTCTCCTGGAAAATAGCAGGAGAAGAATCAGGTGGGAGCACTTGGTTACAAGCAAGAACAAACTCCCCATGTTCTATGATGGGATAACTCCCATCTTGGAAACTGTGGGGAGCTTGGATACCGAGGCAAACAACAAAGATTCCCAGGCCAAATTGTACAAGGCTCATGAGGACCTTATAAAATCTGCGGCCCCTCATCTCTCTTGTAGCTCTCGAAAGCCAAGGGAGGGGCGGCAAGGCAAAACATCATGGTATAATCCAGCATGCAGAAGGGCAAAAGCAGAACTCCTCAGACTAATTAAGGAGGGTCTAGGGGGGGATAGCCTAAAACAAAGCAGGCGGGCTTACAAGAAACTTGTTGCCCACGCCAAGGCCGAATGGGAGGAAAATCAGTGGGAAGAACTTACCAAGGCCCTAGCGATCCAAAACCATCGTCTGTTTTGGAGGATAGTGAGCGGGGGGTCGGGGAATCTTCAATCGGCATTGGAGCCCAACATTGCTCCAGGGGTGTGGCAGGCACACTTCCAGTCTCTATACAGCTCTGAGCCAGGAGAATCTCCTGCTGTCACCGAGGTGGGTTGGCCGGGTTATGAAGGGGAGCCAATAACGCTGGGTGAGGTCACTGCTGCCATTTCAGGTCTTGCTTCTGGAAAGGCGCCGGGACTGGATGGCTTACCTGGGGATATGTTTAAACAGGAGCCCATTGTTTGGGCACCCTACCTTACCGCCCTTTTCAACGGAGTTCTTAGCGGCATGGAAATCCCTAGTACTTGGCTGGGGGCAGAGGTGGTCCCTATTTTCAAAAAGGGCTCGCCTTTCCTCCCAGCCAACTACAGACCCATCAGTTTAATAGACGTAGCACAGAAACTGTTTGGCAGGGTTTTGCTGAATCGGCTCCAGGATTGGATGGAAGAGGTGGGCGCCCTTAGTCCCTATCACGCGGGATTTAGGAAGGGTGTATCCACAGTGGACCAGGTTTTCAGATTGAACCTTATCTATTGGAGGGCAGCAATATTCGAGGGCGGTAGTCTGTACACAATCTTTGTGGACTTACGGGCCACCTTCGATCTGGTGCCCAGGGGGAAACTTTGGAGCGTCCTGGCAGAGATGGGCGTTCCCCCGGACATCCTATTAATCTTACAGAGGCTGCATCACAATAATTACGCCCGAGTGAGGTGTGGGAGGTCGGGGGAACTGACCGATAGATTCCCCGTTGACCGGGGGGTAAGACAGGGTTGTGTGGTGGCACCGACCCTGTTCTGCCTCTTCGTCAACGGGGTAATCGCCCACCTGAATGCCACTGACTATACTGACGCCCCCAAATTGAATGGCAGCAGGGTGCCCGCAATCATGTTTGCGGACGACACCCTGCTGCTATCCAAAACCCCTATGGGGATACAGAGGATCCTTGATTCATTTGTAGCCTTCTGTACTGACAGGGGGCTAGAAATTAATGCGGCAAAAACCAAATTCATGTTTTGAATCCAAGCCAAAAATTGCAGCCGAATCCGCAATTGGGAGCTGTACGGCTCGAGAGAGTAGCCACCTTTGAATACCTTGGGGTGACTCTTAACGAAACCATGTCTTGGGGATCCCACCAGAGTAGGGCGAACCTCAAACTTATACAAACTACTGGGGGGATCGCCCGGATGATGACCGGCTCCTCATACCGCCTGTTGGGGGCACTAATCCAGATATACAAGGCCCAGGCTAGGGGAGCGATCATGTATGGGGCGGAATTGTGGGGACATACACCTTGCCGGAGTCTGTCACTAACGGAAAACAAGTTTATAAGACAGATAGCCGCGCTTCCGCCCAGCACCCCACTCCTCCCCTTGAGGCTTGATTTGGGTCTACGACCACTAGCTGATGAAATAAGCCTGAGACCCATAGCCTTCTGGTGCAGGCTGTGGAGCAGTAATGATCTTGCAGAATACAGGGCGGAACTGGTCGAATTATTGAACCACCCAAAAGCGCTCCGTATCCCCTGGGTCAAAAACATCCAAGTCACTTGTATGGAACTAGGGCTCCCTGACTTATGGACTGAGCCGGCGGATGCCGCACTAAACATCTCCAAAAGGTCCTTGGCTAATGTATATCATGAACAAAAATTAGCTAGGGCCCGAGCTGCCCAGGCAGAAGGGTCTCTATCCTCTGTGTTCTTTCAAAGCAAGGACCTTTATAGGTTTGAGAGGGTACTGGATCCTATTTCCCCCGTGCTTGCTAGAAAGCTGTTTCTCCAATGGAGATACGGCACATTGCCCTTTCGGTCCTTTACAAGCACCTGGTCATCGTCTCCCACCACAAAGCAGTGTCCGGCCTGTGATGCCATGGAGGAAACCAACTTACACGTGGTTTTCTTCTGCCCAGCCTACAAGGTAGCGAGAAAATACTGGCTCCTCCCGTTGATAAGGAACATGGGCTGCAGGGAATATGCACCAATGTATAGGATTTTAAAATCTGATGTCTCTGGCCCAACTGTCTTCGTATTAACAACATTTCTTACCAATGTTTGGCATACGCGTAACCGTATTTTAAAGGAGTTGGGTCCCTCCTAAAATCTTAGATGCATAGTTTTTATAGCACTTTTAGTATATGCATTCCAATGTTTTATCTTTTTATGCACTGATTTATTTGTGATTGTATATGTGTATTGTTTATCTTTTATGGCCAAATGGCCGAAATAAAGATTGGAAAATGAAAAATGAAAATCTACAGCACTATATGCCAATAAGAAATACTTACTGTGCAAGTGACATTTTCCACCTGTAACATATAAGATCTGTTAATAGAAAAGAAACATCTTCTCAGTCAAGTGAAAAACGCAGATGACGCTGTGTTACTAGCTCAAACACCTTTAGGTCTCCAGAGGCTCTTGGAAACATTTGGGACCTTTATGAATTCCCTGGATTTGTTGATAAATATCTCAAAATCCCATGCCTTGACCATGGGACAACGTAAGAATACAACTAAAACTTTTTACTGTAACGGGGCAGAGCTCACTAGAGTAAATGTTTTCACATATTTGGGCATCCTGTTTGATGACAGATGCTCTTGGGCCCCCCACCTTAAAGCCAAAAAATATGCTGTGCTGAGATCATCATCAGCATTACTAAGCTTTGCACGGCGATTGGGAGCCAAGACTTTTTAGACTATTCTCGCCATCTGTAGGTCGAAATCCCTGGCTTTTGTCACTTATGGCGCAGCTATTAGGGGATACAAACACGCGGTAGGGGTCCAGATGGCAGAAAACACTTTTTTTCGCTCCCTTCTGTCCATCCCCCAATCCACTCCAACATTTGCCATCCACCAGGAAGTAGGGATGGGATATGTGACAGACCTGGTGAGTTTGGCTCCTTTCGTTTGCTGGATAAAAAATTGGCTTAACCCAAAACTCACATTGAACAACCTGATCTTAAGGGATTACTTTGCCCTAGACAAACTTTAGCAAAATTGAGTGGCTGTCATATGTCAAGACTATGTTTTTTTAAACTCGGGCGCCCAGAAATTGATCAAGTTTCAGAAGGAAATAAGAAAACTGACCTAAAATGGATTAAATCACAGTATTTGAGTTTACTGGAACTGGAGGTTGAGGAAATAAAAAACACTGGTTAGGGCTCACTACTTATTATTCTTATCACCATCACTAGAACCCTATCTAAAAATCGTGACAAAGCACCTACATCGTTGACTTTTGACCAGGTTTTGTTTCAACCTGATTCATTTCTCTTTTTTGTTGTTGTTTTTTTTATCCTCATTTGCGTGCATAGCTCCAATCTATCAAAACCAAAAACTGCCACAGAGCAATAAAGAAGGTAAGGCTGTGTTCTGTGCTATCTCAGCGTGTAGCTGGCGGGAGATTTTTATTCGGGAGAGGGGAAGACCAATTCCCAACAGCACAATTCACACAAGCCACACAAGATCTTGCTTTGGGCTGTATTTTAGTAGACAGGCCCGGGTTACCGAAGCCCCCATAACACCATGACGCTCGGTCAAGGAATGAAGGGTAGGCAATGCGCGCATTAATCATAGGACCTGGGGAAAAAAAAAACCCAGGCTTATCATTGCTACCCTAACATAGTCCAGAAGGCTCTCCTACAGGGATTTCCTGCCCTGGCGAGATCGAGTTTAGAAATCTGGAGAAGTGATGCTCGCCATTCGTACACTGTAGGTGGTTGGGCATCTTTCCAATGTCTGCATATCTCCCTACGTGCCGCCAGGATGGCGTGCAATAGCAAGTTAGTTGCGGCATTGCGTACTTTGCTTCTTAGGCCGAAGATGACAAGAGCGAGGTCTATGGAGATGTGTTCATCCAAGGACTCAGATAACTTATTACCAATTGCTTCCCAAAAAGCGGACAGATTTGGACATTCGTAAAACATGTGAATGTCTGATGCTGCAATGAGCCCGCATCTTGGGCATAAAACCGGGCCCGTTAAGGAGAACTTTGTCAGCCTCTGTGGAGAATAGTATGCCCTATGTATTGTAAAAAGATGGTTCCTGCGAAGCCACGCAGGTTTCACTAGGTCCCAAAGTACTACGCAGGAGGTGGTCCAAAGCTCTTCCACATCGATGCCTGGCATTGATTCAGCCCATAATGAGGTCGGCAAGTGAAAGTTAATGTCCATTTCATCCATAATTTTATTATACCAGCATGATATTTCTTTCTTTGTGACCGGGCTATCTAATAGGCAAGTCACCAAATCACTATTACCGCCTATAGGTAGACTACTAATCTGTGCTGGCTGCTCTTTATATGACTGTGACCAGCTGGAGATTTGAATGTATTTAAATCTCGACAGACTTGGGCCAACTTTGTTAATTAGGTAGTCCCATGGAAGCAAAGACCCATCCATAAACAAATCTTCCCATATATTGATACCAGCAACTCTTAGTGGATTAGTAAGTGCATCCATTGTCCATGAGGGGGGAGCTGGTAAGTTCCATATAGGAGCCTTCCCTGAGTAGTAGCCCACTTTGGTCGCTTGCCTCACTTTGTACCAAGTAGATGCAATCCCTTGTAGTACTTTCAATTTTATTTTTTTAAAGAATTTGGGGTCTCCAAATTTAAACAAGAAGCCAGTTTGATCTACTCTTTCACAGTCCAATAATGCAGTGAACAGGCAGCCCATCCCTGTCACTGTAGGAGTTTTGAGCAGCATGCGTGTATGCGAAAGCTGGAACGCCCATACATAGACTTGAAGATCTGGTCCAGCCAGCCCTCCCTTCTCCCTACGACGTCTGATTTTTTTCCAAGAGATTCTAGAGCTCTTGCTATTCCAGATAAAATTAGTAATCGCGCTCTGTAGTTTTGTAATTAATTTTGAGTCAAAAAACAAAGGAATTGAATTGAACAGAAAAGAGATCTTAGGCAAAATACTCATCTTAACCAGGTTGACCTTACCTATGAAGGTGAGAGGAAGATGTGACCAGTCTCTCATAAGCTTCCGGCACTCTGCTGCTAATTTGGTAAAATTTAATGAAGCGATTAAGTTGATGTCTTTGACTATGTTTATCCCCAGGTAACGTATTTGAGTTTTAGATGTTACGTTGTTACCTGTTGTATTAATATTCCAGGACATTGACTCTGTCTTTGAGGCATTAATCTCATACCCTGAGACTTTGCCAAATTTGACAGCCAAATCGATTATCTCTGGATATGCTTCGTCATAGTTTGTAGTGAAAATCATAATATCGTCCGCATAAAGTGCCACCTTTTTATCCCAGCCACCGAAAGTAAAAGATTTAATGGGTGTGTTGTCTCTTAAGGTTTGGGCAAAGGGTTCGATGTATACGTCGAAAAGGAGGGGAGTAGGGGACAGCCCTGTCTGGTTCCCCTCGTAACCCTGAATGGCTCTGTTAGGCCCCCGTTTATCAGAAGTGAGGCTGACGGGCTACGATATAGCAGATTTATCGCTCTACGGAATCTATCTCCAACGTTGAACTTCCTCAAGGCCTCCGACAGGTATAGCCAATTCACCCTGTCGAAGGCCTTGGTGGCATCCAACGTGAGGACAGACAAGGGCGTAGCCTCTTTTATAGCCATATCTATGGAGCCTAATAGTTCATAGGTGAGCTCACACAGCTGTCTCCCTTTTATAAATCCTTTTTGATTAGGATTTATAATGTCAGGCGCTACCCGGCCCAGCCGATTGGCCAAGATTGAGGCAAAGATTTTGTAATCAGCATTTAAGATGGAAATGGAGGCTTTATCCCAGGATTCGGGTGGCAATGCGCCATCTCTTAAGATTTGATTAAATAGGGATACTAGGACTGGAGACACCTCTGAGATCAATTTTTTATATATTTCGCTTGGTAGACCATCAGTGCCTGCAGCCTTTCTGCCCTTTGCTCCCCTTATAGCCTCCTCTACCTCTGCTAAACTTATTTCCTCTTCCAAGGAGCAGCTCTGTACTGATGTTAAAGATGGTAGGGAGATACCTTCCAACCAACTCATGATGTCGTTCTGAGTAACATTAAGATCATCTTGGTATATAGATTGAAAGAAGGTTCTAAAAATTTCTCTAATATCTTCGTCCCTGGAAAAGGTACCCCTCGCTGAAGTAAAGGAGGAAATGTTGTTTCGAGCCCGATCTGATTTTTTTTTCCAGGCAAGTAATTTCCCTGCCCCTTCCCCATATTGGAAATGAGAGATCTTACTTGCCTCCCATTTCTGCAAGATACGGTTCTCTAAGATTGCCGATAAAGTGTTCTTTAATCTAACCAACTCTTCATGTTTTAAGGAAAGGTCCTGGTTATCTATTAACCCAACTCTGTCAATGTCAGTCTGAACTGTCATAATATTATCCTCGATAGAGGTTACTTCCTCTATATACTGTCTTCTTCTATAGGCTACCTTATTCTTTACGAGGCCTCTTAATGTACATTTAAATGCGTCCCATACAATTCCTGTTGAGGCTGTACCGGTATTAGTGCTGAAGAAGTAGCGAGCTTCTGACTGTAAAAATTATATATCCTCTATTGATGAGAGTAAAGACCTGTCAAAGGACCACATTCTAATAGAAGGTGCCGTGTCCAGTTTTAATTCAAGCTTCATAGCTGAATGATCAGAGAGATGTATTGGGATATATTGTACTAAGGTGATGTCATCAACCAAAGATCTACTAGTAAGGATGAAATCAATTCTAGATTTATGTCTGTACTTAAAGTTCCTGAATGAGAAGTCTTGCCTCTGGCCCTCTCTGAGCCTCCAGATATCTATATATCCATACTGGTTCATTAACCCTATAAGACAGCTTCTGGATTCAGAAATACTATTCTGTCTACTATTAGGGGATTTGTCCAGAAGTGGATTCAGAGTAATGTTGAAATCCCCAGCTATGATCACAGGGGCAGGGAATCTCAACAAGTGGTTGAATAAGGATTCCAATGCAGAGGGATCATCAATATTTGGGCCATAATAGCCCACTAGTGTTAACTTCGATCCTCCTAACTCTATTGCTACAATGGCCCATCTTCCTCCAGAGTCTACTTTCTGCTGTATTATTTTGCACCTAACGGATTTCTTAAATAGAATAGAGACCCCCCGCGTATTAAATCCTTGTGATGTTGAAATTGAGGATTCTATCCATCTATTCCTTCCTACCAGCTCCAGCATCTCGCTTTCGATTAAATGTGTCTCCTGGAGGATAATAATCCCCGCAATGGCATCTCGAAGATATTGCATGATTTTGTTAGCACGAGGCCTGGTGCGAAGACCATTAACATTCCAGGATAATACTTTGAGTCTACTCATTATGCTGAGAATATGGGTTACTTAGTGAGACCGACAGTTTGTATGGATACATGATAAGTTGCTTACTATGAGTAAAAAACCTTATATTAAAAGATTTATTAAGATAGAAAGATTGGAGCTCGTTCATTAATGTGTGTTTTACCTTGTGCCCCGCCACCCCCCCCTGCCCTCCCAACCCCCCCTCCTCCCCTGGGAAAACCCTGAACTCACCAACCGGAAGTTTCCGGAAGTAAGTGCCCCTAGCTCTTCCCCATCTCCACCTCGTGTGCCTTTTGTATTTTATAGAATAACTCGCCTTTCAAGTGTGCAACTTATTTTGTGGATGGCTTTTTTTTTTTTTTTTTTTTTTTTTTTCACCCGTTCCTCTCTTTATCCCATTCCTCATATATTTTTTTTTTTCCCTTTCATGGCACATTTTTTTTTTTCTTTCCCTTGTCCTTTATTTCATCCTCCCTGATAAGTTAATAGAAACTTAGGTAAGTAAGCGGTTGAACAGATGAGCGTACTTTTACTGTTGTATTTCAACCCAACTCAGAACTATTCCCTCTGTTTCCTGCTCCCAAAAGACAATAAAAGTTCATCAGCAGCCTGCACTGATCTAATGTTGTACATTTTATTATCTAGCATTATCTTCAGAGATGCAGGGAAGCCCATCTGTACTGTACCTAATTTGCGAAAAGCATCCATTCTTTGGCCCAGCTCCCATTGTTTATCTAAGGTAAACAGGGATAGATCTGAGCGAATCTGAAAATTAAAGCCTTTAAATGATAATGACTTTTGCTTAAGCGCTAAGTTTAGGATGTGCTCTTTCAGGGAGTAGGTATGAAAGTTTACAAGAATTTTCCTAGGTTTGGTCCGCTGTGGGTTGCGTCTAAAGGGGTCTCTGTGTATCCGTTGAATATCCGCAGCCAGCTCTTCATTAGGGTGCGAGAGATTTAGAGTTTCCTTTAGTAGGGTGATAATATAGCTCTTGATATCCATACCTTCGCTGCCTTCAGGAACATTCAAGATGCGTATATTGCTGCGCCTTGCATTGTTCTCTAAGAGCTCCATTCTCTCCGATAGGGCCTGGTCTTCTTTTTTTAATCTCGAGATGTCGTCCTCCGTGCCCTCAGACCTCATTGATATTTGCCTCACCGTTTCCTCCAACGCTTGAGTTCTCACCGATAAGGTACATATTCTCTCATCAAGGGACTCACAGAAGCTCCTTATTTCCCTCTGGTTGGAAGCTGACTCAGCAAAACCCTGCTTTATCTCCGCAGATAGTGCTGCAAACATCAGTTGTATCGAGGCTACTGAGATGGTCTCTGAACTCGTCCCTGCGGCGCCATTTATTTCTTGAGAAGACATATGAGTACCTCCCCCTAAATTAGAATCAGGATTATTAAATGAAGGGGGTTCAGAAAAGATACCTGCTTCGAAGTTGTCTTCCATGTTAACTGTTTCATCCGAAATAGTTATCCTGATGGGTTCACTGCAACAGACTACTGGTACGGAGGGTAGCGCTGTTTCCTCAACAGTCAAAACAGCATCTTTCATAACTAAGTCTGCTGGATTTTTGGGCAGTAATCCCTCTCCCTCTATTGAGGGCTTTTCTGTATGTTGTGATATGTGAGCAGAGCCAATATCAGCCAATTGTATCTGGTTGTTTAAAGAGTCAGCTGGAGCGATCTCTGTAGCTGGAATCAGAGCCTGCCCATTAGTAGTCATGATCTCGGAACCTGGGTAAAGCTTCGTGGTGGAGCTACCACTCTGGTCGTGCTCTTTCCCAATTTTCAGGACTTGGGGAACTACCTTAAAGTATGAGCGCAGAGATGGGGTAATTTTAGGTATGGTAGCAGGAAGGGGTTTTGCCCTGCCGCGTTTTCTGCCCCTTTTTGCTTTAACCTCAATAGAAAGGTAAGATGAAGACTCCTGATCAGAGTGCAATTTTGCTCGGATTTGAGGGCTCTTATCCGAGTCAGAAACCTCCCTGCCCGCCTCCTCCTCAGTAACTTGCAGTGCTCCTTTACCTCTCTTTTTACGGGGTATGCTAGTTCCCACTGAGCTCATAGCCGCGCTCTTACCTTTAGGTTTCCTAGCCGTCTCTGCTGCATTCATGTGTGCCAGGGGTAAACCTTTGATTGAGGGTTCTCTGCCGCTCCTGGTGTTTATTACCTTTTTGACGCGGTGTTCATTACCGCCCCCGGCTATCTCCTCGATATCACATGAGGCTTCTGTGACCGGCAAAGTGGAACAAACGCTCGAAACTGCAGGCGATAGTTCACTGGCCCCAAACGCCGGCTTACGGTCTTGGCCCGAACCGCTTGAACCGCTTAAACGGGAGTCCCTGCGGAGAATCCGAATCTGCCTGGTTCTGCGGAGCTCCTGGGCGGCTCGCTCCCAATGCAGCAGCTCAGGTGTGGGCTTGCTTCGGCAGGGGCCAGGGCGTTCACCTCCGTGATTGCAGTTGGGTGTGTTTAAGCTGCTCGACTCCACGGAACCACTGTAGCCTCCCTCTTGAGCTCCGCAGCTCACCGCTTCTTCGAAACACATTAAGGTGCAGTCAGAAAACTCAGTTTTCAGATTTAGCTCGGGTTCAGAAGTTCAGAAGTTGTGCGTATTTAGGTGCACATAAAAGACACGCTCAAAACGTTCGCATATTCTAGCGAGTCGAGCGGCGATTAGGCACTCGAGGACAGAGCGGCAGTCGGCTCACTGTAGCAGTCAGCCGACTGCCGCCATGTTTTCCCCTGCCCGGAGTTCAACCTGATTCATTTCTCGTTGGCAAATGTTTCAGGATGGTGTAAACCGGAAGACTCAGCCCTGTGTAACTGTGATAGTTTCTCAAATCAAAACACTATGCACTTTATAATGTTCTGTGATGATTTTTATACTGAAATTAGGAAGAAGACTTTAATTCCACTTTTAAGAGACAAGGGCTGTCTTCAGGTTAGACCAGCACTAATGTACATTCAATTGTTAGAGAATACCTGGAACATTTTTAACATTGCTAGTTTTCTTGTTGCTGCTGTTCGCCTTAGGAACCAAAGATTCCCACTGATGACTGAACTGTGTATTCCTCCTGAATTTTTAAATACCATGAATTTCTTTTAATTGATATATCTTTCTAATTTTAAATCATTAATATATATCTGTGTACTAATGATCTACAGTTTTATATCGCCTATATGTATTGAATTGTCTCGTGCTTTGTATTTGTACTTTTATGATTTTTATTAATCGAATAAAGTGGTTTGAAGACTGAAGAATATAACATATCATAGCTGAATAGAGCTTCTAAAATAATTTCATCACGTATTTCATATTCCTGATTATCAATTTTAAAAGTGATATGATCATACCCGATGTCATCTAATGCTTCCACAAAATCGGCATCTAAAGTTTAGTCTATGAAATCACAGCTGATATTTACAACATTTATATCTTCCTCTTCATTCTCCCTACTTTTAAAAAGGATGTTTAGCTCTTCTATGACACTGTTACTAATGTCGAAACCGTCTTTCAAATGTTGTTGATTTGCTATACTGAATTTCTTATGTTGTAGATCCTTGTACAAAAACACAAACACTTCATTTGATCTTCACTGTAATATCAGCATATGTAGTGATTCATATGAAATATCATAAATATGTATTTTACAATTAAAGCAACAATATTCTGTACATGAGTGTATATTATTTTCAAAATATTCTAAAATGAAATACAATAAATACAGTGTCACTCTGCTTTGTCTCAAGTGCTGTATTTATTTATTTATACTACTTACTGTTTTGCAAACTTAAAACAATGACGACAGCACTGCCTTAGTTTGACTCACCCCATTACGTTCTCAATTAGGGTTGAGGGAGGAAAAGGAAAGGAGTAAACTACATGTCTACAGATGTACTCCTATATTCAGAACACTGGATGAACCACTGAATAAACAAAGTCAGATTCAAAAAAATATACACAAAAGAAGGCTGCACAAAAGATACGCAAAGGAAAGCTACACAAATAGGACACCGAATCTTGAACACAAACTGGTAAGTCACCAAAAGAACAAACCCCCACATGCATCAAAGTATTTTGGAATCGCAAACGGTGCGATTCCTTAAAATCGGCCGTTTGCGATTCCAAAATAGCTTTTTGGAATGCATCATTCAATTTTAGAATTTGCATCATTTTTGTGATTTCTAAAATTGCATTTGCTTTTAAGAAATCGCAAATATGCGATTTCTTAAAAGCAATGCATGAATATTTTTCAAATTGCGAATTCGCAATTAGGGGGTTAAATTTACCGAGTGGTTGAAATTTGGAAAAAGGTGTAAAAATGCTTTAAAATGCTTTTTTTAAGCAGTCATGTTACGGACACACATGTCCTTAGGACATGTGTGTGTGTAACATGATGCGAAAAATACATTTCAGGGGTGCAGGGGGGGGGTCCTTTGGACCCCCCCCTGCACCCATGAAATGCATTAACAAATTGCGATTTTCAAAATGAAAATCGCAATTTGTTAAAGCCTTCCCATTGATCCCTATGGGCCTTTTGGCCCATAGGAAACAATGGGAAGTGCGAATTCGCACTTTGGAATTCGCATTATATTTGAGAATCAGTAAAAATTGCGATTTTTACCGATTCTCAAATATTTTGGAAAAATGTACATGCATCCCATTTTGCATTTCCTAATTTGCGATTCCCTAAAAATCGCAAATTAGGAAGTGCAAAATGAAACAATGATGCATGTGGGGGAAAAAGGCTAAGAACACTGCCACGGACGCTACGTTGTGGAACTCATTGTGAAGAAAGGTAGAAACATACTGTAAATAAAGCGGAATTCAAATAAAGGAAAAGTAAAAAAGATACATGGATGACAAAGTCACTAGAGTAATAATCTGTTCCCCAACACAAAAAATTTATTTTGCAGAAGTTATATGTACGAATGTTTAAGGAGCTGCAAAGGGACTCAATCCCCTGGGACTCAAAAAATAACATTGGGGACCGTGGGGAGAACGCCAATGCCCCCACGGTCCCAGCCGGCTCCCCGCATCCTTCGAGAGCCGGCATGACGACAGCACTTTCTCAGAGAGAGCAGCTTACATGCTGCTCTCTGTAACGAAAAGCAATCTGCTGTCCTACTTGAAAGAGACATCAGATTAACTTGCTCTCTCTTTCAAATAGGAAACCGGTTTGCTGTGCTAAAGTGAGAGCCGCGGCGCTCCTGCCCTACCATAACAAACAGCAGTGTCCCGGGGATAGGCACCCAGAGACACTGCAAAAGCCGACCCTGGGAAATGACGGTCTCCAGGGCCATCAAGGGTTCCAGTAAGAGGGCCGCGCGACCCCCTCCCAACATTAAAAAGTCCCGAGAAGTGGAAGTCCCGGGAGCTGGGAAATCCGTGCCATCACGGATCCCCCTATTTTAGATATTACTGCCCCAGAAAGGTGGCAGTCCCCGAAGAATGTAGGAGAGCCGTGAGCCCCTCGCATACTTCAAAATAAACGAAGGCTGCCAACACTTCCAGCATGCTGCTCGTAATTGTACGGATTGCAATTTTTCTTTAAAAAAAAGAGCTTAAACATCCATGTACGACCCCCTGAGCAAACCTATAGGGTCAGAATGTTTCTACCCTGCCCCATATCCCTATTTCTGAACTTTGTTTTTACTGTTTTCTTGTGACTCGGTTCTACCGACGAACAAGATGGCTGCCAACACTTCCTGGTTTAGACTGCTGACAGGCAGTTGACAGCCAATCAGCATGCAGCTCGCGCTCGTACTTGAACGGATCTCCGTACGAGTGTAGAAATCTGTCTCTAGATATTGCTATGAATTTACTTGTAATTTTCCCAGAAACTACTGAACGGATTTACACCATTTAACGAAAAGCACAATCTGCGAACCAAACTCTAGCTCTCTGCCAAATTTGGTGTAATTCCGTTCAGCCGTTCGGGCTGTAGCCCTGGCTAAAGGTTCCCATGGAAAATTGCATGGGGAAAACACATTTTGGGACCCCCCTTTTTTCTCGGCCCCCACTTGAGGAATCACCCCCAATCTTTCAGTGATGAAGCGGAACCGAGCAGGCCATTTTCTTGGAGAACTTCACGAAGATTCGTCCACCGGGGCCAAAGTTATTCCAAATAAAATGTTGTGGATTTCCTATGGAAAGTAGGTCCTAACTAAAACTACCTGCTGGCGACTGCCAGTAGGTAATATATACATATATATATGTATATAAATATATATATATATATATATATATATATATACCCCCAATCTTTCAGTGATGAAGCGGAACCGAGCAGGCCATTTTCTTGGAGAACTTCACGAAGATTCGTCCACCGGGGCCAAAGTTATTCCAAATAAAATGTTGTGGATTTCCTATGGAAAGTAGGTCCTAACTAAAACTACCTGCTGGCGACTGCCAGTAGGTAATATATACATATATATATGTATATAAATATAAATATATATATATATATATATATATATATATATATATATATATATATTACCTACTGGCGGTCGCCAGTAGGTAGTTATAGTTAGGATAATTTTCAATGTTAAATCTCAACATTCTATTTTGAATAACTTTGGCGCCGGTTGACGAATCTGCCTGAAATTTTCAGGAAAATGGTCTCATGGCGGTCCGGTCCTTCCCTGAAAGTTTGGGGGGGATTCGTCAAGCGGGGGCCGAGATAAAAGGGGGGTCCCAAAACGCGTTTTCCCCATGTTAATTTCCATAGGGCGGTCGATTTCACTTTTAGCTCGAACGGCTGAATGGATTTCCACCAAACTTGGCAAAATTGTAGGGACTGGTAGCCCGATGTGCCTTTGCTATGTCTCAAGATATGTGCTCCAGTGGATTTTGAGTAATTTAGGTCCAAAAAAATATATATATCTATAGCAGCGCACAGGTGCGCGCACCGGAGTGCGCTCCAGGCGCGACACGCGAGGTGCGCATGGAAAGCTGATTGGCTCTCGGGTGTCTGTAAACATTCCAAACAGTCCAGAGCGGTCGCCATCTTGTGTCTCGGTAAAATCGAGACATAAGAGGTGGCTAAAACAAAGTGGGAACTGACCATAAGGCGTCAGGGATAGACCCCTTTGACCCCCTAGGTTTGATGTGGGGGCTATAAAAGGGCCCCGCGGGGCATTTAAAATATTTTTTTTTTTTTCGTTTTGCGCGGGGGAAGCGCTCGGTGCGCGCACCAGGTAGCGCACCGGGGAGCGTAAAATGAGGGAAAAAGATGACAGAGTTTTAAAAAAATGAAGTTTTCATTTAGAAATTGGAGGTAGTTCTTAAAAGAACTTTTTTTTTTCTTCTTTTTGTTGTTTTATATTTTTTTTGTGTTTTTGGAACTTTTTAAACTTTTTTTGGCTTTTCAAAACAGTTTTATATTTTTTTTGTATTTTTTAGGGGGAGAAACAAAAAAAGGGAATTGAAACTGGCTCAACTGGAGCAAAAAAACAAAAAACCCAAAAAATTATTTCTTTTTGGGGCACTTGTGATTATCACCTGCAAGGACGATGAGCTTAACACTTTGTTCCCCATAGGAGATAAGCTTGCCACAAGCCTTACAAGTAATTTTAAAATCAGCAAATCTTGGCTGAATGGAAGGCATCACCTCAGATGTTTCTGGTTGCGAGGAAGAGGGTTGTTTTCTTTGGGAGGGGGTCCTTGATGACTGGGGGAGGTTACTGGCCAGTTCCCGGAACTCTGCGCGAGAGTAGTTGTTTGGATGCTTTCTTGTCATGTGCCGAATCATGGTATAGTTACCAAAAGAATATTTCTTATTTGGGTTGCCCCGTGAAAGTTCATCATTGCAGATGAGGCAAGTGACTTTGGGCGCATTCACCTTTTTTTGCCCCTCTGGGATTGAAAAAAACTGCCAAATGAAGTGTGGTTTGGGTTTATAAGGTGTGTTTTCTTCAGGCAGCCATCTTCTTCTCCCCTCCTCCTCTTCCTCTTCCTCCTCCTCCTGTTCTTGACCACCAATATAATTTGGAGCTGGTCCTCTTGGTGGTGGTGGTGGTGGTGGTGGCTGAGATGCACCTGCTGCTGCTGCTACTGAAGCCATTTTAAAGTACAAAAAGGTACAGAGAGTTCCAAACAGATCTTCCTCAGTCAAAGGACAAAGTCAGAATAAGGAAAAAAGGTGGGGGCTTTCATCATTTGGAAAACAAAACTGTCCTGAACCAATGAGAAGTGTTATTTTCAGGTCACAAGACCAGGGGCTTCATCATTATGAAACTAAAACTGTTATGAACCAATGAAAAGTGTTATTTTCTGCTCACATGACCCGACGCGCTTACGCTACGCGCACGGGGGCGCGCAGCGTAAGCGCGTCGGAAGTTTACGTTTTGCGATCGTATTCGTTCGAGTACTTCCGGGTGCGCTTACGCCGTGCGTATCACGCGGTCGCGGCTACGCGATACGTCACGATCATGTTTTCGTTTGCGATATTGGCGCTCACGAGACGCTCCCCGGAGCGCGCCCGGGGGCGCTTTTCAGAAATACGCTTTTCGGGGCGCACTCCGGGGCGCGCTCTGGGAGCGCTCCCCCCAAAAATTAAAAAAAAAAAAATGGGTTAATTGTAGAGACAGGTAGCCCTATTCTGAAGTGGTTTGTAAAAAAATTAACTTTATAAAAATATGTATTGTGCTACATTGGGCTTAATATATGTTAGAGCCAAAATGTAGCCCAAATGTAGCCCAAAGTAGCCCAATGAAGCCCAAAGATGGCCACCAGAGATCAAAAATTGTAAATGTAGCCCAAAATTCAACTAGATGTAGCACAACTGTAGCCCAATGACAGAATGTACCAGAGTGTTAAAAAGAACAACTAGAGTGCTAACAGTCTTATTTATAAAGTGAAACTTATAGTAAGGAATTAGCATTTAAAAAACCTATGAAATTCACTGAAAAAAACCATAGGTTTCACACCAGTTATAGTTAGGAATTAGCATTTAAAAAACCTATTAAATTCACTGAAAAAAACATAGGTTTCACACCAGTTATAGTTAGCTGGAAATTTTACTGATATAAAACCATTGAAATTCCCACGTTATAGTTAGTCGGACTCACTATAACTTGCGCGTGCAATGCACTGCTGATGACATCACATATTACATCACTCATGACATGGTCAGTGACATCACTCATGACACCATCCTTGTGACATAGTGACAGACCTCCTTTCACTATAATGTAACCCTTGAGACTCATATTCAAAAATAGAAACTGAAATTTTTAAAAAAATGGAGATACCTATATCAGTTACAACAAGCAATTCAGTAATTCCACTATCTATATACACATCCACTCATTCACCAACAGTTCTATATAGTCACTCATACATATACTCACTCATCATATGAAGTGATACACCTATACATCCTGTTACACACCGACATTCATCCAAAAGTTACTCACACACATATTCACACGTGCAAATAAACTATTGGACATCCATTTATTTGAATATAGAGTTATACACACACTTCCACCTTACTTCTATTTAAAATTACACATATTTATTCTCTTAAACAATCACTTATAGAAACACATACTTATTTAAACAGGAACTCTTACAATCTCTTACTCTCACATATACTCACTTATATACATCAATATTCATATATACTAGATTAAAACATATGTAGTTACTGATAAAGACACTAGTGAGACAGTCATTCACTCACTAACAAACACATATAGACACTCATCCACCCATACAGTCCTGTACATATGTTGTCTTCAAAACACATACAAACAAAGAGTCAGTCACTCATGCATCTATGTGCTAAGTAATACCCCCACCAAACCATATAGACACTCATACTGATACTAATAAAAATATCTAATAACCCATATACATACACATGAGTGGATGTGTATTAGATGGTGGTATTACTGAATTGGTTGTTGTAACTGGTATGGGTATATCCACTTTTTTGAAAATATTAGTTTCTATTTTTGAATATGTGTTTCATGGGTTACATTACACTGAAAGGAGGTCTGTCACTGTGTCACAAGGATGGTGTCATCAGTGATGTCATGAGTGATGTCACTGACCATGTCATGAGTGATGTAATATGTGATGTCATCAGCAGTGCATTGCACGCGCAAGTTATAGTGAGTCCGACTAACTATAACGTGGGAATTTCAATGGTTTTATATCAGTAAAATTTCCAGCTAACTATAACTGGTGTGAAACCTATGTTTTTTTCAGTGAATTTAATAGGTTTTTTAAATGCTAATTCCTAACTATAACTGGTGTGAAACCTATGGTTTTTTTCAGTGAATATATATATATATATATATATATATATATGTATATATATATATATATATATATATATATATATATATATATATATATATATATATATATATATATATTACCTACTGGTGGCCGCCAGTAGGTATATATAGTTAGGACCTAGTTACCATAGGAAATTCTGAACATTCTATTGGGAATAACTTTGGCGCCGATTGAGGGATCTGCTTGTAATTTTCCTTACATTTGCCTCACTGCGCTCAGCTCCTTCCCTGAAAGTTTCAGGGGGATTCGTCAAGCGGGGGCCAAGAAAAAAGGGGGTCCCAAAACGTGTTTTCCCCATGTTAATTTCTATAGGGAATTTCTGACAAGGCTACAGCTTGAACGGCTGAACGGAATAACACCAGATTTGGCAAAATGGTAGGGACTGGTATGCAGCAATGCCTTTTGTATGTTTGGTGTAAATCTCTCCAGTAGTTCTTGAGAAAATTGAATTTGAAACTTTTCAAATGCCATTTTCTATGGGACCTTTAGACACGGCTACAGCCCAAACGGCTGAACGGAATTACACCAAACTTGGCAAAATGGTAGGGACAGGTATGCAGGAGTGCCTTTTCTATATTTGGTGAAAATTCCTCCAGTAGTTGTTGAGAAAATTGATTTGAGCAAATTATATATCTGTATGCGCTCAACATTCTATTTGGAATAACTTTGGCGCTGATTGAGGAATCTGTGTGTAATTTTCCAGAATTTTGGCCAGCTCCGCTCCGCTCCTTCCCTGAAAGTTCTGGGGGGATTCGTCAAGCGGGGGCCGAAAAGGGGGTCCCAAAACGTGTTTTCCCCATGTTAATTTCCATAGGGACCTTTAGACACGGCTACAGCCCGAACGGCTGAATGGAATTACACCAAACTTGGCAAAATAGTAGGACCTGGTATGCAGATGTGCCTTTGCTATGTTTGGTGAAAATCCCTCCAGTAGTTCTTGAGAAAATGGAATTTGAAATTTTTCAAATGGCATTTTTTATGGGACCTTTAGACACGGCTACAGCCCGAACGGCTAAACGGAATTACACCAAACTTGGCAAAATGGTAGGGACAGGTATGCAGTAGTGCCTTTTCTATATTTTGTGAAAATCCCTCCAGTAGTTGTTGGGAAAATTGAATTTGAGCAAATTATATATCTATATGCGCTCACCGTACGCGCACCGTATGCGTACGGTACACGTACCGTACGCGTACGGGCGCGTACCCTTACGTGCACGAGCGAGTTTCAGATTGGCTGGCAGTCGACTGTCAACATTCCAAACTGTCCAAACCAGGAAGTGTTGGCCACCATCTTGTTTTTCAGGAGAACTGAGGCACAAGAGAGCCCAAAACAAGAGTGGAAAACACGAAAAAGGGGCAGGGTAGAGACCCCCCAACCCTCTAGCCCTTCTCAGGGGGGTCTGAAAAGGACCCCCAAGGGCAAAAAAAAAGAAAGAAATTCAAGAAAATCGCGGGGTACGCTTACCCCGCGAATTAAAATTTTCTTTTACAAAATTTGCACTTGGAGCTCCTTCTGGGACCCCCTGAGAAGGGCTAGGGGGTCAGGGGGTCTCAACCCTGCCCCCTTTTCACATTTTACACTCTTTTTAAAAAAAAAACCTTTATTGAAAAAGACATGAAAATACAAAAGCAAGTATACGGCATCTGTGGGTCAGCCGGCATCTGTCACAATACAGTATTGGATAAAAGGTACACAGCCCTTCAGCCGACAACCCTTAGGGCCCGGCGGCAAGTAGAAACCCATGTCTAGCTATATGTACATATAAAGGAAAAGAAAAGGTTTTGATTTTATCTTTTTTTTTTCTTAAAACAACTCCCCCAACCAACAAACATAAGAAAAATACTGCAAGGGCTCAAACTAAAAGAACCAATCTTGGTGAATCCTTTTGGAGAGGGGCACCGTGTCAGCACAGATGCATGTCAACAAACTGGATGTCCGGAATGGAATGTAAGAGGGAACAGGCAGTAGGCAACCATACGCAAATGGAACCTGGAGAAGAGGAAATGTCATGTTAAGGGGACTGGAGACGTTCCGGTGGCGGCTCATAGGGAGGGGTGCAGATCTCAACACGGTATTGATTCCACTGACCCCATATTCTACCCCACTTTTTGGGCCTGCCCCTGGCGACATATACTGTTTTTTCACGGAACATGCACCAATCCATATTCCTAGACTAGGCAGACAGACTCGGAGGCTTTGCCGACCCCCACAATTACGCAATATCACGCTTCGCAATCATATTGCCCAGGGTGGCCCACTGCGTTTGGGCAACATTATAGTCGTTGGGCTCCCATACATTAAGCAGACATCTCCGAGCCTCAGGCAGAAGCACAACACCCGTCACCTCAGACATAACACCATGCACACGGGTCCAGAATGAGGCAACCGCAGGACATTCCCATATGATATGGAGGAATGTACCCACCATACCACAGCCATGCTTACACAAAGCATCCGAAACAAACCCCATACGCAACAATCGAGGACCCGTCATATACACTCGGTGTAAGATTTTTAATTGCACCAGTCTTAGACGGGCCGGGATCGCCACCTCCTTTGGAGAGGATATCGCCGCGTGCCAGTCCTCGTCGTCAAGCTCCACTCCATCGCCGGTCCATCGCCGGTCCAAGCTGCACAAGAAGGCCCACCCGATGGTTAATTAATTTCTTATATATTAACGAAATCGTACTGTCCGGGATATGACCGTCTAGCACTCTATCCTCAAGGGGCGAGGAGTCCGTGACGGACGTCCCGGGCAACATCACAGAAGAAAGAGCGTGCCAAACTTGCAGGTAACGAAAGTGCTCGCGAGGGCCGAGTTGTAATTCCCGTCGCAGCTCCTCAAAAGATTTGATCTCGTCCTTCCTCAATAGATCACCAACCACACTGATTCCAATAAGGTCCCACTTATCGAACCCCTTAGTCTTCCATAATTTACCCAACTTTTCCGACGCATAGAGTGGAGTCGCCC
Source organism: Lissotriton vulgaris (assembly GCF_964263255.1). Taxonomy (NCBI): domain Eukaryota; kingdom Metazoa; phylum Chordata; class Amphibia; order Caudata; family Salamandridae; genus Lissotriton; species Lissotriton vulgaris. The sequence continues at coordinate 1,770,157,168 of NC_141691.1, forward strand.
GAGTGAGGGTGTCCGACCAACCAGTGGCAGCGGTGGCGTTGTGCCAAACCCTCACCGCAACCTTTGTAGGCCCGGTAAGGGCCACATCAGACCGTTTCGAGTAAAGCGCCCTATTGTAGTCTCCACCTGGAAGCAACCATTTATCCATGGCAAAGGCCGGATTAGATGCCGGACCGTACATAGCATGATTAACCGGGCTCATTTGTGAAGCCCAGTAATACCGACGGATATCCGGTAGCGCAATTCCGCCATCGTACCATGGAAGCGTAAGCTTAGCCAGGGCAATCCGGGGACGGCCAGCCCAGACCAGTTTCCTTTGCAAGCTCTCCACCTCACGGAAATAGCTGGAGGGCACTAGGTCTAACGTGTTCTGGAGAGCATACAGACACCTGGGAAGGGACATCATTTTGAATAAGGCTGCCCTACCCACCAGGGACAGAGGCAGCCTATTCCACGCCTTCACATCTGCTCATAGCCGAGCGAGCGGGGGAAGCAGATTAAGCCGGTATCTTGTCGTCGAGTCTCGTGAGACGTGGATGCCTAAGTATATGAACCCCGTGGACGCGATCTGTATCGGACAAGTACGTGGTACTAGTGGCACATCAAATAAACAAAGGAAGAGTGTCCGTCAGGGAAGGGTACAGAGTGATTGTAGCACGTGAAGTCTGAGGCCAGTTGTAAGTGGTCAGATGAAAAGACCAATTTCAAGAAAAAATGCAAGATTTTTTAAGGAAACCCTCACTCACCCTAGTGGTGACATGCTTCATCATCGGGTCCACCGGGAGAGATCGAATACCTCCCCGGTGTGCTGCGACGCCAGGAGACTGCGGAGCAGGTTATTGTGAGGGTAAAGAGTGAAAAAGTATAGTGAATTTAAAAATGTCCAAGGTTGTACCAAAAAATCATTTATTAGCTGGTCAACCTGACATAATAAAAACTTGCTATGTGTAGGGAAAACTAACCAAATAAAATATACTGGTGTTTCCCTTTTAGAGAAAGGTCAACATGTTTCTGCCCGTGGTATGTGTGACTTTACAGGGCTTTCTTCAGGACCAGTTTGCGAGTGTCACCTTGACAGGTGTGGGCGCGCTAAGGCCCACCCTGCCAAAGGCGGTGAAAGTTAAAAATAGCACTATGTGTAAAAAGGTGCAAAAAAAGGAACAAACTAGTAAGTTTGGGGAATTACCTCTGTTACGAGGAACCTAGAAGTCTGTGGAAATAAAAAGTGAGACAAACAAACAGATACACAGACAAAGAACATAAAATCAATAGGTGTGATCATTTTCAATGGCAATTGATGCAACTTGGTGGCGTGTCACGTGCTGGCATACCTATCAAGGGCCGTGGCTGAGATGCATGGGATGCGAAGAAATAGTTGTGCCACAATCCGGGGTGGGGGGGCCTCAACTAGCGCTGAAGAGTGTAGTCCAGCGCGGTCTGTTGCATGTGATGAATAAGGCAACAGGTTGACAAATGGAGACTTACAGTGTTAAGTCCATCCGTGCGGGAGGCCAGGAGTGGCTACCCGTTGTTACAAGGCTACCTATAGTAGGGCGGCGGGGAGATGGTCCCCGAGGTGTAGAGCGAAAGGGCAGAGCTTCGGTATGGATACCAGTAACTCTGCTGGCCGTGACCTGTTAATTGTTCGAGCACACAAATCTATGAACGTGAAAAGGAAATATTCCTCACTTGTAGAAAAATGAGCCACGCCCCATAGAACTCAGGAGGGGGGTGGGAGCGAAAATGGCACACCCTATTTGGGAAGGAAAAAACAAACACACACAGAGGATTTAGAGATCTGGCAGGATCTCGAGCACAAGACTTATCTTAATGGAAGATGTCCGGTGAAAAGGTCCTTACGCCCGCAACGCTCTGCACCCTCTCGGTACCTAGCTGTTCCCTCGCTGGATCTCGTGGATCCTGAGCGAAGGGCGAACCCGGTGTTATGAGAAAGGTAGCAGAGCTCGGGCCAATCAGAGGCCGGTAATCAAAACGAGGCTTGGAGTACAAGTCCCGTAATCCCGCGAGAGGTGGGTTTAAAGCGGGATTTCATCGCGGGTTTGGAAACGAGGCTTGAAACACAAGCCCTTGGTATTATAACATGGAAACGGGGCTTAGAAAGCAAATTGCAGGTATTCAGGCTACAATAACAATCATAGCATAAGTGCTTTAGCCAGAGATAATACAGATTGATTGTGACTGGTAAAAAAGTTATGGGAAAGGAATTTATTGGGATACCAATTTCTGTACTAAGATGTTGACGCAAAATGTGCCAGAGTTTCCAGTTTTTATGTCTCAGCACTGGTGGAGGCAGAGTTTGTCAATTGTGGTATCCAGAGAAATATTCCACAATACTAAACAGTGGGTGATGCTCAGTGTACCAAGACCCCTATGATCTTGTAATTCAAGAAACAAGGTTATCCGGGTGCTAGGGTTAGCTCTGACTCGAAGTACTGAAGAGAGTTAGATTACAGTATTAGAGTAGAGAGGATGACAACCATGACTCGTGATAAATTAATGTTTTAAGACACTAGTCCAAGGAATTTGATCGTTCAGCCCATGGATGTGAGTACTGAGTCTGTATACCCAGCGCTGTTCTTTCTCAAATAGGATGCTAACTCTATTTCTCGGGCTGTTGACCTGCTCGATCACTGTCCAGGTCATGTCATTTGGGGTATGATGTGCCTGCAAAAAGTGTTCACTGAGTTTGGTGGTGACTTTTTTACAACGAATGTTGCTACGGTGTTCGCCAATGCGTGTTTTTACTTTTCGTGTTGTCATTCCCACATAGCGTTTCGCACAAGGGCAAGTGATCAGATAGATAACATTGGTAGAGTTACAATTAGTATGGGATTTCTGGATCCACACTTTACCGGGTTCCAAATTGAGTTGTTTGGTGTGAGTGGTAAGATGACAAACACTACAATCAGTGCAAGGAAAATGACCAGTAATTGGAGGCAGGTGCCAAGGTTCTGTGACAGACCTAGTAAGTGTGGCTGGTGTTGAGCTTGGTAAGGGTCTTGTATGTACCAAGGCATCTTTTAGGCTCCTGCCCTTTTTGAAGGAGAAGAGGGGTTTCTCCCAATTGCTCATGCTACTTGTGATTGTTCTCCAATTTTTATTAATTGATTTCTTGACGTTGTCTGAGAGGGTGCTGTAGGTGGTTACACATGTGAGTGGCACCTCTGTGTTCGTCCTCACATTCTCCTCAAGGAGGGCATCTCGGGGTTGATTGCGTGCCCGGGTCTGGCCTTTGTTGAGGAGTCTTTGCGGGTATCCTCTTTGTTTCAATTTTTCACTACATCAAGGAAGACAATCGATTCTTTGCTATGATTGTGGGTGAATCTCAGGTAAGGGTCAAGGGTATTAACCCAGCTTAGGAACTGTAAGAGACTGTCTTCAGTCCCTGTCCACAGGAGGAGAATGTCATCAATGTACCTCCTCCATAATCCTATGGAGGAGGCAAAGGGGTTTGTTGTCGGTAAGATGTGTTTGGTTTCAAAATCATACACGTACAGCCCCACTATGCTAGGAGCAAAAGTGCTCCCCATTGAAGTCCCCGTGCTTTGGAGGTACAGTTGTCCTTTATATTCGAAATAATTTTCTCTGAGTGCCATCCTTGCACATTTTAAAATGAATTCCTTTGGGGTGGTGTACTCCCAGTTCTGCACTATCGGTTTAAGATAGTGGTCAGGGACTGAAGACAGTCTCTTACAGTTCCTAAGCTGGGTTAGGAACTGTAGTGATCAAGATAGAGGGAACGTCTCTCACCACTGTGACTCATCACAAACCCACAGCAAAAAATAATCTTTTGGAGTTCAGCAGTTTCCACCCAAGACCTCTGCGAGAAAATTTGCCCTATGGACAATTCCTTCGCTTGAGAAGGAATTGTAGTAACATCATTGACTACAAAGTCAAGGCCAAAGAACTGACTGAAAAATTGAAACAAAGAGGATACCCGCAAAGACTCCTCAACAAAGGCCAGACCCGGGCACGCAATCAACCCCGCGATGCCCTCCTTGACGAGAATGTGAGAAACGGCTTGGAGGAGGAAAGCCCTGCTTCAAAATATATGTGTATATGTATATATATATATATATATATATATATATATATATATATATATATATATATATATATATATATATATATATATATATATATATATATATATATATATATATATTCACTTAAAAAACCATAGGTTTCAGGCCTTATATAGTTAGGAATTAGCATTTTAAAAACCTTGCAAATTCACTTAAAAAACCATAGGTTTCAGGCCTTAAATAGTTAGAATCAGCATTAAAAAAAACATTGAAATTGCTCCTATATAGTTAGTTGCACTAACTATATTTTGCGCACCCGCAATCCACTGCTGATGATGTCACATATTACATCATTCATGACATGGTCAGTGACATCACTGATAACATCACTGATGACATCTCAAATGACATCACTGATGACATCTCATTTGACATCACTGATCACATCACTGATGATATCATTCATGTGATAATACGATGCACCTCCTCACACTCTAATATAACCTTTGATACACCCAGTGTTAAATACAGACTACCATTCTTGAAACCATTGACACACCAATACCAGTTACTACATGCGCACTCACTGATTCCTAGGTCTACACACACATTCACTCATTCACCCATAGAATCACTCATACATACAGTCACTCATCAATACAACACTATCATATGCACTCATACACCTGTACAGACACTCACACACTGCCACTCATCCATGGAGTTACTCACACACCTAGTCAGTCATGCAAAGAATCAATCACACTTCCATTTCCTCAACTATACAGTTATACACACAACACCTTACTTAGTCAAACATGTACTAACACATACTTACTCTCTTATACAATCACTGATACAAGTACACAATTATCCATATAGCCACTTGCACATTCACTGGCTCTCATGTATAGTCATTTATATATGCCAACTCTCACATGCACTGTGTTTTACATATGTACTTACTTGGACATGTAGCACTGAGATATCCATTCACTCACCAACACACCCATGCACACAGTCAACCGCCCATATAGCTGTTTCCACATGCACTCTTGAACTCATACACCTAGTGAATCAACTGCTCACACATCTATGCACACACCTCCCAGCCACCCACACACACACTCAGTCTCCCATTCAAAAACTTGGGCAACCAATCAATAACCCATATAGCCACTCATATAGCTACTGATCAACACATGCAGCAGCTTACACAACAACAGACATACTGATGCACACATTCAGACAGTTTAGTCACTAACCCATGCATTTAGTAGGACACATGTAATCACTCACTCAAACAGTCAGTCACGCACCTACTAAATCCTTCATCCAGACAATTATACATCCACTCATTCTTCAATATGTAAAACATATTTAAACTTTACAGAAACACACAGTCACTGGATGATGTCATCAGTGATGTCATCAGTGATGTCATTTGAGAAGTCATCAGTGATGTCATCAGTGATGTCACTGACCATGTCATGAATGATGTAATATGTGACATCATCAGCAGTGGATTGCGGGTGCGCGAAATATAGTTAGTACAACTAACTATATAGGAGCAATTTCAATGGTTTTTTAAATGCTAATTCCTAACTATATAAGGCCTGAAACCTATGGTTTTTTAAGTGAATTTGCAAGGTTTTTTAAATGCTAATTCCTAACTATAAAAGGCCTGAAACCTATGGTTTTTTAAGTGAATATATATATATATATATATATATATATATATATATACACATATATTTTGAAGCAGGGCTTTCCTCCTCCAAGCCGTTTCTCATACAGAACCTATGGTTTTTTAAGTGAATTTGCAAGGTTTTTTAAATGCTAATTCCTAACTATAAAAGGCCTGAAACCTATGGTTTTTTAAGTGAATATATATATAACATATATACAACCCACATTCAGGAGTAGATTTTGTTTACCTCGCGTAGCCATGACTACTGTCTGAGCATGACGCACTACTGGGAGGAGTCCCGCAACAGGACCCTGAACGGCGATCCCTGAAACGTACCCCTTTTATCTGTAATCCCGATATTCAGGACTTAACATTCTGTCACTAACCAGAGGATTTATATTCAGTGAATCGTGACGAGTGTGCGCGTTAACCGAACACTGGACACGAGCAGATCTTGTTTACCTCGCGTAGCCATGACTACGGTCTGAGCATGACGCACAACTGGGAGGAGTCCCGACACTAGACCCCTAAAGACGATCCCTATAATGTACTTCTACTTATTTGGGATTCGCTACTTAGGATTTACCAATTGTCATGACCCGCTATGCTGATAATTAATTGCCTTATAATAATTTGTTCGTATACTTAATAGCGGACTGCAAATTAGTGCAACTCTAATTACACAGAAATACTGTGGTGATTATTAACAACAGTGATCTAGTATGGGGAGTGGATACAATTCATATCTGCATTGCACCAATACGTCAACATATGAGATGTACACCATGTTAATATGGCCTCCTAGTTGGGTACGTTTGCAGGACTGATTATGACCATGAGTCCTTCTTTGATGTTTGTATGGTGTAACTAACATAAATAATGTATTTGACTCTGTGCAACTTGTGTGATCAAGCACTCTCTGGAGTGCGAAACGCGTCACAAGGTTTATGAAGGAATAAACCTATCGTCTTGGTAATCCTGTGGTTTGCTGTGTGATCCTTTATCCGAGTGCTCGTGAGGAACGCCGTTATTTTTGGATATTGTATCCGGCTGCTCCGCCGGTTCGAGCCACACCCACGTAGGCGAAGGGTTGCAGTAGGAGCTTTGTTGAACGTGGATATTAAGGAAGCAACCTACGCGGTTTCGAAAGGTGCCCCAGCATCAAGAGTACATTGGATGTGACCGGATTAAGGGCTGATTGAGACGCATACCCACGTGGTGAATCATCTACAAAGGTAAGCGTTCTCGCCAGCCGAATGTACACGGATGATTAGCTGGGACCCATAGACTGTTGATCTTAACTATTGTCCCCACATTGGTGTGACGAAAACGCATGGGACGGGACATTATAGATTAACGTATTTCGAAACAAGGGTGAACCCTGAATTAACAGGGGGACCATAGGACACAACAGCAAATACCACAACAGATATCCAAGGGCAAAAAATAATCATCTTTTGCCAAGTAACACACTATGGATGAGGAGAATGAGAGGAGAGAAGCAGCATTGTCCCTATTTGCAAGAGCACCGGGAAAAGCAACTACACTTCCCACACCCATCCGGGCAGATAAAAGTATCATGGACAGGCTAAGGCGTTATGAAAAACTTCACAAATTAGAAGTTTCTAAATGGTGGGAGGCAACATCATTACAGGATTACCTGGATAAGAACATGATACCCAGAGGATTGAGAATCTATCTGATCCCATCATATGACTCCTTAGACCCACAGATGCTTGAAGATTGGTCTGATAACGCCACAAACAGCTCCAGAGTGATGATGCAAATCCTAATTAAATATGCATGGTCTGACAGAACTAAAATCAAGAAAGAAATTGAAGAAATAGCGGAAGAATTGAACAAACATGAGGAACAGGAAATCATCACCAAGTTTCTTGAAGAAATGAAAAAACGTTTAAAAACTTTGGAAGATGATATCAAAAAGAGGAAACAATACAAACTACATAGAGACTGTGGTGACTATGAATCTGGGAGGATACTCACACACAGTAAGAAATATGACCATCTCTATGAAAACCAATCGCAAAATGATCAGACCACTCCTACCCCGGAGGAAACTGCAACAGAGGATGAAGAAAATGCAGATTCACTGACGGACATGTCAGAATTAACTGTGAGCTCAGAAAGCATCAAGTCAACAGAGGAAACGAGACCAAAAAAGAGCAATTTTTTATTACAATACCGGTTCATGAAACAGAACCGGGAAGCAACGAGATCATCCACAAGATTACAAGAAAAGAACCAAGCACAAGCCCAGAGCACAAGAGGAAGACCAAGAAATACCAGACAAAGAGGAGGAAGAAACGGAAACAGAGGAACAAACAACACAGGAAATCAAAGGCCAGTGGGAATAAGAAGGGCCCAACAGAAGAGGAAATAATGATGGATGACAAACAGGTAAACAAAACCATAATCAATTTATCTGATAGACAAATAAGCATGAAAGTCAAAAGAACATTATGTCTAGGTCTATCATTTTGTCCCACGGTAACTATGAATTATGTTGAAGACAAGATTGACATCTTCAAATTCTGCAGAAAATTGAAACTTAAGAAATGGCACAAAATGAAACCGAAAAAAAGTAAAAGACAACATACAAATGATCAGGACATAGACAATGAACATATGATCATAGGCGACATAGATAAGTTAGTGGCCATTGATGAGCTAAACACTGCTGAAGATGAACTAAATCTTAGTACTGAAGCCAGGTGAATACTGGATGCTTTAGAAATTCAACACAATCAAGCAGCGAATACAGATTTCAAACCGAAATCCACATTCACCCCTAAAATGAACCACGATAATATAGACTCATTTCAAGACCAGATAGGCAATGAACTATTGGAGCTCAGCCGACGCAACCAGGCTAACAGCAAAAAGAAAAAAGTCAAATATAACCTCTCGGTTGCTCAGAAAAAGGCCATACAAGATCTTGCCAATGACCCCAGTATCCTCATTCGACCAGCAGACAAAGGGGGGAACATTGGATAATGCCTAGAGAGATGTACGTCGCAGAAGCGGAAAGACAACTGCATGATGGACAAACGTACAAAAGGTCTAACCGGACTGAGTATAGTAACAGCATTAAAAATATGTGGGACAAATTGAGTGAATGGAAGGATAGAGGTTGGCTAGAATGGGAAGAATACTGTTTCCTTAAAAAGGATTACCCCTTGTTACCCATTCTGTACCTCCTCCCAAAGGTGCACAAATGTATTGATAATCCCCCTGGAAGACCCATCATCTCTTCCAGGGGATGTGTTTTGGAAAATGTCTCACGCTATATCGACCACTTTCTGAGGGATTTTGTCATGGATCTCCCCACTTATGTGAGAGATACTAAGGATTTCCTTGACAAAATCAACCGAGTAGAGATCAACAAAGAGTGTCTACTTATAACTATGGATGTAAATGCCCTTTACACCATTATCGAACACAGTCAGGGGTTGGAAGCATGCGCCAGATATCTAAAACAGAGGGACATAAGATTTCTTGGGCACACTACCATGATACTAGATATGATAAAACACTGCCTAGAGAACAACTTCTTCTGTTTCAATGATGAGATCTTTCTGCAAACCCACGGTACCGCGATGGGTACTTCTTTTGCGCCGAGCCTGGCGAACCTCTTCATGGGAAGCAGATATCAGAAATGACACTGAACTGAAAAATGACTTTCAGAAAGTCCGGTTATGGCTTCGGTTTATTGACGACATTTTTGTCATTTGGTCAGGAAGTAAATCGGAGGCCAATGACTTCATCAATAAACTGCATAACAACAACCGTAACATCAAACTCACGAGCAACATCAGTGATAAAGAGGTGGAATATCTTGACACCAAAGTTCAAATCACAGGCAATACCATCAAAACTGTGTTATTCAGAAAAAGTACGGCAGGCAACTCTCTGCTTCATGCAGACAGCAATCATCCAGACAATCTGAAATGGAGTATCCCCTATGGGGAACTCCTTAGAGCGAAAAGAAATTGCAGCAACCAGAAAGACTATTTGGCAGAGGAAAAAACAATGACACAGAGATTCCTCCATCGAGGGTATCCTCTGTGGGTGATTAAGAAAGCTAGCAAAAAGGTGTCTGAGATTGAGAGAAAAGACTTACTTACGACCAAGAAAGATGAAAGGGAAGAAAGTGATAACATCACCAGAGTAATTCTCACATATAATGGCAACTCTAAACAAATACAAAAAAGTTTGGTAAAAAATTGGAATCTTCTAACTTCAGATCCCATAATAGGAGACAGTTTACCTAAACGCCCCAGCATAACATATAAGAGAGGACCAACTCTTAGAGACCTGCTGGTTCACAATGATGTCAGCAATACCAATATTCCCAGAGGCATTGATCTGCAGGGCTTCTACCCATGTGGCCATTGCAAAGCCTGCGCAAATAGCCACATGAAGAAGGAATTCTGGAATCCCAGCAGAAACAACATGCAACAAATTCAACAATTCCTCACATGTACTACTCCATTTGTTATCTACGCATTAACCTGCCCATGCAATCTAATGTATATAGGGAGCACGACACACATGGCGAAAAAAAGAGTGTTGGAACACACCAGAGCTATCAGTAATTTAGACCAACAATATCCGATAGCACGCCATTTCGAGAGTCATCATTTCTCTGATCCCAAAAAACTTACCTATTTTGTGTTGGAACAGGTTAACATTGGCCCCAGAGGAGGTAATCGTTTATTAAAACTAAGGCAAAAAGAATCCAAATACATTATTAGCCTTTGCACTCGTTACCCGAAGGGGCATAATATGGACGAGGAATACAATGTACATCTACAAGAATGAAATATGTAATGTTTTGACTCTGGAATGGTTATACTTTGTAAAGTCAATGTGCAATTTGTATCACAAATGATCTGTATTTACTATAGTATTTTCCTCTTCCCCTTTCTTTTCTTATCTTACACTTTTTTTCTCTCTCTGTCTCTCTACAGATAACCCAACGAGGGAGATGTCAGAATAAGAATAACATGACTCATCTAAACCTGTACTGTGACTTTCCCCTCTTCTCCTCATCCAACTTTGAAAGTAGAATTTTAATCAATCTATGCATGCACTAGAGTCATCTATTGTACACGCTGTATGTAGTAATACACGTATGGTTACTTGAACACCTGCCTTCAAACTATACCTAACTGGGACGGTATTGGGCTCCGTGTCAGGATACTGGAGGGCTAAAGGTCCATTCCACTAACCAGGATGGACAACGAGACACTGTCGCAACTGCTTATAGTCACAGTTGTGCACTTCACAAGTGAATCCCTATCTCACTAACCAGAGGGATAAATAACCTACATTTACGTGTAGATCTTGTTCATCAGGATGGACAACGAGACACTGTCGCATCTGTGTATAGTTACAGTTGCGCATTTCACTAGTGAATTCCCTATCTCACTAACCAGAGGGACATACAACCCACATTCAGGAGTAGATTTTGTTTACCTCGCGTAGCCATGACTACTGTCTGAGCATGACGCACTACTGGGAGGAGTCCCGCAACAGGACCCTGAACGGCGATCCCTGAAACGTACCCCTTTTATCTGTAATCCCGATATTCAGGACTTAACATTCTGTCACTAACCAGAGGATTTATATTCAGTGAATCGTGACGAGTGTGCGCGTTAACCGAACACTGGACACAAGCAGATCTTGTTTACCTCGCGTAGCCATGACTACGGTCTGAGCATGACGCACAACTGGGAGGAGTCCCGACACTAGACCCCTAAAGACGATCCCTATAATGTACTTCTACTTATTTGGGATTCGCTACTTAGGATTTACCAATTGTCATGACCCGCTATGCTGATAATTAATTGCCTTATAATAATTTGTTCGTATACTTAATAGCGGACTGCAAATTAGTGCAACTCTAATTACACAGAAACACTGTGGTGATTATTAACAACAGTGATCTAGTATGGGGAGTGGATACAATTCATATCTGCATTGCACCAATACGTCAACATATGAGATGTACACCATGTTAATATGGCCTCCTAGTTGGGTACGTTTGCAGGACTGATTATGACCATGAGTCCTTCTTTGATGTTTGTATGGTGTAACTAACATAAATAATGTATTTGACTCTGTGCAACTTGTGTGATCAAGCACTCTCTGGAGTGCGAAACGCGTCATGAGGTCACGAGGAATAAACCTATCGTCTTGGTAATCCTGTGGTTTGCTGTGTGATCCTTTATCCGAGTGCTCGTGAGGAACGCCGTTATTTTTGGATATTGTATCCGGCTGCTCCGCCGGTTCGAGCCACACCCACGTAGGCGAAGGGTTGCAGTAGGAGCTTTGTTGAACGTGGATATATATATATATATATATATATATATATATATATATATATATATATATATATATATATATGTATATATATATATTACCTACTGGCGGTCGCCAGTAGGTATATATAGTTAGGATGTTTTTCTCTATGGTATTTTTGAAAATTCTATGTCTAATAACTTTGGCGTTTGTGGACGGAATTGGCTGAAATTTTCAGGAAAATGGAACATTTTGTTTCTGAGCAGCCCCTGACAATTTGGGGGGGTTTCATCAAGGGGGGCCGAGAAAAAAGGGGGGTCCCAAAACGCGTTTTTCCCATGTTAATTTCCATAGGGCGGTTGGCCTCACTTTTAGCTCGAACGGCTGAATGGATTTGCACGAAACTTGGCAAAATTGTAGGGACTGTTAGCCCGATGTGCCTTTGCTAGGTCTCAATATATGTGCTCCAGTGGATTTTGAGTAATTTAGGTTCAAAAAAAGATATATATCTGGGCGGAGCCTAACCACACATCTGATCTGATTGGCTGTCAGCACTTCATCCAAGAAGTGTTGGCAGCCATCTTGGGACCAATATACATGATAGCACCTCATTAAAAAGCATTGTAGTTAATAGAGGGTTTTAGGACTTTAGTTACATTATAAATCATTTGTTGATGGTACCATACTCGTTTTAGGAATTGTGGTGGGTTCTAAGGTGATTTTACCATGTGAAAAAACCTTCTGCTGTGATATCATGAATATTGTTTGAAAGAAAACTAATATCTCATGATTTTCCCACAGTGGTTTGGAAGGGGATCTATAAGCTAAACTGAAAGCATATTTTCTGTAAATTCACATTATCTTTCTCAGTCATGTGAAAATGAAGTCTGACATTCTCAGTAAAACATGTACATCCAACAAGGACAGAGACTGTCAGTTGATTCCTTTGTGTTCTACTGCAGCCTCCTAGAGTGTTCTAAAGAACAACTAGAGCGCTAACAGTCCTACTTATTACAAAGGTATGGCACACCTGAAGCCATCTTGATTGGAATAAAGTGGTAACTCTTAAAACATTTAATTTAAAAAGGAACAAAATGAGGGGGTATATTTTGCCATATGAATTATGATTAGTGCTGCAGAAAGAAAAATTAGGGCACATTTTTAGTGACTTCTCAAACCCTCTTCAATTTCATTAAAAAATTCTGACATACAGTCTCCCAAGATGGCCACCGGAGACAAAAGAGCCTAAATGTAGCCCAAATATCACCCAGATGTACCCCAAGTATAGCCCAATGACAGAATGTCCCAGAGTGTTCTAAAGAACAACTAGAGCGCTAACAGTCTTACTTATGACAAAAGTATGGCACACCAGAAGCCATCTTGATTGGAATGAAGTGGTAAGTCTGAAAACACTCAATTTAAAAAGGAACAACATGAGGGGGTTAATTTTGCCATAGAAAGTATGATTAGTGCTTCAGAAAGAAAAATTAGGGATCATTTTGAGTGACTTCTCAAATCCTCTTCTATTTCATTAAAAAAAATACTGACATGCAGACTGAAACATGCACTTTGAATACCAGCAGCAGACGTCCCTGGTGAGCAGAAGCTTTACTACAGTGATCTAATGTGCAACTAGAGTGCTAACATTCAGAATTTATGGCAAATGTGTGACACATCTGAATGCCATCTTGATGGAACCAAAGTAAACAAGCATTGAAAATGCAATAGATCTCGCCCTCGTTTAAGTTAAAGCCATTCTGTTTGTAATGAGGTGGCTTTTTAGCTTTGCTTTTATTAGTGTTTTTTCAACTTTCATGTAAATAACATGCATCTGTATGCATATAAGTATATGTATGCATGCATTTATGTTTGTATTTATATAGATATACAGATGATATATGTTTATATATGTATGTATATATATATATTCACTGAAAAAACCATAGGCTATAGACCATATATAGTTAGGAATTAGCATTTACAAAACCTTGAAAATTCACTGAAAAAACCATAGGTTATAGACCATATATAGTTAGGAATTAGCATTTACAAAACTTTGAAAATTCACTGAAAAAACCATAGGTTATAGACCATATATAGTTAGGAATTCGCATTTACAAAACCTTACTTTACTCACACAAAACCATTGAAAGTTGCACTAACTATATATCGCGCACCCGCAATCCACTGCTGATGATGTCACATATTACATCATTCATGACATGGTCAGTGACATCACTGATGACATCACTGATGACATCTCAAATGACATCACTGATGACATCACTGATGACAACATCCAGTGACTGTATGTTTCTGTAAAGTTAAAATATGTCTTACATATTGAAGAATGAGTGGATGTATAAGTGTCTGGATGAAGGATTTAGTAGGTGCATGACTGACTGTATGAGTGAGTGATTAAATGTGTCTCACTGAGTGCATGGGTTAGTGACTAAACTGTCTTAATTTGTGCATCATTATGTCTGTTGTTCTGTAAACTGTTGCATGTGTTGATAAGTAGCTATATGAGTAACTATATGGGTTATTGATTGGTTGCCCAAGTATTTGTATGGGAGACTGAGTGTGTGTGTGGGTGGCTGGGAGGTGTATGACTCTGTGCATAGATGTGTGAGCAGTTGATTCACTAGATGTATGGTTTCAAAAGTGCATGTGGAAACAGCTGTATGGGCGGTTGACTGTGTGCATGAGTGTATTGGTGAGTGAATGGATATCTCAGTGCTACATGTCAAAGTAAGTACATATGTAAAACACAGTACATGTGAAAATTGACATATATAAATAACTGTGCATAAGAGCCAGTGAATGTGTGAGTGGCTGTATGGATCATTGTGAACTTGTATCAGGGATTGTATAAGAGAGTAAATATGTGTTAGTATATGTTTGAATAAGTAAAGTTTGTATAACTGTATAGTTGAGGAAATGGAGGTGTGATTGATTCTTTGCATGACTGACTAGGTGTTGAGTAACTCCATGGATGAGTGACAGTCTGTGAGTGTCTGTTTACACTGATTGTATCTAAGGTTATATTAGAGTCTGAAGAGGTTCATCGTATTATCACATGAATGATATCATCAGTGATGTGATCAGTAATGTCAAATGAGATGTCATCAGTGATGTCATCAGTGATGTCATTTGAGATGTCATCAGTGATGTCATTTGAGATGTCATCAGTGATGTCATCAGTGATGTCACTGACCATGTCATGAATGATGTAATATGTGACATCATCAGCAGTGGATTGCGGGTGCGCGATATATAGTTAGTGCAACTAACTATATATGGAATTTCAATGGTTTTGTGTGAGTAAAATAAGGTTTTGTAAATGCGAATTCCTAACTATATATGGTCTATAACCTATGGTTTTTTCAGTGAATATATATACACACACATATATTTTGAAGCAGGGCTTTCCTCCTCCAAGCCGTTTCTCATACAGAACCCATACAGCATATGGCTCCATAAAGAAAGAGGCAGCAAAGCCAGGTATGATTCCCAAAAACTTGTTTATCTTCATTTTTCACTTTTTGGCAAGCAAGTGCATATAGTGAAAGAAAAATGGTGATGCGTTTTGGCCGTAGTCTTTGACTGGCCATAGAGTCCATTCAGTGCAGAGTGTCTTAACAAAGGCTATTAGCGCTTCCCCCACTATAATAAAAAACCAACCACTAAACTGTTCAATCTCGGAATGATCAAATTTTTACTGTCTCATTACTCACTCCATTTTTCATTTAATTTTTCAGCATGTATATTTCATAAAAATGACAGACAGTGGCGAAGTACAATCTTTATAACTTTGTGTAATTCATTGCACTTCTTTGTTAAATAAAACTCTAAATTATACGAGTTTTTGCATTTTCACACTCCAGCATATATACTTCATGTAGAAACATAGAACATAGTTGTAATGGTAATGGTAAAGTACCATCTCTGTGACATTGTGATATTTATTCCACTTCCCTATAACCTTGAACTCCAGGTTTAACATCAACTTTTATGTTGCATCGAGTTTGGATTAGCAACAACTCCCATGCACATCTTTCCTATAAAGTGTATTACATCACTCTACGCACTGTATACGGCCGATGTAACTTGTGTTAGAATGCCAGTATTCTTTTCAGTGACTTGTGCCTATAATTGTTATAATTGGTTTAGGAGCATATGGTCTGCCACAAATTTGCAATAAAGTGGCCGTATTTTTATTTGTAAAGTGATGCGTGCCTAGGGTTGTTTTTTTTAAATTTTGCAGCTTTACTCAATTAGATAGTTTTCCTTAAGTACATATTTATCACACTCCTGAATTACACAATTTATTAGCTTCTCCCAATTATCTTATTCATGTAAAGTAATAATACCACGATTCCCAGTGTACTGGGCCAATACAAGTTACATTGAAATTACGTTAAAGTGCTAGTCTTCTTTAAAGTGACATATGCGTATAACTGTTCTTATAGATTACCAGGATGACTCCATTCAAAAAAATTATCATACGATACCTGATGTCATACTCTTAATTTTTACTGTGAGTAAAAGGTGTATAATGCAAACTACTCATGTTATAACTTATAAAACAAGTGCATAGTGCAATGGAACTGTATTAAGGTGCCAATGCTTCTTTAAAGTGACATCTGCTTTTGACCACTCCTATCCATTACCATATATAAATTGCTATGTAAATCAATTTAAAAGAAAAATCTAATTAATAAATTGTATAGTGCATAACAAACATATTGAAATTCGCATAATGTGTGCAGGCTACAATGCCATTACATTAAGATGCCAATATTTCATTAAAGTGACATGTGCCTTTGACCACTCCTGTCACTTTACATTTGAAATATACACCCACATAAGGAAGTGTAAAAATCACAATATAAACTGATTCTTTCATGATGTTTAATGTATAAAGTCCATAAACTCATGAAAAGATTCCCCTCTAATTAATAATAAGACATGCCAACTGGCTGATACTCTGCTGTGCGAGTTACATGCAAATATACACGTGATCAATCCTGCCAATATCTAAAGAAATTCAAATTTTCCTCTTTGGAGAAACAAACAGATACTGATATCAGGCAGTCTGTAAAAGCAACTGACACACCATATCAGGTGATTTGTGCATAGGCTAATTCTTATCCCAAGTTTAA
Source organism: Lissotriton vulgaris (assembly GCF_964263255.1). NCBI lineage: Eukaryota > Metazoa > Chordata > Amphibia > Caudata > Salamandridae > Lissotriton > Lissotriton vulgaris. Next base: position 1,770,174,393 of record NC_141691.1, read on the forward strand.
AGAGATTAAATCAATAGGGTAGCCCACACAACAAATTAGTATTCAACATTACTAGTATTTAACATAATTACCGATAGGGAGACAATGAAGCAAGGTCCCAACTTCCTACCTCCACAAAGACTGCCCAACAAGGTCACAGCTAGTCAATGTGAAATGGGGAAGAGGGGAAGGCTAGAGAAAAAGCATAGGTCCCACGAAGGCAGCTCAGGAAAGTATGTGGTGCCATGGGGAATCTCTATGGCTGTAGTGGGCACCGGGCATTTTCCCAGTGGGACGCCAGGGCGGGGGGCGATTTTAAATCCCTGGGGGTCGTTTTTGTTACAGGGCCATATTTGCAGCATAGCTGCAATCTTGCCCCTTGTAACAAAATGCCATGGCCCTGGCAAACAGTTTAGCCGCATGCCCAAACCCCCTGGGTGGCCAGCTGAGCACTTTGCCAGAGACGATTTTCGTTCCCAGTCCAGCCCTGATAAGCCTTATTATGAGTGTGGCAGACCATGACTCACGGGAGTGCGGCGGGGCGGTCCAGCCATTGCTGCACTGGCATGCCATCCACCATAATATAAGTTTGGTGCATGCAGGGGGCCTATATTGTGCCCCCCTGGGTGCAAGCACTCCCCCAGTTGCAGCACGGCATGGACTTTACAGACCATGCCGCTTTGGAATGAGCTACGGTGGTCTCATGAAGTGGTGACATTAAAGGCTCATTGAGCCTTTTTACTGCACAGCCGTGGGACCCCTTCGCTGCCCACAAGCAAGACAACAATTTGTATCGTAATCTGAAAGGCAGGCAGCATTTGGGTTTGGCAGTGCGGGAGCAGGGAAGTGGTGAACCGCCCACTGCCACATAGCCAAACTCGTAATGAGGCCCTATGTGTCTCCTATATATAAAGAAGAGAACATGGACATTCAAGAATGTGTCAAGCACTACATGTATAATACTACAGCACAAGGAGGTATCATAATACCTGTAATAATCCCCTCTTCCGTAACTGAAGTAAGGGACTACATACACAGGAGAGGAATACAATCTATGAATCGAAAGAGAAATTTGTAGATTTGAAGAAGAAGCAAAAACAGGTTATCTATAATAGCATTGCTACATATAAATGAATGAGAGTGAAAGCATACCTAAAAGCTTTCTGTAACATGAGATAGTGTGAGGCCCAAAAGGATAATCACAAGGAAGATGTATATATTAGCTTGGTCATCTCGCCTAGTTTTAATACCCTAAGGATTATCAGAAAGATTCTTTCTTTCATCCCTTTAACCATCTGAAAAACAGTTGTCTCTTTATTAATTTTATTGAAATTGGACTACTGTAAAGGTCTTTTTGCCAAACTTCAAAAACAACATATGAAGAAACTTCAGAGGTTGCAGAATGCAACAGCCAGGCTTGTATTCAACCTGCCTAAATTCTACCCAGTTTCATCGGCAATCAAGGAACTGCATTGGTTGACGGTATCTAACCATATCAAATTTAAGGCATTATGCCTTATTTAGAAAGCCTTGCACAATGTAGGTCCCTGTTATTTAAATTTTAAAAAATCTATCTCATGGTATGTTCCAAATAGAGAACTTCGATCCAAAAATACCTTGACAGTGCCTTGTCCGAGGTTTGAGAGACTAAAAATGGGAGGCAGTTGTTTTACCACTGAAGCCCCTGTCCTGTGGAATGGTTTACCTATCAACATCAAGGCAGCTCCAACATTGCTGGGTTTCAGGAAGCTAAAAAAAACCTGGCTTTTCAACTTTTAGGTGCCTAGTTATTTCTTTTTTTTAAGTTCAAGAAAATTTTATTAATAGTAATAAAAGAGTAAACCAGGTGTCAAAACAAAGTACAACGTGATATCAAAGTAAGAATCTAAGCAGAGTAATACGATTATACAAGTGCAAACAGTATAATAAAATAGATCTGGGTACAAGGTGAGAAAAAGAAAAAAAAAGGCAAAGAAAAAATACGGTAAGCATAAAATATGAAAAGCATGAGAACATTGGGAAGTAATAAATGCAATTAATACAGTGAAGGATAAGTGGAACGTATCGGGCAATTAAGGAGGTTTAGAAACTTCCTGCTGTGAAGGCGGAGGGTGAAACATACGTTTACTACATGAGTCTAGATAAAGTGTAACGGGAGTCCATAAGTCCATGCGTTTTGTAGCTAGACATGCCGGGAAGACATGGGCAGTATCCAATCTGTGGTTGTGACAAACATTAACTCCTTGGACACTCATGACGAGCTCAGCTCGTCATGGTGTATACCTACATACACTCATGACGAGCTGAGCTCGTCATGAACAATGGGGAATCTCAAGTGCCAGCACAGCAGGAAAATAACGCTAGCATCGATGTGGTTAAACCACCACGCTTTGAAGGAAATTTTAGAGAAGTCTTTCCAGTTGACTGTTATTTGTTGGAAGGCAGCGGCAAGTAATAGGTCAACAATCTGAGGCTTTAGATCAATGTTATTCCAACAAGGGGAAAGACTGCCCATAAAAACATGTGTTTGAGAAAAAGGGATAGAGGTGTGAAAAATTGAATTAATTTGAGCCCAGACCTGAAGCCAAAAATTACGCACATGAGTACATAAAAATAACATATGAAGCAAATCGGCTTGTGGTGACGAGCAAGACCAGCATATGTGGGGAGTAGCAGGATAACGTTTGTGAAGGTCAGAGGGTGTGAAGAGGAGTCTATTGTAAATAAAGAACAGAGTCTGAGTAAGGGTCGCTGTTCTGGAAGATTTGCGGAGTTTGATCCAAATTTTGTCCCAGAGGGAAACCGACCAGGAGACAGACAAATCATGTTCCCAAGATTCTTCTACTTTAGATTTGGGTCTCGGGGCCTTACCGTCGTGAAGGTATTTGTAAATAGCAGTGGCTTTTGGTGTAGTGCGTAAGAAGGAATGAAGTGCGGTAGTGGGGGTGGATGGAGCAGGAGGAGGGCTGGACTGAGAGAAGTCATTGTATTTCGTTAGGACTGTATCTTTAAGCAGTTGGTATTTGCGCGCAAAGGAAGTAGGTAAGGTATAGAGGGAGCGAAGGGTGTCGAAAGATAAGAAAGAGGAGTGAGAAAAAAGCTGGGAAATCCACTGCAAACCTCGAGTATGCCAAGTTTTCCAAAAAAAGGGTCTGCCACGAATGAGTAGAAATGTGTTATGCCATATGGGGGAAGAAAGGAAATCAGCAATGGTAGCAGGAGGTGCGTGCGTGGAAGAGAGGAGTAATTTAGTGGTAAACTTATGAATCGGAGTGGAGATAGAGGTGGGTTTGCGAGAAAAGGAAAGATATTCAGCAGTGGGGAAAGGGGAAAGAAGGAGGCGTTCAAATTTGAACCATAAAGGACAAGGGGTGTCAGTGTCCTGTAGCCAAAAAGAGGCTTGTCTCAACTGGAACGCCTTGTGGTAGGCTGGAAAGTCAGGGAAGTTAGCTCCACCTTCTGATTTAGGACGAATCAGACGTGCTAGGGACATTCTCGACTTCTTTTTATTCCAGAGAAAGGACGTTAGAATAGAGTTGATCTTTTTAAAAAATTTGGAGGGGACAGGGACCGGAATATTAGAGAGGGTATAGAGAACAATGGGAGATAACATCATTTTAATAGTGTCAAGGCGACCCCGCCAGGATAGATAAAGGGGATGCCATCTGGAAGTGAGATCCGTTAATTTTTGAATGCATTTGGACATGCACAGGGAAACAGTATCCGGGATGGTAGGGGTAATATGCATTCCAAGATACTTGATATTAGAAGGTTTCCATGTGAAATTAGAAGCTGCAAAATCGGGTTTAAATGTGAATTTAGTCAGGGGGAGGATCTCACATTTATCATTATTGAGTTTATAGCCAGATATTTGGGAATAAGTGTGAACTTCGGCAAGAAAGGCAGGAATGGAAACGGAGGGGTTAGAGATAAATAGCAAAATGTCATCCGCATAAGCGGCTAATTTGATGTGGGATTCTGATAGTTGGAAACCATGAATAGAGGGATTTTGACGGAGTTTGGAAAGGAAGGGTTCTAAAGCCAAATTGAAGAGAAAGGGAGATAGGGGACAACCTTGGCGAACGCCTCTCTTTAAATCAAAAAAGGAGGATGTTTGACCGTTGGCACACACCGCTGCACGCGGGTTAGAGTAGAGTAGTGAAATTAAAGAAATGAAAACAGGACCAAAACCAAACCAACGAAGAGTGTGGAAGAGATAAGTCCATTCAACCCTATCAAACGCCTTTTCGGCATCCAGAGCAATAGCCGCAAGAGGATGAGTTAAAGGGCGAGATTTAGAAAGGATGTTAAAGAGGAGTCTGGTATTATCAGTTATAAAACGGCCTTTGACAAAGCCCGACTGTTCCTCCCCCAGGAGGTCTGGAAGAAGAAGGTCTAGGCGTGCCGCAAGAGATTTTGCAAAAATTTTGTAGTCAATATTAACTAAAGAGATCGGCCTATAATTTTTGCAATGTTGAGGATCTTTCCCCTCTTTGGGTATAAGGCAAATATGAGCGTCTGAAAAAGAGCCTGAGGAGGATCCCAAGGAAAGGAAGGTGCCAATAAGGGAGTGGAGTCTGGGAATAAGGAGTTTTGAGAAGTGGAGAAAAAATTCTACTGTGAAGCCATCTGGTCCGGGGGCTTTGTCTTTTTGGAGAGTTTGAAGTGCCTTGAGTAGTTCTTGTTGGGATATGTTAGTTTCTAAGTGAGAAAGGTCTAGTGGAAAATGAGAAGGTTTATGAATAGAGGAGAAAAATATGTCTAGGGAGTGGGAAGAAGGTTGAGTTTCAGATGAGTATAAGGTCTTGTAAAAGGTAGAAAATTCTGCAAGAATTTCTGTGTCAGTGTGTTTGAGGTTTGAATTAACGTCATAGACTGATTCAATGTTTAATTTGTTGTGTTTCACCTTTAGATAATTGGCTAAAATTTTCCCAGCCTTATTTTTGCCTCCGTAGAACTTGGCACTAGATTTTAGTAAGTACAATGACGCATCATCCGTTGACTTTTTGTTGAATTTCATTTTAGCATTGACCAAGGCGGTTAAAGTTTGCTGTGAGCGAGAAGTAAAATAAGAATGCTCCAATTTCTTAATATCGAGAAGGATAGCCTTGGTATAATCACGAGCAGCTCTACGTTTTTTAGCAACAAAGCCAATGATGAAATCTCTTGCTGCTGCTTTATAGGCATCCCAAATGGTGTGTTTGGGGACAGGGGAGTTATCATTTAGGGAGAAAAATTCATGAGAGAAGGAGGTGAACGAGGTGGCAAATTTAGGGTCTAAGAGGAGAGAGTTATTGAAACGCCAACGTTTGGGGCCTACAGATTTGGGTAAGATGTCCAATTGAGCTAGTGTGGGGGCATGGTCAGAGAGTAGAATTGGGCCAATTTCCGCATTGGTGAGAGTTTGGGCGATATTGTGGGTAACAAAGATGTAATCAATTCGGGATTGGGAATGATGACATGGTGAATAGAAAGTGAATTCTTGGAGGTCCGGATTACATAGACGCCAAGCATCAGTGAGCTTGTGCTGGGAAATAGCTCGGGAGAAGGATTTGTGGGACTTGTTAGGGATGAAATGTGCTTTGGAGTTCCTATCTAGGAAGGGATCTAGGGGTTGATTGCAGTCTCCCGCCAGTATAAAATTATCATCAATAAATCTGGTAATGTGCTGGGAAAATGAATGCCAGAAAGTGGGGTCACCAGTAGTAGGGGCATAAACATTTAGGAGAGAAATTGGAACATTCTTGATAGAAAGTTTGGTATATATCCATCGCCCTTCGGCATCAGATTCTTGGGTAATTAAGGAATGGGAAAGAGCTTTGTGACACAAAATTGCAACTCCATTGCGTTTACCATCCCCAGGAGAGTAATAGACATCACCTACCCAACTTCTCCTCAACTTGACAGATTCTTCAGCAGTTAAATGAGTTTCTTGCAAAAAAGCAATGTCCACATTCAAACGAGAAAGATGTGATAAAATTCTTTGTCGTTTGATAGGGGAATTGACGCCCTTAACATTCCATGTGATTATCTTCAGAGACATATCATATCAGAGAAAAGGAATAAAAGAGAGGAGGAAAAGGAAGTATAGAAGTAACCCAGAGGAATAAAAAAGCCAAGGAGAATTAGGAAGTCAATAAAAGTCAGTGCAGTGTGACAGTGAGTAAAAGGAAAAGGAAAGAGGAAATGGAGTGAGGGAAAAGAGAATAAAAGCGATCGATATAGAAAAGGTGAGAAGGTAGTCCGAAAAATGATTAAAGTGGTAGGAAGAAGACAAAAATAGAGAAGAACTCGAAAGGCAAGAGAGAGAGACACCTGTAAATGAAGGGAAATTGAGAAGCTTAAAAGTGAAAAAGATACAAGAAGGAGAGTGAACAATTGGGAAGAGAGGGAAAACATACTTACGAAGGGTAAAGGTGGGGAGGGTTGATCACCAGGGGGAGGATACGTGAGGAAGTGAATGAGGGGGGAGCGCCGGCAGAGGAAGCAGGGGTCCAATGCAAGCAAACCAACAGGTCGGGGGGAGGACGCCGTACAAATTGTGAAACCTGCAAGGGAAAGGGAGGAAGGACGTTAGTGAGTGAAAGGAATGAAAGAAAATGATAACAGAACAATGATAACTAACAAAAAAGGTGTGTAAAGAAATGATAGCGAGCAGTATCAGGTAACGAACAAGAGTACCATAAAAATGACGAAGAATAATGGGGAGACCAGGGAAACTAGAATCATTAAGAACATGGAAAAAACAAACAATGATACATTGAACTATGTACGATAAGCATGCAAATTAATGGAAATTTCCATAGTACGCCACTCAGGAATCATGGCGTAGTCATCCAAACGGGATGCAAGAGAGAGAGGGAAGAGCGACGAAAGGAACATAGAAATTGAAGGTGCTAGGAACGCAACCAAGAGAAACATGAACGCAGTCTGCAACGAGCATACAACACACAGGTGAAATAAAGCATCAAAGCTAGGTCATGCATAAATCATGGAGGAAATGCCGAAGAAGAACTGGAGAAGTCCATATCAGATGCTTGTGTTGCATTCAAGAAGCTTCGGAGACGAACAGGATCCTCGTAAGTCGTCGTCTTGTTGTTGTAAGTTACTCGAAACAAACAAGGATGGAAGAGGCCATATCTGGCTCCGATGGCACAGAGTTCAGGTCGCATATCCAGGAAGGCCTTGCGGCGACTGGCTGTGGCCCTGGCGTAGTCCTGCGCGAAGAGGAGATTGGAACCTGACCATTGCAAACGAGGTGAGGCACGAGCCGCTGAAATGACTTTGAGGAGGTCAGTATATTCCAAAAAGTATATGATGACACCTCTTGGCCGTGAAGAGGAGGAGGGAGTAGATGGTAAACGACCCAGCCTATGTGCACGCTGGATGTTGAGCGTTGTGCCTTCAGGCAAATGAAGAAGCTTGGGTAGAAATGATTTGAAAAAGGCAATGGGGTCAGTCCCCTCACTATTATCCGCCAGGCCGTAGAGTCGAAGGTTATTGCGCCTGTTCCGGTTTTCCAATTCTTCAACTTGCTTTTGGAGTGAGGAGATCTGAGATTGCATGTGTGTCACCTTGGATGACGGCTCTTGAAGAGATGTAAGAGAATGTTCTACAGTGGTCACCCTAGCCTCCATCTGAGACCAATTATCAGTAAGAACTTGCAGTTTGGAATTAGTCTCTTCCATAAATGGCTTGAGAGCGCAAATCTCTTCTAGTAATAGCTCCATGGAGACAGCCGAGGTAGACCCAGTTGGTGATGGGGGGTCTTTTTTTTGGCGTTTTGTGGTCACTTTCCCTGGTGGTTGGGTGGGTCGTTCTGTGCTGGACTGTGACATCTGGGTAGCGAGCGCTTGAGAGGCCTCAAGGTGCGCCAACGCTGAGAAGACTTTCGAGTTTTTAATAAAAACCCGACGTGGAGCCTTGAGAGTTCGAGGAATGACCCTTTTTTCCATACAGAAGAAATATTGTTGACAAGGAAGAAGGTCCAGTAGTAATCACTACGCAGCTGTGGATGTCTCAGAGATTGATCAGGAACATTTGAAGAAGGCAAGATCTACAGGCTCTAAGAAGAATAAAAGGGAAAGGAGGAGATACTGCCTTGAGCCAGAAACTCAGAAGATTCATAGAGCAGCCTTCAAGTATTTGTTTGGAGGGAATATCCCATAATGGATGAGGCAGAGAATCAACATGAGAGTGAGATGCTGATAATTGGGACAATAAAAAGCATAAAAGTTCCTTCAGGTGAAAGCAGCAGGCATAGAGTCAAATGCGCCAACTTGTTGTGTAGAAGCGCCAGCAGTTGTAGATGAATAGAGGCAGGGAAGTGGAGAGAATTGCAGCGCTGAAAGTGGAGAATATGCCAAAATTGCGCTCGTGCTAAAGTTGTGTGAGGAAAGCTGAGGTGTGCAAAATGGCCGCCAATATGATAACAGAGGAAAATGCGCGTAAATATGGCAAAATAGCGACGTTTTCAAACACTTGCAGATGGGTTGCTGACCTGATGAGAAACACTCATTATAAGGATTTCCATGAGGGAAGGCTCCTCGCTTGACAGGCGCGCCCTGCAGTCAGCTGTTCTGTAGCGCTCGGCACCGGCATTCAAAATGGCGGGCGCGGCTGACAGGAGACCTCGTCCGCCGAGAAATGAAAGAAAACGGGCGTTCCGGCGTTCAAATGTTAGCGCATTTGGAAGCGCGATGCTGTCCTTAGATTCCGATGAAGGACTGCGGAGTTTGCAGGCGCCGGGAGAAGGTAAAAAACAGCGAACCTCCTCAGCGACCTGGAGCGCTCACACGGGAGCCGCCATCCTCCTCGGGCGCAAGCCACGCCCCCGTGCCTAGTTATTTCTACGCACCTAATACCCTCACCTGATTGCCATTCAAATAGCGCCAAGACACTCATGGGCATTCAAGCACTTTAAAAACCTTTTTAACTTAACATTAAGAAGGCAGAAACTGTGCACTGAGTATTGCCTCTTTTTAATCTAATGTTGCAATACCAGTACTATGGAAAGAGCTGATCTCCATAAGCCAGTAGGATTTTATCTGATAAGTGTATGCAGTGAGGAATCACAAAAAGCCTTGCATTGGCGCTGAGTGCATTACCGTCATTGTTACATGATGGCTTCTGATTCTTTAAGTTCTTTTTCCTTTTCCTTTGCAGGTAACCCATGAGCAGGGGCTGTAGCAAAACGGGAGCAGTAGGGGACGCCAAACAAGCACAACAAGGAGCCGACGAACTGTGGCCCACAGGAGATGTCAGACTTGACGTGAAAGTGCCCCGGAAGCTGAAAGGTAAGTGAGCCAAGGGCTAAAGATTGCATGTGCAACAACTAGAACTCAAGGCAAAGTTCTGCCCAGAAAAGCCGACTTTAGCTGACAATGCTCCACCACTGCCACAGACGTGGCCAGGAGCAGAGCACGAATGACAATTAGACAGCATATAAAATAATATATTTTTACACCTCGAGGGAAGGACAGGAAAACACAAAAAAGGGGTCTAGCTGAACAACAGGAAGCAGAAGAAATCATTTTAGATGTACATATAGTTCAGCATCTGAGTTCAAACCCCATGGCACCAGGCCCATTACAATAATCCATTTTGATTCAGATTTCCCTTGGGTTTGTTCTCGATCACCTCCCATTGGTCCATTTATGACATGATGAATGCCATGAAAGAGTAGGCCTGATTTCTCTCCCTCATGATCTTCCCATATGTATTTGGCCGTGGCATCTATGAAATCTTGATTTGAGATTGCACAAAAGTGTAAAATGCACAACTTTAGTTCATTGACAGGTACAGCCAATGTACTTCTTCCCACAACCACATTCCAATATATATATATATATTACATACGTTTCACAGTTGATCCATTGCTTGATTATGTATGTCTTTCCATTGTGAACTCAAAATTATGTCTTATTTTGGCTGAATAGATAGGTCAGCCAATTTGAGTTGTCATTGATGGCATTAGCCATAAAACTGTTAGTTAGATAATCTTCTAATAAAGATGCAGTTTTTTGTAAGGGATCATAGGATAATCTGGCTATACCTCATTCATTGTCTTATCCAATCTTATTAATTGCCAATTCTTTTGTAGTAACCTTTTGATTTGATGACTTGGATCATCATATCACTATATATATATATATATATATATATATATATATATATATATATATATATATATATATATATATATATATATATATATATATATATATATATATATATATATATATATATATATATATATATATATATATCTATCTGCGTCCTGCTTTTTATTTCTTGAAATGGTGTTTTAGGGGAGCAAAGGTTCCTGTGTTTTTCGTGCCCATGCCCTCTTTAGTGCATCATCCAATATTAATTTTGTATAGCCCTTGGTCAGGAATCTTTTACACATTTCATTGGCATCTCTGGCAAATTCACTATCCTCATAGCAGTTTCTCCTAGCCCTTAGGAGCTCCCCAAATGGTATGCTCCATTTTCGTGCCTGTGGATGTCCAATGTTGGCATGAAGTAGATTGTTGCAGTTTGTGTGCTTCCTATATATGCAAGTACATACCTTTTAATTTTGGATATAAACTCCTATGTCTAGGTAATTGATTTCATTAGCACTAATCTCATGGGTGAATCTTAGTTTTTGCGGATTATCTTCCAATGATTTAATGAAGATTTTTTGATCTTGTTCACTGCCATCCCACATCGTGAATAAATCTCGTCTATAAATTGTACCCATAGGATCATGTGCTCTAAGACCGTCATATTTTTTCTATCCACAGTGTTTCAGCCTCCCAACGGCCTATTGTGAGGATGGCTTGTGTGGGTGTAAAAGAAGTCCCCATTATGCTCCCACAGACTTGTTGTTGCCAAACAGGAAGATAGTTGTTAAGCAAAATTGCAAGATTTCAAAAAGCATCTCTGTATGTTCAAGAAGGCAGACACATCTTGATTTTAAAAAGTACCTACAGGCATCCATTCCATGTTCCTATGTATTGACATATTTAGTGAAACAAAATCAATTGTTGCCATTAAGGAATTCCATCTTTCAGGGGACCCCATTTATTCAACTGAGAAAGTACATTGAGTCCATAATATTGGATGGCTGTGTAGGAACATATGGAAAAATAGAAGATTTCTATGAATCTAGATGTGTTTTCTAGCAAAGATCCTATGTCCCTCACTATTGGTCTGCTGAGTGGAGTGCACTTTAGGCAAAAAATATATGGTAGGCCTAATTGTGTGATCATTTTTCAAATAGCCATACTCTTCATCATCCAGTAGGTCTCCATTGTGCCATTCCCGTAGTTTTTAATGGTAAAGTTTGTCATGTTCATCTGTTGGATCTTTGCTCATTTGCTGATAATTTCTTTGTAACCAATTTGTCTCTTTGCTTCCTTTACATAGTGGGTGCGATCCATGACAACAACGTTTTCTCCTTTATCCTAGTCCCTTATTATTAATCTCTCATCCCACAGTTCTTTTAAAGCAATCCAGTCATCCATGGTCTTGTTGGTGCCCTGATTTTGATCTCTGTTGTTCTGTTCTTTGGCAAATATCCTATCCAACTCTTCTATCATAATCTACAGGAAGATGCCAAATTTGTTTCCAGCTGGTAATTAGGGGCAAAAAGTTGACTTTGATTTACATTTGCTCATTATGGGGCAACCATGGGGATTTCTATTGAGTCATAAAGTTCTCTGTCAGAGAGATTTCCCCTTTCTTGCCCATCAGTTATACCTGCTGAATCGCCATCAATATATGATAGTGTTCTCAAGTGGCTCATGTCCACTATGTAATTTGAGAAAGTCTTGGTTTTATTGCTAGTTTCCTTTTCTTATTCCTCGTTGCAAAATGTTTAAGTTTTCTGCAGAATTTATACAAGTCAATCCTTGCATATGGGAGATTCATAAGAGCCATGGGGCAAAATGTCAGGTACTTATTTGGAAAATAAGATGTTTTTCTTCAAATTTTCTAGAAAAAAAATGAATGACAAGATTGGTATCAATGGTGGTTAACCCTTCTTGTTGTTTCCTCTTTTGCCTCGTCCTCTTCCTTTTGGACATCCTTGTTTGTTTGAGTTTGTACCAGTCTTGTTGTAATATTTTCTGCCACCTCCTCTCATCTGCATTTGATACAGCCTCATCTCCCCTGAAAAGTCCAATTTTGATGTTCCCATTGTGGGGCTCTCATCTCCCAAACTTGCTTCTGAACTTTCCAGACTAGAAAATGTCACTTCTTTCTCAAGAACTTTGTCCATTGTTTGTCTATTGTGTAGAACCGAACAACCTAGTGAAAGTATAGAGCCTCCCAGTTTCATAATTCACTCTATCTCGAGAGAATTTCTTAGCTTTCTTAGATTGTACTTCCTTCTTGTGTTTTCCTACCTTCTTTTCATCTCACTTAATAATTTTGTTACTTTTTTAGCTTTTTCTGCTTCAAAGGTTTGCTCTATTTCTTTGATTTTGTTGTGCCGCTTTTTCAGGTTTCCGTTCTACATGAATAATTAGGGTGTTAATTAGCTACATTGAATATTCCATGGTGTCATGCTGCCACTGTTTTAACAAGTCAGGGTTCATGTCACTAGATTCGGTAGTACAAAAGTTCAAAGTCCTCTTGGGATTCGTCTGACTTCAATTTTTTTTTAAAGGGGTTATCTCCTACCATTTATTCAATTCTAGAATGCTTGCCTGCTCTAACTCTTTCATCAATCTGCTTGGTGTGGGATCCTCTTTCCCAGTTGTGTTGTCATGATTTAGTCTCATTCCATTCCTTTCTCTAAAAGTTGTCTTGAAGGCTTCTTTATGCTTCTGTTTTCCATGATTATGGTTAAGTGGTCTGTAACTATATCCTTTTAATTGTCACCAGCTGCACTGAAGATTTCTTTTTTCAGGTTAGAACGAGAAAATTAGTTTGGTACCTGGCCTGGCTACAAAAATGACAAAGGCTATTGTATAGTCCTTCAAGTGGGATTGTATATACACGTTCCCTTCTCTGTCACTCTGCAGCATTTCACTGGAAAACACTCAGACTCCAGGTTTGATACAAATAATTTAACTAACAGGATTGCCACATTATTTGCAGGCTCTTACTACCTGCTGAATACCAACCGCCCGGGGGGCCGCTCCGGGGGGGGGGGGTGTCAGCGGTTATACGCAAGAATTTAAAGATCATTGCCACCGCCTCCATGACTCTCCCTGAAGTGGATAACCTGGTTCTCAGTCTCGGGACCGAGGTGGGTGCAGTTACCCTTATGGTACTCTATCGCCCCCCCCCACCCAATGCCTTCTTTTTCTTCATCTTTTATTGAACAGCTTGCTACTCTCACTACCTCCTCCCCTCGCATAGCCATTGTTGGTGACTTCAATTACTGGTTCCAGCACAAGGATGCTGGTCCCCATGCCACTGAACTGTTCGAAGCTCTCTCGAGCTTGAACTTTACTCAATTACTTAAGTCTCCCACTCACAGTGGCGGTCACATTCTTGACCACATCTGGGTCCACGGGGTCAAGTCTTCCTGCCCGCTCACCACACCCTGTGTGTGGTCTGACCATTTCCTGATTGACACTACAATTACGGCTGTCGGCCAGATTAGGATCCCCCCGCGGGAGGGCGGCACTGCCCCGTAAGTGGCGTGCCGCTGACTCCTCTAAATTGCTATCCCACCTGTCACAAACCCGCCCCCTTTTTTCCAACGATATCGGTACCGACGAGCTAGATGGTCACATCTCTGACTGGCTCACGTCAGCTAGCGACATCTTTGCCCCCTTAACTAAGTTCCCCCGATCCCGACATAGCAACTCCCACAAATGGTTCAACCCCCAACTTAAAGCCCTACACCTGGAACTCCGCCAATTAGAGCGTAAGTGGAGGAGGGACTACTGCTCGTCAAGCAGAGACATCTATGTGGCCGCCCGCAATAAGTATAAAATAGCCATCTCTGCAGCCAAAAAAGCCTTTGCCTCAGAGAGAATCTTATTAGCCCCTTGTAAGTCGAAGGAAATCTTTAAAGTCCTCGACGAATTCACCTCTGACCCCAGGACGCTCCCGACTCAGGCCCCCACACAGGAATCCTGCAATGCGCTCAGCACCTTTTTTATACAGAAAATTGTTTTGATTAAGGACACCATCCCGGTCACCCTCCCTGGCGCTGATTCTGTCTCTCCCCCTCACAATGTTCTCTCCTTCACTCAGTTTCCTCTTCTAGATCCCGTATCCCTGGCCACTTTGGCCGTCCGCATCAAGTCTGGATCCCCAGACGACCGCTGCCCACCTTCCATACTCCGGGACATCTGCCACTCCTTACCTGACTGCATCCTTCCTTTGCTGAACTCCTCTCTCTCCTACGGTACGGTGCCCAGCTCTTTCAAGGAGGCCGTTTTGGTACCTCTATTGAAGAAGCCTGGAGCCGACCCGCTGTCCCGGCGAACTATCGCCCTATCTCCCTCTTGCCCTTCTTTTCTAAAATCTTGGAAGCTCACGTCACCGCCTGTCTCTCACAGTTCATCAGGAGCTCCAACTTTCTCGAGGCCAACCAGGCCGGCTTTAGACCCGGCCACTCTACGGAGGCTGTGATCTTGGTCGTGTTGGATGCCTTGAGAGACGGCGCTGACAAGGGCACCCCCCAGGCCCTGGTACTATTAGATCTGTCGGCCGCTTTCGACACGGTGGACCACAACATCCTTCTCCACCGTGTCGAGCAGGCCGGCATCCAGGGCCTGGCGCTGGCATGGGTCAAATCCTTCCTGACTGGGAGGTCTCAGACCCTCAGCTTGGGCACTTTCAGGGCTCCTAGGGAGCACTCGCCCTGTGGGGTCCCCCAGGGCTCCTCCTTATCCCCTCTTCTCTTTAACCTCTATCTTCGACCCCTTCTTTTTTCTTTGAGGCAGTGGGACGTCACCGTCTTCAACTACGCAGACGACCTGCAACTCATCTTTCCTCTTAACTCTCCCTCTGCTATCCCTAACTTCCAGGCAGCTATGTCCCATATCCTCCAGTGGATGTGCCAGAACCAACTTAAACTGAACCCCGGGAAGACGGAGCTCCTTCTCCCTGGCAGGAGCTCTGCCCACTGGGGCCCACACTTCTGGCCGGCAGAACTTGGCCCCCCCCCCACCCCTGTGGCCTCGGTGAAAAGTCTCGGGGTCACTATCGACTCCGGGCTGTCCCTTGGGCCCCTGGTGGGGACGGTGGTCTCCTCCTGCATGCACCAGTTGCGTAGGATCAGGAAGGTGGCTTATCTTCTTACACCTGAAGCTCTGCTGCAGGTCATCATGGCCCTTGTCCTCTCCCGCTTGGACTTTTCGAACTCCATCTATCACGGTCTGCCTAAATCATCCCTTCTCAGACTGCAAATAGTTCAAAACCAAGCGGCGAGACTGGCCTTCAGGATCCCGAAATGGCAATCTGCCAAACCCCTCCTCACCAAATTGCACTGGCTCCCTGTCATCTCGAGGGCAGCCTTTAAGATCGGCTGCCTCACTTTCAAATCTCTATCCGGTTCTTGCCCCGCTTTCCTGAAATCCCTTGTCAGGCCCTACAATCTTAGATCATCCCACCTTCACCTCCTGGTTGTCCCCTCTATCAAACTCTGCAGATCTGGAGGTCGGAGATTTGCATACCTGGCCCCCAAATTCTGGAACTCTCTTCCTTCCCCTGTCAAAGCCTCCAACTCTCTTCTCCAATTCCGTAAATCTCAAAAAACCTGGCTCTTCCCATAACCCAGCTAAGCTCCTCTGTCCCCTCAGCATCTGATCAGCGCCAGGAAACCCATGGTGACAGTGCGCTCTACAAGCACCCCTTAACATAACATAACATAACATAACAGGCCGGTGCATCATAGTGACTACAAAACAGTACGTGTGATTGCTCTCCTGTTGTGCTCTCTCAGAGACACACTGACACAGTGCCCCGCCTAATGTTTGTAAATCTCCACTTACACAACTCCGCTGTAATGCCATTGTGTCCTCCGTCATGGAAACTTAATGCCATGCTGAGCTAAGGCTTCTCTCACCACCCCAGAGGAACCGCAATGACTCCTTGCTCACATCCGGGTGGGCATCGAATGTGCTCCAGTAACCGCACATCAAAATGAAGCAGGGCTTTCCTCCTCCAAGCCATGTCTCACACGGCTCCCAAGACCATACACCATATGACTCCATGAAGAAAGGGGCAGCATGGCCAGGTATGTTTTCAAAAAACTTGTTTCTTTTTATGTGAAAATGTTCGACAACCAAGTGCATACGGTAACAAAAACACAAACAAAATGGCTACGCATTTCAGCAGGCGCCTTCCACTGGCCATAGAGTCCATTCAGTGCAGAGTATCTTAAAAAGGGCTATTAGCCCTTACCCCACCACAGTGTTAAAAACAAACCACTAGACTGTTCAAACTCGGATTGATCACATTTTTTGTGTCTCATTACTCACCCCATTTTCCATTTCATTTTTCAGCATTTATTTAATTAAAAAGACAGCAAGTGGTCAAGTCCAATCTTTACGACTTTGCGGAATTCATTGCACTTCTTGTAAAATAAAACTGTAAACTATAAGAGTTTTTGCATTTTCACCCTTCAGCATATATATTTCATGTAGGAGCATACTACATAGAACTTAGTTGTAATGGTAAAGTACCATCTCTTTTTAGGGTTTGGGGTGTGTATGAGTATTGGGTGGTAAGGGTGTTTTTAGTGTTTAGGGGTGGATAAGAGTATGGGTGGGAAGGGTGTTTTTGGGTTAAGGGTTGGTTAGGGATATTGGGTAGTAATATTGTTTTTAGGGGTAGTTAAGGGTACAGGACATTTTTCAGGTTTGATAGGAGTATGAGGGTTTTTGGGGGTTACCCCAACTTTAAAAAACACAAGATATATATATATATATATATATATGTGTGTGTATATATATATATATATATATATATATATATATATATATATATATATATATATATGGCATGCACCTGTGGGCTGCGCTACGAGGGTAGTACAAAGCTACAGGTGCATTCCAGGATATTACAGCATCTCAGAGCAATTGTCAACAATGACCCTGCTTATCCTGTGGCAAGGCATTTTAAAACAACACACAATAATGATCTAAGTTGTTTGTTCTATTTTGTCATAAATGCAGTAGCACCTTTACGCAGAGGGGGAGACAGGGAGAAGCTGTTAAGGAGATTGGAAACTCAAACTATAATTGAGTTAGACAGCAAACACCCAAATGGGCTCAACAGTACAGAAGATCTGCATTACTGTCTGTAAACTATATGAAAATGAAAAAATCAACATAAGCATGACTACGCACATGAGATATTCTGGAGGTCTTTTAAACTAGATGTCTTACAAATATAATGAATTATAATATAACTAAGAAAGATCACAATAATCAAAAACTCTCTTTTTGCTAGAATAAAAAATGAGAGGGAACAAAACTTCTCAAACAAAAAACTACAGTAATACATTTTTGGGTATTTTTTAAGGATATATTTGAATGTTGTTGTGCAATAAGTTATTCCATTTTTTGTGTACAAAGACTCACAGTAAGAGTCATTAAGCTATATACATCTGCCTTAAGTAATTTTATTATAATTGATATATTTATGGTTTTAGAATTATTTATATATGGTAACTGACATTTTGACAGATTGGCAAAATATGTACATATTATGAAATTACTTTGATGAAACAGAGATGCACAGTATTATTTATAGCAATCTTTTTGCACAAGAGATACTGAATTTATTCAGTGATTTAAAGCATACAGGCATTTTCTGGAATTCCCATTTTCTGGAATTCACTTCCGCTTCATCTCAGGTCCCTCACCCAATATCCTCTGTTCCGGAAAGCATTAAAAACCTTTCTTTTTTCACAAGCCTTCCCCCAATGAGTTGCTTTTCTGTCTCCTGGCCCCCCTGCTAATCGAGGCATAGTGAACCACAGCGCCATGAAACCGTCAGGTGTACGTGCGCTTTAGAAGTGATTTAAACTCAAACTCAAACTCATTTAAGCCGATCAGGAGTATGATAAGCTATATTAGTCCATTGTTTACATGAGTTAATTGTTTACATTTTTGTATGCCTTAAAAAATTACGAAGGTATATATAATCAGTATTGTTTCACAATAGGAGGCAAAAGCACAAGTATGGTTTCTATGTTCTTTGCTTAAAGTATATCACGTGATGTTTGCACGGTGGGCGGGCAGTTTGAAACTAAGTTTAAAATCGCTCATTTGCTGCTAAAAACGTTGGTGTGAGCAAGAGCACGGCTGTGCTTGAAACGCGTCACAGAGGAGCAGGGCGTTAATAAAAAAGACCTTCCTGCCTGATTCCTGTGGTCCGTCCCTTCATTTCCGATGTTCAGGTGCTGAAGGATTGTTGCTGTCATATATATATATATATATATATATATATATATATATATGTATATATATCACAAGGAAAAGAATCACTGAGTCTCCCAGCCTACTTAGCTTCAGCGATTATGCGTTGGGGTAGCGAGCCCGTCTATATACCAGAATTCCACTCCCCCAAACAAATCCACCCATTCACAGGATAATAAGGAGATGAGGTATACAGTCGGTGGTCAGCAATAGGAAAAATGGCACTCTAAGGTCACGTCTCCCATTCTGGGTTTCGCGTCTAATTTGGGTGGATACCTATCTGAAATCCCCATCAAGGGCACAATTAAAGTAGTTCTGTGTCTGGGTCCAAGTCTAACTGTCCAAGCACCCGCCCAAGAAACTCACCCTCGTCGGTGTCCGGATCATAGATATTGACCAGGCACCAGCTACGTCCATCCAGCTTCCCTGACACCATCACAAACCACTCTTCCGGATCCGGTTTAGTGTGTCTGGCCTTGAAAGGGACTCCCGGTGCCACCCAAAGCAATGCACCCCTGGCAAACCCCGAATAAGACGTGGCGAAAAACTGCCCCCGCCATCTACGTTGGACATATTTGAGGCAATCACCCCAATGGTGTGGTTCCTGTAACCAGGCTATACTAACCCCATAGTGCCTGAGGTAAGTGGCCACCCTAATCCGCTTAATCATGTTATTGAGCCCCCTGACATTCCATATTATGAACTTATATATTTGCGTTTCATTCGCCTTTTGTCAGTAGCTGGTGGTAGCGGCGCACCCTGCTATCACACCAGGGACCCCCCAGCACCCGGCAGTGTGACCCCGCCAATACAAACATTGCGTGTGTTTTGCCATAAAGCTACATTGTGACCCAGCAGCACCCCCAACCAAACTAGAACAACCAGAACAAAACCCCCCAAAACCCCCCCACCCACAGGTGGTAGTACTGCATTCCCCTAACTCAACCCTGGATAGAGGCCTCAGAACCCCGCCCCAAAACTCCACCCACCCTTATACCCCCACTCAATTTGTAATCAATGAATACCAAAACACAGAAATTTCACGTTCCCAATTCCTACAAAATCCCCCTCCCCCTCCCCCCCTAAGTATTGTGCAGCTGACTGACTGGCACTGCGCGGCCCGGCCCAACCGTAGGTCAAGCCCGTTCACCTCAGCACTCAACAGCCGGCCAATTGAGTCAGTAACTGGCGCAGTAGTGCAATCACTGTTAAAAGCATACTGCAAGCCCCCCCCCCCCCTCCTCGACCTCCGGAGTCTCTGGGCTATTGTCCCCAATGCAAGTCTCTCGGGTCTGGATATTCCTCCCGTGGGCCATAAAGAAGATACAGATACTCACAGTGTCCATGACCCCATTTGTTGTGAACGTATCTAGGACCCTAATTAAATATTCCCGATTCATGCCCTTATGTGGTTATAACAAATCATATCCTTATAAAGGCATAAGAATCATATCCATATTTAGTCATAGCTAATGCAATCCAAATACGGCAAGGCTACTTCCCTAGACTCCTAGAAAGTACAACGCGTTCTTTAAGCAAACCAAGCCTCCAGCAGCCCGGGAATTCCCCCTGCTTCTGTTTTGATTTGTCCTAGAACTCCTGAAAGTCCTGAAAGAACTGCCAGTTCTAAGTGACGTCTTATGTCCAACCTTACGTCAAACTCGGCACCTTCCAGGTATAAATATACCAGCATTTGCCTTAAGCAACACACAGTGGTTTGGAGCAGAGCGGCTATCTACTTACCCAAAGCCCAGTTGATGCAAGTGCCGAAGGAAGCCGACCCTCCCATTTGACGCACTGAGAGAGACACTGTCTTTTCTCCTGCCGAGAAATCCAGCTCCAGTGTTTCCAATCACCCTTGCGGGTTCCTGGGAGATCGAGTCCTAAGAAAGCGATACAAGACCTCCTTCATTCTAAAACCAAGGTACGAAGCTGATTAGATCCTTAGAGAATTCTTGATTCAGATTCTTGGCAAAACTAACTTAACTTAAACTACTGCTCACTTCCTCCTTCCCACGTACTAGGCTTAGGTTAGGTACACCGGGGGTAGGCATATTTTAGAAGCACCAGTTTAGTACGTTTATTCATCTTTTATCATTGTATTTATTGTATATATTTTATCCGTTTTAAGTATCATATGGCTCAGAAACCATATAAATGCTTTTACGGTATTATTTCATAATACTCCTTTTACTGTACGCACTTTACTTTATGACAAGTATTGCAATTGTGGCAATTCACTTCTCTTGCATGAGAAAGAAGACTGCTCAATAAATACCAACTTTTATTGAAAACGCCTGTCTCTCTATTTCTCTGCAATCTGGTGAAACTAAGCATGCACGATTGACTGAGTGAAATAGCTATCTATTGTTTTCACACGACTCTGGAGATATACTCCTTATTCTGGAAGGAGCAAAGTTGTCATGTTTATGCGTTTGTCAGAAGCTAATCCCTTCTTGTCTGTTCAGGAAAGTTAACTCATTCCTGTTCACTCGAGAAAGTTTCTAGTGACCTTTGAGCTAGCTGGCATTCATAATTAAGTCTAACATATTCAATAGAGACCTAGTCGACCTCAGTCCTGCGTCTAAACTATCGTCTATGTTATTCCAATGCGCAGAGCCTATTGGGAATATAGGAACTACACTACATGGCGCCCAACATTTGGTAAGGCGATAATCTAACTCAAGATACTAGAGTAACTGAGTCGTGCTTTTCACACAGACCCCTTTTCCCATAAAAACTCCAATAGACGTCTGGAGTGGGTGAAAGGATATTATCCGCCAAAACTTAGTAGGAAGAGATTCCTATGTATTAGTTTTTGGTTTAGTCAACGTTGAATGATACAGTGTTCCAAAATATTGTGCACCTAATCTTTGTTTCCTTGAAACTTGCTCTGCAAACTTTCATTAAACAATGTCAACTAACGGCGACCACAACGAAACCGGTGGAGCTGCAGTAGATGCGAATCAACCGGATTCAGACGTTACAGGATTTAATGAAAATGACCCGAATGCTATAATCATCCCGGTCAATATAAGAAAAACTATAACTATAAAACTTATAGAAAATGGAGTATCATCAGGAGGTGGTACAGTCATATTTGTGGTAGAGGCCCATGAATATCGGCAGACAGAGGTATTCTATTCCTGGATAAATTTTCCAGCAGCACACGCTGTGACGCGCGAGTTCCACTACTACAAAATAGAGGACTCTCCAGAGGAATACGCCCCTTTCGAGGACGTTGAAATTCCACTAACATACCAATATTCTGGTTCAATGGCGCCCTAAAACATCAAAAACACATTACCAGGCTCGGTCCACTTGGTAGACCAGGAGCCACATGGCCGGTTCTAGCCAGCTACACACCACATCCGGACATTGAAAAAATGTCAAGCGAAGAACTCTTAGTTAAAATAAAATAATTAACAAAAGCATATAGAGATTTAGTTCAATTAACAGTTGACGGTACAACCTACTGACTAAATACACTAACTGAAAATCCTGAAAAGACTTTCATTAAAAATAATTTAATTGCTCAAAAGAAGAAGTGGGAGGGTAATAAACAAACCACTCCCAGAGAAAAACAGTTTCAGTCCAGAGGAAGGTCTCCTCAACGAAGGGATAGATCTCCAGAAGGAGGAGGCAAGTCTCCCCAAAGGGAGCCCTCTGAAAAAAGATACAACCTTAGAAATAGGGACAATTTGAGAAAACGTGACAGATATCAAGATATTGATACACATCCCTCTCGATCTTTTCAGACTTCCTCACAGAAATCGGAAAGGAGATGACGGTCAGAACATAAAGAAGAGCACGTCAAGTCCAAAGACAAGGAACCTGCTCATCAAAGTAAAAAATTACAATTTCCCAGAAAGAAGGTAGCCAGTATTAAAGTAAAACATGCTGAGAACTCTGAGGACACAACTGAAAAATGGAGAGTGGACCCAGACAATGCTAGACAACGCAGCAGAAGTGACCATAGCTCCCAAGATCCTGATGAATCTTCTGGAGACAGTGGACACAAATCAATATATTCAAATGGAAACTGCAGACACCAGAGTTAGCGTGACCCATAAACTATATGAAATAACATTACGTATAGAGGGAGATAAAACTAGGAAAATAAAAGGTCTCTTCTGGGAGAATCTATCTAAAGGTTATGATATCCTTCTAGCAGAGAAAGACTGGCCACCAGAGTTTGTCAGGGAGTGCCCACATGGCGAAGAAATGATTATGCCTGCCTTCTCAAATCATATTCCAATTCATAAAAAATACACATTTGCTAGAAAATGGGCAGAGGCTCAAGCCCCTATATTATATAAAAATCATGTAGGATGGGATGAGGATTCTCCTCACCATAAAATCCAGTTAAAAAATCAACCTACTGCACAGAGGCAGTATCCTGTTAAGCAAGAAGCTAAAAAACAAGTCAGAGAAATCTTAGATCAACTTGAATATCACGGGTGATTGAAACATGCACCTCACAAATGAACAATCCTTTGTTTCCTATCTCCAAGCCAGACGATTCATATTGTCTAGTTTTGGACTACAGACACCTAAACTCTTGCTGTAAAACGTTTGCAGTACAAAACTCACACAGTGCAGCACTAATGAATAATATAGTTCGCTAAAAATATAAAACAACATTAGATATTTCAAATGGTTTCTTCTGTCAAAACATAGCACTTGAAAGCAGATATTTGACCGCTTTCTCCAGCATGGGGACCCAAAACAATTTTGTCGTCTCCCACAGGGATTCAAGAACAGCCCAGGATTATTTTCAGCCAGGGTAACAGAGTTACTACAAATGTATGATGATGAGGCATTATCTTATGTCGACAACATCTATCTTACAGACGATGACCCGGAGACACACTTGAAAAGAGTGAACGCCATAATACTTGGGTTCGCATCTGAAGGGTACAAATTTAACTTTAAAAAGTCACAAATTGCCCACCACACTGTCCTATTTTAGGATATGAATTATCAAGTGAAGGCAAAAGCCTAGCAGACAACTTCTTAGAGAAGTGTGCAGTACTCCAAGCTCCAAAAACGCTGAAAAACTTACAATCAATTCTAGGTTCCCTGAATTTCTGAAGAACATACATTCTAAATTATACAGAGAGGGTTAAACCTATCTATGAAGTAATAAAACCTGATTTTAAACCAATTAATTGGACTCAGAAACACACAGAAATTTTACGATCATTTCAAACAGACATGTTAACTAAAACAAAACTGCAAACACGCGCAAACGAACGCAACCTTGTAATCCGAGTCATCCCAGGAAGATGCGGATTCACATACCTGACCTCTAATGAGTGAGAAACGGTACCAATAGCTTACAAATCACACTTGTACACACAAGCTGAAATGAAATTCAGTTCTACTGAAAAAATTCTAACTGCGGTTCAAACTGCTGTAGCAAAAGAAAGAGCCCTAGCCCAAGGGAAGAGCATGTCTGTACTAACAGCAGTATCAGCCCTTGAGGCAGTAACAAGACCAGGCATTCTAAATGCTAAAGCTCTAGATCCAATATGGATAGAATGGGAAAATTCTCTTGCAACAGAAGACGTGAAACACGCATTTGATCCGAAAATGAAAAAACTAGAATATCTGGAATATGAAAATGAATGTCCTCTGTCAATTGAAATTCTGCCTCTCTAACAATACACCTGTGTAATCTACACGGACAGATTTGCACAACACTACGTTGTGGAAAATAAAATTACAATGCAGCGTGAGTGATTGTTAAAGGTCGCTGGCGCTTGGGTACATTTAGACTTATGGTCACTCTAAAGATGCCGATAGCGAATTCCCCACACTGATAGTGTGCGATTCGCATTACTGCATCCAGTCTTACAATAATTCCATGCAGACCTGGATAAAAAACGGTTACAAAGATGAGACAGGTGCCACAATAAAGCATGAAAAACTATGGGAACAAGTAGTTCTTTTACAGAAAGAACTACGAAAGACTCACGTGATACATACGCAGAGTCTTCAACGTGATGGCGTTCACGTTGCAGGGAATTCATTGGCTGACAGAGCCACAGCGGCAGCTGATCACTCGGCTTCCGTAGCTACAAAAAAGCGTTCTAAAAAACAAATAGATGGCGAAACGCTGCTTGCAGTAAAAGCCTCAATGGAAGGCAATTATGCGGCGTTACCTCTAAACTATCCACTCGGCAATACATACATAATTGATGCGAACTCCGTTCCTTTTGCTCAAATCCCTGGAGTGGGGGATAGAGTAATTCCAAACATGAACCGGAGAGTCTTCTTGATTCAAGAAGCACACATGGGATTGGGTCTGAGGCACCAAGAGATCCTGAAATCTCTAATAGAATTACAATCGAGATACTGGTGGCCGGGAATGAGCGTGCAAGTTTATAACTTTGCAATAGAGTGTCAGGACTGCAATAGAGATTGCAGTTATGAACCAGACCAGATATCGGACTCTAACACAGTAATACCAGCCCAGATACCCCTGTTAGACACCATTAGACTATCTACACGCAGGCGACCGACCAGACAATTGCGATCCCATAAATATTAAGACGAGATTCATTTGGATGTGGCCCCAGCGCTGTTATAAAAGATTTGCGAGTCTTTATTGGCACATACACAATTGGCATGCTACATTCTGACCAGGGTCCTGCGTTTAGCTCTCGGGCTTACAAGGAGGCCATGGCCAGCATGGGCATTGCATTGCGGTATTCTAGTCCATTACATCCCGAGGGAAATGCGGTAGTAGAGAGAAAAAACCTTGACATAAAAGCAATCTATAATGGCGAGGGTATTAGGTTCGGGTGACGGGTGGGTCAAACATATAATAAATGTCCAACGTAGTCTTAATAATCTGCCAAGAAATTCTCTAGGAGGTATCACTCCGTACGAACTTTTGTTTGGTACAAGAATGATCATTCATGATCTCGATTGTCACACTTCAGTGGTGAAACAAAAAACCTTTGATATCAAAGATCGTTTGGCTGTTTTACAGGACTTGAATGAAACAAGAAGGAGTCTAAGTAACACAAAGCTAAAGCCAAAGACCACTGAAGAAAAACCACCTGTCCCAGCAAGACCTGTCTGGATTCCAAAGATTGGGGATCTGGTCAGACAAAAGATCGCGGTGAAGAAGGAATTTGGGCCTTCTTACAGAAAAGCAGTACCTGTCTTAGCTGTCAGCGGAACAAGATCAGTAGTACTACCGCCACTTGCTGGTAAAAAGGAGAACCAAGTTGTATCAATCGACCTGGTAAAACCACAATCATGTGGCCAATAATAAGTAGTAGGCCCAGTGGACTCCCAAGAAATAGCAGAAAACCAAATCTTGCTACAATCCAAGAGGTTCAAACTGAGAGACTAATCACATTTGCTAAACCTGCAGTGAATAAAAAGGGACTATGCAACAAAGCCATGGAACTTGTGCCTCTTGAAACCCAAATTGCAACAGTTCATCAAGAAACACCTGTCTACAATGATGTAGCCTCGGACTATGCTAATATGAAAAAGGAAGAAGCAACTACAAAGTTTAATAAAAATTCGGAAGCAATTCCACCAATTGACAGAACTGCATCTGGCTACTTTATCAACTTCGATGCCTTTTCTGATGATCCAAGTGAACATGGAGACAAGCCAGCAAACAAAACTTTCAAAAAGAAAATTACAGAGCTCTTTCATCAATTCGGAGAAACATATCTGATTTCACCATGGATTGAATTATGGATTGTGTTAGGCGTACTTTTCCTCCTTCTGTGGCTCATCTTGGTTTTAAGTTTGGGTAGATTTATTGATGGAAAATATAGTACAATGGATACAGCAAGTCAGAACATCAACTTGGTCCGGAAACCACACAAATTTTCTCACATGAAAAAATGAGAACTATCATCAGTGAACATCACAGCAAATCCTATACCTGGGGGTATAGCATGGGACAAAACTGATTACGAAATGTATGGCCCGGTTGAACTCTTGAGATATCCACATCAATTCAAGATCTCCTTAAGTGACTTTGTATCACCTAGTACTTTCTCTGATGATTGGGACTTTGAAAATATTAATAATATGATGTCAGATTTAGAAATGTCAGCAAAATTTACAGAACATGATTATTTACAGGGTTCTTCGAATTATGAAGAAATGTATTGCTTCAATCACTTTGGGCATCATTATCTGAATAAATCTGCTAATCCTAGAAATGTTTTCAGTTATAATCAGTGGGAACATTGTCCAACTCCGCCAAAAGGCAGTTCAAAAACATTTTATGAAAAATTCCCATACTTCTCAGGGTTTAATATCACTAATCCTGAAACGTTTTATTTCAAAATGTTAAATAAGACAGGAATGAAAATATGTTGACAAATACTAAACGGGTTTATTCTGAAAAATGTTATGAAAAAATGTCTACATTTGGTTTTGAATTTTGGAAAAATAACATTGAGACAAAAACCATCTGGGGTACAAAAGAGTGGCAGGTACAAGGTTTAGAATCATTATTCAGAGCCTGCATGATCCCAGAACAAATAATGTTCCTGAATGACACCATTCAACAGACAACCTGTTTTGGCCTAGCCAAGATAAAAGATTTAAACAACCCGTCTATACCAAAGCATATGCCTGATAAAAATAAAACTACAGATGAGGGGTTAGACGTCTCGAATATTGTACAACAAAACAGAACTATTCCTGATTGGAACAAATGGTTGATCTGGCCCACAGACACTAATAACTGTCAAGATAGATTCCTGAACAAAACACAGGGGTTCAAACAGAACAGGCCAGACCCAAGATATTCCCAGAGACAACATCCAGGGATAATTACAACATACAGTGTAGGAAAACTATGCCTCGGATGGCTACAGAAATCCACACTACCCGAAATTAAGCAACACTTAACTTTACTTAAAGAAGGTGCTGACTTGCGAGATTTCATAATGGGACCTCACAAACAGCGTCAAAAACTTTTCATATACGCCGGTTTATACGCAGCTTACAATGAAGCTTGGAAAGTATCACAAATTGAAACTGCAGAAAAAATACGAGAAATTGATCGTATTAATTTGGAAAAATCACTTTCTGTAGTGGACAATGGGTTAACGACTCTGTCCTCCAGAATTTATTTACTGGACAGCATTGTATCATCTGCTATTGATATAATAGAACAGGATATGCTAATGTTACAACATGGTCAATCCCAATTGCGTTCTATTGTACAGCTAGACTGGAAGGTACAAAACCTCCGTTCAGGCTACGTGCCATGGCGTCTAATCAACACAACGTCATTATTTTCTATCTTTAACCTTACTGATAGACAAATCTCGTTGGCACAAAAAGGAGCAGACTATACGGTGCTGAGCATTGAAAACTAGAAAAATTACCATTGACAATGTCAGAACGACCTGTCATTGAATGGATAATACATTGCACCATTACAATCCTGATAACAACGTTTCAGTTTCAATACTGCCAAAAGTATATACCAGCAGGCCTGTATGAAAGGTTGGGTAAAGGATACATCAAGTCAACCTGGAACTTGCCTTATACACATAGATGTTATAGTGAGGGGAAAAAAGAGGTATTTCTTAGTGGTAACAATTGTAAAAAATCACTAAGTGGTACACTTCTGTGTCAAGGTATTAACTTGCATGGAGCCTGTGAAGGTTCATTAAACAACCTTTCATGTCATCTGCACGGCACACCTGCTACACAGATAGAGCCCTTTTTTAGACAACTTTCCAACGGTAGCTACGTTATAATAAGTGACCACAGCTGTTGTGGCATGATGCCAGGAAAAGCCTATCTTGTGAGCGTTACTTCCAGGGTCATTTGTTGTATGCAAGTATTGTATCCAAACAGACATGGAGGCAGCAATATGGCCTTCTGTGAATATCTCTTCTATTCGAATTGATACTTTAAGCAGAATGAAGTCTATTCTTTTACAGACAACTGTGCCTTTAACCTCGTCCAAAGAGACATATGAACTGCAAGTTGCAAGGACAGCGGCAGAGATACATACTCTATTATCGACAAATTGCCCCGTGCATTTCGTAGAAATGTTAAGCCAAATCTTAAACAAGTCAGGTACAAGTTGCATCGCACATGTATTTAAGACAATTTTTTCGGGACTGTTAGCACCCTTTGAAACAGTTCTGGGCATCTTTCCGAATTTTGTGCATTCTTTTTTCGTCGGCCTGCCTCTTATTTTGGGACTCGTAGCAGGAATTTTATTTTTGTTCCTTCTGCTCCGATATTGCAAGCCAAGTCACAGACAAAACTCAGGCTACGATTGAAGAAACAATCCTAGCAATACGATACCGAGAACGTATGACTAAAGTCCTCAGATTGGCCCGGCTAAGAGATCTGAATACTACCTGGTTTCTTTCATTCAGACCAATCTGGCAAGATTGCATCTTACCTGTGCTTCGATGTCTGCTATGCGGAGAAGAATGCATGTTGGACGTCTGTTTTACACTACCTTCAGCAGTACTAATGGATATCGATGCTTTGCTTGGTTCTGTAACGGCTCATGCAACGTGTTGTACCCAGCGGCTACCCATTCTGATGACGGCATTCGTTGAGACTTCCCCATTACGATTAGGTGGCGGTGAAGTACGAGATGAAAGCGGCACCACACAGGTACAATCTTCTGTGACCATTGCTTATCTAAACACCAATGATGGCAATGCATCGCATGTATGCACTATTTCCAATTTCTCTGAGTTGGCCCAACTTTCACTGTTGAAGACAAATATTTTGACGGCCTATCTGAGGTACTGTTCTCTCCTAACAACGGGAATAATATTTGAAATAGCGAGCACACAGCGTCCCCTGAACTTTTAATTCGGCCATCAGTTTTGATAAACAGCACTTCTAAAAAACATTGGAACTATTTTTTTTCCCATGAAAGCGAAATTATTTTTTCCAATTTCCCAAAAATGTATCTTTTTTTTGGCACATGGTACTCTGCTTAAAATAAAACTATTCTTAGAGAACAGAACTTCTATTTTTAGAGACTCTAGAGACATTATTTTGAATCAGCTCTAGCACATGTACAATCTGGTATAAATATGTGATGAAATGGTCTCGACCTTCTCTTCTGTATTAAGAGCCATTTCATAAATG
This sequence comes from Lissotriton vulgaris, assembly GCF_964263255.1. Taxonomy (NCBI): domain Eukaryota; kingdom Metazoa; phylum Chordata; class Amphibia; order Caudata; family Salamandridae; genus Lissotriton; species Lissotriton vulgaris. The sequence continues at coordinate 1,770,203,873 of NC_141691.1, forward strand.
TAATTTTCGTGATTCATTCGGTCAACATTCTTAATGAACAAAAAATATTATCTGAATGATACCACTGCTTGAAAACGTACAGTATAATACTCATTTTTTCGTGTATCTATACCATTTCAAATGCATTTTATGTATTTTGGGGTGGGCTGGAAAACACATGCATACTTATATCTTCATATATTGCTTAGTATTTAGTAATGATGGACATTATACGTGGAGTGGGTGTTGTGAACGTATCTAGGACCCTAATTAAATATTCCCGATTCATGCCCTCATGTGGTTATAACAAATCATATCCTTACAAATGCATAAGAATCATATCCATATTTAGTCATAGCCAATGCAGTCCAAATACGGCAAGGCTAATTCCCTAGACTCCTAGAAAGTACAACGCGTTCTTTAAACAAACCAAGCCTCTAGCAGCCCAGGAATTCCCCCTGCTTCTGTTTTGATTTGTCCTAGAACTCCTAAGAGTACTGAAAGAACTGCCAGTTCTTAGTGACAATTCTTAGTGACGTCTTATGTCCAACCTTACGTCAAACTCGGCACCTTCCAGGTATAAATACACCAGCATTTGCCTTAAGCAACACATGGTGGTTTGGAGCAGAGCGGCTATCTACTTACCCAAAGCCCAGCTGATGCGAGTGCCGAAGAAAGCCGACCCTCCCATTTGACGCACTGAGAGAGACGCTGTCTTTTCTCCTGCTGAGAAATCCAGCTCCAGTGTTTCCAGTCACCCTTGCGGGCTCCTGGGAGATCGAGTCCTAAGAAAGAGATACAAGACCTCCTTCATTCTAAAACGAAGGTACGGAGCTGATTAGATCCTTAGAGAATTTGTGATTCAGATTCTTGGCAAAACTAACTTAACGTAAACTACAGCTCATTTCCTCCTTCCCACGTACTAGGCTTAGGTTAGGTACACCGGGGTAGGCGTATTTTAGAAGCACCAGTTGAGTACGTTTAATCATCTTTTATCATTGTATGTATTGTATATATTTTATCCGTTTTAAGTATCATATGGCTCAGAAACCATATAAATGCTTTTACAGTATTATTTCATAATACTCCTTTTACTGTACGCACTTTACTTTATGACAAGTATTGCATTTGTGGCAATTCACTTCTCTTGCATGAGAAAGAAGACTGCTCAATAAATAACAACTTTTGTTGAAAACGCCCATCTCTCTATTTCTCTGCACTCTGGTGAAACTACGGTACAAAAGGGGGTGGTGATGGACGGAGCATCTGAATCAATCAAACACTCACACCCAGTCAAAAAATCTGGGTTTAATCCATCACCGTTCTTTAGCCCACTCTGCCACCCCAGTTCAGACATGGCTATATGCAAATCAGTCTGACCCTGTGCCTCTTGGGAACAGTCCAGCCCGAACTGCCAAGCCATGTCTTCCCTGGACCGGAAACAAGCTTCCGAGGACCGGCTTCTGGCTTCCCAGCCGTCTTCAGCCCGGCTTGCTTGAATCCAGTGGCAAAGTGAGCAAGGGACTCACATCTGAGCATACCCTGCCACACTTATGGCAGCCAAAAGCGGTACAAAAGGGGGTGGTGATGGACGGAGCATCTGAATCAATCAAACACTCACACCGAGTCAAACGATCTGGGTTTAATCCATCACCGTTCTTTAGCCCACTCTGCTACCCCAGTTCAGACATGGCTATATGCAAATCAGTCTGACCCTGTGCCTCATGGGAACAGTCCAGCCTGAACTGCCAAGCCATGTCTTCCCTGGACCGGAAATAAACTTCAGAGGACCGTTTTCTGGCATTCCAGCCGTCTTCAGCCCGGCTTGCTTGAATCCAGGGGCAAAGTGAGCAAGGGACTCACGTCTGAGCATACCCTGCCACACTTATGGCGGCCGAAAGCGGTACAAAAGGGGGTGGTGATGGACGGAGGATCTGAATCAATCAAACACTCACACCCAGTCAAAAGATCTGGGTTTAATCCATCACCGTTCTTTAGCCCACTCTGCCACCCCAGTTCAGACATGGCTATATGCAAATCAGTCTGACCCTGTGCCTCATGGGAACCGTCCAGCCCGAACAGCCAAGCCATGTCTTCCCTGGACTGGAAACAAGCTTCTGAGGACCGGTTTCTGGCATTCCAGCCGTCTTCAGCCCGGCTTGCTTGAATCCAGTGGCAAAGTGAGCAAGGGACTCACGTCTGAGCATACCCTGCCACACTTATGGCGGCCAAAAACGGTACAAAAGGGGGTGGTGATGGACGGAGCATCTGAATCAATCAAACACTCACACCCAGTCAAAAGATCTGGGTTTAATCCATCAGCGTTCTTTATCCCACTATGCCACCCCAGTTCAGACATGGCTATCTGCAAATCAGTCTGACCCTGCACCTCATGGGAATAGTCCAGCCCGAACTGCCAAGCCATGTCTTCCCTGAACCGGAAACGAGCTTCCGAGGACCGGTTTCTGGCATTCCAGCCGTCTTCAGCCCGGCTTGTTTGAATCCAGTGGCAAAGTGAGCAAGGGACTCACGTCTGAGCATACCCTGCCACACTTATGGCGGCCAAAAGCAGTACAGAAGGGGGTGGTGATGGACGGAGCATCTGAATCTATCAAACACTCACACCCAGTCAAAAGATCTGGGTTTAATCCATCACCGTACTTTAGCCCACTCTGCCACCCCAGTTCAGACATGGCTATAGGCAAATCAGTCTGAGCCTGTTCCTCATGGGAACAGTCCAGCTCGAACTACCAAGCCATGTCTTTCCTGGACCGGAAACACGCTTCCGTGGACCAGTTTCTGGCATTCCAGCCGTCTTCAGCCCGGCTTGCTTGAATCCAGTGGCAAAGTGAGAAAGGGACTCACGTCTGAGCATACCCTGCCACACTTATGGCGGCCAAAAACGGTACAAAAGGGGGTGGTGATGGACGGAGCATCTGAATCAATCAAACACTCACACCCAGTCAAAAGATCTGGGTTTAATCCATCTCCGTTCTTTAGCCCACTCTGCCACCCCAGTTCAGACATGGCTATATGCAAATCAGTCTGACCCTGTGCCTCATGGGAACAGTCCAGCCCGAACTGCCAAGCCATGTCTTCCCTGGACCGGAAACAAGCTTCAGAGGACCGGTTTCTGGCATTCCAGCCGTCTTCAGCCCGGCTTGCTTGAATCCAGTGGCAAAGTGAGCAGGGGACTCAAGTCTGAGCATACCCTGCCACACTTATGGCGGCCAAAAGCAGTACAAAAGTGTGTGGTGATGGACGGAGCATCTGAATCAATCAAACACTCACACCCAGTCAAAAGATCTGGGTTTAATCCATCACCGTTCTTTAGCCCACTCTGCCACCCCAGTTCAGACATGGCTATAGGCAAATCAGTCTGACCCTGTTCCTCATGGGAACAGTCCAGCTCGAACTACCAAGCCATGTCTTCCCTGGGCCGGAAACACGCTTCCGTGGACCGGTTTCTGGCATTCCAGCCGTCTTCAGCCCGGCTTGCTTGAATCCAGTGGCAAAGTAAGCAAGGGACTCTCGTCTGAGCATACCCTGCCACACTTATGGCGGTCAAAAGCGGTACAAAAGGGGGTGGTGATGGACGGAGCATCTGAATCAATCAAACACTCACACCCAGTCAAAAGATCTGGGTTTAATCCATCACTGTTCTTTAGCCCACTCTGCCACCCCAGTTCAGACATGGCTATATGCATGCCGTCTTCAGCCCGGCTTGCTTGAATCCAGTCCCTTGCTCACTTTGCCACTGGATTCAAGCAAGCCGGGCTAAAGACGGCTGGAATGCCAGAAACCAGTCCTCGGAAGCTTGTTTCCGGTCCAGGGAAGGCATGGCTTGGCAGTTCAGGCTGGACTGTTCCCATGAGGCACAGGGTCAGACTGATTTGCATATAGCCATGTCTGAACTGGGGTGCAGAGTGGGCTAAAGAACGGTGATGGATTAAGCCCAGATCTTTTGACTGGGTGTGACTGTTTGATTGGTTCAGATGCTCTGTCCATTACCACCCCCTTTTGTACCGCTTTTGGCCACCATAAGTGTGGCAGGGTATGCTCAGACGTGGGTCCCTTGCTCACTTTGCCACTGGATTCAAGCAAGCCGGGCTGAAGAAGGCTGGAATGCCAGAAACCGGTCCTCGGAAGCTTGTTTCCGGTCCAGGGAAGACATGGCTTGGCAGTTGGGGCTGGACTGTTCCGATGGGGCACAGGGTCAGACTGATTTGCATATAGCCATGTCTGAACTGGGGTGGCAGAGTGGGCTAAAGAACGGTGATGGATTAAACCCAGATATTTTGACTGGGTGTGACTGTTTGATTGGTTCAGATGCTCCGTCCATTACCACCCCCTTTTGTACCGCTTTTGGCCACCATAAGTGTGGCAGGGTATGCTCAGACGTGGGTCCCTTGCTCACTTTGCCACTGGATTCAAACAAGCCGGGCTGAAGACGGCTGGAATGCCAGAAACCGGTCCTCAGAAGCTTGTTTCCGGTCCAGGGAAGGCATGGCTTGGCAGTTAGGGCTGGACTGTTCCCATGAGGCACAGGGTCAGACTGATTTGCATATAGCCATGTCTGAACTGGGGTGGCAGAGTGGGCTAAAGAACGGTGATGGATTAAACCCAGATCTTTTGACTGGGTGTGACTGTTTGATTGGTTCAGATGCTCTGTCCATTACCACCCCCTTTTGTACCGCTTTTGGCCGCCATAAGTATGGCAGGGTATGCTCAGACGCGAGTCCCTTGCTCACTTTGCCACTGGATTCAAGCAAGCCGGGCTGAAGACGGCTGGAATGCCAGAAACCGGTCCTCAGAAGCTTGTTTCCGGTCCAGGGAAGGCATGGCTTGGCAGTTCGGGCTGGACTGTTCCCATAAGGCACAGGGTCAGACTGATTTGCATATATCCATATCTGAACTGGGGTGGCAGAGTGGGCTAAAGAATGGTGATGGATTAAACCCAGATCTTTTGACTGGGTGTGAGTGTTTGATTGGTTCAGATGCTTCGTCCATTACCACCCCCTTTTGTACCGCTTTTGGCCGCTATAAGTGTGGCAGGGTTTGCTCAGACATGAGTCCCTTGCTCACTTTGCTACTGGATTCAAGCAAGCCAGGCTGAAGACGGCTGGAATGCCAGAAACCGGTCCTCGGAAGCTTGCTTACGGTCCAGGGAAGGCATGGCTTGGCAGTTCGGGCTGGACTGTTCCCATGAGGCACAGGGTCAGACTGATTTGCATATAGCCATATCTGAACTGGGGTGGCAGAGTGGGCTAAAGAATGGTGATGGATTAAACCCAGATCTTTTGACTGGGTGTGAGTGTTTGATTGGTTCAGATGCTCTGTCTATTACCACCCCCTTTTGTACCGCTTTTGGCCGCTATAAGTGTGGCAGGGTATGCTCAGACGTGAGTCCCTTGCTCACTTTACCACTGGATTCAAGCAAGCCGGGCTGAAGACGGCTGGAATGCCAGAAACCGGTCCTCGGAAGCTTGTTTCTGGTCCAGGGAAGGCATGGCTTGGCAGTTCGGGCTGGACTGTTCCCATGAGGCACAGGGTCAGACTGTTTTGCATATAGCCATGTCTGAACTGGGGTGGCAGAGTGGGCTAAAGAACGGTGATGGATTAAACCCAGATCTTTTGACTGGGTGTGAGTGTTTGATTGGTTCAGATGCTCCGTCCATTACCACCCCCTTTTGTACTGCTTTTGGACGCCATAAGTGTCAGGGTATGCTCAGACGTGAGTCCCTTGCTCACTTTGTCACTGGATTCAAGCAAGCCGGCTGAAGACGGCTGGAATGCCAGAAACTAGTCCTCGGAAGCTTGTTTCCGGTCCAGAGAAGGCATGGCTTGGCAGTTCGGGCTGGACTGTTCCCATGAGGCACAGGGTCAGACTGTTTGCATATAGCCATGTCTGAACTGGGGTGACAGAGTGGGCTAAGGAACGGTGATGGATTAAACCCAGATCTTTTGACTGGCTGTGAGTGTTTGATTAGTTCAGATGCTCCGTGTATTAACCCCCCCCTTTTGTACCGCTCTGGTGAAACTAAGCATGCACGATTGACTGAGTGAAATAGCTATCTATTGTTTTCACACGACTCTGGAGATATACTCCTTATTCTGGAGGGAGCAAAGTTGTCATGTTTATGCGGTTGTCAGAACCTAATCCCTTCTTGTCTGTTCAGGAAAGTTAACTCATTTCTGTTCACTCGAGAAAGTTTCTAGTGACCTCTGAGCTAGCTGGCATTCATAATTAAGTCTAACATATTCAATAGAGACCTAGTCGACCTCAGTTCTGCGTCTAAACTATCGTTTATGTTATTCCAATGCGCAGAGCCTATTGGGAATATAGGAACTCCACTACACATTAGTCTGACTTGTACCACCTGGATCGTCCATCATTTGTCTCTTGCGTCCTCCACAGCTGGACTAGAGGTGTCACCTGACTCCGACTGTGTTTCCTGCACCAAGCACAATAGGGAAAACTGGTTCTGGGTCGGGATCGCCTCCAGTTCCGCCTGAAGAGTACCATCCGGCTCCACCGTGATATGTCCCCCTTCTTCTGGATCCTGCATTCCCGGGGGACGGGCTCCCTCTCCTCCTCGCCGGTTCCGTCGCCTCCCACTTCAGCGTCTCTGTTCCTGCCAGTCCTGCGTTCGGTCATGGTCCGCCAGACCCAGCGAGTCCATCCACTTCTCCGCCTCCGACGGGTGAACAAAGAAATGCGTCTTGTGTCCGTGCTCTACACGGAGTCTGGCCGGAAACAGCAAGCTATATTTAATGCTCTGGCTCCGCATCCTCCGCTTGACCCTTAGGAAATCATTTCTGAGATCTTGTACCTTCGGTGTATAGTCCGGGAAGATATGAATGGCCTGGTTGTCATACTTGGGGGGGGCCACGGTTCGGATGTGCTGAAGGATCGTGTCCCAGTCCCTGAAATTGAATAACCGGGCTATTATGGCCCGAGGTGGAGATCCCGGCTTTGGGGGCGGCCCAAGAGTCCTGTGCGCCCTCTCCACCACAAACATTTTTGAGAGGCGTAGATTAGGGAATACCTTGCAATTCCAGTCCTCAAGGAAGAGGTCCGCCGCTGGCCCCTCCGTCCGTTCTGGAAATCCCATGAAGCGAAGATTATTCCGCCTGGACCTCCCTTCTGCATCCTCCGCCCTGTCCTCCAGCCGGGCTGCGTGCTCCTGGAGAGCCGCCACCGCATCCTTCAACTGGCGAACCTCAGAATCCAGTGCGCCCACATCCTTCTCAGTGGTGGTAACCTTGTCTGCCACCTTCCAGAGGTCCAGGCGCAAATGGTTTATATCCATTGCCATCCCATCCATTTTGGTTTCCAACGCCACCCTGGAGTCCCGGATCGCTGCCAAGATGTCGTCTTTGTCCCGAGCCGCCGCCTCCTGGCGGGCCCCCACCTCCCGATCAGTTCCACGTCGCTCCATCGCCGTCGCGCCTGGGACTGTGTATTGCTCTATTTTATTTGATTGGGCTCCTCGCGTGGGCAGGTCCTTCCCCATATCCAGCATGGCCTATCCAGAATACCACGTCAGGGTGTTGTGTTGACGGTAGGCGGGTTCCCCGGGCGTAGCGGTCACCTCACAGGTCACCTAGGCGTCTTCCGTGACACAGCCAACTGTCCTCCAGTCCCACACACGGCTGGGACCACCCCGTGGGCCACACTCCTGTCTCAATGACGATGTCCCTGACTCTTTCTCGCAGTCCAGGCCGGCTACGTACCGTCAAAGGGCCTCCTCCGGCCTCACCACACCACGACTCACAAGTGACCCCTCCGTCCAGGTGCCAATGTACTGGACACCGCTTGGGTCTTCCAGGCACAGTCCGGCCGACCCCACCAGGGCGACTATAGGTCGCAACACCCCGGTTCCCTGGAGACCCCGCACCAGGCCTCAGGGTCTCTCCCAGTTGTTCACCAGTCACTGGAGCACCTGCTGTCCGCCTCGCTACGGGCTGGGGGACCGCCCATGCACACCCGGACTGCCACAGAGGAGGAAAAACTCTTCTGCTGTCAGGCCGGTCATCAGTAGCAGCGAGGGAGCGCCCAGACCTTTGCACCTCTGCCAGGCAGCCACCGCCAGGATGTCCTCAGGCCCCACTCCCTCCCCAGGCTCGCCACGTGGAGGCCTTCCTCAGCCCACCACTGCTGCACTCCTTCACCAGCAGCAGGAGCAGCAGGGCCTCACTGTTCTTCAGCGGGGTGGGGGGGTCGCGCAGTCTTCACCCGCACAGAGCACAGTACGGGCCTCCACTCTGCACTCTGATATCAAAAACCGGGGCACGCACAGGCCCCACAGCAGCGGCCTCAAGTGAGCGCCTCCTCCGGTTCCATGGCGGGCAGCCCGTCAGCCACGCTCCGACACCTGTAATTACCGGCACTCTCCAGCCGGGTCTCGCTTCACGACCCGATCTCCGGGAGAGCAGCTCCTCTCGCCGGTGCTGCCTCCCGCTCCGCGGCGCGTCTCTCCCTAAGCAAACTGTGGTGGCCGCCATTTCCAAGGGCTGGGCTCCGGCGGGTCCTCACAAGGTAGGCAACGGCGCAATCTCGGCTCCGGGTTTACGGGATGGGTCGGGGGGAACCCCACAGCAGGATTCCGCTCTATCACACCGCTGCGCCAGGATTACTATAGGATTAATTTCATAATGGGGCAGGAGCTTGGGTCAAACACGTCTAGTCGGCCATCTTGTTAGGCCACGCCCCGAGTTGACAACTTTTGCAGACTTATTAAAGGACCCCAGAACCAGTACTGGGAAGGGCAGACTGCAGGGTGGAACATTTTCAGAGGCTCAACATAGCTGGCCCGCAAGCTCTTCATCCAGATTCATCCAACCATGGAGCAGTGTACCATACTGGATGATGAGTTTTGATTCAAGTCTCCTAAGTTCTTGAACACTAATGCACCTTCTCTCCCGTAATGGTATTCTATCTAAAACACAGTACCACAGAAGGCAAACATTTTAGCATGTACAAGTTTTAAATGCCTGGCAATGGGGTATTGCTTGTCTTTGCTCACAATTGCCCATACTTGTTCTAGTACCCTCCTTTTTGCCTTTTGTACCTTGCTCACAATGTAGTACTTATTACATGGGCAGCACAGGGTATAGACACAGTAGTCAGAATTACAAGAAAGGTGTTTAGCATTTGCTTACAATTTACACTATACTTACAGGCTTTACACCTACCACAGGTGAAAAAAACGGTATTCTTGTCTTAATTCCATGTGATTTCACAAGACTTTGGCTTAGTGTATCTTGCTGGGAAGTACTTCTTCTAAAGATGACTAATGGGTGGTCTCTAATATGTTTGGCTAGATGTCCATATGTCTTAAGTACTTGCCAGAACTTGTTCAAACTGTGTTTTACCCCCTAAACATGGCTATGGTAGGTTACACATGAATTAAATGGGTTTGCTTATCTTGAGCCGCACATCATAAAGTAAAGCCAATTATGTGAGAAGCATCAATTTACATCAAAAAGCAACTGAGGCTAGGGTGCTCTTAAGGTATATGTCACCTACCCACCAAAGTGTCAATAAGTACCCGGATTCAAATGAACCCAGGCCATACATATATGCACAGTACACCTGAGCACACCAGTATCATTATTTCCATAATCAGTTATATGACTAGTTTGCAAAGCAATCAATAATGTCTCAGCGCCCTACAAGTTTTTTGTTTTTTTGGTCCAGAGGTTTTTCAAAAAGAGAAAGTAAATAGTCCAGACAGATCTTCTTGGGTTGGGGTCTGTTTTTAATTTCCAAAATTTCACAATGAAGAAAACAGCAGCCGACGTGCGTTTTGCCCGCAGGGCTTTCTCAAGGCTTGTTATTTGTTTCTCCAACCGTCTATGATTGTGAAGATTCCCTTAGATTTGTCACTCATATTTGGATGAAAAGTATCCCGGAAATTTGAGAAGAATTTTATGCCAGATTATTTTTTCCAGTTTGCACTCCTATTTTTCAATCATTAATATGATAGTTGTGGCCCCAATATAGGAATAATTGTCCTCTTTCGAGTTTCACATTTGATCCTAAGGTCCCATTCCATCCAATAAAACGTTTTAAATTCCATTCAGATCATGATAAATCCAAAAGTGCGCTTTTCCAATCTTTAAAGCACAGAGCAAAGCGCCTACTCGTACTTCTCGGTCATGTCTATGGTAGGTGGTAACAACCCTGAGAGGTTCAGGGTCATGCTTACTTTTGTTTTTTGGTGTCAGTAACTCATCTTTCTTGATTTGGCAAGCCTTAGGTTGGGCCTGCTCCTCTATCTTCACTGAGTAACCTCTTTTGAGGAATCTGCTTGTCCTTGTTGCCAGTTCATTTTGGAAAGCCTGTTTGGAACTGCAGTTATGTTTGGCTTTAAGCAGTTCTGCATACAGTATACTCTGTATCAGATTTTTGGGATGGCAACTGCTGGCATGCAGGAGGCTATTTCTAGCTGTCTCTTTATTGAAAATCAAGCTTCTTATCCTGCACCTACAATTACAGATCCAAAAATTCAATTTTACTCTGATATATGTGACTAGTGAACTTCAGGTTAAGAGAGTTATTGTTAAGGGTTTTGCCAAACTCCATAAGCTATATCCATACTGCCATTCTAGATACAGAAGATGTTGTAAATATAGCGTACCCAGAGGATGGCATGTTCGGCAAACTGACAGACGTTGCTGATCACCTGCTCCTACCACCAGCCTAGATAAAGACCAGCGTACTTGAGGGCAAAGCAACTGCCCATTGCTTTTCCCTTTATTTGTCCTTAGATACTGCTGTCAAAAATGAAGACGTTGTTGGTGAGGCCCACCCACATTATATTGAGAAGCATGTTAGTATGGAGGAGGCATGCTAAGGCGCGAGCTCTCAAAAAGTGCCTTCTTGCCTTAACTCCTAGATTGTGTGGTATAAAGACAATTAACATCCAGACTCATGAGTAGGAAACTGTTTTCCCATATGATGCCATCGATTAGTCACAGGAAAGCCCCTTTGTCTTTTATGTGTGATGAAAGCAATTCAATAAAAGGTCTTAGAAAAAAATCTACATACCTAGATATATTTTCTAGTATGCTCCCCCTTGAGGAGACTCCATGGGGAGGTTTTCAGGGTCTTTATGTAGTTGGGGCAAGAAGTACAATGTTGGAGTGTTTGTGAAATCACATTGGAGGAATTGATAGTCTTCCTATTTGATCAGATTTTATTTCCTCCAGCCAATAAATCTGTCATGGTAGCATTGGAGGAATTGATAGTCTTCCTATTTGATCAGATTTTATTTCCTCCAGCCAATAAATCTGTCATGGTAGCATTTGTTTACTTTATTCATCGACTCTCTACTAGATACCGCATATTTCTCTTTGTCACTCAACTGTACGTATCCTTCTTTAAGATACATCTCTAATCACTAAACCACTAAATTACCACTCTTGTCAGGTTTTTTATTACAATCAGATCATTGTTCTGTAGCTCTCTGATGGCCTTCCGATGTCTATTTTCTCGGTTGCTAACATTTAGGCTCTTCCTGAATCAGATTTTTAAAAATTATTTGATCACGCCTCTTTCAAATACATCTATCGCGTCTTTGGCCAATGGTGGCACAAATATCAATTTGGGATTAAAGCCACTAGGACAACATTAATCAAAATGAATGTCCTCATCAACCAAGCTCATAAAAGGATCAGAGATTATATTTTCACTTCCTTCTAGATCACCGTAATATGGAGAATATCAATGTCACTTATTTTCAGGTTGGAGGGAGTATCCCTCCTTATTTGTTTAGATAAAGGGGGTTCCATGGCAATATATAACCAAAGGTTAGGATGACACTTCACTAGTTCGAAACCAGATAAATTCAGCAGTTATAGTTCGCTGGGGTAACTAAGCTAACTGTAACTCTCGCCCCCGCAATGCCCTTCTTATGACTTCAAATATTACAACACTCATGACATGGTCAGTGACATAATTGATGACATCACTGATGGCATCTCAAATTATATCACTGATGATATCATCGAGTGACTGGGAGTGCTTTCAAATGTTTATGAGTGTTAGATATATATATCAAGATGTATTGATGAATAAGTGAGTGTGTGAGGGCCTGTATCGATGATTCAGTGGGTGGGTGACAGACTGTATAAGTGAGTGAATAGGTGTGTCAGTGAATGTATGAGTCACTGACTCAGTTGCCTGAATGTCTGTATCAGTCTGTCAGATGGTATCTAATTGGCTGTATGGGTTAATGAGTGGGTACATAAGTGGCTGTATGGGTGATTGATTGGTTGTCTGAGTACCTGTATGGGTGTATAGGTGTCTGTATGGGTGTGTGTGACTGCCTGCATGGATGAGGTAGTGGGTGTGTCAGGGGCTGTATGGGTTAGTGAGTATGTAATTGAAGGGCTCTATGAATGACTGAGTGTGTGTATGGCTGTGTTGGTGAGAGAATGGATGTCTCAGTGGTATATGGGTAACTGAATATGTGAAAGGCAGTATAGCTGAGTGTTGAAGTATATTTATTTATTCATAAAGTTTTATATAGCACAAACATGACCCTAGAGGATATCAGAGCGCTTTACATTACACCATTCAGAAACATTAGACGGTTGACGGAGTAATATACATACATTCAATATTCAACATTCAATACAAAAAAAGAGGTAGACAATGGTAGATAAGGTAACATATGTTGCTAACATGTAAGATTTAAAGTAAAGGATGTGAATTTGTTCATTAGAAGCATTTTTACTTCTTTTTTGAAGTACGAGGAGGAAGTGATTCTGTGTACATCTGGTAGTAAGGAGTTCCAAATCTTGAGTGACTATGTGTGAGTGAGGGGTTGTGATAATGGCTGTATCCGTTAGTGAGTACGTGTGTGAGGGGCTGTATGGGTGATTTAGTATGTGTTACTCTGTACGAATAAGTGAATGGGTGTGTGCATAACTGTTTAGGTGAGTAAATGGCTTTGTTATTGACTCTATAGGTGAGTGAGTAGGTGTGCGAGAAGCTCTATGAGTGATTGACAGTGTGTGAGTGGCTGTATGAGTATTTGAGTGGAAATATCAGTAGCTGTATTAATGAGTGAGTTGGTGTATGAGTGGCTGTGTGGGTGACTGAGTAGATGTGTGTGTAGACCTATGAATCAGTGAGTGGGTATATAAGAACTGGTATGGGTATGTGTCAGGGTTCACAAGAGGTTTCCTCAACGTGACCCTGTTGTAGCCGTCATGTCTGCCACTTCCACACAACATCCCATCTACAAACCTTGTTACGCCTTGAGTTGGCGAGTATGCTGGCGACGCTAGACATCTAAAATGGCCGCCATCATGTCCGCAGTTTAACGGTTTAGTCTTTTTCATAATTGTAAGAGAAGCTCAGGTGAAGCGCTCACCAACGTTCTGTGGCGCACTTCACAGAGAGCTTTCCCTGGTTAAGACCTACACTTTCTGCGTCGTGAAGAACTTAGTCAGGAGTCGTCCTCAGGGTGTCAGGTCAACGGTGTCGGGTCTCCGAAGTTCCCAACTTTAAGGTTAGTGACTTCAGTAAGCAGAGGCTCAGATTGAAGTCAGCAAGCTGTGTGCATGTCTAAAGAATTAGTGTCTCCTCTCTGAGACGCTCGGTTCATGCAACAAGTATTTAAGTGTCAGAGCTAAGGTAGCGTATCTATATTTTTGGCTACCGTATTTCGAAGGAATATTAGAGATATTCCATGCAAGTTTGTTAAACTTTATTGTGCATATTTGTGAAGAATTAGGATAGCATAATATCCTCAATAGTTTTGAGTTGGCTTAGAGAAAAATTGGTAACACTGAAGTGCGTGTGAGCTGTATCACGCGACTCAGTGTTTGTTACTGGCAGCAGAAGGCGCATAAGAAGTTCTGCAATAACTGTAGTGCGTGTGAGTATTATCACCCGACTCAGTATTAAACTCCTGGAGTTAGAAGAGACCAGAGTTACTACGTTAGGGTTCTACTCCATTGCCAAGAACCAGTGTTTAACCATTTAAACCCATTAGTTCACACTAATTTATTGAATTAATCACAGAAAGAAGGTTGCTTAGAAAGAAGGCTAGGACTTGAACAAGTAAGTCGGAGTGATAGCTAATAAATGAAACCTATAGTTAAATTCGTAGTGAATGTACACTTACCTTACTTGCTTCTTCGTTGAGAAACAGCTAAGCAGAATCCTGGCACCACCTGTAAATAAAATGAAGAGCAATTAATAACATAATCAAATAAGAAGAGAGGCAAGCCCACTGAAGGTTCCTGGTAAGACCTTTCATTATATTGTACATATTGAAGTTAAAGGATAAGGTAAAATACATTATAGAAATGTATTTACTTACAGTCTGACAAGAAGCAAGAAGAAGACGAGGCAGAGAACTACAGAAGAATTATGGGCAGTCTCTTCTCTATCCCATTCCCCTTTCTCCCCTTGGTACTTACCTGTGAAGGATAATGAAACCTAACAGGGATGTATTGAGAGGAGAGTTGGGAAAAGGCATCATTCTGCTTCCGTGCTGTTATGAAAATTACCTAGCCCTGAGAGTGTGTCAATGGTTTTGAGAATGGTGTGTGGAATTTAGAGTGGGTGTGTGTTAGGCTTGGCTGTCTCTAGTTGGCAGAGGTATACACTTCTGACAAATAGGGACTCACCTCCTCTAGTCAGGGCAAGGGGATCACACACTTAGATAACCCCTGCTCACCCCCTTGGTAACTTGGCAAAGCAGACAGGCTTAACTTAGAGGTAAGCAGAGGCTCAGATTGAAGTCAGCAAGCTGTGTGCATGTCTAAAGAATTAGTGTCTCCTCTCTGAGACGCTCGGTTCATGCAACAAGTATTTAAGTGTCAGAGCTAAGGTAGCGTATCTATATTTTTGGCTACCGTATTTTGAAGGAATATTAGAGATATTCCATGCAAGTTTGTTAAACTTTATTGTGCATATTTGTGAAGAATTAGGATAGCATAATATCCTCAATAGTTTTGAGTTGGCTTAGAGAAAAATTGGTAACACTGAAGTGCGTGTGAGCTGTATCACGCGACTCAGTGTTTGTTACTGGCAGCAGAAGGCGCATAAGAAGTTCTGCAATAACTGTAGTGCGTGTGAGTATTATCACCCGACTCAGTATTAAACTCCTGGAGTTAGAAGAGACCAGAGTTACTACGTTAGGGTTCTACTCCATTGCCAAGAACCAGTGTTTAACCATTTAAACCCATTAGTTCACACTAATTTATTGAATTAATCACAGAAAGAAGGTTGCTTAGAAAGAAGGCTAGGACTTGAACAAGTAAGTCGGAGTGATAGCTAATAAATGAAACCTATAGTTAAATTCGTAGTGAATGTACACTTACCTTACTTGCTTCTTCGTTGAGAAACAGCTAAGCAGAATCCTGGCACCACCTGTAAATAAAATGAAGAGCAATTAATAACATAATCAAATAAGAAGAGAGGCAAGCCCACTGAAGGTTCCTGGTAAGACCTTTCATTATATTGTACATATTGAAGTTAAAGGATAAGGTAAAATACATTATAGAAATGTATTTACTTACAGTCTGACAAGAAGCAAGAAGAAGACGAGGCAGAGAACTACAGAAGAATTATGGGCAGTCTCTTCTCTATCCCATTCCCCTTTCTCCCCTTGGTACTTACCTGTGAAGGATAATGAAACCTAACAGGGATGTATTGAGAGGAGAGTTGGGAAAAGGCATCATTCTGCTTCCGTGCTGTTATGAAAATTACCTAGCCCTGAGAGTGTGTCAATGGTTTTGAGAATGGTGTGTGGAATTTAGAGTGGGTGTGTGTTAGGCTTGGCTGTCTCTAGTTGGCAGAGGTATACACTTCTGACAAATAGGGACTCACCTCCTCTAGTCAGGGCAAGGGGATCACACACTTAGATAACCCCTGCTCACCCCCTTGGTAACTTGGCAAAGCAGACAGGCTTAACTTAGAGGCAGTGCGTTAAGCATTTATGACCATATACAGTAATAAAGTGAATACACTACAAATGGACACGACACAGTAGTATTATAAAAATAAGGATGTTTATATAAGGCTTAGCACAAGACCAAATAACAACAAAAATATACCACAATCTTAATAAATACTCTTTGAAGGAAAAAATAATAGTTCAAGTGTAGTTTCTTCTTAGCACAAAGTCTTTAGTAACTAAAGAAACTCTTCTTCTTTAAATCACAGTTCTTGGCAACAATGTAACCCCCACAGGAGTCACACGACGTCGAGGCAAAGTTAATCCAAAGGTTCGGGGTCGACCGCGAGGAGCGCTACGTCGAGCCCGGAGTCGAAACAGACCCCCACAACACAGTACCTTGGAAAACGTAGAACAGATGATCTACGGCGTCTAGGTGTCCCGGCGTCGAGTCTTCGGTGTCGTTCGGGCCTCGGAGTCGGGGCGATCTGCAGCGGCGTCGACAGATGTCAGGCAGGAGCAGCGCTCACAAGGAGAAGAAGGATACGGCGTCGTCATCGATGTTGCAAGAGTGAGCAGCGCTCACGGTTTCGAGAGGGCTCGGGGTCGAGGTGTCAGCAGCGGCTTCGCTACTAGCGTCGATCGGGCCCAACGGACGCCCCCGAAAGCACTTTGAAACTGTGACACAGTGTAAAGTGTGTGCGCTCCCTGAGTGCGTGTGTGAGATAGGCCTGCCCTCCCATAGGAATGCATGGGGAATGTCTGTGTCCCTGGTAGTTCCTGATAAGTGAGGTGTGCATGCTCGAGTTTGGTATGTGCAAACTTGTGTGATTGAAGGCTTCGCAATGGTATGTGCGGCGTGTATGTGTCTAGTGGGCAAGTGCCACTTCTAGGAGTTGGCATATTAGTGTAAAATGTGTCTGGCGTGTGATTGGCTGGAGCTGGCTGGGATGCCAGGCTCCATGAGTCATGATGGGTCTGCCCAGTGGTGAGTGTGGAGATTAGCATGCTGATGTGAGCGAGGGGCTGCACCTGTGTCCTGAATGAGGCTGGGTTTTCCCAACACAATGCTTGCTCCGCCCCCTGTGGTGCGTCTAATGACCCTAGCCCTGCCAGTGAATGAAAGGGGTGGTTGAGCCCATCGAGGGTGCTCCAAAACCAGCTGCGACTGGTTCTCCCCCCACCCTGCACCTGAAGACAAAGGGAAAAGGTGTATAAAAGAGGGGCTGTGACCCCATGAAAATGTTCTTGTTTGCCAACTTGAATCCTGCCAGGGGCATGCTGCTGCTTGGGCCCGGGGGAAGGCTTGCCTCCCCTGGGCCCTGCCCAGCCCCTGGACTCCTGATGGACTTTGCTGGACTATTGACTTCCCTAAGCGCCTGGGAGCGCTTGTTCGTTGCTCTAGCGCTGTGGAGCGCTGTATCCTGCCATTCGCGCTTGGGAGCGTTGATCCTTTGCCCTTTCTAGCGCTTCGAAGCGCTTCATTACCCACTAGCGCTGAGAGTGCTTTGTTTATCTCAGCTGGTGCCCACCCGGCATTTGCCCCGGTTTTGTGAGGGTTTCTGGACCCCCAGCGAGTGCCTACCTCGCTTTTTTCTTTATTATTGATTTTGAGGGTGCCCACCCCTCGTTTTGACCCCCAAGATTCACAGCCGCGGCCCGAGCTGCGTTAGAATTGCCGCCGCGTCCGCTGCCCGCTTGGTTTTGGGCGGGGCCGCTGGACGGAAGCGGAAGTGCGGCCATTTCCCCGAAAACGGAAGTCCCGGAGCCTCGCAGGCTCCATCTGCTCAAAGTCCCGGTCCCGAGATGGGGGACCGGGTGAAGACCGGTGTGTCGAGAAAGCGGGGCTCTCATGAGGTGAGAGAGCCCCACCAGCTGCCCTGGTGACACCCGCCGAGGCTCCCTTGAGCAAGGGAGAGCCCCGGCATACCTTGTGGAGTTCGGCGGAAACGGCTAGACGCCTCCCCAGAGCAGCCCGGTGAGTCAGGGCTGGACCGGGGGGGAAGAGAGGCAGCATTTGAGCGGCCCCATTTGGTAGCGGGCCGTTCCTCCAGCTGGCTATTAATTTGTCTTAAGGCCTCGTTGGCTCCAACAAAGCCCCCCCCCAGTATTTGCAGAGCCTAGATGGCTCAATGGGGCGCAGTTGTTCTGAGGGGCCCATGCTTCCCCGCACAGCTCTTCCCAGGGGCAGAGCTGGTTCCCAGAGCCCCGTGGCTCCAACAATGGGGACATTTATTTCTTTAAGGAGCCAGAGTGCTCCCGTGCACACATTATGGATTCACAGCCTGTGAAGGGCTCCAACGTTTTGGGCGCAGTGTTCCTGAGGGGCTAGAGAGAGCCCCTGGCGATATTTGTTTCCAGCTGCCCAGCAATTAGTGGGCAGCTGCACAGTTTAGGTCTTTCTCTTTTAGGGACATGTACTCTGGACTTTAGGAGTGAGGCGCACTCCTTCGTCCCTACCTTGGCCTTCCAGTGAATTTCTAAGGTTTTTTAAATTTTATTTCCTAGCTATAATGCCCCTATAACCTTTAGTTTTTTCAATGAATTTCTAATGTTTTTTAAAATGCTAATTCTTAACTATAAAGGTCCCTGTAACCTTTGTTTTTTCAGGGAATTTCTAAAGTAAAAAAAAAAATCTTAATTTTAATGTACATTTTTTTTAATGGAGCCTCTTTTTTCTTTATATAATTGTATATTATATTTATATTATATACCAATAATTTTTTGATTTGGTATGTGTGAATCAGAAAGTACATTAATAACTGGTTTTATTTTTAAGGATTTTTTGAGTCGGCACAACATTGTTGCATTTACTGTGGTGAATCTGTGATCAGCAAATGTACTTCACATAATGAAAAATACACTTAAAGACATTTTTTAAATAAAATTTTAGCCTAAATATTTAGTAGGATGTTTTTACTTTTCTTTCTATGATCAATTTAGAAGTGCAAAACATATATATATATACATATATATATATAGAGAGAGAGACATTCTACAGTATATTTAAAAATAGAGCTTTATTGGTGTACTTTTCAAACTCATATTTTTGTAGTGAGTTTCCAGAAAAATCTTCTAAAAAGATTATTTTCCGTTTTGAGGTGACGGCGTGCCTCGCAATGACATCGGTATTCGAGGATATTTTACTTGATATTTGGCACTAGTTTTAACTGTAGCTGTCTTATACGCGCTCTCTATACAAAAGCTCTTGTCAAAGCCACCTGTAGGACTTGGCCTTTTTGGCTAAAGTTCCCTAAACTTTTTGCTTTCCCCCTATATCGTTTTCCTGACATAAAGTTGCCAGGTTAGATGCTTTGGGTACTTTGCCACTGCTTATCAGTGTCAAAGTGCGAGTGTTCCTTATGTAACGTGTAATGGTAATTGGTTGGCCATGATTGGTGTGCTTGCCTTACTAGTAAAGTCCCTAGTGATGTGCACTGTCTGTGCCAGGGCTAGTAATGCAAAGGCGCACGGAGAAGGGAACTCAGGCCTGCAGTGGCGCAACCTGGACCCTGGACTTTTGATGTAAGTTCTGTGTTAATGTGATTTCCGCAAAGTGCTCTTTGCTGCACCTCTGAATGTGTTGTAGATGCATCATGTGCCTTGTTCCTTAAACCGCTGAATGTAGGTTCTGCATCATGTGTTTTCTGGCCCTGCACCTCTGAATGTGTTGTGATGCATCATGTGTTATGTGCCTATACCCCTACTTGTATTGTGATACTTAGGTGGTTGTTCTTGCTAGTACAGGTGGTGCTAGTGAGGTCCTGGTTCCCTGCGTGACCTGTTCCTAAGGTGGTTAGGATTGCGTAGGTGGTACTTACCTGATTACCAGTAGTTACTGGTTGTGTGCTATTTTGTGCTACAGTGATTTTCTGTTATGTTCTAAGTGATATTCCAAGGGCTTGATACTGAGCTCGCCCCCTGACCAGAGTCCCAGGACCAGTGGACTCTATTGTGCCTTCCCTGACAAATTGCGGGGACTTGTCTGATCTCCCTGGGCCACTGGGGCCTCGCTGAAGTGTGCCTCGCTCACTCCCCTTGGCAGCTCGTGCCAGGCCGCCCGTCCAAGCCTCGAGCCGCGCCGCTCTCCCCTGAGCCGCGCCGCTTCGCTGGGTCGCCTGCATCCTGCCTTCCCCTCCTCCTCTGAGCCGCACACATTGGTCGCCCCAGAGAAACGCTTGTAGCTAGCCGGCTGCCCGCTCAAGTTTACTAAGGAGGTCACTCGCATTATCCCACGCAACCAGGACGGGAGGTACTGTCCGATAGGCTCTTTATTCTAAGTTCTAGGCCTACAAGTATTGTATTCTAAGTTCTAAAAGTGCTGATTCCTGACAGTGGTCCATGTGGACCTGTCTTGTACATATCCCTTGTAAATTCTGCCCGTGCCTGTTGGCACATTGTAAAGTGTGTGTTTTATCTAATGTGTTTTGGTATAATACAAAGGCTATTTTTATATATAACCTTGTGTGGAGTTTCCTTTGTGGTGGGCCTTGGGTGTTGTTGCTGGGGTGCGTGCGCAAATACTTAACTCACATCGCCTCCAAGTTTAGCCTTGCTGCTCGCGCCAAGTTACCTAGAGGGTGAGCAGGGGTTATCTTGGCGTGTAACTCCCTTGCCCTGACTTAGGAGTGGTGGTCTCTGACTGACTTTGGCGCAAGCCCTGGCCAGCCAGGGATCCCATTTCTAACAGTGTGTGATAGGTTATATTGGGGTGTAAGTGGGTACTTCAGAGATACTGTGGATGATGTAATCTGTGATGTCATGAGTGATGTCATTGACCATGTCATGAGTGTTGGAATATGTGAGGTCCTAAGCAGTGAATTGCAGGGGCAAGAGGTATAGCTACCTCAGCTAAGTATAACTGAATTTCTCTGGTTTTGTAAGAGTGAAAAGTCAGTCTAATTATAATGTCGGTGAAACCTTTGGTTTTTTCAGTGAATTTCTAAGGTTTTTTAAATTTTATTTCCTAGCTATAATGCCCCTATAACCTTTAGTTTTTTCAATGAATTTCTAATGTTTTTTAAAATGCTAATTCTTAACTATAACGTCCTTGTAACCTTTGTTTTTTCAGGGAATTTCTAAAGTAAAAAAAAAAAACTTAATTGTAATGTACATTTTTTTTAATGGAGCCTCTTTTTTCTTTATATAATTGTATATTATATTTATATTATATACCAATAATTTTTTGATTTGGTATGTGTGAATCAGAAAGTACATTAATAACTGGTTTTATTTTTAAAGATTTTTTGAGTCGGCACAACATTGTTGCATTTACTGTGGTGAATCTGTGATCAGCAAATGTACTTCACATAATGAAAAATACACTTAAAGACATTTTTTAAATAAAATTTTAGCCTAAATATTTAGTAAGATGTTTTTACTTTTCTTTCTATGATCAATTTAGAAGTGCAAAACATATATATATATACATGTATATATAGAGAGAGAGAGACATTCTACAGTATATTTAAAAATAGAGCTTTATTGGTGTACTTTTCAAACTCATATTTTTGTAGTGAGTTTCCAGAAAAATCTTCTAAAAAGATTATTTTCCGTTTTGAGGTGACGGCGTGCCTCGCAATGACATCGGTATTCGAGGATATTTTACTTGATATTTGGCACTAGTTTTAACTGTAGCTGTCTTATACGCGCTCTCTATACAAAAGCTCTTGTCAAAGCCACCTGTAGGACTTGGCCTTTTTGGCTAAAGTTCCCTAAACTTTTTGCTTTCCCCCTAGACCGTTTTCCTGACATAAAGTTGCCAGGTTAGATGCTTTGGGTACTTTGCCACTGCTTATCAGTGTCAAAGTGCGAGTGTTCCTTATGTAACGTGTAATGGTAATTGGTTGGCCATGATTGGTGTGTTTGCCTTACTAGTAAAGTCCCTAGTGATGTGCACTGTCTGTGCCAGGGCTAGTAATGCAAAGGCGCACGGAGAAGGGAACTCAGGCCTGCAGT